>NC_055989.1:6708549-7357122 GCF_018446385.1 Zingiber officinale | reverse complement strand
CCGGCCGGAAGACCGTCGAGCTCTCACGTTAAAAATCAAGAGTCGTACCGGCGACTATAAACCTCCGGCCGGAAGACCGTCGAGCTTTGACGTTAAAAATCGAGAGTCGGACCGGCGACTATAAACTCTCCGGCCGGAAGACCGTCGAGCTCCGACGTTAAAAATCAAGAGTCAGACCGACGACTATAAACCCTCCGGCCGGAAGACCGTTGAGCTCCGACGTTAAAAATCGAGAGTCGTACCGGCGACTATAAACCCTCCGGCCGGAAGACCGTCGAGCTCCGACGTTAAAAATCGAGATCGTCAGCCGAATCGGAAGACCGTCGAGCTCCGATGTTAAAAATCGAGAGTCGGACCAGCGACTATAAACCCTCCGGGCGGAAGACCGTCGAGCTCCGACGTTAAAAATCGAGAGTCGGACCTGCGACTATAAACCCTCCGGACGGAAGACCGTCGAGCTCCGACGTTAAAAATCGAGAGTCGGACCGGCGACTATAAACCCTCCGGCTGGAAGACCGTCGAGCTCCGACATTAAAAATCGAGAGTCGGACCAGCGACTATAAATCCTCCGGCCGGAAGACCGTAGAGCTCCGACATTAAAAATCGAGAGTCGGACCAGCGACTATAAATCATCCGGCCGGAAGACCGTCGAGCTCCGACGTTAAAAATCGAGAGTCGTACCGGCAACTATAAACCCTCCCCCGGAAGACCGTCGAGCTCCGACGTTAAAAATTGAGAGTCGAACCAACGACTATAAACCTCCCGGCCGGAACGAAAGACGCTTGAAGATAAGCGGCAAGGGAAATTAGTGACAAGTCGTATGCCACCTACGCCCGCTCGGGAGGCCTAGTTGGCCGAGTTGTGTGTCATAGGCCCCGACCAATCACCCACAAGCATGCAAAGTAAAAACGAATTTGCACAAAGATAAATATTTCATTGAAATTGGAGGAAGCAAAGTCGAGCGATCGAATTACAAAAAGGATAGTTTTTGGCCGAACGGCCGAATTACATAAAAACTTTACTCCAGAAAATCGTAAAGGTCCTTAGGGATGGTGCTAAGGAGCGCCGCATGGTCTTGGGCCGGGGTGTTGGAGGAGTCGGGCAGCTGACCCTTGGACTTTAGATAGCCCGTTGTGGCGGTGATGGCAAGCTCAAAGGCGGTATACATCTGCTCGCACACTTTTTCTGAAAACTCGGTCGAGCGGATGTGCTTCTGCCTCAGGGCTGCGACTCGGCCGGGCTCCGCTTCCTGATATTCTTTGAAGGTAGCTTGTGAAACTTCAAGAGCTTCATGTAATTTCTTCAGCTCATCCTTATGTTTAGTCGCCTCGGCCGAGCGACTCACCTTCTCACCGTCCAACTGATCCATCAGCTCTTTGACCCGTTGCTCCAAGCCCTGCGCCTCGACATTCTTCTTCTCCAGATCGGCGATAGCCGTGTTTTTCCGAGTGGTGACTAGGCTTCTTTTTTGGTCGAGTGTCTTGACCTGTCGATTGAGATCGGCCAAAGTATGGGCCTGATCGGCCGTCTTCCTTTGCTCAGCCGCCAATAGATCTTGGGTCTTCTTGAGCTCTTTTTGTAGCTCGACATATGATGGACCTTGGGAGCCGGACAGGCTGCCCGGAGCCTTCAGCCTCTTTAATTCTTCGTCCACCATGGCTAGACGGTTGCATACGGCGATCTCCTCCACCCATCTCTGGCATAAGCAAGAATTGTTAATGGCCGATCGAAAAGAATGCATAAAAAACTTCAGAAGAAAACACACTTACCCTAGTGGCCTGCTGCATGTGGCTATTGGCCAGATTGCTGAACGGAATCAGCGCGACACGTGCCCGAGTGTCGGCCCACATCTCGGCTAGGGGCACCTTCATTGTGATCATCTGCTCGGGCGCGGTTGGCCGATCGGACTCTGGCATCAATTCTTCGGTGGGGAGATGCAAAGAGACCTTGATGGTACGGCGTCGACCGGGAGTAGTCTGAGCGGAAGCTGGAGAAGGGTCGGAGGTCGGCGTAGAAAACTGGGACAAAATGGCCGAACGTTTGACTCGGCGGGGAGCGGGCGGAAGGGCGCTGATCGGAACAGCCTCGAGGGGGTCCGCGGACGCGTCCAGTTGGGATGGGGTCCAATCGAACGAGATCGCCTCCACCTCTGGGGCTTTGCCGCGAGAATCGGCGGTGGTTCGCTCGGACGGATGGACTGCGGAAGTAGCCGAGCGGAGTGGTGTCTCCGTGCGGCGCCTCTTTTGTCGGAGGGGGCGCTCTTCCTCCTGAGCAGAGCCTTCCTCCCGGACGGAAGGCTCTCGACTAGCAGTTGCGCCAGCCGGCTCCGGGAGAGAAGCCTGAGCGGCCGACTCCCCTGCATTCGTATCGCTCTCTCCTTCACGTGAGTCGACCAACTCAATGCCAAGAGCCTCCATTTCCTTGGCAGCTGCGGCCTCGAGCGCCGCCGCCTTCCTCTTCAAAATACCGGCCATCACGGACTCCATGACAATGTCCGCTGCAAAGGAAAAAGGAGGAAATCAGTTAGCAATCAAGGCGAATGTACAAGTAAAATTCTTACCGAAGCCGCTCGGGAGGGGAGTCCTGATCGGACTCAAGCCAAATATGTACATCACCCCTTCTAGTAGGAACATGTTGATATTGAGCTTCAGACCGGCTAGCATGTTGGCAGCGTGAAGATATTCCGGTCGAGTCTTGAACCTTTTTAACTCAGGGGAGATTGGCGGTCCGACCTGCCATTGGGTTCGGAAGGAGGCCCGTTCGGGCTGACGGAGGTAGAAATAATATTCTTTCCAATGCTTATTGGAAGAAGGCAGTTTATTAAAGAAAACTAAGACGGGCCGAGCCTGGAACATGTAAGTACCCAGCTAGGACTGTTTAGGGTAGTAGAAATAGTAGAAGACCTCCGGTCGGAGGGGAATGTTGTGGATTTTGAATAAGACGACAACGCCGCATAGAAGGCGGAAGGTGTTAGGGACTAAGCTTCCGAGCGGAATGCCGAAAAAATTACAAACTTCTACGATGAAGGGATGGATTGGAAATCGCAGACCGGTTACGAACTAGTCGCGGAAAACACAGAAAGCTCCGCGCGGCGGTTTGTGTGGCCGAGCGGAGGGGGAGGGTAAAATGATTTCAAAATCAGAGGGGATATCAAAATTTTCCATCAGAATATCGGCGTCACGCCGATCGAAGCGTGACTCCAGGGTAGTATACCAAAGGCCGAGGGCCTGGTCTTGAGGCTGAGAAGAACTAGCCATTGTCCGAACAAACGAAATCACAAAAGGCGAGGAAAAGCAAATGACAGAAGGAGGAAGATGACAAGCAATACAACGACTAGAAAGCGAGAACACGGCAAAAAACACAAGAACCCAAGATAGAAAAGAAGAAGAACCTTACAGAGAAGAATAGATATTGACAAGGAACGCGGGATCGCCGGAAGAAGCAACAACAAGATCACCGGAGCAAGAACAGCGAAGAAAGCTTCTGGGCACGCGAGAGCAAGAATGCGGCGAAGGGGGAGAAGGAGAAGGCTTTATAGGGTTGAGCCCGAGCGGCCTCAACCGTCCGATGCAGGTCTCAGGAACCGAAGCACGCAACGGGCCGTCCATTTTAAACCGCCTTGGTCTCGTCGCCCGCGACGTCGCCGTCGTATGATGACGACAGCGCGCCACGTGGCATTCGGCTGCTGGAGCGCATTTAATGAGCGCGTGCTCGGCCTTAATGACGGAGATTAGCGCAAACTTCGAAGAGATCCGAGGAATGTTGCCGTTGACTGACGCCACAGCTACCCCCGTGGGGGTCGAGTGGAAGATAGTTTCACAAAGACGCCGCTCGGCGTGACTGGCGGTCCAGTCAGTCGGACTAATCGCCTCCTTCGACTAGACTTGAAGGGGAGGCAAGTGATCCGGCGGTACAGACAGGGGACCCCCTTTAAGGGGAATCAAGGTCACGTGGAGGGCAAAAGTCAAGGGTAGTATGATATTCGGCCAAGCGGATAAGGGTTGGATCAACCGGCCGAACGGGTCAGTACAGAATCAAAGACAACCCGACGGGGAGTCGGGTTTCCGACGCTCATAATGAACAGGGTTGCCGAGCCGAGCGGGAAGCTCGCTCGGCCAAGGCGTAAAGCAGCAATGATGTGAAGGAACAGTCTCAGCTGAGCACGCGAGGAAGTGGAAGCTTCCCGGTCGGACCGATACCCACGCCCGGTCGGACTGATGCCTGTCGAGCGGATGGACGCTCGGCTCAGGGAAAAGGAGACACAAGAACAATGACAAGGGGACATTGGGGAACATCTTCTGACAACAGGCATGTTCGACGACCAGGCCATATGCAGAATCTGACGACGGAAGGTTCTGCTGTCCCATCAGAGACGTGCTCGGACTGTAGCAGTATGGTGTCAGGCAAGCTCTTCTGACAAGCGCATACTGAGGTATGGTAAGAGGACACGTGTTCGCCTCGGTATGTGTGCATAAGCCTCTTCACAGCTCTATATAAGAGCCCCCAGACTTCACCGGAGGTACGCGATCTCTGAGATTGGAAGTTACTTCCTAGTTTCCTCTTGCTTGACTTGAGCGTCGGAGAGTCGTCGCCGGGAACCCCTTCCCGGCCCGACTTCTTTGCAGGTTCGCCGAAGCTCCATACGGCCGGTCAGAGATCCACGTCATCTGTCCGGAGAGCGCCACGTGCCGTGCCCAGCATCCATCGATTCAGCGTTCGGACAGGATTATATATATATATATATATATATATATATATATATATATATATATATATATATATATATCCAATCCAGACTTATTTTAGATTTGTTTTTTTGTCTTGTTTTTAAATATATAAATTTAAATATATTTACAGTAATACTTTCTCAAATTAAATATCACACAATAAATATCTAATTTATTAAATTAAATTTTTAATGAATAAATAGTAATATTATTTATTAAAATTGAATTAATAATCTAAAACAGTGTTTTTAATTTTGTTAGAAAAGTAAATTTTTTTTTATAAATTAACATTTTTTTTGTCTATTAATTGCTGGAAGAAGGGGCATTGGTAAACACTATCTTTTTTTTTTCTAAAAAATCATTAAATGGAATCTCTATCTTTTTATTTAATAGAACCCATTTAAAATTTAGTATCATTTTTTTACCCTGATTCAATTAAAATTAATCAGCCGCTATAAAGCACTCTACTTCAACCGATGTCAGTCGCAGTCCCGTGACGGATTAAAAAAAAAAAAAAAAAAAAATTATTTTAAAATTTATTATAAAAATTTACTCTTCCTCTTAATTTCATCAGCCAGACGCATAATGGGCTAAAAAAAGTAAAAATAAAATAAAATTTTATTTTAAAATTTACTCTACCTTTATAGGATTTCATCCGTCTCAGTCCCGTGATGGATTAAAAAAGTATAAAATAAAATAAAACTTTATTTTAAAATTTACTATAAAAATTTACTCTTCCTCTATATAAGGATTTCATCATTCTTAATCCCGTGATGTAATAAAAAAAGTAAAAAATAAAATAAAATTTTATTTTTAAATTTACTATAAAAAGTTTACTCTTCCTCTATATAAAGATTTCATCAGTCTCCGTGATGGACTAAAAAAAATAAAAAATAAAATAAAATTTTATTTAAAATTTACTCTTCCTTTATATAAATATAAGGATTTCATCATGCTCAGCCCGTGCGACTAAAAAAAGTAAAAAATAAAATAAAATTTTATTTTAAAATTTACTCTTCCTTTACATAAGGATTTCAGTCTCAGTCACCAGTAAAAAATAAAATAAAATAAAATTATATTTTAAAATTTACTATAAAAATTTACTCTTCCTCTATATAAGGATTTCATCCCGTGGTGGACTTAAAAAAAGTAAAAAATAAAATAAAATTTTATTATAAAATTTACTCTTCTTTTATATAAGGATTTCATCAATCTCAGTCCCGTGATGGACTAAAAAAAGTAAAAAATAAAATAAAATTTTATTTTAAGATTTACTATAAAAATTTACTCTTCCTCTATATAAATATTTCATCAATCTCAGTCCTCATGATGGACTAAAAAAAATAAAAAATAAAATAAAATTTTATTTTAAAATTTACTATAAAAATTTACTCTTCCACTATATAAGGATTTCATAAGTCTTGTGATCAACAGTAGTCTTGTGATCAACAGCAGCATGATGATGATTTGGATGCTTATTCTTGTTGCTCTCCTTCTTCTCTTTGTGCTCTTAGCGACGACAGCTGCACGAGTGCTCCTTGGCGTCGCCGGTCCTTGTTGTAGTAAAATGGTCACAACCTGTTGTCCTATTCAGGGTTTTAAACCATGAACAGATGAACTAATCAAAGGTAATACAGATGTCATCCATACCAGGTGTAGACCTGGGTCGGTACACCGATATCCAAAATCGATATTTCAAAATTGGTATCGTACCCAAAATTGAATATCGTATACCGTACCAAAAAAATCGATATTCTAAAAAATGATACCGATAGTGTACCGACATTTCAATATACCGAAATTTCGGTATACCGAAATATCGATACAGTATCGATAAAATATAGTTATGCCGAAGTTATATATATATATTACATATAATATATAAAAAATAATTCTCTTGAATGAAGGGCAGTAATCACTATTCACTAATATAAAATAAATCCTTCAAAAAACGCGGCGTGAGTGTCGGCTGCGCAAGGAGAGAATCACGACGTGACGTGAGCGTCGGCTGCGCAAAGAGCCAAGGAGAAGAATCACGATGTGAGGGCCGACTACGCAAGGAGATAATCGCGAGTCGCGACGTGTGCATCAGCTACGTAAGCAGAGAACATGGTTTGGGAAAGAATTTAGCTGTTTAGGGTTTGATTTAGGTTTTAGGGAAATCTAAATTAATCATTTAATCTATAGTTACTCGGTATTTCGGTATACCGAAATATTTTAAATTGTTATCGTTACCGACAAATTTAATACGGTATGATACCGTACCGAATATTTCGATATACCAAAAATTTTAATATATCCGGTATTTTTTCGGTATGATTTTTCGATATTTCGATATTTCAATATTTTTTTCCAATCCTAACCAGATGTTTTAAAGTTGTTAATGTAAACTTTAGAAAGTTTACATGTAAGAGCTACTTATTACATGTCTAATAGTGTGTGATGTCCTTATCTATGTGTCTTGTTATTTAGTAGTTGTGTTATGTATGTGTTTTGTTAAGGAGGGGATGGATGATGAATGAGGATGACATCTGTACCGTATTAATCTATGCAATTTACTTTTGAAAAAAAAATTATGTGGGTATGTTTTGCAGCGAAAAAAATAAGTGCCACGTTGACATTAACGTTTCACATTAACGCCCAGAAGCCCTTGTATATAATCCAAACTAAGATTTATAAGATCTTAATATATCCTGAGATTAGCTATATTAGCTCTTGATCTCCACCTACAATCCAAAGAAATAAAGATCCATCGATTTCTACGACAATAATCGTACACGCCCCAACTCTTTTCCAACAATAACCAGATCTAGACGACATCTGACAAAAAAAAATTAAAAGAAAAGAAAGGGCCAACAATTTACCATCGAGAAAAAGGAAACGAACACATGAAGCCTCCGCCGACCGACGAAGGGACAGATCGGGGATCTTCATGGAAGATCCCCAATCGAGCTGGACATATATATCGAACGCGATCGCGGCTGTGGAGGCAGATCCCCAAATATTCCCTAAGGCCGCCACCGCCGAAGCCCTCGGCCGAGCTAACGATGACGTGGGGAGCGCTGCAGCTGCCGCCGCTTCCAACCCCGTCAAGATTGTGCTGACCAAAAAGCAACTCCGGAGCTCGACCGTGGCGGCTTTGAATTAGGAGTCGGCGGCGCTCGGGGTCAATGCCGGCCAACGTGGGGCTACTAGCGGATGTTTTGTGGCGACGGCGGCACACGAAGAGGACTGAGGTGTTGCCGCCGGCCTGTGTGAGCTAAAGAAGATTTGAATGTTACTTCTTTATCCATGGTTCCCTAATAATTCATTGAATCTATTCATTTTAAATGATGATAAATAAACAAATTTATTTATATATAAATGGATTATTAATGAGTTAAAATTTTTGACTCATTTATAAATGGGCTATTTTATGATATTTCCGTCCATCTTAACACCAAGTACGTTGTCAAGTACTTTCTATCAATTATTATTTGTACTCTAAAAAAACTTAGCAAAATTAAATTAAAATCCTTGAATTAATAAGACTGAAATACAAAAAAGAGAGAGATTTAGTTTAAGATTTGTTTTTTTAAAAAAGGATCGTTTAAATTTAATATTAAAAGAAAGTGTTCATTTTAGTTCCTAGTTTTTGTTGGTGCAACCTTAGGTCAAGGTTGACCTGGGTGACCCGACTCGAGTTGACCTGACTCGAGTTGTATTTTAATGTTTGACGAGAATAGAAAAATTATATCTTGATGTTTGACAAGAATACAAACTTGGGAGATTGTGGGTGCAACCTTTGGTCAAGGTTGACCTGATTGACCCGACTTGAGTTGACCTGATTCGGGTAAAGTCCAAGTATGGAGACTTGGCACGGAAAAGTCCAAGCAGGGAGCTTGGCACGGGAAAAGTCCAAAGTATGGAGACTTGGCACGGGAAAAGTCCAAGTATGGAGACTTGGCACGGGAAAAGTCCAAGTATGGAGACTTGGCACGGAAAAGTCCAAGCAGGGAGCTTGGCACGGGAAAAGCCCAAATATGGAGACTTGGCACGGAAAAGTCCAAATATGGAGACTTGGCACGGAAAAGTCCAAGTATGGAGACTTGGCACGGAAAAGTCCAAGCAGAGAGCTTGGCACGGGAAAAGACCAAGCAGGGAGCTTGGCACGGGAAAAAGTCCAAGTATGGAAGCTTGGCATGGGAAGTCAGAGAGGGCTCGGTAGCTCGTTCTCCGGACTAGGTCAGAGAGGGCTCGGGAGCTTGTTCTCTGGACCGGACGTGGAAGTCGGAGAGGGCTCGGTAGCTCGTTCTCCGGACTAGGTCAGAGAGGGCTCGGGAGCTCGTTCTCTGGACTGGACGAAGTCGGAGAGGGCTCGGTAGCTCGTTCTCCGGACTAGGTCAGAGAGGGCTCGGGAGCTCGTTCTCTGGACCAGACAGAGTTGGAGAGGGCTCGATAGCTCGCTCTCCGTACTAGGTCAGAGAGGGCTCGGTAGCTCGTTCTCTGGACCGGATGAGGAAGTCGGAGAGGGCTCGGTAGCTCGTTCTCCGGACTAGATCAGAGATGGCTCGGTAGCTCGTTCTCTAGACCGGGAAGGCTTTAGGTTTAAGGCTGGGAAATTGGATCGGTCTGCAGACCGATCCAGTGATACTATGGGTTATCTGATCAGTCTGGTGACCGATCAGTAACCAAACAGTGGCTCACTGTGATCTGATCGGTCACCAGACCGATCAGGAAACGATCAGGAGGCAGAGAAAGGTAGGGGGATCGGTCTGTGGACTGATCCACCTATAGCCTGATCGGTCCATAGACCGATCAGGCTTCGAAGCCAACTCTCACAGAGAGTTGGTTGATCGGATCAGGAGTCTCCCAGACCGATCAGGTTGGAGCCTGATCGGTCCAGGCCTAGCCGTTGCGACACAACGGCTAGATTTCTGTGTTGCTCTTTGTCTTCTTCGCAGGTGCAGGATATAAGGCTGCTACAGGAGAAGAAAGATCACTCTCTCGAAACAACCTTCTTCTTCTTCACTCTTGCGATCTGAGCTTTGCTGAGCTCCCTATTCCTAAAGCTTCATGTGAGCTTCCCTCGACTGGGTGATCAGCTGCTGTTGACATCGTGAAGTTGCTGCTTCATCGAACTCCAGTCGACGAGAAGGCAAGCAAATTGTTTTTACATTTATATTGTTCTTGTTTTCTTTCTCTATTGGTTGTACTCCATTCTTGCTGTTGCAAGAGAGATTATGGCGAGGTTTCTCCACCCAGAAAGAGTTCATATTAGCCGGTTATCCGGGGTCTCATCCACCGACGGATTGATAGGCTTCGTCCACCTTACGGACACGCCGAGGAGTAGGAGTATCATCTCCGAACCTCGTTACATCATCGTGTTTGAGGTTTGATCTTCTCCACTTTCGTTTCTACATTGTATTTCCGCTGCGCTAACCTAAATTATAGGAAGAAACGATAATTTGAGGTCGGCTATTCACACCCCCCCTCTCTAGCCGCTATCCGAAGGTCCTAACAAGTGGTATCAGAGCAAGGTTGCTCTTCGTCGGATTAACACCCGGGGGAGCACAAGCTAGAGAATGGATCTACTTGGAGAAGACATCACGATTCCACCCTTCTACGATCGCGACGACTTCGCGTATTGGAAGGTAAGAATGAAGTATTTTCTTATGACTAACCTAGTGAATTGGAATTGTGTACGAGTAGGTTTTACTCCTCCGGTGGATAAAAAGGGAGAACCTCTCGAGAAGAAGAAGTGGACGAAGGAACAAATCCACCAATCCACAATCAACGACGAGGTAACGAAAATCCTTGAATTTTCATTACCTAATGATATATTGTGTAAGATAGGTGGATACAACGATGCCAAGGAGTTGTGGAACAACTTGGCTAAGTTCCATGAGGAGAGCTCCAATTCAAGTCATGAAGAGGAGTCAAGTGAGCCAAGTAGCTCACATCATGGAGGTATGAAATTAGAAGTTGAGGGCTACTCAACATCTAAGGAAGAAGAGGAGGAGAGTTCTTCATCAAGATTGGTGCAAGAAGAAGCCTCTACCTCCGGAAGGGATGAAGTGTTGGTTGCTACTCGGAAAACCTATAGGTTCCACTGTACAAAAATTTTGTACAAAGGTCTGAACCTTTTCCTAGCTACCATGTGTTCTTTTAAATTAAATTTGGGATCGCCTGCGGAACTTAACACGTTTGATCCAAAACTTAATCTATTTGTTCTTTTAGGTTTTGACTTGGATCTCCTGCGGAACTTAACACGTTCGACCCAAGTCTCCTTAAGTTATTAATTCAATTAAATATTAATTTCCATAATTGGTTCCCAGTACTAACGTGGCGAGGCACATGGCCTTCTTGGATATGGGAGCAACCACCACCGACTAGACAAAACCTTTTATAGAAATCTAATATTTAATTTCCTAAAATAACTTTAGGTTAACCGAAGAGAACAATCAAATCACAAGGAAAAGAAAAAACAAAAAAACACAACATCGAAAAACATATTCGAAATTCTAGAACGTAAGCCTCTTGTATTTGGTATTATTTCCATAAATAACTAGTATGATGCGGAAAGAAAAATTACTAGTTATACCTTGTAGAAAAACCTCTTGATCTTCTACCGTATTCCTCTTCTAACCTCGGACGTTGTGTGGGCAACGATCTTCCGAGATGAGAAACCACCAACCACCTTCTTCTCCTCCTAGCTAGGTTCGGCCACAAAGAAAGAAGCTTCACCAAGGAAGAAAATCAAAACACCAACCAAGCTCCAAGAGATGCTAGCTTCCTCTCCTTCTTCTTCTTCTTCTCCAAGTAGTATCCGGCCACCACAAGAGCTCCAAGGGAATAGAGGGGTTCGGCCACCACAAGAGAAAGAGAGGGAAAGGATGGCCGGCCACACCAAGGAACAAAAGAGGGAGAGAAAATAATAGAGGTTGTGTCTCATGAAGGCACCCTCACCCCTTCTTTTATATTCCTTGGCCTAGGCAAATTAGGAAATTTAATTACAATAAAATTTCCTTAATTTCCTTGACATGATTTAATTGAGAAAAATAAAATAAAATTTCCCCAATTGAATTCAAGTGGCCGGCCACATCATGAAGAACAAATTGGACAAGTTTCAATCAACAATTAAAACTTCCTAATTTGTTTCCGGAAATTTTAAAAAAAATAAAATTTCTCTTCAAAAATCTCTTCATGGTTGATAAAAGGAAATTTCTATAATTTTAATTTTATCAACATGTGAATAATTTTAAAGAGAAAATAAAATATCTCACCAATCTACAAATAAGGAAAGAGATCTAATATCTTTCTTTAATCTTTTGTAGATCTTTTATAAGAGAGATATTTTAATTTAAATTCTCTTTAATAAATTATTTCTTCCACATAATAAAAATTAAAATTAAAATTCCTTTTAATTTAATTTGGCCGGCCCTACTAGCTTGGGTTCAAGCTAGGGCCGGCCACCCAATTTTATACCTAGGCCGGCCCTAGCTTGGTTCCCAAGCTAGCTTGGCCGGCCCCCTATTGGTGGGTATAGAAGGTGGGTATAGGTGGGTATAGTACTCTATAAATAAGAGGCTACGATAGGGACCGAGTGGAGGAATTGGTTTTGGTCTCCCGATAAAATTAAGCATCCCGTGTTCGCCCCGAACACACAACTTAATTTTATCAATAATAATTCATTCCACTAGAGAACTATTATTGAACTACCGCACCAATCCCAAATTACATTTTTGGGCTCCTTCTTATTATGAGCGTGTTAGTCTCCCTGTGTTTAAGATATCGAATGTCCACTAATTAAGTGAGTTACTAACAACTCATTTAATTAATATCTAAGTCCAAGAGTAGTACCACTCAACCTTATCGTCATGTCGGACTAAGTCCACCTGCAGGGTTTAACATGACAATCCTTATGAGCTCCTCTTGGGGACATTATCAACCTAGTATCTCTAGGACACAGTTTCCTTCTATAATCAACAACACACACTATAAGTGATATCATTTCCCAACTTATCGGGCTTATTGATTCATCGAACTAAATCTCACTCATTGATAAATTAAAGAAATAAATATCAAATATATATGTTTGTTATTATATTAGGATCACTTTCATAATAACTGAGGTTTTTGTTCCTTTATAAAGTCAGTATAAAAGAAACAGCCTCAAATGGTCCTACTCAATACACTCTAAGTGTACTAGTGTAATTATACAGTCAAGATAAACTGATACCTAATTACACTACGACCTTCTAATGATTTGTTCCTTTCCATTTTGGTCGTGAGCTACTGTTTATAATTTATAAGGTACTGATAACATTATCTTCTGAATGTGACACCACATGCTATGTTATCTACAATATAAATTAATTGAACAACTACAAACAAATGTAGATAATTTGACCAAATGTGATTCTTTATTCAAAACAAATGTTTACAAAAGCTTAGGCTTTCAGTATACACTCCAACAATCTCCCACTTATACTAATGACTAAGCTGCCATATCTTCTACCATACATCTGATTCCCATTCCTTCCACATGCCGATCGAAAGCTTTCACGGAAGGGCCTTAGTGAAAGGATCTGCCATCTGCTGATGCAATCTTGGCGATGACAACTTCTCCTCGCTTCACGATATCTCGTATCAGGTGGTACTTGCACTCTATATGTTTACTTGCCTTATGAGCTCGTGGTTCCTTCGAGTTTGCAACTGCACCGCTATTATCACAATAAATTGTGATAATTTTGGGCAAACCAGGAATCACATCTAAGTCCATTAGAAAGTTCTTGAGCCATACTGCTTCTTTAGTTACCTCAGAGGCTGCTACATACTCAGCTTCCATGGTTGAGTCCGATACGCATTTCTGCTTAACACTCCTCCATGAAATGGCTCCACCTCCTAAAGTAAACACATAGCCTGATGTAGACTTACTGTTATCCCTATCTGATTGGAAATCTGAATCCGTGTAACCCACAGGGAGCAGATCGTCTGCTTGGTAAACTAGCATATAATCTCTAGTCCTTCTCAGGTACTTTAATATATGCTTTACCGCAGTCCAATGTCCTTGTCCAGGGTTACTCTGATATCTGTTGACCATGCCCACGGCAAAACAGGGTCTCGTACATAGCATTGCATACATTAGGCTTCCTACAGCCGAAGCATAAGGAACTGCTTTCATGTCCTCTATCTCTTTCGATGTCTTTGGAGACATCTCTTTAGATAGAGCTACTCCATGTCTAAAAGGTAAGAAACCTTTCTTGGAATCCTGCATGCTAAAACGAGCAAGGATTGTATCTATATATGAAGCTTGGGATAGACACAACATTCTTTTCTTACGATCCCTTATAACTTTGATCCCAAGAATGTGTGCACAATCTCCTAAATCCTTCATATCAAATTGTTTGGACAACCATACCCTTACGTCTGATAATACCTTGACATTGTTGCCAATTAACAAAATATCATCTACGTATAGTACAAGAAATACCACCACGTTTCTGTTACACTTCTTATATACACAAGACTCATCCAGACTTTGAATAAATCCATATGACTGGATTACTTCATTAAACCGGATGTTCCAAGATCTTGAAGCTTGCTTTAGTCCATAAATGGACCGATTGAGCTTGCACGCTAGATGCTCTTTGCCTTTTTCAATAAATCCTTCTTGTTGCTTCATATGGATGTTCTCTTCAAGACTTCCATTAAGGAAAGCTGTCTTGACATTCATTTGCCAAATCTCATAATCCATATGAGCAGCAATGGATAAGAGTATCCGGATAGACTTAAGCATGGCTACCGGTGAAAAGGTTTCCTCATAATCGATTCCCTCTTTCTGAGTGTACCCTTTCGCAACAAACCTAGCTTTGAAGGTTTCTACCTTCCCTTCTGTCCCTCTTTTCCTTTTGTAGATCCACTTGCATCCAACGGCTTTTACACCATCAGGTGGTTCTACAAGCTCCGGACCTTATTAGAGTACATAGACTCTATTTCGAATTCATTGCCTTTTGCCAAGATGCTGATCTATATCTTGGAGTGCTTAATCATATGTTCGGGGATCAGGTTCATGTTTACCCGGGAAGTCTGAACACTCTCCCAAAACATGAATCTTTCAGTCGCTTTACAACCCTCCCACTACGACGAGACACCGTCTGCGTGGTTGTGTATCATGTGTGACACGTGTTGCGTCTCTTGTGGTACTTCATCTTGTCTTGTGGTGCTGAAGTAGACATGTCCTCTAAGTTCTTCTAAAACAACTTTACTCGGGCTTGTGATCCATTATATAGTCTTCTTCTAAAAGCGGGCATTGGTGCTAACAATGACCTTCTGGTCTTTAGGACTATAAAATAAACCTCCTTTCATTCCTTTGGGATATCCTACAAACACGCGAACTTCTGTACGAGATTCTAACTTATCAGCATCTGGTTTTAGCACATGTGCTGGACTACCCCAAATCCGAATATGTCTTAGACTGGGTTTTCGCCCATTCCATAATTCTATGGGAGTAGAAGAAACTGATTTAGAAGGTACTAAGTTCAGAACGTATACTGCTGTTTCTAGAGCATATCCCCAAAACGAATTTGGTAATTCTGAATAACTCATCATCGATCTAACCATTTTCATAAGAGTCCTATTCCTTCGTTCTGCTACACCATTCTGTTGGGGTGTTCCTGGTGTAGACAATTGAGATTGAATCCCAGCCTCTGATAAGTAATTCCTAAACTCTCCTAAGAGGTATTCGCCACCACGATCAGATCGTAGTGTCTTGATACTTTTACCTAATCATTTCTCCACATCAGCCTTGTATTCTTTGAACTTATCAAAGCACTCGGACTTGCGGCGCATTAGGTAAATGTATCCGTATCTTGAATAATCGTCTATGAAAGAGACAAAATATTCAAAACCTCCTCTTGCTTGGACAGACATAGGACCACACAAATCAGAGTGAACCAATTCTAACACTTCTTTGGCTCTATACCCCTTGGCCTTGAACGGCCTTTTGGTCATTTTACCTTCTAAGCAGGATTCACAAGTTGGAAAATTTTCCAACTCTAATGAACTCAAAAGTCCATCAGCTATAAGCCTCTGAATCCTACTTAAGTTAATATGACCAAGCCTTAGATGCCAAAGATATGCTTGGTTCATTTCCGTCTTTCAGAGACCGGAATCTAGTCACGATCTCGACTTAGATATCCGAAATGGATCTAAGCCGGATCGACGCCTAATGTTCCCTTCCCGGGAACGCGTCCTCGCAGTCACTCCCCTCCAGTGACTTACCTCACTTACCTGCCAGACGTCCGGTCAGCCCGTCGACCCGTCTGGACTTCTCGCCAAGCGTCCGGTCAGCCCGTCGACCCGCTTGGACTTCTCGCCAAGCGTCCGGTCAGCCCGTCGACCCGCTTGGACTTCTCGCCAGCTATCCGGTCAGCCCGTCGACCTAGCTGGACTTCGTGCCAGACATCCGGTCAGCCCGTCGACCTGTCTGGACTTCTCCTGCACACTCGATCAAAGTGTCAGACAACAACAAACTAACTTGACCTGATTTGTCATTCATCAAAACCTGGGTTAAATCGTTAGTGCTAACCGCACCAACAGCTATCACTCATTGGGGCTTTTCCTTTGTACCTGTTTCGAACAGGTGCTTCCCCCGAAGATTTTCGAAGTAACTCCTCTTGACCCAATTACTCCGGTGGTGTGCGAAAGAGTGTTCGAGGGTGATAGATGGGCGAGAGAGGCACAGGAAGCATACAAGTAGGGTCTTCCTCTTGAACTCCTCTCTCCCTCTGATGTGGTGTCGTTGATGTTGTAGGGTGTGGTGGTGGTAGCATACCACCAGTATTTGCTTGCTTGTTGCTGTAATAATTTTTGCACTCTAATATTGATAATCATATCTAATTCTTTCAGCGTCAAAGTGATAATGGTAAGATTTCCAACCTTTTCCATCCCTAAGCTTCAGATTCAGATGAAGAATCTCACAGATGACGTCAAATTTGATCATATATGAAGGCTATAGAGATAGTGCGCTGGCTCCAGTGGACGATCTGTTGACTCCCGGAAGACTTTTCGAATCCACGATGCCACTTCTCTTCGATATTGCATACAGTCCGACAATCCAACAGAGGTTAGTGACCAAAGACTAGGGAAGGGGTTGTTAGGGTCACTTTAGAGTTAGAGGGGAGGGGGGGTGAATAGCTTCTCACGCTCATCGATGATAATGTGCAGGGGAATAGACTCGATGCAAAGCTCCCTAATGCTAATAATAAGGATTTACTTGGTATCCACCTCAAGAAGAGGTGACTAATCCAAGGATCTGGCCCTCACTCACACATCCACTAAGAATACACTCCATCTCGGTAACTATCGGAAGTGGAGAAATCTCGTACAAGACTCTAAATACAACAAGAAGAAGGAAGAAGCAAATACAAAGAAAATCTTACAAGATTTACATAAGTGAAACCCTAACTAGCTTCTTCTTCTTGTTTGAAACGTCTCTTGACCTTGGAAGTGCAGCAACACTTGTCTCCAAGAAGCTTCAAGAACTGGCGAGCTCGTTAAAGAGAGTGGAGAAGAAAACCTGTGAGCGATATGGAGAATAGTGTACGCGAATGCTTTTTATCAGGCTGATAACGGCTAGTTTTTCAAGCCTAATCAATTAACCTAATTGATTGCTCCTTCCTAATCGATTATCCTAATCAATTAGGAGGCTTTCTGTTTGCGCAATAAACCTCGTAAGCGATTAAACCTTCCTGCTTAATCACTTATCGCACTCTCTATGCGTTTTGTGAAAATAACCTTAATTGATCACCCTGATCGATTAAGATACGATAATCGACTAACTTAGTCGATTACCAAGTCCTCTGTGCATTTCATGAAAATCAATTTTAGCAATCACCCTGAATGATTAAGCTGCGGTAATAGACTAACCTAGTTGATTACCAAACCCTAACTTTCCTAACCAAAGTCTAGGGTTCTTTACCCAACATCCGACCAATCTTGGTCTATTGAGACTTCTCATTGCTTAGCATTTGGTCAACCTTGACCTACTAAGTCTTCCTTACCAAGTGTCTGGTCAATCCTTTGACTCACTTGGACTTTTCTCCTTGAGTCAAGCATCTGGTCAATCCTTTGACCTACTTGGACATCCAATCATCGGGTGTCCAGTCAACCTTAACCCACCTAGATCTCCACATACCTGGCTTCACTCAACAGGACTTTCACTTGACTTCACTCACTACGATTTCTAACTGCCTAGCTTCACTCACTAGGGCTTTTTACCTGACTTCACTTACCAAGATTTTTCTCTACCTAGATTTACTCACTAGGGCTTTTACCTAGCTTCACTCAACAGGATTTTCCTTCTTCTTAGTTTCACTCATTAGGGTTTTTCACCTGACTTCACTCACCAGGATTTTCCTTCTGCCTAACTTTACTCACTAGGGTTTTTCACCTGGCTTTACTGACCAGGATTTTCCTTCTGCATAGTTTCACTCACTAGGACTTCCAACACCAAGTGTATGGTTAACACTGACCCACTTGGATTTTCACCTTCTACCAACCTTCCCGTTGGACTTGCCCTTGCCTAACTTTCGGTTAAGACTTCCTAGTCAAATATCTAGTTAACCTTGACCTACTTGACTCTTCTTCACAACAAACTGGTCAAACCTTGACTAGAAAGGAATTGTATCGATAATCTCCCCAGATAGACAATTGTAACTGTAATCTTCATACATTGTCAAACAATCTTCATGTATTGCAGAACATCAAAATCCAAACATCACGACTCAAGCTTGAGCCAACTCAAGATCAATTAACCTGGTTAACCTTGGCCCAAGGAATATTGCACTAACAGAGGTCCCTGGAAAGACCCTCCGACACTCGTCAGTACGATTTCAGTCAGAGAAGATGAAGAACAGTAGTTGTTGGGGTTGCAAGGTTGCAAACATAGTCCCACATTGAAAATACATGGGAAAGATCAAGGGTTTATAGGAGAAAAGATATCTCCATTGGTATGAGCGCTTTTGGGTAGAGCCCAAAAGCAAAACCATGAGGGCTTAGGCCTAAAGTGAACAATATCATGTAATTGTAGAGATATCTAAATTCCTTATGATCCTACAATTGGTATCAGAGCCCGGACTGCCAGAAGATTTAAACGCCAATTGTGTACAAGAACTATGGTCTGATTGAGTCATGTGGGTACAATATTGACCTCGAACAAAGAAAGTAGGGGCTCTTATGTTCGGATCAAGAGGACCAGACACCAGGCAGGAAGTCCTAGCTGTGGCTAGACAATGAAGTCCTAGTAGGTCGGGTGGACCAAGGGGCAGGAAGACCTGGTGTGTTGAGGATCGGACGTAGGAAGCCTGTGGTCCTTTGTTTGAGCGGGGGGATTGTTGGGGTTGCAAGGTTGTAAACATAGTCCCACATTGAAAACACATAGAAAAGATCAAGGGTTTATAGGAGAAAAGATATCTTCATTGATATGGGGCCTTTTAGGTAGAGCCCAAGAGCAAAACCATGAGGGCATAGGCCTAAAGTGGACAATATCATGTAATTGTAAAGATATCTAAATTCATTATGATCCTACAAGTACAAATATTAGAAGATATAATTTGAATTGGTATTTTAAATATCACAGAGGACAAATTAGGAAAAAATTTTAGAAATACATTCCAAAGAAATTCCTAATTAATTCAGTTGGAAGGAACCTATATTGGGTTCCAAAGAACTGTCTGAATTAAAGTTTAATTAGACTTAGAGCTTTCAGAAAGTACATTAAATGTTTAATTTTCTTTATGAGACTTTGTCTAAAAAGTGGTTATTGTTTCAATAACTAAGAAGGCCTAGTGCCTCGCCACAGCTTGGAAACCAATTATTGAAATAAAATATTTAATTAACTAACTGATAGATCATTAAAATTGAAATTAGATAATGCTTTAAATAGTTATTCAATTTTTTTTTACTTGGAAAATTTTCAAATTTTTCTCTACAAATTTGTTTAACTTAGAAAAATGTTTCATTTTTTAATCTATTTAACTTAAAGTTTTTAAGTTATGTTATAAACTTTGCTTTAACAAAATTTATTTTATATGTTGCACAAAAATATTTTTTTAAATTTTTAAAAAAAATCTGCTTGAAATTTTGTTACTTAGAATTTTTTTTTGCAACACTTAAAGTTTCTAAAAATTATTACAATTTTTTTATATCAAAATAATTTTCAAATTTTTTAAAACATGATAAGTTTTTCAAAATTATTTTCAATATTTTTAAAATCTTGATTGTTTGAAAATCAGAGTTTTATAAAAATTACCCATAGATTTTTGGTACCTCATTTTTTATGTGATCAAAGGGGGAGAAGGGAATATTAAGTCTAGGAGGAGGTAGCTTTAACTTTAAGATTTTTTTTTATTTTTTTTGCATATTATTGCAAAATTTATTTTTTTGCCTTATATTACTTTATATTGGTTTACCCTAACTTAACTTGGGTTGCTTACATCAAAAAAAGGGAGATTGTTGGTACCCCAAAGTTGTTTTGATGTGATTAAACAAGTTAGGTTAGTCCTGTTGTATTTAACCATGTGTCTAAGTGTGCAGGAGCTTAGGAGCACAAGGAGTCAAGCAAAAGACGCAGCTAGCAAGAAGAACGATACGGGAGAGAGCCGACGGGTTCGATGTGTCCGAGGGATGAGGTGCTGAGGAAGAGTACTCGGGCGGACGAGAAGGAGGCGCGCGGCGTTTCCGAGGGACGAGAAACCGAAGCAGAAGATTGCTCGAGGAGAAGGCCGGAAGTTAGGTTCGGGTGAGCCCTATTCCGGAAAGCTGAAATCACCCAAGCGAGCGGAGCCGGAGTGGAAGATTCAGACCGAGGCGAGCAGAACCAGAGCAAAGGGCCCGGAACCTCAATTTTATCACTTTGATGTGGATGTTGACTGTTGCATCAGGGATAGAATTCTATCCCCTTCCAGACGCCTGGAATCCTTCTAGGCGCCCCGACCAAGGCTATAAATACAACCTTGATCCAAAAGCTTAAAAATAGCAAGCAATTCTTGATTCAATACTTGTGAGTTGTTCTGTTTTGTTTAGCTTCTCCCTTTCTGATATTTCATTGCTGTAAAGAGGCTTCTCCGCCTGAAGGAGAAATTAGTGCGTATCATTTCCTTGAATTAATATCCTCCCCGGTTGTAACCAAGTAAAACTCCCTGAGCCTTTGTCTTTCAGTTTCTTTTATTTATCGCTTATGTAAGTGTTCTTTACTTAAGTTTGTTGTCCGAGAAAGGTTGTTTTTGTTTGTATTTGTGTAGGGACTATTCAATCCCCCTTCTAGTCGGCCAACGGTCCTAACAGAACGTACACAAAGAACCTTATATTCTACCGCCGGACGTACACAAAGAGCTTATGTTCGACTGACCTTTTTCTGACCGATCGTATATTAAGAATTTTGTGAGGCTAAGTGTACGTGTGCCCGGCTGACCTTTGCCTGATCGGGGATAAACCAGTGTTGCAGATTTCGGCCTAGGCGGCCGCCTAGGCGCTAGGAGGCCCCTAGCCGAACCGAAAACCTCCTATTCGGCCAAACTAGGCGGTACTATTTATGTGCGGTCCTAGGCGCCGAATAGGCTGTCTGTTCGGCCTAGGCGCCGCCTAGACCAAACAGATTTCTTTTTTATTTTGGACCAAACCTTTTTTTTTATAATTATTTATGGCCCAAAAGCCCAAAACTCCAAACAGATTTCTTTTTTATTATGTTTCTTTCCAGTTTTCCACAACTCCAACCCTAATCTCGCCGCTGCACATCTTTCTCCCGCCCACCTGCACATCTCTCTGCCGCCCACCTGCACATCACTGCACATCTCTCTTCTGCCGGCGTCTCTTCCATCGTTCTCTGCCACGTCTCGCTGGAATCTCTCCGGCGCCCTAATCTCTCTGCATAAAACTCGAAGAAGCAAGAATCTGCACCACTAGTGAGTTCTTATTCTGCATTCTTCCATGCTTTTTGCTTCCGTCCTCTTTGATCCTTCTTGGTTCTTCAATGCTTCATCTTGCTGCTGCCTTCTTGCTTCTGAGTTCTTCACTTCTTCTTTGCTGCTTCTTGTTCTTGGTTCTTCTTGGTGCTTCTGACTTCTTGGTTCTTCGATGTTTCTTGGTTCTTCGATGATTCTTAGTGTTTCTTCCGTCTTGCTTCTTCTTTGATGTTTCTTAGTTCTTCGATGCTTCTTGGTGTTTCTTTCTTCTTGCTTCTTCTTTTATGCTTCTTGGTTCTTTGAGTGTACTGTGGTATTTTTTCCAGAACCAAAAGATTTTTTTTCATGCATCAATCAGAAATTATTTTCTTGGATTTTAAGACCTGATGAGCATCTTCATCAGTAGTGTTTCTCAAGCTTATGGCGATTATTTTCATGCATCAGTTAATCAGTTATGGCATCTTCAACTGCTCCCGAGGGTTCAGGTTCGGGCTTGGTTAGTGTTTCTCAAGCTTCTCAAGATTGTGAAGTACTAAAACGAAAATCGAATGATGTTGGATGGGTGTATGGGATGTTAATTGATGCAAAGAACTTGGACAAAGTCAAATGTATTTTATGTGGGAAAGTTATGTCTGGAGGAGTTTACAGAATAAAAGAACATGTAGCACACATAATGGGAAATGTGTCTGCATGTCCAAAGTCTTCAAAAGATGATCAAGCTAAGTGTAGGAATGCAATTAATGAGGGAAAGATGAAGAAGAGAAATAAGAAAATTGAAGAGGAATCTTTAAGATCAGATGTGAATATTCGAAAAGACATTGATGTGGATGAATTTCAAGAGTCTTTTGGAACCATGAAGCCATCACGTACCCTTGGTCCTATGGATAAGTTTTCAAGTGTCATTAACCCCGAGACTTCTTTGAACTTAGCAAAGAGCAAGCGGGAACAAAGCATCAATGATGCTCTTTTCAAAGAAAGAACAAGTTTGGTTAAAGAATATGTTTGTAGATGGGCATATGAAGCTGGTGTTTCTTTTAATGCTGTTGATAGAGATAGCTTTAAGGTGATGATGGAGGCGGTTGGTCAATTTGGGCCAGGGTTTAAACCTCCTACTAGATATGAAATGAGCGAGCCGTATTTGAAGAAAGAGGTTGACAGGATTAAAGGCTTACTGAAGACAAATGAAGAAGAATGGAAATTGAATGGGTGCTCAATTATGACAGATGCTTGGAGTGACAGAAAAAGGAGGTCAATTATGAACTTGTGTGTCAATTCTAGATTTGGCACCGTTTTTCTTTCCTCTAAAGAATCTTCAGATGAAACTCATACAAGTCAACTAATTTACGAGTATGTAGAGCAATGCATTCAACAGGTTGGTCCAGAAAATGTTGTTCAAATAGTAACTGATAATGCCTCAAATAACATGGGAGCTGCAAAGTTATTGAAGGAGAAGAGGCCATCAATCTTTTGGACCTCATGTGCTACTCATTCTATAAATCTTATGCTTGAAAGCATTGCAAGTATACCGAGGTTCAAGAAAGTCATTGATCAAGCCAAGGCATTAACTATATTTATTTATGCTCACCATAAGACCTTGGCATTGATGAGATCATATATAAAGAAGAGAGATATTGTGAGACCAGGGGTGACTAGATTTGCTTCAGCATTTCTAACTTTGCAAAGTTTATCTGAGAAAAAAAGTCAATTAAGGGCAATGTTTACTAGCACTGATTGGGAAGAATGCAAATTTTCCAAGAGTGTTAAAGGGAAAACATCTTACACAACAGTGTTGAGTATTGGATTTTGGACTGGTGTGTCATTGTGCTTGAAGGTTTTTGCACCTTTGGTGAAGGTGCTTCGAATTGTTGATGCCGATAAGAAACCATCTATGGGTTTTGTGTATGGTGAGCTTCTGCAAGCTAAGAAAGATATTAAGAATGCTCTAAGTAATGTTCCAAAAAACTATCAGCATATTATTGATATTATTGATGCAAAGATGAAAGATAGGCTAGATAGTCCACTGCATTTGATGGCTTATTTGTTGAATCCTTTTTATCATTATAAGGATTCACTTCTTTATTTGGATCAAACTGTCTCAATTGGGGTCATTGATTGTATGGATGTTATCTTTTTGGGGGATATTGATATGCAAAATATCATTTTGAGTGAGGAGTTACCCATGTATAAGAAAAAGGAGTCTATCTTTGGGAAACCCATTGCAGTAAAAGCATGTTCATTGAATGATGACAAGTTTGATCCAGGTAATTAAATAAATATTCATAATATTTTTATTGTTTGAGGTTATTAATATTATTCATGTTATTGACTTATTTTTTTATAATTACGCAGCAAATTGGTGGTCGACTTTTGGTGCATTGACTCCTAACTTGCAGAAAATTGCTATGAAGATCCTCTCTTTAACTACTAGTTCATCGGGGTGTGAAAGAAATTGGAGTACATTTGAAGGGGTTAGTAGCTTAAAGTCTTAAACTATTTTAATACTAATAGACTAATAGTTCATTATGTTCTCATAAATATCAATTGTATTTGTAGGTGCATACAAAGAAAAGGAATAGACTAGATACACATCGATTAAATAATCTAGTCTTTGTTCAATTCAATGCAAAACTGATGAACAAGAAAAATAGGGAGAAAGAGAGGAATATTGAGGTTCTTCTAGCAAGTGATGCAAGTTCTGCACAAGATCGGATTGTTGATGGGGCTGATGATGAAGTTGAACACGACACGGGCATGACTTGGAAAGTTGTTAGTGATGCTATGGGAGCAGATGAAGCGCTTAGGCTTAGAAGAAGTAGTAGACTTAGAGAACTTGATGAGGATGACTTTCAATCCGAGAGTGAGGAGGAAGTGAGTGTGTATGAGTTTGATTTTGAATCAGACGAAGAGCATGTCATAGAAGAATATGGAGAAGGAGAGGAATTGTCCTAAGGATTTGTAGTACAAACTGATGTTATGATTGTTATCTTTGTAGTATGTACTTTGTAGTTTGTAGTTTTTACTAGACTAGTTTGTTTCCATGTTTTTTTTCCTTTGAAGTTGGAACTTTGAATACTTTGATGTTATTTGCTATTTAGCTTAGGCTACTTGATGTTCATTTTGGTATCACTTGCTAGTTGTTACTTGTTTTGAATTTTGGTATTTTATTGAGATCAATGTGCATTTCACATTTTTACTAAAAGATCATATTGTACCTAGGCGCTAGGCGCCAGTTGAGCGCCCGACTGGCGCCTAACGAAATCTACAATATTGGGATAAACAGAGAATCTTATATTCAATCGGTCTTTATTTGGTCGATCTTTTTTCTGATTGGATGATCTTTTTTCGAATGACTTATTATCCGATCAGGTTGGCCCCAAAAACCCTGGTGCCAGGGGGGCCACAGAATATAGTGAAGAGTACGCTCCTACCTTAATTTTAACCACCCTAGCACCTTGAATTAGATCGCCCATGTCACCTTAACATCACCCTAATTTGGACCGTCACGTTCTCCACAAATTACCATTCGTATTAAACATATTAATTACTTAAAATAATAATAATAATAATAATAACTGGTTGTGGAGAGATTATAAATAATAAATGAGTTTGTTATTTATCATGGTTTACCATTAAATAGGATTTGATATTTTATTTTTTAAAATATAAATTTAAATCATATTAATACTTTTCATTATTAAAATAAATATTACAAATATCAATTTCTTATTTATTAAATATAGATTAGTAATAATTAATTTATTAATTATGGTGAATCAATAATTTATATAAGGATTAAGATTAAATATGATAATGAATCGAATTTAGATTGAATTTTATATCGAATATCTGATGAATATATCCATATCTATTAAAGAATCGAATATTTTCTATACATATATTTTTTCTTCTTTCTATCAAATTATTATCATTTAACAAAAATATATTAAAATTAACATCCTCTATATATATATATATATATATATATATATATATATATATATATATATATATATATATTATTTAATCAAATATTCGGATCGGATATCAAATATGGATAGTCTTTTTATATCCACATTTAAATTGGATGTCGAAATTATCATCCCTAGTCATGTGACTTGTGCGGCAATATTTGTAAAGGTTGTCTTTATTAAGATTACGTTTATGCTGCACTAAATGGCAATTGGTACTTGGAATGCGAGACAATTCAATCACGCGCGCTTTATAATAAATGTTGAGATGTCCTTTCTTATATTGAAATTAGTATACGGGGGCATATGTCACAGAAATGCAGTATATTGTGACGTAGCTGTGATATATCATCTTTATTGAGATTGTTTCTTAATCAAGTTAATAATATAAATATCAAAGAATATCTCGCCATACATGGCTATGATATAAATTTTACTCAACCTTTCAATTTGAAAATGTAAGAAACTACATCTAAAATATATAGCAATTATAACAAATAATTTAAATAGTTAATATCTTTCATCTGATTTAGAGTCGTGGAATTTCAATTCCAGTGTGATGCGAATTTATAATGCAAAAACTTTAAACTTTAATTATAGAATTATACATTGATAATTATTATATTAGTTAATTATGGACTGGGTGAGATTAATTAATAATCTTTTTACTGATTCAAATTAACTCCATATCACTCTTTTTTAAGTCTGTGTTTTTTGTAAAAAAAAAAATCAATGCTTATAATTTTATAATTTTTTTTTCTATATTGAACATATTATTTTTTGTAAAAAGAAATATTTTCCATTAACTGGTTGTGGAGAGATCATGAATAATCCATTTATAAATGAGTTTACTAATTATCATCTTTAATTAAATAGATTAGATGAATCATATGATATATTTAATTATATAACTCAAACAATAATTTAAAAGCTTAAATGAAATTTAAATACAACACTATGCATTGATTGTTTTAATTATACAAAATATAAAAACAATATAATATATGATTATATTATATAGTAATAAAATTATATATTAATTAATAATCCAATCCTTTACTCTAAGATTTGATAGTTTTGTTAATTATATTTAATTAGTTTCATCATCATCGCAGTTATTATACTCGTATGTCTTGTCTCTCTACTATCCACTGTCATCATGTCTGCAAATCATCACGGCAGTGGAGAAGAACATCAAACTCTATAAACATCGCAGTACATCAATTTGGATCTTTCTCAGGACTAGAGAGCGGAACATTACTAGGTGTTGAGTTTGCAACAATTGGTGGAGATGGAGTAGAGCCCAAAATTTCATCTTCCCTTGGACTTTGAGTATGTCTTGTTGGAGCAACATATGGGAGTTCAAGTATACTATTAGGGGGAATTAGAAAGGTACCTTAATTATCTGAAGGAGTGTCTGAGGGAGCAATTACAAATGGAAAGAGAGACTCATCAAAAGTAACATGTCGATATATGTAAGCAACGATACCCATTTGCAATCAACAATGAGGACTTGTAGAGAGATACACTAAAGTCACAACGGATAATCATCCATTTGTGTAGGAAACTGAAAATCCTCCATTTATATAGGAAACTGAAGGAGAAGGGAAAAGTTACAATTGAGAGAAGCAGCCACGAGAAGAGAAGGAGAACTACAATTGAGAGAAGTAGCCACGAGAAGAGAAGGAGAACTTATCCAGAGCAAAAAGAAACAGGTCTAGGTCTAGTTAGCAAGGATGGTTAGCTGTTGGAGATAAACACATGCAAAAGAAATGAATAACATGTCAGCGGTGGCAATTCTGATCGCTTGTTTTGGAAAGAAAATCAGATGTAATAAATGAATAACATGTCAGCGGTGGCAATTGTGGTTGCCTGTTTTGGAAAAAAAATCAGGTGTAATAATTAACATGTGGATTTCTTAGCAGGAGCCATTACTCCTATCATCATTTAAGGAAGCTTTATATGCATGTACATCATCATGGCAGTTACTATGCTCATATGTCATGTCTCTCTACTATCCATTGCCAGCATGCCTACAAATCATTACGGCAGTGGAGAAAAACATCAAACTCTATAAACATCGCAGTACATCAATTTGGATCTTTGACTACCTGTGTAAAGCTAGTTGGTTCAACAAAACTTGAAAAAATAATTAAAACCCCGGGAAGAGGATAACGGGTGGAAACTGGTGGACATCGAGCATAAATCTCGTTTAGAGGAAGCATACGATGAGAAGTATCAATATCAGAACTACTCGGAGATGAGTAGTCATGCTGATAAGAATCAGGACAAGAGAGCGGAACATTACTAGGTGTTGAGTTTGCAACAATTGGTGGAGATGGAGTAGAGCCCAAAATTTCATCTTCCCTTGGACTTTGAGTATGTCTTGTTGGAGCAACATGTGGAAGTTCAAGTATACTATTAGGGGGAATTAGAAAGGTGCCTTAATTATCCGAAGGAGTGTCTGAGGGAGCAATTTCAAATGGAAAGAGAGACTCATCAAAAGTAACATGTCGATATATGTAAGCAATGGTACCCATTTGCAATCAATAGCGAGGACTTGTAGAGAGATCCACTAAAGCCACGGCGGATAATCCTCCATTTGTGCAGGAAATTGAAAATCCTCCATTTGTACAGGAAACTGAAGGAGAAGGGAAAAGTTACAATTGAGAGAAGCAATCACAAGAAGAGAAGGAGAACTACAATTGAGAGAAGCAGCCACGAGAAGAGAAGGAGAACTTATCCAAAGTAAAAAGAAAAGGGTCTATGTCTAGTTAGCAAGGATGGTTAGCTATTGGAGATAAACACATGCAAAAGAAATGAATAACATGTCAACGGTGGCAATTGTGATCGCTTGTTTTGGAAAGAAAATCAGGTGTAATAAATGAATAACATGGCAACGGTAGCAATTGTGGTAGCCTGTTTTGGAAAGAAAATCAGGTGTAATAATTAACATGTGGGTTTCTTAGCAGGAGTCATTACTCCTATCATCATTTAAGGAAGCTCTATATGCCTGTACATCATCATGGTAATTACTATACTCGTATGACATGTCTCTCTACTATCCACTATCATCATGCCTGCAAATCATCATGGCAGTGGTGAAGAACATTAAACTCTATAAACATCGCAGTACATCAATTTGGATCTTTCTCAGGACTAGAGAGCGGCACATTACTAGGTGTTGAGTTTGCAACAATTGGTGGAGATGGAGTAGAGCCTAAAATTTCATCTTCCCTTGGACTTTGTGTATGTCTTGTTGGAGCAACATATAGGAGTTCAAGTATACTATTAGGGAGAATTAAAAAGGTGCCTTAATTATCTGAAGGAGTGTCTTAGGGAGCAATTGCAAATGGAACGAGAGACTCATCAAAAGTATCATGTCGATATTTGTAAGCAACGATATCCATTTGCAATCAACAACGAGGACTTGTAGAGAGATACACTAAAGTCACAACGGAAAATCCTCCATTTGTGCAGGAAACTGAAAATCCTCCATTTGTACAAGAAACTGAAGGAGAAGGGAAAAGTTACAATTGAGAAAAGTAGCCACGAGAAGAGAAGGAGAACTACAATTGAGAGAAGCAGCCACGAGAAGAGAAGGAGAACTTATCCAGAGCAAAAAGAAACAGGTCTAGGTCTAGTTAGCAAGGATGGTTAGCTGTTGGAGATAAACACATGCAAAAGAAATGAATAACATGTTAGCGGTGGCAATTGTGATCGCTTGTTTTGGAAAGAATATCAAGTGTAATAAATGAATAACATGTCAGCGGGCGCAATTGTGGTTGCCTGGTTTGGAAAGAAAATCAGGTGTAATAATTAACATGTGGGCTTCTTAGCAGGAGTCATTACTCCTATCATCATTTATTGAAGCTTTATATGCATGTACATCATCATGGCAGTTACTATACTCGTATGTCATGTCTCTCTACTATCTATTACCATCATGCCTGCAAATCATCACGGCAGTGGAGAAGAACATCAAACTCTATAAACATCGCAGTACATCAATTTGGATCTTTGACTACCTGTGTAAAGCTAGTTGGTTCAACAAAACTTGAAAAAATAATTAAAGCCCCGGGAAGAGGATAACGGGTGGAAACTGGTGGACATCGAGCATAAATCTCGTTTAGAGGAAGCATACGAAGAGAAGTATCATCATCATATCTACTCGGAGATGAGTAGTCATGCTGATAAGAATCAGGATTAGAGAGCAGAACATTACTAAGTGTTGAGTTTGCACCAATTGGTGGAGATGGAGTAGAGCCCAAAATTTCATCTTCCCTTGGACTTTGTGTATGTCTTGTTGGAGCAACATGTGGGAGTTCAAGTATACTATTAGGGGGAATTAGAAAGGTGCCTTAATTATCTGAAGGAGTGTCTGAGGGAGCAATTGCAAATGGAAAGAGAGACTCATCAAAAGTAACATGTCGATATATGTAAGCAACAATACCCATTTGCAATCAACAACGAGGACTTGTAGAGAGATCCACTAAAGCCACGGCGGATAATCCTCTATTTGTGCAGGAAATTGAAAATCCTCCATTTGTACAGGAAACTGAAGGAGAAGGGAAAAGTTACAATTGAGAGAAGCAACCATGAGAAGAGAAGGAGAACTACAATTGAGAGAAGCAGCCATGAGAAGAGGAGAACTTATCCAGAGCAAAAAGAAACAGGTCTAGGTCTAGTTAGCAAGGATGGTTAGCTATTGGAGATAAACACATGCAAAAGAAAATGAATAACATGTCAGCAGTGGCAATTGTGATCGCTTGTTTTGGAAAGAAAATTGGGTGTAATAAATGAATAACATGTCAACGGTGGCAATTGTGGTAGCCTGTTTTGGAAAGAAAATCAGGTGTAATAATTAACATGTGGGCTTCTTAGCAGGAGTCATTACTCCTATCATCATTTAAGGAAGCTCTATATGCCTGTACATCATCATGGCAGTTATTATACTCGTATGTCTTGTCTCTCTACTATCCACTGTCATCATGCCTGCAAATCATCACGGCAGTGGAGAAGAATATCAAACTCTATAAACATTGCAGAACATCAATTTGGATCTTTCTTAGGACTAGAGAGCGGAACATTACTAGGTGTTGAGTTTGCAACAATTGGTGGAGATGGAGTAGAGCCCAAAATTTCATCTTCCCTTGGACTTTGAGTATGTCTTGTTGGAGCAACATGTGGGAGTTCAAGTATACTATTAGGGGGAATTAGAAAGGTGCCTTAATTATCTGAAGGAGTGTCTGAGGAAGCAATTGCAAATGGAAAGAGAGACTCGTCAAAAGTAACATGTCGATATATGTAAGCAACGATACCCATTTGCAATCAACAACGAGGACTTGTAGAGAGATACACTAAAGTCACAACGGATAATCCTCGATTTGTGCAGGAAACTGAAAATCCTCCATTTGTACAGGAAACTGAAGGAGAAGGAAAAAAGTTACAATTGAGAGAAGCAGCCACGAGAAGAGAAGGAGAACTACAATTGAGAGAAGCAGCCACGAGAAGAGGAGAACTTATCCAGAGCAAAAAGATACAGGTCTAGGTCTAGTTAGCAAGGATGGTTAGCTGTTGGAGATAAACACATGCAAAAGAAATGAATAACATGTCAGCAGTGGCAATTGTGATCGCTTGTTTTGGAAAGAAAATCAAGTGTAATAAATGAATAACATGTCAGCGGTGGCAATTGTGGTTGCCTAGTTTGGAAAGAAAATCAGGTGTAATAATTAACATGTGGGCTTCTTAGCAGGAGTCATTACTCCTATCATCATTTATGGAAGTTTTATATGCATGTACATCATCATGGCAGTTACTATACTCGTATGTCATGTCTCTCTACTATCCATTACCATCATGCCTGCAAATCATCACGGCAGTGGAGAAGAACATCAAACTCTATAAACATCGCAGTACATCAATTTGGATCTTTGACTACCTATGTAAAGCTAGTTGGTTCAACAAAACTTGAAAAAATAATTAAAGCCCCAGGAAGAGAATAACGGGTGGAAACTGGTGGACATCGAGCATAAATCTCGTTTAGAGGAAGCATACGACGAGAAGTATCATCATCATATCTACTCGGAGATGAGTAGTCATGCTGATAAGAATCAGGACTAGAGAGCAGAACATTACTAAGTGTTGAGTTTGCAACAATTGGTGGAGATGGAGTAGAGCCCAAAATTTCATCTTCCCTTGGACTTTGTGTATGTCTTGTTGGAGCAGCATGTGGGAGTTCAAGTATACTATTAGGGGGAATTAGAAAGGTGCCTTAATTATCTGAAGGAGTGTCTGAGGGAGCAATTGCAAATGGAAAGAGAGACTCATCAAAGGTAACATGTCGATATATGTAAAGCAATAATATCAATGATGCAAATTGCTATAACCAAGGAAAACAACAATCGAAAAAAATATTATGGGTTCAGATTCAATTGAAAAAATTATCGAATATGTTCGAGTTTGTCTCGAATTCAATAATTTCGAATACAAATCGAATATTTTTCAAGCTGGCCCAGAAAATTCATGAACCGGCTCGGTTCGTTTGCACCCCTATTCACCACCCCCCCTCTCGTTTTCATGATCGAGCACTTCTATCCTTTCCAAATCCTCTTACTCAAAGCTAATTGAAAGGCATTTTCCATTTCATCGACTAGTACTGATTGTATAACTCTCCAATAATTTACCATGAGTCTTTAAGGCTTAAGTGGAATCTCCATCAGTAGGGTCTTTTGAGATCATATTCACAGTCCCTCAGGGATTAATCTTGGCTTTGCCTTTTTTATCTTTGTCCTTTGCCGGATCCACCCCCCGATGAGATAAGGAGGAGCCTCGGGGCTTCCCAGGGGAGAGCAAGATCGTCGATCTGAATGATGCTCAACATTATCATCACGATCAAGATGACGACAATGCTTATAAGGCTCAGGAGACCTTCTATTACTCAGCTGACCTCGTCTGACTTTCTGTTCGTTAGCTGCTCGTCTTAATTCCCTTGCATACTACTGGCACTTCTAGGTAGATGAGTCTCCGATTAATCATAGACGTAATAACGATACGCCTCGAAAAGCTCTTGACCTATTTCAAACGCAGGGGTTGTAGCAACTTCCACTGTCTGCACAACCTTTTCTCCTTGTTGGGTCGCACATTCTTGATTTCGTAAAGGAAGAGGGGGAGCTTTGAGGTCCGATTAGGTAGAGACAGGCACCAGAGTCGGGGCTTCCTTTCTTTTGGCAGACTGAGCTTCTTCTACCTGAATATACTTGATAGCCCAGGATTGTAAGGCATCAAAATTGATTAGGTTTTTTTTTACCATAGATCCAAAAAAAAATCCCCATCCATTAGGCCTTGTGAGAAGACACTGACTTACACTTCCAGGGTAACCGAACGAGCCTCTATGGTTACCCGATTAGACCATTGTAGACATTCTTTCAAAGGTTCCTTAGGATTTTCCTTGAGAGCGAATAGGTCATGTACAATCTTTTGATATCTCTGATTGGTGGTGAAGTGCTGTAGGAACACGATCTTGAATTCCTCAAAGTCCTAAGGGAGGGAGCCACAAGATGGTTGAACCATAGTTGCGTTGAGCCCGAGAGAGTCATCAAGAAGACTCAACATTTGATGTCTCTATATATTGATGTAACAGGGAAGCATTTTCAAATTTACAAAGGTAGTCCTCGGGGCCGGTCATGCCATTATATTCCCCGATCTGCAATGCTCGAAAATGTCATGGCAACTCATCTTTGAGGATGTTCCTTGAGAATGGAGGGCCTTGGTGAATCTTCTCTCCGCCAGATATAGGAGCTTTTCCCTTCAGAGGGTCCCAACGTGGAATTTCTCCAGAGGATTCCAACGAAGGCTCCCTCACAGCTGACGTACCGATTCGAGTGGGGAACGCAATTTAAGGCATTCCTGTTGACTAGGTCAACCTCTGATGAGGCCCTTGCGCCATTCCAGTCGATTGGATCAGGGTATATCAATCGAATGGTTGGTTGCAGGCGGTGTTGGCTTTTGGGGTTGTCCTTGCAACACCGCCTGCACCGTCGCCATGATCAACTTATCGAAATCCTCTTTCACCATGGTGATGACATTAGGTCTTCCAATGCCATCCATATTACTGTCTCAGTTCAAGCCTTAATTCAGTGTTCCCACAAATGACGCCAATTTGATCTTACCTGAAAACATCGACGAATGAACCATTGGTGAGTTGACGTCGATGTTGACTCAGTCGTTGATCACAGTGGTACAACGAGGACTTGTAGAGAGATTCACTAAAGCTTGGGGAGAGAAAACTAGAAATATAGGATTAGAATGATGGTCGAGGGTTCCTCGGCATAGCCACTCCGACACTTAAGTCAGTCTCCGACAGGGGAGATGGAAGAAGGATTGTAGTAGTTAGGGTTTTGGATATGTGCGTATGTACTTGTGTTTGTCAGAGTGGGCTACCTTTTATAGGGTTGTCGTTGTGCCCTCGGTGTCCTGAGATCCATACTGGTGTTACCCACATTCCCTGAAATAAATTCTATGTTGCTCACCTTTCTCGAATTGAATGGTCAGTGTTTCTCGCGCTCTTCGAGGAGCAACATATATGGTGCTCGTGTCTTCTGCAATCAACAACTCATCTCTTTAATTATCAGCAATCGGATGTGTTATTTTGGTTAATTGGAGTGATTATCCTCGTGGAGTCGAAGTTGCGTGCAGTCGAATCTATGTGAGTCAGGGTTTCCTGGAGTCCGATCTACATGGAGTCGGGTCAATATGGTGTCACCAGAGTATGCATAATCGGGGATCACCTATTCGTTGACTTTGACCTTTACCTCAATAGGACCATTGACCTCCTTACCCATGTAACACCTTCTGATTACCTCCAGCATCACATTGGAAGAGAGTTAATCACATGGGTCATTTGGCTAGCCGAACGACCTCCTAGTTGAGGGAGCCTAGCATGGGATAACCCCCGTCATTCGAACTCGAGACCTATTATGGAAATTCCTCATCGGAGTATCAACTTGATTATGTTAGTGGAAGCCATATGAATTATCATGGTGTATTTGATGTTAAATTGATCTCCTATATTGAGTTGGGTGCAATATAGATTATCATAGATGTATGTAATGTCATATTGATCTCCCAACAGCATGTCCTAACTTGATTGATTAACGTCTTAATTGATTTATCCTTATTTTATTATAGTAAAAAATGATTATATTAAAAAAAATAAATCATAAAATTAATTTATAATTGACTGTCAGATAATTAAAAAATTTATTTCTAGTCCACAAACACCAAACACACCAAGGCTTTTTAATTAAATAAATGTAAGTATCTCTTGTGTACAATAACAAATAATAAATATTAAAATAGTGAAAACAGCCATATGGAATAAATATTAAGCTATTAAAACCTACTGTGTACGTTTCCTTTCCTGTACGCACATCAAATATATGATTTACAAAATTTTAATTAAAATTCTAAAAGAGTAATAGCATTTATTAATTTTTAAATAAAATTAATATTTTAAATGTTTAATTCAGAAAAAATTACTTTTAGTTAATTAATTTTTTATATATTTTTTCATTAGAAAAATTAAAAAATTTCTTTTTATTTAAAATCGTCATTGTTATCTCATTTGGTACTAACTTAGAAACAAAAATGCATTTCATGCAAAGTAAAAATTCCAAAAGAAGAGATGGATAAATATCAAATTGAACAGAGAATTAGAATTAATCTTTCATTCATCAGGAGCACACTGAATTATTCGAATTTAATGATATTAAACATAGTCACTTTATCATGGGGCATCCTTCAATAACAACGCCTGGCACTGTTGGGCATTTTGCCAAGGGACAATGATCACTATCTAATCCCCACCAATTCACTCCATATACATCTTCAAATAATTGAAGAGAGAGACTAAGTAAAACAATACAAAATGCAGAACCAACGTTAAGTCCAGCCGACAGCACATAATTATATCTCGCCCACCATTTTTTATATTTGTGAAAGATGAAGTAGTTGAAGAGCAATCCGACAGCAAACCAACTCCAATAACCAGCAAGTCCGCCCAAGGAAAAAGCAGAAGCCACACCAAATACAATTGGAAAATTGACGAGTGTAATCCATTTCTTTTCAGGGTATTTGTGTGATAATAACCACAAGGGAATAGGTGCCACGAGTCCAATAAGAGCAAAGATGAAGATTGACGAGTACATGCCATGAGGATAAAATATCTTACTTGGTCCAATAAGCCCCCATGTCACCCCACTGATGTATGTTGCTCTTTCACTAGGACATGTCCAAGGACTTCCAATCGGAAGCAATTCTGGTTGGCAAATATTATTTACCGAGTGCAGCATCCACCATGCTACGCCGAAATCAACGAAGCATGAACACGTTGTGCCTACAAACTGCGCCATCATCGTTTTGAAAAACACACAATCAAATTAATGATGAAGAAAATGTAACGAGTAATTAATGAGAGAAAATGAATTTGATTTACCATGATAAAAAAAACAATTTTGGGAGCAACCTTCATGTAGTGTGTTAATTTGAAGGTAGCTATGACACCTGCTGCCATTTGTTGGGCCTCAGAACCGTATAGTCTGAAAGCCATGTTGCCTAAAGGCTTGCCTGGATTCAAGTATCCGATTATGATTTCCAATAACAAATCTAAACCGAAACCCTACATGCCAATAATTACTAGTCAGTTAAAATAATCAACTACAAATTAAATTCATGGTAATGGTATAGATTAGTGCGCACCGAACCAGTACTTGCTGAGAGTACACCTTCCAATGGAAGGAAAAGAAGCACGACAGCGCATGCCAATAAAAGTTCCCAGTAACGAAGTTGAATTTGACCTCCAAAGCCTTCACAGAACAAAATTGCCATTCCGATCATCGAGAGCGACATGGAGTAAAACCACCACTGAGGAACAGATTCGTAGTTTTGCTTCATTAGCCTTGCATGCACATCTTGCTCCTCATCTTTATACGCCTTCTTAAATTGATGCCACAATGATCTGCAGGTAATCAATCCATATTATCAGTACTTGAACTGACTACAAATTAAATAATTAATTCAGTAATTAACAAAATGAGTGCGAACCTCCCATAGAAGAGAGCGATATGAGAAATAGTTGACGTGTATAGAGCAAGACAAAACCCTATAGTATAAATCAACGATGTGCTGTAGTACACTTTTGAGTAGTTGTTGTAAGCTTCGCTGTCAAATAAGAGAGTATTTGGATCTACAATTCTAGAGACATCGTATGTATGACCAGTGGAATCATAGATATTGGTCGAGAACAGTGGAAACTTCCTTGCCTCATATGCATTGCTCCAATAAGAGAAGGGTAAAATGATATAAGTGATTATGATAAATCCGATCAACATATTGAATATTACAAATACAGGATATATCAAAGGGTCCCCTAAGGGGGGGAAAGAAATTTGGCACCTGAGTTGATGTGACCAACAGAACGGCCGGCCAAAGTTGAATTTCTCTACGGTAAAAGATCTTGGCTATGCTGATGTTTAAAAAGCCGGGACTTGCTCTTGAGTTGACAAGAATGGAGGTGGCGACATGTTCTTTGATATTGAAGGGGCCTGGATTCAGCGAAAAGTTCCACCTTGTTCCCGGCATTCTCACTGATTTCTCCGGCAGAACCTTGGCTAACAGATTCCCCACTATGAGCAGGCTGATGTCAATACAAACGGATGATATGCTAATCAACTGCCGTCGGAAAATGCCAATTCGGACCAACACCGTCTGTAGGATGCAGAGTGGAATGCCGACGAGCCATGTGCGGATGGTTAGCACTTGCAATGTCGGAGGAACCGTCAGTCGCACTTGTTCGATCGGCGAATCGTCGGCCATGTTCTAATTATCTTAGAAAATAATTAATCTACATGAAAAGTTAAGAAGTTTAGTGTATTATTAGTAAGATAATATGGGGAAATAATAGGAAAGAGATTAAAGTGATTTCAATAATTAATGACCCATATATATATAGCAAAGAAATTTATATTCGAAATTAATTGATTGATCTTTGATTAACTTTAATCTTCTTCCACAAATATTTTCGGGCCCATAAACGTGAACGCATGCAAATTTTTAAACAAACCCCACTTCATATTTGGTAAAATATTGATTTATAACTAATTATAAATTTTAATAATAGAGACATTTCATATAAATTAAAATAAAATTTTAAACTATAAATTTTAAATATCAAACTAAATAGTACATAAAACTAAATGAATTAAATGGGTTTTCATATGGCATGATGATAAAAGTAATGTTTCTATTAATTTAACATCTAAAATAGTACTATTTTATTTAAATGTTTATAAATGCTATTGCTATTTTAGAATTTTAATTAAAATTTAATAAATGATATATTCAATATGTGCCTGCCGAAATTTAATTAAGGAAAAACATTATAAGGGATTTAAATTTGTATAAAAGGTCAGTAGGTTTGCCTAGTTTATATTTGAAAAAAAAAATCAAAATCAAAGTACCTTTTAATTACGTACAACCATTCATTTTGGTAAAACTTTAATACAAGACTCATTATAGTATAAGAACAATTATAGTATAAAATCACCGAATAAATGAGTTAGTATCAATATTAAACAAAAATCTATAAATAAAACATATTACCATACAAAATAATTTTTCTAATAAAATTAAAAAAACATTAAATTAAATAAAAGAGTTTTTAAATTTTATATTTTAGAATAATAGAATAAAAAATCATAGCATAAAGTCTTAATTAACAATACATTAATATCAATATAGAACAAAAATCTATAAATAATATATATATATATATATATATATATATATATATATATATATATATATATATATATATATATATATAAAAGTAACTTTAAAAAAATTTATTTAAATAAAATAAATCATCATATAATTATGTGTTGTCGGCTTAACTTAATATTGGTTCTGCATTATGTGTTGTTGTCCAGTTTACTAAGAGTGGAAAGTAAATTTAAAGAAATATTTTTACTATAAAATTTTTTTTGTTATTTATTTTATTAAAATTTTAAGAAGAAAGAGAAATTCAATCCATCAATAGATAGATTTGGAGTAAAAATTGATTATCTTAAAATCAGATGGCAAGCATTGAATGGAAAAAAATGATATATGTATTTTTTTTTCATTCACAAAATTACACCACATATGAAAAAAATAACTCTAATATGTTTTTTTACTCAGAAAATTACACCATATAACTAAAAATTTACATATATACACATTTAACTCAAAAAATTACACCGTATATATCCATCTTCCTGATAAATAAATTTGGAAAGGAAATGATTCCTTTCCCTTTCTATTCTTTTTCCACGCCTCTAAATTGGTTTCGTCCATTCCTCGTTCGCTCTTCTAGGTAAACAAAACATTAGTGTCTTTCTTCAATTTCTATATGTATACCGAGTGATTTGGTCATTGTCCGTTGGTAAAAATGTTCCACATGACTATATGAGTTGCTATTGATGGCTGCATTATATTAATCATTAAATTCAAATATTTTAGTGTACTCTTAATAAATAAGATGTAATGAAAGAGATAAAGTTTTAATGCTAATTCTTTGTTCTATTCATTTTGAGTGCATTTTTGTTTATAATTGGGTACCAAATGAAATGAATATTGTTGATATTCATTTAAAACTAAAAGTTAAATTAAATAAAATTAATTTTTCCTGGAATAAACATTTAAAATATTACTTTTTATTTAAATTTAATAAATATATTATTACTAATCCGGTCTGAAAGTGAGGAAGATAATGCGCTCAGCAGATGACTTCGACATTAATTGAGAAAAGACTTTAAGCTCTAAGAAAAAAGATAGATCCGCTACCTTAGCGGCCCCCCCAGTGCCGACCCCACGGATATGGAGGGAGGTTCATGCAGGTACACAGGCCATAGGCGCATGGCGGGGTAAACCCTAGGTCGTCAGTTCCTGAGAATCGATCCCTGACCATTACGCCAGAGATACCATGCGCACACCGTCTGCGCTACGCCCTGGGGGCAAAGACTTTAAGCTCTAAGAGAGAGATGACACCTGACCTTCCTTTCTGCATACACCAGAGAGAGCCAACAAGACGTTAGAGCAAGAACCAAGGAAAGGGTTCTTGGCACAGACCCTCCGACGCTGAAGTCAGGACGATGATCAAAAAATGGAGAAAACGATGAACAATAGTAAATGTGTGCGCGTAAGGCTTGCAAGCGAAGCGTCACGTACTTGGTCAACGGAGAAAATCCCCCTATTATATCATCTCTCATACCTTCGCAATAATGAGGTGACATGGAATATTCAGGATTAGAAGACGTCAGGTAAAAGGAATGTGTACAATCTAGAATATGTACCGTTGTCCAAGGAATCTTCCGTTACTTACCTATGAATGATTTCTTGTAACCTCCATAGTAATCATAGAGGCTGAGTAGCCACCTTCCTAAGAAGGTTTTGTTTCATGTAAGTGTTAGATATCCTAATATTCCCTGGTGAGTAATTATTATTCTTTAACAAGTTATTAGAATTCTCTAACAATATTATCTCTTGGAGGTAGTCCGGCCAGCCTTGTAACTATTTGATCGTATGATGGGAGACTAACATATAAGTAAATAGCTTTAACCCCATAAGTCCGTCGAGTACTTTAGTCCAGACGAAAATATACCTGGAGCCTTGTCTATGGAGAAATGGGGAGCTTAGCCCTTTAAGTCCGCTTGGTACTTTAGTTTGGGAGAGAATAGACTTAGAACCATACCTTCGGAGAAATGGGGAGTTGAGCCCTTAAGTTCAACCAGTACTTTAGTTTGAGTGACAATATACTTAGAACCTTGCATTTGAAGAAATGAGGAGCTGAGCCCCTTAAGTCCATCTGATACTTTAATCTGGGCGAGAATAGACTTAGGACCCTACCTTTGGAGAAATGGGGAGCTGAGCCCATTAAATCCGCTCGGCACTTTAATCCAGGCGAAAATATATTTGAAGTCATGCTTCTAGAGGAATGGGGAGCTGAGCCCCTTAAGTCCGTCCGATACTTTAATCTGGGCAAGAATAGACTTAGGACCCTGCCTTTGGAGAAATGGGTAGTTGAGCCCCTTAAATTCGTTCGGTACTTTAGTCCAGGTGAAAATATATTTGGAGTTATGCTTCTAGAGGAATGGGGAGCTGAGCCCCTTAAGTCTGTTTGGTACTTTAGTCTGGGTGAGAATATATCTAGAGCTATACTTCTGGAGAAATGGGGAGCTGAGCTCCTTAAGTCTATCCAGTACTTTAGTTCGGGTGAGAATATATCTGGAGCCCTACTTCTGGGGAAATTGGGAGCTGAGCTCCTTAAGTCTGTCGAGTACTTTAGTTCAGGTGAGAATATATCTGGAGCCCTACTTCTGGAGAAATGGGGAGCTAAGCCCATTAAGTCTGTCCGGTACTTTAGTCCGGGTGAGAATAGATGTATGACCATGCCTTTGGAGAAATGGGGAGTTGAGCCCCTTAAGTCCATCCGGTACTTTAGTTCAGGCGAGAATAGACTTAGAACCATGCCTTTGGAGAAATGGGGAGTTGAGCCCCTTAAGTCCATCCGGTACTTTAGTCCCAGCAAGAATAGACTTAGAACCCTGCCTTTGGATAAATGGGGAGCTAGACCCCTTAAGTATGTCTGATACTTTAGTCTGAGTGAGAATAAACTTAGGACCCTGCCTTTGGAGAAATGGGGAGTTAAGCCCTTTAAGTCCGTCCAGTACTTTAGTTCGGGCGAGAATATATCTGGAGTCATGCTTGTGGAGAAATGGGGAGTTGGGCCCCTTAAGTTCGTCCGGTACTTTAGTCCGGGCGGCACTATGGATAGCCGGATGTAGATTGAGAATCTTCTTACATGTGAAATGGGAATTAAGCCCCTTAAGCTCGACCAGATATTTAGGTAGACCAAGTTTATTCGGAATGCCTTAATGCTGGGGGATGAGGAGTTGAGCCCTGGTGAGGGTGACTTGTTCATCTGCCTTGACTGCCACCTCGCCTTAACTTTGATTGTCACCTCACCTTGATTTTGACTGTCACCCTATCTTGACCATCGTTTTTATGTTACCTCGGGGTCTACTCAGAACACACCGAATCACTAGCCTCCCTTTCAAGTCTAGTCGAAGGAGGTTCTTGGACGACTGACTAGACCCGAGTCTCATTTTGGCCTGCTCATCTGATCTGACTAGCCCCTCATTTGACTCCTTATTAATGTCCTCATTTAACTTTATTTTACTTGGAAAAATGCATGTCAAATACTTGATATGTTGAGTACTGCACGGATGATACGTGAGAAAACACTTTTGAGCGAAATGATTATATTGTCTTGTCCATCATAAATGCCCCTTTATAAGTAAGCTCCACATGTCCTACGACCTCATTCCTTGAAGTGACGATTGTCACGCCCCAGAGGAGTCCCTGCCCGATAAACGGGCAACATCTCTCCTATAACAGTGACAAATAAAACCTGGATACATAGCCACTCGGCTGTACAAATATAATAACCTACAACTCACATGGCTGAAAATAAAACACAACCACACAATTTAATATGCAGCTCACACAGTTGGATCAACAACCACACAATTATATATACAACCCACAGGTTATGATAGAAAACACAGTGGAAGACATAGGAAAGTCACACACTCTAAAATGATACAGTGCATGCCAACACGACTTAAAGACAACAAATACCAAAAATGGTAAATTAGCCACAAGGCCAAACACCAAGTCCAAATCTAATTACCACTATTCCAAAACCATAAAAAAATCATGCACAAAAGCAAAAGAAAAAGCAAAGGAAAGTCCATCCTCGGATGTGACATGGGACCAACAGACAGAATGCTCCAAGAAACTTTATAATCATCTATCTTCTACTTGAGGAAAAAGATAATACATAAATGGGGTGATGAGAATGAGTGACTCAGCAGGTAATAGACAAGATAATGCATGATCAAAATAAAATATGGAAATCAAAGCATACAGTCTTAGTAGGGAAATAAGAACATGATCATATATGACATAATCAATGCACATAATCATAACTGACATAATGAATACACATACCCAATCTGGAACCAACCTAATCTGAAACTAACATATACTATATAGTGATCAATAAACTCACTAGGGATCAACAAAGATTTGCTCATAATACCTAAGTAACATAACCAACTTCATATACATGTATGATAAATGAATATGTATGAAGCATGACAATCATATAAAGAATATGTTGTCATAATTTATCGGGTGATGGGAGGTGTAATCACCTTCGGAGAAGATTCCAACAAATGCTCATATTATAATAGAAGAATATTCTCTGACAAACGGTTATTATTCTGACAGGTTGTTGTGATTCGCTGACCATATTGCTTGCTAAGCGTATCTCGACTAGATCTATAAACCAGCCAACCGTATATCTGTCTTTCTCTTAAGCTGCTCAGTTATGTACCGGGTGATGTAGAAGATTTGCTCGGGAAGTAACACGAAACTAAGTTTCCTAGGACTGGTCGACCGAATTGAGAGATTGAGATCTAGAAGTCCAGCCAAGTTTAGAAGGAGAATTGATTTACAATTATCTTCTGTGTAAGAGACAAAAATGCTAACTGTATAAATCTGACCAGAATTATTACCGACTGACTATATAAAGGAGGATTGTCATGTGAGAAAACACATAGGGTCGACCGATATTAAGGTCGGCTAGTTATATGCTGGAAGATTTGTAAGTGAGAAGCTGGATCCTCTTACCCCGACCGATCGTATGGACAGTCGGCTATAAGGTAGGTCGGACATCCTTTACACTCGGTCGGCTATTGAATGATTACTTTAAAATTAATTAGTCAAAAAGTGGTTTATGAATAATGGAAGTGATATGGGATGTTACGAACAGACCCGGGTATGCCGTGGTAGTCAAAGTCAAGGTGACGTGGTAGTCAAAGTCAAGGGAATGTGGCAGCCATCATGTCAATCCCCACGAGGCTTTGTTATTTGCCTGGTGCTAAGGCCTTCAGTATGAGGGTGATCGGACTATAAACCGGTATAGCACAACCGAACTATGAGCTGGTCGGACCAAGGGTACCTAGCGTTTCACTCCTACATTCAAACAACTATCATATATCCGACTAGTTGATAGCCAACCATGTTTAAGTGATGATTGACTTACCACAGAGCCACCCAGTCATACTACCAGTCGGGGGTCTCCTACTCAGTACAGGTCTTCCAGCATAAGATTGGTTGACAACCCCACCGGCCGATCATATGGGTTTTCTTATATGCAATACTCGTTCATACATCCAGTCAGTAATAACTCCGGTTAGATTTACACAGCTCAGTGTCCCCTTTTCTTCTATGCACCAAAGATGAGTATAAAGCAAATCTCCATATAAACTCGGTCGAATTTCTAAATCTCAAGTTCTCACTTCAGAGTCTTCTCTCATACAGACGATCAACTTAAAGTGTTGATCGAATACCTAGGAACTCAGTTCTCCATTCCTAAGAAGCAAGCATCTCGGTATATGGTCGGTCAGGTAAATGACCGACCAGACCTAGGGGGCTTAGCTTTATATTACTTCCAAAGCAGATCTCAAGCAGTGTCCAATTCATAACCAAGCAGCTTAAGGGAAGGATGGATATACAGCTGGCCAGTTTATAAGTCTGGCCGAGATACACTCGGCAGATAACATAGTCAGGGAATCATAACAACCTGTCAAAAATAGATGTCTTAATACAGGAATGTCACTAAGTCTCCTAGGTTTGACCAGCTCATGGGTCGATGAGCCGGTCATCCTCATACATAGGGCCTTAGTGTTGGGTGAATAACAAACCCTAGTAGGTCCGACTAGCTCACGGGCCGGTCGTCCTCATACTATGGGTCTTAGTGCCGGGCGAATAACAAAATATCATGGAGAATGACATGCTAGCTGCCACCTCCCTTGACTCTGACTACCACATAATACCCCGGTCCAGGGGCGTATTGTAAGTAGGGGCTTAGCTGGGCTCAAACCTAGCCAAGACCCATAAGTTGCTTTATATATATAGGTATATATATTGCAATTCCCTTCTCCCAAAACAAATAGGCCACTACTAAAACCCTATTGCCATTCTTTGTTGAATTGTAATTCAAACTATTCCCTTCCCTTTAGTTTTTAGTCCCACATTGCCAAGTTAAGAACTTTGGAAGGCCTTATATATGGAACCCTTCCATCCTTGCTTAGCAATGATAAGGGGGGCCTACACGCATGCGCGGGCCAAGCCCAAATCGAATGGATTTAGGGGGTTCGAGCCGGAAATCCATAAACCGGGCGTCACATACGCGATTATCGCGCGCAGGGGGGGTGCAAATCCCCAGCTCGTGGGCCTCGCGCTTACGGGCGGCCCGGTCTGTTTTTGCCAGTCCGGTTTGGTTCACTCCATTCGATTTTGTTGCCTGATTTATCTATTCCGGTTCGGTCCTTTTCCACGCCGCGTGAGGAATCAAAACAGCGCGACGCACTATTTCTGTCCGCGTGAACGAAGAGACGCGGTTCTGTTCGCGTGAAGGAGCAAAGCGACGTACACTTTGGTGCTTGCGCTGTTTCGAAGTGTATAAATACACTTTCTTCGTTCCTTCTGAAAAACACACCGAAGCAAAGCATTTCTTCTGCCTTCAGCTTCTTCTTCTCTCCCCTTGTTCTGCCTTGTTATGAGTTCTGAGGCTTGGTTCGCGATCTGAGGTTGAGTCCGAGTGCGGCGCTCGTTTTGGAGTGCACCTACGAGCGACGCGAGCGGTTGTCAGATCTTGGGAGGATTTTGCCGGAGAGCCTCTGCACCGTGGGCGGCAATCAATTCTCTAAAGACAGTCGGCACATCCGACGCTTCGACCGGAGATACACAATTTCTTAACCCTTACTGTTATTAACGTTTATTGCATGCTCGTCATTTATTGGTGCAATTATAGATTACTGCATTAGTGTAATTAGTTCTATTACAATTACTACAATTTTAGAGAATTGATTGTAGCATCAATAAACATGATGAACGATAGGGTAACGGGGTCTGATGAGGCTAGCGTCCGACCCAAAAGATTTTTTGGGCAAAACTTCAGACGTTGGCAACAACGAATGAAATTTTGGCTTACTACGCTAGGACTATTCTCCGTTATAGAAACAGACCCTCCTTCACCCAATGAAGAGGAACCTGTCCGTAGTGCTACCTTAGAGAGGTTTAAGCAAAGGGATTATCTTTGCCATGGGAGAATCCTATCTGCCCTCTGAGACGCACTATTTGATGTGTACTGTTCAACCGCTTCAGCTAAAGAACTGTGGAAATCTTTGGATAAAAAATACAACTCTGAAGATTCTGGTTTAGAAAAGTACACTGTGGCAAAATTCCTAAACTTCAAAATGGTTGAAGGCAAATCTGTGATAGAGCAGACACATGAATTCCAAGTCCAAATTCATGGTCTTGCTGAAGGAGATATGTCATTACCTAAAAAATTTCAGGTCTTGTCAATCATCGAAAAATTGCCTCCGAGTTGGGAAGATTTTGGCATGACTCTTAAACATCGGAGAGGTAAAATCTCTCTCGAAGATTTGATGATTGCCTTAAATATCGAAGAAGAACATCGGAAGCAACATAAAAATGATGATACAAAAATGCCTATGGATTTTATTCCAAAGGCGAATGTAGTAGTCTCATCTGACAAGAAGAAATTCAAAAATAAGAAAATGAAGAACAAGATGAAACCCAACCCAAAGGTTCAAAAGAAAACTGGAACTAAACCTAAGCCTTGCTGGGCATGTGGACAGGTTGGACATTATGCCAAATTCTGCCCTAAGCGAAAGGACAAGAACCAAAGCAATACGTCCAACACCAAGGTACAAGTAAATGTCGTGACTGCTAGTGACGACACCAGCGATAGGTTTGTTACCTTCAAACCCGAACTAAACTTGATCTATCAACCCAATGAATGGTTAGTTGATACAGGTGCTAATGTACACTGTTGTGCTGATCGATCTGCCTTCCTTACTTATCAGGTAATTGAAGGCACTTCCGTGATCATGGGGAACCATTCTGCAGCCAGGGTGTTTGGGATAGGACAAGTTGACCTGAGGTTCACCTTTGGAAAAGTCCTGTCACTGCATGAGGTGCATCACGTTCCAGCTGTCCGTCGGAATTTGATTAGCGGATCAAAGTTAGTTCGTGCTGGTTATGAGTTGAACTTCAAATGTAATAAAGTTGTAATATTATATTTAGGAACCTTTATTGGAAAAGGTTACCTTAATGAAGGTTTATTTAAACTCAATGTAGAAAATGCTACTTTTAATAAAACTTCTAATATTGGTTGTTCATATAACATTGAGTCTTATGATATGTGGCATGACAGATTAGGATATGTCAATTTTAATACCGTAAAAAGGATGATGAATCTTGACATGATCCCTAAGCATGCTATAAATGATAAGAAAAAATATGAAATTTGTGTGCAATATAAACAACCCCGTAAACCCTTCAAATCAGTTGATAGAAATTCTGATATTTTAGAATTGATTCATACTGACTGTTGTGAGTTTAACGGTGTAATAACGAGAGACCATAAAAGGTATTTCATTACCTTCATTGATGACCACTCTCGTTATTGTTATGTTTATTTGCTAAAAAATAAGGATGAAGCTTTAGATAAATTTATGATTTTTAAATTTGAAACTGAGAATCAAACCGATAAAACTATTAAGAGGTTAAGGTCTGATAGGGGTGGAGAATTTACCTCGAACCTGTTTCAAAAATTTTGTCAAGATATAGGTATAATCCATGAGGTAACTGCTCCATATAGTCCTCAATCCAACGGTATAGCAGAACGAAAAAATCGAACCCTTGAAGATATGATTAATTCCATGTTAGGCAGTTCTGGGTTACCCAACTTTATGTGGGGGGAGGCTCTATATACTGCATGTCATGTGCTAAATAGAGTCCCAATGAAGTTAAGGGATAAAACCCCATATGAGCTTTGGAAAGGCCGAATGACAAGTTTGAAATACCTTAAAGTGTGAGGGTGTCTGGCAAAGGTACTAGTACCTGAACACAGAAGGAAAAAACTTGGTCCAAAGACCGTAGATGGTATCTTCTTAGGTTATGCTCAAAATAGTATTGCATATAGGTTCCTGATTATTAAATCAGAAATTCCTGGAATAGATGCAAATACTATTGTAGAACTTCGCGATGCTACATTTTTTGAGGATATATTTCCTATGAAGACGAGAACACCTCAATCTAGTATTCCTACTAGAAATGAGCCTTCTTCCGTAGAGGTCCCACTATCCGTAGTAGGTACACCTTCCTCAAGTCACTCTAGACTAAATGAATCTAGTGAGTATACAGAACCGAGAAGGAGCAAGAGGCAACGTGTGTCTACGGATTTAGGCCAGGACTTTATCACCTATAATATAGAAGGTGACCCTGTGACATATAGAGATGCTATGGCTTCTCCTGAAGCTAAGCATTGGAAAGAGGCCATTAAAAGTGAAATGGACTCTATTATCTCTAATGCCACTTGGGAGTTGGTAGATTTACCTCCTGGGTGTAACACTATAGGATGTAAATGGGTGTTTAAAAGAAAACTAAAACCTGATGGGTCAGTAGTAAATTCAAAGCCCGCCTAGTTGCTAAGGGATTCAAACAGAAAGAAGTGATTGACTATTTTGACACTTATTCTCCTGTTACCAGAATTACTACAATCCGAGTGTTAATAGCATTGGCATCCATATATCATCTTGAGGTCCATCAAATGGATGTCAAAACGGCATTCCTTAATGGAGATCTTGAAGAAAAGATATATATGGATCAACCAGAGGGATATGTAGTTTCTGGAAATGAGAACAAAGTCTGTAGGTTAGTCAAATCTCTTTATGGTTTGAAGCAAGCCCCAAAGCAGTGGCACGAAAAATTTGATAGAGCTATGTTATCATTTGGCTTTGAAATGAATGACTCTGATAAATGTGTGTATGCTAAAATGAAAGGTGATAATTGTATTATCTTATGTTTGTATGTAGATGATATTCTACTGTTTGGTTCTAACATTTCTATTATTAATGAGACTAAGGCCCTCTTAAGTGGTAAGTTTGATATGAAGGATATGGGTTGTGCTGATATGATTTTAGGGCTGAAGTTGACTCGTTCAACTGATGGAATGGCAATTTCTCAATCACTCTATATTGAGAGAGTATTAGAGAAATATGGCTATAGCCAAGTTAAATCTGTAGTCACACCTTATGATCTTTCAAAAACTCTCCACAAGAATAAGAGTGGTGTGGCAGTGTCTCAATTAAGATACTCACAAATAATAGGTAGTCTAATGTATTTAGCAAATTGTTCTAGACCTGATATTTCTTTTGCTATATCGAAATTGAGCAGGTTTACCAGCTGTCCAGACAGAACGCATTGGGATGCATTAGATAGAGTACTCAGATATCTGAAAGGCACTATATCCTTGGGCTTGTGGTATGGGAGATTCCCTGCAGTCCTGGAGGGATATAGTGATGTCAGTTGGATAGCTGACACTGCTGAGTGTAAAGGCGTTACTGGTTATGTCTTTACACTTGGAGGCGGTGCAGTTGCTTGGAGGTCTGTTAAACAGACGATTATAACCCGGTCTACATCTGAGGCAGAATTGTGTGCTTTGGATACCACAGTAACTGAAGCTGATTGGCTTAAGGGTCTTATTTCTGAAATTCCCTTGATGATGAAGCCAATACCTTCAATTTCAGTACACTGTGATAATCAAACAACAATAGCTCAGATTAGAAGCTCCAAGTATAACCAAAAACAGAAGAGACATGTACGAATAAGATTAAAGTCTATTCGTGAGCTAGTGTCTCTTGCAGTGGTGTCATTGGACTTTGTAAGTTCAAAAGATAATATTGCTGACTCACTCACTAAAGGACTTGATTCTGAGAAAATCAAGAGATCCAGTAAGGGAATGGGACTGAGGCCTGTCCTGGTTTCATCTATAGCGGCAACCCAACCTATCTGATTGGAGATCCCAAAAAGTAGGTTCAATGTGGTACAAACAAGCTATAAGGGTGAAACGTAAGCATCAAATTGATTGAGATGTAATCTCATAGTCTCTTCCCTGGATAGATGCTTGACTTCTAGTAAGGATGAGCTTAGGAGCTCTTAATGAGTTCAAGGTCTTAATGACAGGATGCTTGCAGTACATCCTTGGAGAACTCACCTATGTAAGTGTAACTGTGAGGTCGCAGTGTGGGGGGTCTAGGCAACTCTCCTTAGCACTTATGAAACAAGATTCGGTGGCATGGCCGTAATGCACCAACCCAGAAGGATTCAACCGTCGCCAGTGATGAGTTGTTACCAATTGATCTTCACATATAAAAGGTTTAAGATCAAGACTCAGTTCTCTTCAAACCTATGTGAATAAGATTGGTGTACTTAGGTGAAAATTCAAACCGGAAGGTATTTTCACTGAAAGCTCATTGCAACCAAGCCTCAGAACATATCTTTCTTTTCTTCTAAAATAATTTGAATTAGTGGGGGATTGTTGAATTGTAATTCAAACTATTCCCTTCCCTTTAGTTTTTAGTCCCACATTGCCAAGCTAAGAACTTTGGAAGGCCTTATATATGGAACCCTTCCATCCTTGCTTAGCAATGATAAGGGGGGCCTACACGCATGCGCGGGCCAAGCCCAAATCGAATGGATTTGGGGGGTTCGAGCCGGAAATCCATAAACCGAGCGTCACGTATGCGATTATCGCGCGCAGGGGGGGTGCAAATCCCCAGCTCGTGGGCCTCGCGCTTACGGGCGGCCCGGTCTGTTTTTGCCAGTCCGGTTTGGTTCACTCCATTCGGTTTTGTTGCTTGATTTATCTATTCCGGTTCGGCCCTTTTCCGTGCTGCGTGAGGAATCAAAACAGCGCGACGCACTGTTTCTGTCCGCGTGAACGAAGAGACGCGGTTCTGTTCGCGTGAAGGAGCAAAGCGACGTACACTTTGGTGCTTGCGCTGTTTCGAAGTGTATAAATACACTTCCTCCGTTCCTTCTGAAAAACACACCGAAGCAAAGCATTTCTTCTGCCTTCAGCTTCTTCTTCTCTCCCCTTGTTCTGCCTTGTTCTGAGTTCTGAGGCTTGGTTCGCGATCTGAGGTTGAGTCCGAGTGCGGCGCTCGTTTTGGAGTGCACCTACGAGCGACGCGAGCGGTTGTCGGATCTTGGGAGGATTTTGCCGGAGAGCCTCTGCACCGTGGGCGGCAATCAATTCTCTAAAGACAGTCGGCACATCAGACGCTTCGACCGGAGATACACAATTTCTTAACCCTTACTGTTATTAACGTTTATTCCATGCTCGTCATTTATTGGTGCAATTATAGATTACTGCATTAGTGTAATTAGTTCTATTACAATTACTACATTCTTTTCTCCCAAAGCAAATCAAGAGAACGAAAAAAAGCAAGAACCATAGAAAGCGAGAAGAGTAGAAAGAGGTAAAAAAATTTCAATCGTTCACTAATCTTCTTCTTCTTTTCCTCCTCCCTCCCTCCTACTCCTCCTCCTCCTTCATCACTGAGCTCTACCTCTGCAACATCGCTTGCTCCTACCAAACCACCAGAGGATCTGCAAAGGCAACATGCCGACACACCTCCTCTTTTGAAACTCCACCATGCGACTGTTGCGCTGTTGTCTGCTGGTGCTCTCTGCCTCGACCTCAATTTTCCCAATGCCTTTGATCCTCTTCTCCTACCCATCTTCAGCCTTAAGTTGTGCGACCATGAGTTGATTCATCTGATCATCTCCACTCATCTTTACAGCCTACAACCCTACACTAATTTTATTAGAGTCATTCGGTGAGTTGATTCTTTGAATGCACTCATTTACTTATTTTCATTATTAACTATGGTATTTTATAATTAATATTCCATATTTTGGTTGTGAATTTGTGATTGAAATTTACATTACTTTTTTACAATTTGTATTTGTAAGATTTAAAACTTTAATCTGTTCTAGTAGTAAACATTGCTTCAGAAATTAAAATCATAATTTAGAAATTATAAATGCATCTTTTATTAAATCCTTTTAAGTTTTTTTATCATTAATATTATGTTTATATGTGAAATAAATGAGGAGTTAGGAATTGTCTATTTATAAGTGAATCAAAATGTCAAAAAAAAGTATCACGGATTATTTCATTCAGAAAAACAATGAGCAATTATCAAAAAATTCAAATAATGCAAATAATCCTACTCAATCAAGTTCAAGATCAACATTAGAAACCAAAAAACTCAAACTTGACAATGAAGTTGCTCTTGATCCGTTAGAAGGAACTAATACATTATGAGCGATACCCTGGGAAACGAATTGTAATTTGGGAATATCCATATTATAAACAAGACGAGGTTTGGAGAGAATATGTTGGTATGGGACCGTATCAACCCATTTATGAATATCCACTTGTTAATTTTAAGCATCAAAAGTGCAGTTTCTAATCTTCTTGGTTTGTAAAGTTTCCATGGCTCAAGTTTTCTAAAGTAAAGGAAAATGTATTTTGTTTTCCATGTTATCTTTTTGATATTCCTTCATCACATCATATAAAATTTACAATTGAAGGATTCAAGAATTGGAAAAGAGTGAATTGTAAAATATGTCCATTGAAAAGATATGAAGGGGATTGCAATTCACTACATAGTACTGCTATGCAAAAATGGGAGGGCTTGAAAAATGTAACTCAACATATTGATAGAAGAATGAATATACAATCAAAAAATATTATTAAACAAAACATATTGCTTCTAAAGACATCAATTAGTGTTATGAGGTTGTTAGGATTGCAAGGGTATGCATTTAGAGGACATGATGAAACGATCAATTCTCATAACCGTGGAAATTTTATTAAATTGGTCAAATTTCAAGGAGAATTGTGCAAAGAAATTTGTGATATTATATTAGATAAAGCTACTAAAAATGCCAAGTATATATCACCGTCAATTCAACAAGAGATACTAAAAATTATTGCCGATCTTGTGCGAATTAAAATTCGTGATGAAGTAGGGGATGCTAAATTTTGTATTCTTGTTGATAAAGCAGTTGATGAATCTCATATATCACAAATGGCTATTGTTTTGCGGTACGTAGATTGTGATGGGTTTGTTAGAGAGAGATTTTTTGAAGTTGTTGGTGTTGATGACACTAATTCTTTGACTTTGAAAACACATATACATAACATCTTGACACAACATAAGCTTTTGATTGAAAATATGCGAGGTCAAGGATATGATGGTGCTAGCAATATGATGGGAGTGGAATGAATTACAAGCAATATTCCTCAAAGATTGTCCGTTTGCAAATTATATTCATTGTTTTGCTCATCGATTACAACTTACTTTAGTTGCAGTAGATAAAGAGGTATCAGATGTATGACTATTTTTTTTTCTAAATTGAGTTCAATTGTCAATTTTGTTGGTTCTTCTTCAAAGCGACAATCTCAATTGAAATCAATTTGAGGAGATGAAATCATTGATTTGATAAAATATGGAGAACTTGGGACTAGTACCGGAGTCAATCAAGCTAGTACTTTGCAACGACCCACATCTACTCGTTGGAATTCACATTACACTTCTGTTATTCGAGTTATTGAATTATTTGGTTCAATTTGTACACTTCTAGAAGATGCTTCTCGCACCAACAATCTCCCCCTTTTTTATTATGGCAACACGGTTCAAAGTTAATAAAAATATGACAAAATTTAAATATGACATTATTAAGAAATTTAAACATGAGCATGAATATAAAAATTTGTAAAACTTATGCTCCTCTTTATGTTTAAATTCTTAACTTTTATTAACTTTGACTTTTTTCTCCCTCTTTGACATAAATCAAAAAGAATATCAGGAAGAGAAAAGAATAATTAGTTTAAGCTCCTCCTGAAGAGTAGCCCTTTATCTAATGTCTTAGTGTTTCAAAAAGAATTGTTTTACTTAAATTAGGAAATGCCTTGGAAAATACTTAGTGTTTTCAACAAAATCTTAGCAAAATTTAGCATTTTAAAATAATTACTTTGGTAAACACTTAGCTAAATTTGAAAAGTCTTTAAAAGATTTTGACAAACCCTTAAAAGTATTGATAAATACTTAACTTCTTAAAAGGATTTAGTTTGAGTACTTAACTTTAAAAACATTTATACTTTCATCATAAATTTTGAAAATAAATGTTTTGTCAAGTATATAGCCTTAAAAAGACTTAGTTTAAGACTTAGCCCCCTTTTTAAAAAAAAAAAAAACTTTAAAAAAGTTCTCAACTTAAAATAGATTTTGAAAAGATATTTAAAATAGAATTTCAATAAATATTTTCTTGAAAAACCTTCTTACGTGATTTGAAAAAAAACACTTAGTTTGTGTAGATCATAAATTATTTTTTTTTGAAATTAGAAAAAAGTTCGACTCCCTTCACTCCCTCTTGATTAATGCTTTAAAAGTTTTGAGGATCCTAAAGTCCAAGCATGTCTTCAAAGGTAATTATTTTCCTAATTTACCATCTCACACATTCTAGATTATCAAGCATGTTCAGCTTATGAGTGAGTGTGAGATAGAGTTGCCTTTACTTTAATTTTAAAAAATATTTAAAATAAGTTTAAGTTTCCTTTTCAAATGAGTGAACATTTAGAATTTTCATGAATATATTAAAAAGTAATACTTTGATTGAAATTAATTAGCCTTTAAAAATTAATTATGATTGAACCTTAATAATTAAAGAATTAGATAAGATTTTTGACATGATATAGAATTAAATAAGATTTACGATTTTAAAATTAATTCTAGAATTAAAATGATTTTTAAAAATTTTAAATGATTTTAAAATAATTTTTAAAATAAATTTTGAAATGATTTTCAAATAGTTTTCAAAATGATTTTAAATAATTTCAAAAATATTTTAAAATAATTTTTAAAATAAATTTTGAAATGATTTTCAAATAGTTTTCAAAATGATAATTTTCAAAAAGTTTTTTAAATAATTTTGAAATGATTTTTAAAATAAATTTTGAAATGATTTTCAAATAATTTTCAAAAAGATTTTTAAATAATTTTGAAATGATTTTTGAAATAAATTTTGAAATGATTTTCAAATAGTTTTCAAAATGATTTTAAATAATTTTCAAAACAATTTTTAAATACTTTTCAAAATAAATTATGAAATGATTTTAAAATAAATTTTGAAATGATTTTAAAATAAATTTTTAAATGATTTTCAAAAGGATTTTTAAAATAATTTTTAAAGGATTTTTAAAATAATTTTTAAAGGATTTTTAAGAGATTATTAATTATTTTTTTAATTTAATTTGTTTTTTAATTTAATTTGATTTAATTGTAATCCTTAGTCATCTCAACCAATCTAAATTTCAAATCAGGGAATCCTATAATTTTGTGAGATTAGTTGAGTTCAATTATAGGTTTTGGGTTAACTTTGTGTTAGATTCAGGTTTAACTTTGGGCTCAACAAATAGACATTCTTTGGATAAACTTCTGGGGTATGGTGAGTCACTTGGACATCATTAAAGTAACCATGCCTTCGAGGTTTTCCAAATAGTCCTATCCATTGAACTTAATACAAAACCTTAGTCTAACTGGTTAGGATCCATAAAGGGTAGCTTCGGTTAGTTCCATTTAGCCAAATGCACCAAGTCGAAGTCATATCTTCCTAGACATGCATAGACTAAACTTCCCTAACATACTATCATCCAAAATTTCACCAGTACCCTAGGTCAAGTTAAACTTATTTCCTTTCTAATTAGTTCTAATTACCCCACCGGGTAAGTTAGTTTTGGAGGTGTCAGCTATTCTGGATCCTCCCCCTACATTGTTGATAATTTTATTTAAATTTATAAATTAGATTTGAGTTATATTTAAATTAACTTTAGTAAATAAAATGTACTTGATTATAGCTTGATTTATAGTGTTTAAGTTTTACTTTAGACTTATAACCCAAGTCAAGATTTCGTGATTTGACTAAATTATTAACAATCTTCTCTAATTTATCAATTTTATCTTTTAAAATATTATTTTATATTTCTAATTTTCTAAGAGTTAATTTCTTATTTTTATTTGAATTAATTTTGTTCATTACATTATTAGCATGCATATCTAATTTTGAAGAGAAATCTATACTAGAACAAGCAGGATTAGTTAAACTAGTGCAATCATGTGTTGCAAAAACTGGATTTTCATATAATGTAAATGTACTAACCTTGATTTCTCCCTCTAGATTCTTGGGTCTTCTTTCTAGGCATTGTCTTTTGCAGTGACTCATTAGTTTGCATTTGGAGCATTTAATGTGTTTCTTCCCTCTCCTGATCATTTTCTCCTTCTCCTCCGATTGTGTCGGTCGAGTCTTACGAGTAGGACATTCATTTCTATAGTGCCCTCTCTCCCTACACTTAAAACAGGTTATGAGAGATTTACAATTTTACCTTTTAGATCCGTGATAGGATCCTCCCCCTTGACTGTTGCCGTCTCGAATTCAGACTCCAGATTCAGCAATTTCTTCTCTGGCCATTAGTATTATGAAATTGGTCTGATCCGATTCTTCTGAGTCTGGTTCAGAGGTTGATTCTGGAAATTCATGCTCGAATTCGAACTCTAGTTTATCTTGATCTTCTGACTCTGAAGGAATCTCATGAAGCTTGAGTAATTATGTGTGATTTAGGAATAAAAGATAAAATATTTAACCAACATAAGAAACTGATTGTATAAACCTCTCAACAATTTATTGATCTATATACTCCACAACATCTTCTATGGATTCGTTTGAGAGCAAATGATCATTTTACAAACGGTTGAGATTTACAGAAAGTGATTTACGCACCCATGTTGAGAATTTAAATTTAAACTGCTCATCCAATTTAAACTTCTCATCATTTGCAAACGGTTAGGCTCCAGAGGTACGCACTTCTTTGGCTCCCTCTGACTCATTCTAGAAGCTTCTTTAACCAACATAAACGGTACCTTCATGATTTTAGATTTTTATTTGACAATCGTATACAAGAGTTTAGATGATGAAGATCTTGCAGCTACATCAGTAGATGAGACAGGGGCTTCTTGAACTTTAATAGGAAGTTTAATATTTTCCTCTCTTTTGCCCTTGACCATCTTTGTCTCATGCTCATCTTGGAAAGTGATTTTTTTAATTATTTTGGCCAAGGACACTCCCTTAATCTCTTTTTCATGTGGGGGTGTGATTCGCTTTGTAGTACAGTAGTACTCCTCTTTGACGTTGTTATTGGTCGATTGGCAGGTAATGTCACTATATCCTTGGCAAGCAACTGACTTTTAAGATCTTTGATTTCTCTCTCTTGCTCTGCTATAATTTTATCTTTTACATCTATAATTCTGTCATTTTCATCAATTGTTTTGTCCTTGAAAGTTATAGAAGTTTTTGAATCACTGGCACAAATTTTATTCTGAGTAATTAACTCACTAATTCTGGCCTCCATCTTGGCAATGATCTGGTCCTTGCTCTCAACCATATAGACTCCAAATGATCAATTTCGTCCTCCCTTGCTTGACAATTTGTACAAGCCTCTTTCTCCTGAATACATTCTACAGTAAATTGCTCAAGAACTTGTTCAAGATTTTCCTGAGCTTCGGCTGTCTGTTCAGGAAATTGCTTAGGAACTTGTTGGGGATTTTCCTAAGCTTCGGCTGTCTGTTTAGGAAATTACTCAGGAACTTGTTGGGGATTTTCTTGAGCTTCGACTGCCTGTTTAAGAAATTGCTTAGGAACTTGTTCAAGATTTTTGATATAACAAAATAATATAGTATTTTTTATTTAAAAATATTTTAATTATTTAATAATTTTAGTTTCAAATGCTAAATAGATAAAAATTTTAATTTAATTATAAAATATAAATGAAACAAACTGAGTTTTTGGTAAGGAAATTTAGAAAATAAAATTCATTATTAATGATTTTTTCTATAATATTTTAATCCACTTAGCGTGTGTCAAAATAGCACTTAGTTTTTTTGGTAAATATAATTTCTTAGTGTGGGTTTGATTGATGCGTTTTTCATTTTTATTTTTTGAAAAGTATGCGTTTTTAAAAAATAGTGTTTGGTTTGTATTTTTGTTTTTTAAAAAAATAGATAATATTTTTTGAAAAAATAAAAAATGTTTTTTAGAAATACATATTTGTTAGAAAATGAAAATAAAAAATGCACAAACTAAACACACCCTTAATTTCTTCTTTTTAAGTGCATGAATGAATTTTGTTTTATTTTTTTATTAAAGGATAAGAATGATGGATTTACTCCATGATACCCTTGCACTATGATCCAATAATAGAGTATTTATACGATCTTTTAAATATCCTCAGTATTTTTAATATCATCTAAACACAATTAAAATCATCTATAGATAAAATTAATTTTGAATCCAATTTATCCATGTGTGGACCATCGCCAGTACTAGGTCAACACCTAGTACGATATTCTGGTGGATTAGTTTGCATGTTGACTATGTATACATTGTGATAAAAAGTGAATACGTTCGTCCCCAGTACTTTCAGCGCTCCCGTCGGTCCATCCCAAGGCTAATATGGAGGAGGTAAATCACGGGCGGCTACTAGCTTTTGGATTAGTGACTAGCACATAAGGGAGGTATTTATCTCGATTTTATCGAGATTCGAATCTCATACCTCATTATGATAACACTTTATGTGTTAATCATTAGACTCATCTGAAGGGACATGTTGATTATGTATATATGATATCACCATTAATTGTCATGAATGATATATGAGAAAGACAAATGAGTGGGGATCCTGTAGGTCTGACATCATCATTATTTCTCATCAATTTAATGATTTACGAGCAAGAAAAAAAAAGGTTATGGAAGAGGAGACCGTGATCATAAACGGAAATATCAGGTAGACTATCCACATTTTATGTTTGTCATTCATCAATGCTTTCAATGTTAATGAAAAGGTCAATACATGATATTTAATTTAATTATTTTAATTAAATTTGTTAATTCATCCAATAAATTGATAAGTATGATGTCAGATATACCTACACTATATTTGTTAGGTTGCAGATAGTTTAAATCTCAAAATTAATTAGAGACTAACATAGAACGGTGGTGGGCGATATCAAAGGATTTAAAGACCATGAACGACAACTGATGTTTCAGGAAAATCAAAAGCAATTAAAACTTAAATAAAGCATTGTAATTTTATTAAGAATAGTTTATTATAGGATAATGCATGATAATTCCATGCATTAGTACTTTTTTTAATCTAATTCTATATAATTTTAATACAACTCCTAAAGGGTATTATGTTACTATTTGACCTAACTCCTAAGGTGCTTTTAGTTAGGAGTTTTTCTAGATAATTTTAGTTATTCATCTAAGATTATTAAAGAAATCCCTATTTAATTTAGATAATCGATAATTTCTAAGTAATGATATATTTTCAATACGTCAACACAAAGGACATACAACTCGAAATCTGAAAACTTTTAAAAAGTATGATTTTTCTTAACAAAATTCAACGTCGTAGAGTTTATAATGTGCATAGAACCATAAAGGTCAAACCAATGAAACATATAATAGAAGCAATTAAATGAAAATATGAAATCATTAGAGAAAGTCAATACTTGTAGCAAATAAGAGTTTGAAATCAATTTATTTGATCATTGGACATGTACAAGTAAACTGCACAATAATAGTTGATAAAGGTTCGACGATGAATCCATGAAATAAAGGTTCTAATCCCTTTGGACATACGTCCACGATCGAACTTCTCGTACGTGTGGCCACCAACTCCAAAATCACTCATGCTTCCCTAGTTTAATTATCACTTTACCATGTGTACGAGGAATGAGGTCAAGCCATACACCTTAGAATTAACCAGTGATGTCGGACACCTAATGGAAAAAAAGTATGAGATAATAATTTTAAGAAAATGTTATTTTAATAGTTCAATATCACGGTGCCTAAAGCTCAGTATTTGGTTTTAAAAATTACGTTTATTGGTCTGATGCATGAATTTTGGTAATAGTTATTAAGTTTGAGCTAGTCAGGTATGGGTCAATTGAACCAATGACGGAATCAAAAATCTCAGTCCGTCCGATTTAAAAATGACCTCCGAATGGGTCTTTTGGTTTGAGATTTTAATTGCCCACAGCTCTTGAAATTTAATTGTCTCGTCCTGACCCATCACATATATGATAAATGGCATTGACAGACAGTGTCAATTTTAGTCGGCATGCAGCTTTTTCTCATCGGTAAATGACCGATGGCTCTTCCCGCTTCCCACTACCTTCTTCCTCCTATGCACAGCGCGGAGACCCCCCTCTTCAACTGTTCCCACTGTAGCAGGCCTCGATCGCTCTTCCTAAGAGCATATCATGTTTTTAATTCTACATTATTGTGTTAGACTCTTATGCTCTATTTACTTTAAAGTACGGATGAGAAAAGAAAAAGAATCTATAATGGAAAAATCCTTTTCTTTGCATGTTTATTTATAGGATGGTGGATACATGTAATGTAATTTTGTAAATAAAAAAAGATACATGCGTCATTTTTTTATGTACTTGGTGTAATTTAATGAGTTAAAAAGGGTACATGTGTCATTTTTTTGATATATGGTATAATTTCGTGAATGAAAAGGGATACATGCATCATTTTATTTCCATCCGTTGCTTTCCGTCCGATTTTTAGGTGATCGATTTTGACTCCAAAATCATCCGTTGATGGATTGCATTTCTTTTCCATCTAAAAATTTTAATGAAGTAAACTATGGAAACTTTTCTACTACAGAAACGTTTCCTTAGTTTTGGTTTCCGCTCTCCCAAGTAAACTGACCATTAATCTCAGTGTTCACTTTTCAATATGAAGACTGTGCTCCTGTTGTCCTCTTTGTCCTGCTTTCCATTCTGCTGGCTGCTATCAGCGATGTTCAGCAGCTTGACGCACCACCCCCTGACGCACCTCCCCCTGATGCACCACCCCCTGCCCAAATTGCATGGTTAGGAAGTTATTGGTGTTGTCATTTCATGATAGCATTTTGCTGTTATCCGTGACTTGGTGCATGCTGCAATTAAAGTCATGATCACCTCTGCGATGCTTAGATAATTATCATGTTTTTAATTATACATTGTTGTGTTAGACTCTTATGCTTTGTTTACTTTAAAGCGCGGATGAGGAAGGGAAAGAAATCTATAGTAGAAAATTATCCTTGAAGGAAGAGAAGAGAAAGGGTGAAAAAATCCTTTCTTTTACATATTTGTTTATCTTGATAGAGGATGGTGGATACATATAATATAATTTTGTAAATAAAAAAGAGTACATGCATCATTTTTTTAGGTACATGGTATAATTTTATGAGTTAAAAATGGTACATGCGTCATTTTTTAGTATATGGTATAATTTTGTGAATAAAAAGGGGTATATGCGTCATTTTTTTCCCATCCAATACTTTCCGTCCGATTTTCAGGTGATCGATTTTGGCTCCAAAATCATCCGTTGATGGATTGCATTTCTTTTCCATCTAAAAAATTTAATGAAGTAAACGACGGAAACTTTTCTACTATAAAAACTTTTCCTTAGTTTTGGTTTCCGCTCTCCCAAGTAAACTGACCATTAATCTTAGTGTTCGATTTTCAATATGAAGGTCGTGCTCTTGCTTGTCCTCTTTGTCCTGCTTTCCTTTCTGTTGGTTGTTGCCAGCGATGTTCAGCAGCCTGACGCACCACCCCCTGACGGACCTCCCCTTGAAGCACCACCCCCTGCCCAAACTGCATGGTTCAGAAGTTATTGGTGTTGTCGTTTCATGATAGCATTTTGTTGTTATCCGTGACTTGGCGGGTGATGTAATTAATGTCATCCCCTCTGTGATGCTTAGATAATTATCATGTTTTTAATTCTGCATTGTTGTGTTAGACTCTTATGCTCTGTTTACTTTAAAGCGCGGATGAGGAGGGGAAAGGAATCTATAGTGAAAAATTATCCTTGGAGGAAGAAAAAAGAGAAAGGATGAAGAAATCCTTTCCTTGCATGTTTGTTTATCTTGATAGAGGATGGTGGACACATGTAATGTAATTTTGTAAATAAAAAATGATACATGCGTCATTTTTTTATGTACATGGTGTAATTTTATGAGTAAAAAAGGTACATGCGTCATTTTTTTGGCATATGGTGTAATTTTGTGAATGAAAAGGGGTACATGTGCCATTTTTTTCCATCAGCTGTTTTCCGTTCGATTTTGAGGTAATCGATTTTGGCTCCAAAACCATCCGTTAATGGTTTTTCAACTAAAAATTTTAATGAAGTAAACGACGGAAACTTTTCTACTGCAGAAACTTTTCCTTAGTTTTGGTTTCCGCTCTCCCAAGTAAACTGACCATTATTCTCAGTGTTCGCTTTTCAATATGAAGATCATGCTCCTGCTTGTCCTCTTTGTCTTGCTTTCCTTTCTGCTGGTTGTTGACAGCGATTGGTTCGGAAGTTATTGGTGTTGTCGTTTCATGATAGCGTTTTGTTGTTATCCGTGACTTGGAGCATGCTTTAATTAATGTAATCCCCTCTGTGATGCTTAGATAATTATCATGTTTTTAATTTTGTATTGTTGTGTTAGACACTTATGCTCTGTTTACTTTAAAACGCGGATGAGGAAGGGAAAAGAATCTATAGTGGAAAATTATCCTTGGAGGAAGAGAAGAGAAAGGGTGAAGAAATCCTTTCTTTTGCATGTTTGTTTATCTTGATAGACGATGGTGGATACATGTAATATAATTTTGTAAATAAAAAAGGTACATGCGTAATTTTTTTAGGTACATGGTGTAATTTTATGAGTTAAAAAGGGTACATGCATCATTTTATTGGTATATGGTGTAATTTTATGAATGAAAAGGGGTGTATGCGTTATGTTTTTACAACCACTACTTTCCGTCCGATTTTGAGGTGATCAATTTTCGCTCCAAAATCATCCGTTGATGGATTGCATTTCTTTTCTATCTAAAAGTTTTAATGAAGTAAACGACGAGAACTTTTCTACTGCAAAACTTTTCTTAGTTTTAGTTTACACTCTCCCAAGTAAACTGACCATTAATCTCAGTGTTTGATTGTCAATATAAAGATTGTGCTCCTGCTTGTCTTCTTTGTCCTGCTTTCCTTTCTCCTAGTCTTGCCAGCAATGTTCAACATCTTGACGCACCACCCCCTGGCGCACCTCCCCGTGACACAACACCCCCTCCCCAAATTGCATGGTTCAAAAGTTATTGGTGTTGCCGTTTCATGATAGCTTTTCGCTGTTATCCGTGACTTGGTGCATGCTGTAATTAATGTCATCCCCTCTATGATGCTTAGATAATTATCATAATTTTAATTCTGCATTGTGGTGTTAGACTCTTAATCTCAGTGTTCGCTTTTCAATATGAAGATCGTGCTCCTGCTTGTCCTCTTTGTCTTGCTTTCCTTTCTGCTGGTTGCTGCCAGCGATATTCAGCAGCCTGACGCACCACCCCCTGACGGACCTCCCCTTGAAGCACCACCCCCTGCCCAAACTGCATGGTTCGGAAGTTATTGGTGTTGTCGTTTCATGATAGCATTTTGTTGTTATCCGTGACTTGGTGGGTGATGTAATTAATGTCATCCCCTCTGTGATGCTTAGATAATTATCATGTTTTTAATTCTGCATTGTTGTGTTAGACTCTTATGCTCTGTTTACTTTAAAGCGCGGATGAGGAGGGGAAAGGAATCTATAGTGGAAAATTATCCTTGGAGGAAGAAAAAAGAGAAAGGATGAAGAAATCCTTTCCTTGCATGTTTGTTTATCTTGATAGAGGATGGTGGACACATGTAATGTAATTTTGTAAATAAAAAAGGGTACATGCGTCATTTTTTATGTACATGGTGTAATTTTATGAGTAAAAAAGGTACATGCGTCATTTTTTTGGCATAAGGTGTAATTTTGTGAATGAAAAGGGGTACATGCGCCATTTTTTTCCATCAGCTATTTTCCGTTCGATTTTGAGGTAATCGATTTTGGCTCCAAAACCATCCGTTAATGGTTTTCCAACTAAAAATTTTAATGAAGTAAACGACGGAAACTTTTCTACTACAAAAACTTTTCCTTAGTTTTGGTTTCCGCTCTCCCAAGTAAACTGACCATTATTCTCAGTGTTCGCTTTTCAATATAAAGATCATGCTCCTGCTTGTCCTCTTTGTCTTGCTTTCCTTTCTGCTGGTTGTTGACAGCGATTGGTTCGGAAGTTATTGGTGTTGTCGTTTCATGATAGCGTTTTGTTGTTATCCGTGACTTGGTGCATGCTTTAATTAATGTAATCCCCTCTGTGATGCTTAGATAATTATCATGTTTTTAATTTTGTATTGTTGTGTTAGACATTTATGCTCTGTTTACTTTAAAACGCGGATGAGGAAGGGAAAAGAATCTATAGTGGAAAATTATCCTTGGAGGAAGAGAAGAGAAAGGGTGAAGAAATCCTTTCTTTTGCATGTTTGTTTATCTTGATAGACGATGGTGGATACATGTAATATAATTTTGTAAATAAAAAAGGTACATGCGTAATTTTTTTAGGTACATGGTGTAATTTTATGAGTTAAAAAGGGTACATGCATCATTTTATTGGTATATGGTGTAATTTTATGAATGAAAAGGGGTGTATGCGTTATGTTTTTACAACCACTACTTTCCGTCCGATTTTGAGGTGATCAATTTTCGCTCCAAAACCATCCGTTGATGGATTGCATTTCTTTTCCATCTAAAAATTTTAATGAAGTAAACGACGAGAACTTTTCTACTACAAAACTTTTCTTAGTTTTAGTTTACACTCTCCCAAGTAAACTGACCATTAATCTCAGTGTTTGATTGTCAATATAAAGATTGTGCTCCTGCTTGTCTTCTTTGTCCTGCTTTCCTTTCTCCTAGTCTTGCCAGCAATGTTCAACATCTTGACGCACCACCCCCTGACGCACCTCCCCGTGACACACCACCCCCTGCCCAAATTGCATGGTTCAAAAGTTATTGGTGTTGCCGTTTCATGATAGCTTTTCGCTGTTATCCGTGACTTGGTGCATGCTGTAATTAATGTCATCCCCTCTGTGATGCTTAGATAATTATCATAATTTTAATTCTGCATTGTGGTGTTAGACTCTTAATCTCAGTGTTCGCTTTTCAATATGAAGATCGTGCTCCTGCTTGTCCTCTTTGTCTTGCTTTCCTTTCTGCTGGTTGCTGCCAGCGATATTCAGCAGCCTGACGCACCACCCCCTGACGGACCTCCCCTTGAAGCACCACCCCCTGCCCAAACTGCATGGTTCGGAAGTTATTGGTGTTGTCGTTTCATGATAGCATTTTGTTGTTATCCGTGACTTGGTGGGTGATGTAATTAATGTCATCCCCTCTGTGATGCTTAGATAATTATCATGTTTTTAATTCTGCATTGTTGTGTTAGACTCTTATGCTCTGTTTACTTTAAAGCGCCGATGAGGAAGGGAAAGAAATTTATAGTGGAAAATTATCATTGGAGGAAGAGAAGAGAAATGGTGAAGAAATCTTTTCCTTTGCATGTTTGTTTATCTTGATAGATGATGGTGGATACATGTAATGTAATTTTGTAAATAAAAAAGAGTACATGCGCCATTTTTTATGTACATGGTATAATTTTATGAGTTAAAAAGGGTACATGCATCATTTTATTGGTATATGATGTAATTTTATGAATGAAAAGAAGTACATGCGTCATTTTTTTCCAACCACTACTTTCCGTCTGATTTTGAGGTGATCGATTTTCGCTCCAAAACCATCCGTTGATGGATTGCATTTATTTTCCATCTAAAAATTTTAAAGAAGTAAACGACGGAAACTTTTCTACTGCAAAAACTTTTCCTTAATTTTAGTTTCCACTCTTCCAAATAAACTGACCATTAATCTCTATGTTCGATTTTCAAAATGAAGACCATGCTCGTGCTTGTCCTCTTTGTCCTGCTTTCCTTTCTCCTGGTCCTGCCAGCGATATTTAACAGCCTGACGCACCACCCATTGACGCACCTCCCCCCGACACACCACACCCTGCCCAAACTGCATGGTTCGAAAGTTATTGGTGTTGTTGTATCATGATAGCGTTTCGTTGTTATCCGTGACTTGGTGCGTGCTGTAATTAATGTCATCCCCTCTGTGATGCTTAGACAATTATCATATTTTTAATTTAGCATTGTGGTATTAGTCTCTTACTCTCAGTGTATGTTTTTCAATATTAAGACTGTGTTCCTGCTTGTCCTCTTTGTCCTGCTTTCCTTTCTGCTGGTTGCTGCCTGACGCACCACCCCATGCCCAAACTGCATGGTTCGGAAGTTATTGGTGTTGCCGTTTCATCATAGCGTTTTGTTGTTATTCGTGACTTGGTGCGTGCTGTAATTAATGTCATCCCCTCTGTGATGCTTAGATAATTATCATGTTTTTGATTCTGCATTATTGTGTTAGACTCTTATGCTCTGTTTACTTTAAAGCGCGGATGAGGAAGGGAAAGAAATCTATAGTGGAAAATTATCCTTGAATAAAGAGAATAGAAAGGGTGAAGAAATCCTTTCCTTTGCATGTTTGTTTATCTTGATAGAGGATGGTGGATACATGTAATGTAATTTTGTAAATAAAAAAGAGTGCATGCGTCATTGTTATAGGTACATGGTATAATTTTATGAGTTAAAAAAGGTACATGCGTCATTTTTTTGGTATATGGTGTAATTTTGTGAATGAAAAGGGGTACATGCGTCATTTTTTCCCATCCACTACTTTCCTTCAGATTTTCAGGTGATCAATTTTGGCTTCAAAATCATCCGTTGATGGATTACATTTTTTTCCATTTAAAAATTTTAATGAGGTAAACGACCGAAACTTTTCTACTGCATAAACTTTTCCTTAGTTTTGGTTTCCGCTCTCCCAAGTAAACTGACCATTAATCTCAGTGTTCGCTTTTCAATATGAAGACCGTGCTCTTGCTTGTCCTCTTTGTCTAGCTTTCCTTTCTGTTGGTTGCTGCTAGCGATGTTCGGCAGCCTGACGCACCACCCCCTGATGCACCTCCTCCTGACGCACCACCCCTGCCCAAACTGCATGGTTAGGAAGTTATTAACGTTGCCATTTCATGATAGCGTTTGTTGTTATCCGTGACTTGGTGCGTGCTTTAATTAATGTCATCCCCTCTATGATGCTTAGATAATTATCATGTTTTTAATTCTATATTGTTGTGTTAGACTATTATGCTCTGTTTACTTTAAATCACGGATGATGAGGGGAAAGGAATCTATAGTGGAAAATTATCCTTGGACAAAGAAAAGAGAAAAGGTGAAGAAATCCTTTGCTTTGCATGTTTGTTTATCTTGATAGTGGATGGTGGATACATGTAATATAATTTTGTATATAAAAAGGGTACATGCGTCATTTTTAGGTACATGGTGTAATTTTTTGAGTTAAAAAGGGTACATGCATCATTTTTTTTTATATATGGTGTTATTTTGTGAATAAAAAGAAGAACATGCGTCATTTTTTTTCCATCCGCTGCTTTCCGTCCGATTTTGAGGTGGTCGATTTTGCATCCAAAACCATCCGTTGATGGATTGCATTTTCTTTTGCAACTAAAAATTTTAATGAAGTAAACGACGGAAACTTTTTTACTACAGAAACTTTTCCTTAGTTTTGGTTTCCGCTCTCCCAAGTAAACTGACCATTAATCTCAGTGTTCGCTTTTCAATATGAAGATCGTGCTCCTGTTTGCTCTCTTTGTCCTGCTTTTCTTTCTGATGGTTGCTGCCAGCGATGTTCAGCAGCCTAAAGCACCACCCCCTGACGCACCTCCCCGTGACGCACCACTCCCTGCCCAAACTACATGGTTAGGAACTTATTGGTGTTGTCGTTTCATGATAGCGTTTTGCAGTTATCCGTGACTTAGTGCGTGCTGTAATTAATGTCATCCCCTCTATGATGCTTAGATAATTATCATGTTTCTAATTCTGCATTGTTGTGTTAGACTCTTATACTCTGTTTACTTTAAAGCGCGGATGAGGAAGGGAAAGAAATCTATAGTGGAAAATTATTCTTGGAGGAAGAGAAGAGAAAGAGTAAAGAAATATTTTTTTTGCATGTTTATTTATCTTGATAGAGGATGATGGATACATGTAATATAATTTTGTAAATAAAAAATGGTACATCCGACATTTTTTTAGGTACATGGTGTAATTTTATGAGTTAAAAAGGGTACATGTGTCATTTTTTTTCATATGATGTAATTTTGTGAATGAAAAGGGGTACATGTGCCAATTTTTTCAATCCACTGTTTTCCGTCCAATTTTAAGGTGATCGATTTTGGCTCCAAAACCATCCGTTAATGAATTGTATTTATTTTCCATCTAAAAATTTTAATGAAGTAAACGATAGAAACTTTTCTACTGCAAAAACTCTTCCTTAGTTTTGGTTTCCGCTCTCCCAAGTAAACTGACTATTAATCTCAGTGTTCGCTTTTCAATATGAAGACCGTGCTCCCGCTTCTCCTCTTTGTCTTGCTTATTGGTTGCTGCCAGCGATGTTCAGTGTTAGGGTCGAAAAGTAGCTAGAAGGTGGGGGGGTGAATAGCTCGGCGCGATCCCGTACTCGTCGTTGCTTGCCTCTTGCGATGATGTGCAGTGGAAATACAAGAATAACAAACACACAACGCTAACTCTAGGGATTTACTTGGTATCCACCTCAAGAAGAGGTGACTAGTCCAAGGATCCACACACTCACGCACCCTCCACTATAAAAACACTCCTTCTCGGTAACTACCAAAGGCGGAGAAGCCTTACAACCTCACAATACAACTGTTGGTTGCTACTCGGAAAACCTAATGGTTTCACTGTACAAAAATTTTGTACAAAGGTCTGAACCTTTTCCTAGCTACCATGTGTTCTTTTAGATTAAACTTGGATCGCCTGCGGAACTTAACACGTTTGATCCAAAGTTTAATCTATTTGTTCTTTTAGGTTTTGACTTGGATCTCCTGCGGAACTTAACACGTTGATCCAAATCACCTAGGTTATTAATTCCATTAAATATTAGTTTCCAAAATTGGTTCCCAGTACTGACGTGGCGAGGCACATGACCTTCTTGGATATGGGAGCAACCACCACCGACTAGACAAAACATTTTAAGGAAAGCTAACATTTAATTTCCTAAAATAACTTTAGGTTAACCAAAAGGAACAATCAAATCACAAGGAAAAGAAAAAACAAAGAACACAACATCGAAAATAAATTCGAAATACTAGAATCGCATGCCTCTTGTATTTGGTATTTATTTCCAAAAATAACTAGTATGATGCGGAAAGGAAAAATACTAGTTATACCTTTTAGAAAAACCTCTTGATCTTCTACCGTATTCCTCTTCTAATCCCGGACGTTGTGTGGGCAACGATCTTCCGAGACGAGAACCACCAAACCACCTTCTTCTTCTTTCCTTCAAGTTTCGGCCAAGCAAGACTTTCAAAAGAAGAAGATCCTTTTCCACCAACCAAGCTCCAAGGGATGCAAGCTTTCTCTCCTTCTTCTCCAAGCTAAGATCCGGCCACCACTTGATCTCCAAGAGAAAAGAAGGTTTCGGCCACAAAGATGGAGAGAAGAGAAAGGGAAGGGCCGGCCACACCAAGGAAGAAAAGAGGGAGAAAAATAATAGAGTTGTTCACTATGAAGGCACCTCTACCCCCTCTTTTATAATCCTTGGTCTTGGCAAATAAGGATATTTTAATAAAAACTTCCTTAATTCTTTTGCCATGAAAAGGAAAATTTATTTTAATTAAAAAATAATTTTCTTAATGACCGGCCACTAATCTCCAAAATAAGGAAAGTTTTAATTAACACAAGAATTAAAACTTCCTAATTTGTCTCCGGAAATTTATAAAAATTTCTCCAATAATTTTTCCCTTCATGGTGGATTATAAAAAGGAATTTTTATAAATTAAAATCTCTCTTTTAAACATGTGGATGATTTACTAAAAAAGAAAATTTTTATCAAAATTTAAATCATCCTTTTAAAACATGTCTTCACAAAAAGAAAGATTTTAATTAAAACTCTTTTCCTTTTAATTCCATGTGATCACGTTGACACATCAACATTGGCAAAACTTCTCACATTGACTTAATTGGCAAGCAAAAACGTGAATTGCTAAAGCTTCTCACGTTGATTTAATTGGCAAGCAAAAATGTGAATTGCTAAAGCTTCTCACGTTGATTTAATTGAACGTGAATTGCTAAAGCTTCTCATATTGATTTAATTGGCAAGCAAAACGTTCATAAGCTTCCCGTGAGTTGCCGTTCTGTTCACGTTGATTTCAACAATGGAAAGCAACACCAACAACATGAACTAGAAGATAAGCTTGGATGGATATAATTCTCTATATACAAGAGGCTATGATAGGGACTGAGAGGAGGAATTGGTTTTGGTCTCCCGATGAAATTAAGTTTTCCGTGTTCGCCCCGAACACACAACTTAATTCCATCAATAATAATTCATTCCACTAAAGAACTATTATTGAACTACCGCACTAATCCCAAATTACATTTTTGGGCTCCTTCTTATTATGAGTGTGTTAGTCTCCCTGTGTTTAAGATGTCGAATGTCCACTAATTAAGTGAGTTACTGACAACACATTTAATTAATATCTTAGTCCAAGAGTAGTACCACTCAACTTCATCGTCATGTCGGACTAAGTCCACCTGCAGGGTTTAACATGACAATCCTTATGAGCTCCTCTTGGGGACATTGTCAACCTAGATTACTAGGACACAGTTTCCTTCTATAATCAACAACACACACTATAAGTGATATCATTTCCCAATTTATCGGGCTTATTGATTTATCGAACTAAATCTCACCCATTGATAAATTAAAGAAATAAATATCAAATATATGTGCTTGTTATTATATTAGGATTAAGAGCACACACTTCCATAATAACTGAGGTCTTTGTTCCTTTATAAAGTCAGTATAAAAGAAACGACCTCAAATGGTCCTACTCAATACACTCTAAGTGTACTAGTGTAATTATATAGTTAAGATAAACTAATACCTAATTACACTACGACCTTTCTATGGTTTGTTCCTTTCCATCTTGACCGTGAGCTATTGTTTATAATTTATAAGGTACTGATAACATGATCCTCTGTGTGTGACACCACACACCATGTTATCTACAATATAAATTAATTGAACAACTACATTTATCATAAATGTAGACATTTGACCAATGTGATTCTTATTTCTAGATAAATGTTTATACCAAAAGCTAGGCTTTTAGTATACATCCTAACAACAACGATGAGAAAGAAAGAAGCAAAATACAAATGAATCTTACAAGACTACAATGAAAACCCTAGCTTCTTCTTCTTCTTGTTGCAAATCGCCTCTTGACTTAGGTGAGCCTCCAAGAACCTTCAAGAATTGGCGGTGAGGAAGAAAAGATCACTGTGGAGAAGTTCTGTGATTGCCTGTGGAGAAGAGAGGAAGAGATGTCGAAGAAAACGCTCGCCAACGTCTATATTTGCGCCAACGGTCGAATCCCAATCGATTGGATTGCTCTCAATCGATTGGGGAGGCTTTGGATCGATCGGCCGATCAATCCAGAGTGCCTCTGTGCTCTTGGAAATCGCTTGGATTGATCGGTCGATCGATCCAGGGCTTATCGCGCAAAATCGCACCTCCCAATCGATCGCCCGATCGATTGGAGGCTCCCAATTGATCGGCTGATCGATTGGGGGGTTTCAATCGATCAACGAATTGATTTAGAAGCTCACTATTCGCTCAAAAACTCTCCCAATCGATCGACCGATCGATTGGGGAAGTTTCAATCGATTACCCAATCGATTCAGCCCATTTATGCATGAATTCACGTATCCCAATCGATTGACCAATCTGTGTAGAGTTTGAAATTAGCTTCGTTTCGCATCCGAGATCACCTCATTCCGATATCCGAGTCAAAAGTTATGGTCTTTGAAAGTTTACTACGTCCGAACTGTTGGTTGCTACTCGGAAAACCTAATGGTTCCACTGTACAAAAAATTTGTACAAAAGTCTGAACCTTTTCCTAGCTACCATGTGTTCTTTTAAATTAAACTTGGATCGCCTGCGGAACTTAACACGTTTGATCCAAAGTTTAATTTATTTGTTCTTTTAGGTTTAGACTTGGATCTCCTGCGGAACTTAACACTTTTGATCCAAATCACCTAGGTTATTAATTCTATTAAATATTAATTTTCCAAAATTGGCTCCCAGTACTGACATGGCGAGGCACATGACCTTCTTGGATATGGGAACAACCACCACCGACTAGACAAAGCCTTTTAAGGAAAGTTAATATTTAATTTCCTTAAATAACTTTAGGTCAACCGAAAAGACAATCAAATCACAAGGAAAAGAAAAGCAAAGAACACAACATCGAAAACAAATTCGAAATACTAGAATCGCATGTCTCTTGTATTTGGTATTATTTCCAAAAATAACTAGTATGATGCGGAAAGGAAAAATACTAGTTATACCTTTTAGAAAGACCTCTTGATCTTTTACCGTATTCCTCTTCTAACCTCGGACGTTGTGTGGGCAACGATCTTCCAAGATGAGGACCACCTAGCACCTTCTTCTTCTTGAAATTTATAGTAAAGAAATTTATAGTGGAAAATTATCCTTGAATAAAGAGAAGAGAAAGGGTGAAGAAATCCTTTCCTTTGCATGTTTGTTTATCTTGATAGAGGATGGTGGATACATTTAATGTAATTTTGTAAATAAAAAAGAGTACATGAGCTATTTTTTAGGTACATGGTATAATTTTATGAGTTAAAAAGGGTACATGCGTCATTGTTTTGGTATATGGTATAATTTTGTGAATGAAAAGGGGTACATGCGTCATTTTTTTTCAATCCACTACTTTCCGTCCGATTTTCAGGTGATCGATTTTGGCTCTAAAATCATCCGTTCATGGATTGCATTTCTTTTCCATCTAAAAATTGTAATGAAGTAAATGACGGAAACTTTTCTACTACAAAAACTTTTCCTTAGTTTTGATTTTCGCTCTCCCAAGTAAACTGACCATTAATCTCAGTGTTCGCTTTTCAATATGAAGATAGTGCTCTTGCTTGTCCTTTTTGTCCTGCTTTCCTTTCTGTTGGTTGCTACCAGCGATGTTCAGCAGCCTGACGCACCACCCCCTGACGCACCTCCTCCTGACGCACCACCCCCGGCCTAAACTGCATGGTTCGGAAGTTATTGGTGTTGCCATTTCATGATAACGTTTGCTGTTATCCGTGACTTGGTGTGTGCTGTAATTAATGTCATCCTCTCTGTGATGCCTACTTAGATAATTATCTTGTTTTTAATTCTGTATTGTTGTGTTAGACTCTTATGCTCTGTTTACTTTAAAGCACGGATGAAGAAGGAAAAGGAATCTATAGTAAAAAAAATTATCCTTGGAGAAAGAAAAGAGAAAGGGTGAAGATATCATTTCCTTTGCATGTTTGTTTATTTTCATTGAGGATGGTGGATACATGTAATATATGTAATTTTGTAAATTAAAAAGGGTACATGCGTCATTTTTTTAGTATATGGTGTTATTTTCTAAATGAAAAGGGGAACATGCATCATTTTTTCCATCCGCTGCTTTCCGTCCGATTTTGAGGTGATCGATTTTGGCTCCAAAACCATCCGTTGATGGATTGTATTTCTTTTCCATCTAAAAATTTTAATGAAATAAACGACGGAAACTTTTCTATTGCAAAAACTTTTCCTTAGTTTTGGTTTCCGCTCTCCCAAGTAAATTTTTCTACTACTTCTACTTGTCCTCTTTGTCCTGCTTTCCTTTCTGCTGGTTACTGCCAGCGATGTTCAGCAGCCTGACGAACTGACGCACCTCTCCTAGGCTTGGGTCGATACGGTATACCGTACCTAAAATCGAATATCGTATACCGTACCAAAAAAATCGATATTCTAAGACATCATACTGATACCGTACCGACATTTTGGTATACCGAAATATCGGTACGGTATCGATAAAATACCGTCATGCCGAAGTTATATATATATATATATATATATATATATATTACATATAATATATAAAAATAATTCTCTTGTAACGAAGGGCGGTGATCACTATTCACCAATATAAAATAAATTCTTCAAGAAACTCAAAGAGACCAAAAAAGATATATACAACAAAACAAATTCCTCAGAACAATAAACACCAACCGTGAATAGAAATAAAAAAAATATGAAAACTCAAGTTTTCGAGTCGAGAGCACATTGTTAGGGCTGAAAAAAAATATCGAAATATCAAAATATCGTATCGAAATACCGAAGAATCGCGGCGTGAGTGTCGGCTGCACAAGGAGAGAATCACGATGTGATGTGAGCGTCTACTGCGCAAGGAGCCAAGGAGAAGAATTGCGACGTGAGGGCGGGTACGCAAGGAGAGAATCACAAGTCACGACGTGTGCGTCGGCTGCGCAAGGAGAGAATCGCGAGTCGCGACGTGTGCGTCGGCTGTGCAAGGAGAGAACGTGGTTTGGGGAAGAATTTAGTCGTTTAGGGTTTGGTTTAGGCTTTAGGAAAATCTAAATTAATCATTTAATCTATAGTTACTCGGTATTTCGGTATATCGAAATATTTTAAATTGTTACCGTTACCGACAAATTCCGTAAGATATGATATCGTACCGAATTTTTCGGTATGCTGAAAATTTCGATATATATAGTATTTTTTCGGTACGATTTTTCGGTATTTCGATATTTCGATATTTTTTTCCAACCCTACCTCCCCCTGACGCACCACCCCTTGCCCAAACTACATTGTTCGGAAGTTATTGATGTTGTCATTTCATGATAGTATTTTGTTGTTATTCGTGACTTGCTGCATATTATAATTAATATCATCCCCTTTATAATACTTAAATAATTATTATATTTTTAATTCTGCATTGTTGTGTTTGACTCTTAGAGTCTTAGTACTTAGGCATTTTGTTGGTCTCTGCATGCATTTTGTTCGTGTGTTGAATAAGAGAGGATGATTTACTATATTAATATGCATGTTTGATTTGATAAACAGCTGCTTTTCTGTTTCAGTTAAACTAATTCTTACTGTGTGCACTATTTTTAAATACAAAGAAAAAAATATATTATTTTTAATTACTAAAGGAAGGAAATCATAAGAAAAGGCCAATCTTAATATAAAATCTTAGTGGACAATTATTTTTTAATAAAATAATATAAACTAAAGACTTTTAAAGAAAATCATAGACATGCATGTTGTCATATATTGATTTCAATCTGCTGTTTACATTGTAGTTTTTGTCAACGGATCAATAATTTAATTAAAATAATGCGCAACATATAAACTTAGTCATATCACATGGGAGCATTCTCGCGGCAATATTAATGTAAAAGTTGTCTTTATTCAAATTAGGTATATGTTGTACTTACGATTAGAGGTGGGCAAAAGTTCGGTAAAATCGAATTAATCGAATCGAACTGACCGAATTTAGGAATTCGGTTCGATTAATTCGATTTACGGTATTTTTTTTTATATTTCGGTTCGATTTTCGGTGAAATCGATTCGGTTTCGAGTTTAAGTTTTGTAATTCGGTTAAATCGAATAAATTGATTAAACCGAAAAAAAAAATATTTATTAATTTATTTTTATTTAAAAATATAATAAATAAAATAAAATCTCTTTTTTTTTTTTAATTAACATCAAATAAAGTTTTAAAATTTGGTTTAATCGGTTTATTCGGTCAAAAACCGAATTAATCGTTCTTTTATCGGTTCGGTCGGTTCGGTTTTTGTAGAGAATTCGGTGGGTTCGATTGGATGAAAAAAAATCAGTTTATTCGATTTTCGGTCTATTCGGTTCGGTCGGTTTGGTTTTGACCGAATACTCAGCCCTACTTATAGTCAAATTATACAGGGGAATGTGAGAGAATTGAAATGAACATGACTATTTTTCTAGTGTGTGCTCTAATTAATGTCATCCCTCTGTGATGCTTAATTAGATAATTATCTTGTTTTTAATTCGCCATTGCTTCTGCTTGTCCTCTTTGTCCTACTTTCCTTTCCGCCTGTTGCTGCCAGCGATGTTCAGCAGCCTGACGCACTGACGCACCTCCCCCTGACGCACCTCCCCTTGACGCACCACCCCCTGTCCAAATTGTATTGTTCGGAAGTTATTGGTGTTGTCGCTTCATGATAATATTTTGCTGTTATCCGTGATTTGATGCGTATTATAATTAATGTCATCCTCTTTATGATGTTTAAATAATTATCATATTTTTAATTCTGCTTATGTTCGACTCTTAGAGTCTTAGTACTTATGCATTTTGTTGGTCTTTGCATGCATTTTGTTCGTGTGTTGAATAAGAGAGGATGATTTACTATATTAATATGCATGTTTGATTTGATAAACAGCTGCTCTTCTGTTTCAGTTAAACTAATTCTTACGGAAACTGTGTGCACTATTTTTAAATACAAAGAAAAAAATATATTATTTTTAATTACTAAAGGAAGGAAATCATAAGAAAAGGGCAATCTTAATATAAAATCTTAGTGGACAATTATTTTTTAATAAAATAATATAAACCAAAGACTTTTAAAGAATCATAGACATGCATGTTGTCATATATTGATTTCAGTCTACTGTTTACGTTGTAGTTTTTGTGAGCGGATCAATAATTTAATTTAAATAATGCGCAACATACAAACTTAGTCATATCACATGGGAGCATTCTCGCGGCAATATTAATGTAAAAGTTGTCTTTATTCAAATTAGGTATATGTTGTACTTGCGGTTAGAGGTGAGCAAAAGTTCGGTAAAATCGAATTAATCGAATCAAACTGACCGAATTTAGGAATTCGGTTTCGTTAATTCGGTTTTCGGTTTTTTTAAAATTTCGGTTCGATTTTCGGTGAATTCGGTTTGATATCGATTTTAAGTTTTGTAATTCGATTAAACCGAATAAACCGATTAAACCGAATAAAAATATTTATTAATTTATTTTTATTTTAAAATATAATAAATAAAATAAAATCTCTTCTTTTTTTTAATTAGAATCAAATAAAGTTTTAAAATTCGGTTTAATCGGTTTATTCGGTCAAAAACCGAATTAACCGATCTTTTATCGGTTCGGTCGGTTCGGTTTTTGTAGAGAATTCGGTCGGTTCGATTGGTTGAAAAAAAATCGGTTTATTCAATTTTCGGTCTATTCGGTTCGGTCGGTTCGGTTTTGACCGAATGTTCAACCCTACTTACAGTCAATTTATACAGAGAAATGTGAGAGAATTGAAATGAACATGATTATTTTTCTACTACTAATTTTATTTTTCCTTTTATCCTTGCTTTAGAAGCAAGAAGACTTACAGACAATGGTCGACCGAAGTGCTGCAATGCTAGAATCAAAACTTGTTGCCCTCTGCCATGAGATAAATTAGTTAAAGATCATCCTTTCATCCCTTAATATGTATTATTGAACTAGTTAATTAAGTGTGTTGCACTACTTCTACTTAATTAGTTGGTAGCGTATTTTTCTTTTTATTTGTATAGTTCTGTGTTTTAAAAGGGGAGATAAGAGGTTTATATATATATATATATATATATATATGATTTCCGTATGTATTTTTATTTTCGTGTGTTTTAGATAATTTTTTTAATCATGCATCATTTTAATTTATCATGCTGTTTAAGAATAAATAAATTTTTAAAAAACAACAACTTTCTTTAAGTTTAAATATCCTTTCAAAAATTAAATCTATTTTAATTAATTTACCCATAAAATCATAAATCTCAAATATTTAAAAATAAAAGTACAATGATGGATAAGTTTGCCATTTCAAAATTCATCTCACTATGTGTTCATGGCCTCGCCAAAAGACTAGCTAGATACGCACAGGTTCAATTTAAACAATAATTAAAGAACCAAGGACAACATTGAACGGATCAATTAAAAAAATATAATTTTGTTGGTTCGATATCACAGTCTCCTTCAATTTTAATAGAATAGAATCAATAATGCATATAAATTGTATTGACTAAGCTCAGTATTATTCTAATGCATGAATTTTGTTAGTTATATTTATTGGCAATGTTATATTTTATATTATATTGTTAAAAAAGTTTGGCCCGACCAGCATTTGACCTAGTTAGGTATGACCCAATTGAGTTAGGATTTGCGATGAGCAATCAGACGGTTCCCGACCTAGGATTTGACACGACACGTAAAGCCAACCAATTTTGATACATGCATTATATTATTTATACCTAGCTCAAAGTTGGAGGCACAAAGTTTAGTTGGATTATTTTTTTTAAAATATATATATTAAAAAACCATTTGTGAGGATGATGGTTAAGTAAAATATTTATCCACGAACTATTTCTTAATAAAATAAGTAGAAAATTTATGCCTTGAAAATTTAAATTTAAATTTAAATTTAAATATACAGTGAAATTAAAATTCCACCCAAACTGTTGCTGAATAAAACAAAATCGACAACTATAAAATTAAACAAAGTAATAAATTTTAAAAAGCACGCTGAAATATTTGAATTTAATAACAAATATAATCACTAGATTATGGGATAAGCTTCGACAATAATACCGGTTGTGAGACATTTTGCCCATGGACAAGGATCATCTAATTCTATTCCCAATCAGTCCACTCCATATATGTCTCAAAATTGAAAAGAGACGCTAAACAAAAGAGTAAAAATTGTAAAACCCGTGTCAAGTCCAGCAGACAATATATAATTACAATTTGTCCACCATACTCTATGTTAATGATTGTTTATGATTGATGAAGTAGTTAAAAAAATATGCCAACAATAAATCAGCTTGAATAACTCATAGTCCCACTGAAAGGTAAAGAATAAAATGATAATTTTAATTAGTTTTATTGATTATTTCTGGAGTGATTAATTCGATCCTATAAAATTTTTCCACTGGATACTAAGATAAATCGGGAAGCACGCGTGGTGGGCATCCCAAGTGCCTAGCATCCTTTGGTTACACTCCCCATTTGGAGAAAAAAATTCTACAAATATGTTACAACTAGGGATCGAATCGCGGGTGCTTGGGTGACAATCTGGATGTCCTACCATGACACCATAACCCCGGGAACAAGAACAAAGCATTAGAATACAATCTGAAAGTTAATGAGTCCAATTCACGATACTTGTGTGATAATGAAAAACTAACGATAAGTAAATGAATGGCGGCATGAAATAAGCGATTTGAAATAGTTGTTGGATATATGTGAAAAATAGAAGAGGTGGAAGAGGAAGGACCGAAGGAAGCTTCATTGTGAATGAGATTATAGTCCCACATTAGAGTTACAAGACATATTGGTTGATTTATATTGATTCATATGCATTGATGGTGTGAACTAGGCATGGGGAGAGGCTCTCTCTCACGCATGGGTGCGCAGGGGGAGTGCAAATCCACGGCTCAGATTTTACTGAACTAAGTTGACTCGTGTTTGAGCATGACTTGCACATGTCAAATACTCGACCGGTCAGGGCAAAGTTTGCCTAAGTGGAATGAACCAATGTTTTGCCACATAAATCCTTTTGATATTGAAACGTTGGAGTAATAATCATTAACGTTGCTAATTGGTCTGAGCTCCTATATAAAGATGTTGCGATCACAAGTAAAAGGTTACACACACAAAAAGCTGGAGCTCTCCGCCTACGTTCCCCCTCTGTCTTTGTCATGCATCTTGCTCGGTGGAGTACCCATGATAGCAGTCAAGTACATCTCAGTTCGCCGTATCCATCAGTGCTTGGTGCGAATCACGGTAAACCGTTGTATCTTGGGAAACAGATGACCCAAGAAAGCCTCGAAGCATAGTCAGAGGTGGGGTGAATCTGTTTCAAGGAAACTGCGTCCATCGCAGGCCTCAGTTCGCTCGGCTGTACGGTCGCTCGCCCGACTGGTCACTTGCCCTCCAGCTCCCTCGACCCACTCAGATGCACGGTCGCTCACCTGGCTACTCCCTCGGTTCGCTCAGTTGTACGCTCACTTGCTCGATTTGCTCGGCTAATCTGCTTGGTCGGTCACTCAGCCTGATCTACGACTCGACGCACTGCCCGATCTGACCGCTCAGGCGCTCATCCACTTGTTTGATCAACGAGTCATCCCCATTTTCCTATTACCTAGCAAATACTTGACACACTTGGATGGATTAATCCATATACAAGCAACAATTCTAGGAAATAAGTTACAAATCTAAGATTTTAGATATAAAATGTTGATGTGAGTGATTGATAAAAGTCACGAAGGAAAGACATTAACATCCTTTATTTAATTTAATTTTCTTCCATTAAAATTTTCATGATCATATTCGTGTGTGTGTATATATATACAGAAATGATATGCTAAGCGACTAATACGGATTATAATTATTGGGCCCTAATAATGAGATAAGGGTTAGGGATAGGAGTACAATTAGTAAAATATATTGTTGATATAACTAGATAGAGAAGGCCAGATGAGCACAAGGGTGCTCGTATACGCTCGGATGGCAAAGGTAGACTGAGCGTAAAGACATTTAGTCTTATCCTTCATTTCAATATAAGACCGGCCGAGCAAAGACCGGATGAGCACAAGGGTGCTCGTATACACTTGGAAGGCAAAAGTCGACCAGCGTAAAGGCACTTAGCCTTATCTTTCATTTCAGTATAAGACCGGTCGAACGAAGGCCAGACGAGCACAAGGGTGCTCGTATACACTCGGATGGCAAAGGCCGATCGAGCGTAAATACATTTAGCCTTATCTTTCATTTCAGTATAAGACTGATCAAATGAAGGTCCGATGAGCACAAGGGTGCTTATATACGCTTGGACGACAAAGGCCGACAGAGCGTAAAGGCACTTAGTCTTATGTTTCATTTCAGTATAAGACCGGTCGAACGAAGGTCGGATGAGCACAAGGATGCTCGTATACGCTCGGATGGCAAAGGTAGACCGAGCATAAAGACATCTAGCCTTATCTTTCATTTCAATATAAGGTCGGTCGAATGAAGGCTAGACGAGCACAAGGGTGCTCACAAATGCTCGGACGGCAAAGGTCAATCGAGTGTAAAGGCACTTAGCCTTATCTTTCATTTCAGTATAAGACCGGTCGAACAAAAGCCGGACGAGCACAATGGTGCCCGTATACTCTCGGATGGCAAAAGTCGATCGAGCGTAAAGGCACTTAGCCTTATCTTTCATTTCAGTATAAGACCGGTCGAGCGAAGGCCAAACGAGCACAAGGATGCTCGTATATGCTCGGGCGGCAAAAACCGACCAAGCGTAAAAGCATTTAACCATATCATTCCTTTTTACTATATGACCGACCGAGCGAAGGCTGGACGATCACAAGGGTGCTCGTATACTCTCGGGTGACAAAAGTCAACCGAGCGTAAAGGCACTTAGCCTTATCATTCCTTTTAATATATGACCGGCCGAGCAAAGACTGGATGATCACAAGAGTGCTCGTATACGCTCGGGTGGCAAAAACCAATCGAGCGTAAAAGACACTTAGCTTTATCATTCCTTTTAGTATATGACCGGCCGAGCGAAGGCTGGACGATCACAAGGGTACTTGTAAAGGCTCGGGCGGTAAAAGCCGACCGAGCGTAAAGGCTAGACGAGCACAAGGGTGCTCGTATATGCTCGGGCGACAAAGGTCGGCCGAGCGTAAAGGCATTTAGCTTTATAATCCTTTCAGTATAAAACCAACCAAGCGAAGGCCGAAAGAGTATAAGAGCACTCATACACGCTCGGGCGGTAAAGGCCGACCGAGCATAAAGACATTTATCCTTATGATGACTTCTAGTATACGACCGACCGAGCGATATATATAACATATGACTAACATACAACTTTATGAGAACCTGGCAAGATTGGCGGGAAATATTCTCTCGAAGCTTCTTAAATATATTCCTTTGCATATTTCATCAAAATGCAAGTCACAAAAAACAAAAAAGAGATACATCTTGGGTACAGAAAAGATTTCTCGGAGAATTATGACGTAATGCACAAGCTGCACTTTCTCCATCTCCTAATAAACTCTAACAAACCGGGGACCACCTCATGATCATGGAGATTACATGATGTGGTATAAAAGGGGGAATCCTCTCCACTGGCAATGTAACTCAAAGTGATTCATCTAAAACACAACTCTAGTTCTATTACTTCGTTACTGTTCTTCTTCTTCTTCCACTAAGAACTAACTTGAGTGTCGGAGCGCCTAGCCAGGGATTTCCACCCTGGTCTTAGGTCACTGACATTGTGTCATCTCGTCTAGTGGTGCGCAGAATCTGTTTGAGCGTATCCTGATCCTCTGAGGAACATCTTCTTCAGATCCATTGTTCGCCGGAGTAGTTCGTCGTCTCATATATTTCAGATAGGATCAAATTTGGCGCCGTCTATGGGAATCTTCACTTGAATCTGAAGTTAAAAGATGGAGGAGACTGGAAAACTCAACACCATCACCATATCGCAGGAGGATCTGGATCTGCTAATCCAGGCCAAGGCGCAAAATCTCTTTCAACAACATCAAGCCAATACCGGAGGTACGATGCCCGTAGCTCCGAATCCTGCTATCTCTACAACTGCTCATCCAAGGGAGAGAGGGATCGAAGAAATCGATCCAGCTCATCTATTCCCTGCTCCTCTCTCCCCAACCATTGTCCTAGGGTTTTCTTCCGTACTCCTCTAGAACAAGGAGGTCGAAGGGACGTTCCACAAGAATCCTATGGAGAAGCACCGGTGCGTGACAAGCGCAAAGAAAAGACAGTGGCCAGCGATAGCTCTCCAGAGCTGATCATCACCCCATTTTCTCAACTAGTGTTAGATGATCCACTACCAAAGCACTACCAAAATTTGAATATAGGAGAATATTCAGGAATAACTGATTCCAAAAATCATTTGTTAAAATTTGAAAATGTTGCTCTGCTTCAACAATTCTCTGATGGAGTCAAGTGTTGGATGTTTCTTATTACATTTGGAGGATCCACTCAGAGATGGTTCAAGTGATTGCCGAATAATTCTATTCGACAATTCAAGGATTTCTGTAAGGTATTTCTTCATCATTTTTCTAGCAACAGAAGGTATCATAAAAACCCCTGGAGTCTTTTCTCAATCAAATAGGGGCCCAAAGAATCTATCAAAGCTTATATTAAGAGATTCAACCAAGTGGCCATCGATATTCCTTTGGCTACCACTGAGATATTGGTAAGTGTCTTATCCCAAGGGCATAATGACAATGATTTCTTTAAGGATTTGGTCAAGAACCCTCCTACCAATTTCGATATATTAATTGAGCGGGCTTCGGAATTCATTAATGTGGAAGAAGCTCAAGCTGCTCGAAGGAAGGACATTATTGTTCGCTCACCTGTTCCTGTCGTTATACGTTCTGGAGGACTTGCCCAGCCTTCTAAGGGGCCTCGGGCATATCCGCATCATCGTCACCCGGAACCTCGACTCCAAGCAGTACAACATGTGGAGGTTCCTCAGTATTTCCTTCAGAAATGGTATACTTATCATATGACATACTCACAGCACAGAGAATTATTTTGCTCTAAAGAATCAGCAGACGGGTAATACTCGTTATTGTCGGCGTTCCCTTGTCCCAAATCGCTGACGTTATCCATGATAGAACATATACCACTCAAACTCGAATATCAGCCGAATAGGTCACAAGCAGGAATACTACCGCTTCCCTATGGACAAGTACAAGCGCTGGATCAAACACAACAAGAACAACCTTCGACTCAGCAAGAGGAAGACCGTAACAATACTGCTCGAGGCAGCATAAATATGATAGCTGGAGGATCCATCGATGGTGATTTCAATAGGGCAAGAAAGTCACATGCTCGATGGCTAGTAATTCATGTTGTTGGTTGTAGTATTGAGAAGGCAGTAGGGCCAGAGATCTGTTTTGGACCTAGAGATTTAATAGGGGTAGAAGTGCCCATGATGATGCACTAATAATCAAGGTTGTTATAACTAATTACATTATCTCTCATACTTTTATTGATATTTGTAGTTCTGTTAATATTATCTTTAAACAAGCTTTTGATCAGCTGCAGATAGATCCTAGTGAGTTGCAGCCTATGGTTACTCCATTGTATGAGTTCACTGATAATGAAGTACAACCACTGGGCCAAATAAAATTGGCTATATCTTTATGGGAGGAACCCCTTATGAGAACACGAAGGTCTTCCTTCATGGTGGTGGATGCTCCGTTGGCTTATAATGTTATTTTGGGTCGGTCAACCTTGAATGAATTCAGGGTGGTCGTTTCTACTTTATGTCAGAAAATAAAATTTCCTGTTGATGACCAAGTAGGAGAGGTTAAAGGAGATAAACTAGTAGCACGTAAATTAATGTCATCCATGAAAAATCGCCCACCCTTGCATATAAAGAAAAGGAGGAAGTACAAATACAAATCGACTGGCCAGAAGCTACTACTCATATCATGTCCGATCTTGCTCCTGATCTCAAGGAAGATTTGATAAAATGCTTGATAAAGAATAGCGATGTGTTCGCCTGGACATCTAAAGAAGTAAAAGGTGTTGCACCAACCGTCATGGAGCATTCTTTTCATGTATATCCTGATGCCCGACTGATCAAACAGAAGAAAAGAGACTTCAGAGCTGATCAGAACAAGATTATCAAAGAAGAAGTGGATAAACTCTTGGATGTTGGGTATATTCGGGAAGTGCAATTTTCGAGTTGGTTGGCTAATGTTGTCCTAGTCTCTGATTACGGCCCAATTTGTCGCGAATTGGCATCAAATAATGAAGTACGAAACCCCTCATATGCTAATGTAGCATAGAAATGACTTGGGTCGTCCGCCAACGAAAGTAGCGATAGGATGGTAAACTTAGGATCGTATGTTATTCCTATTTTTTTTTTTTTGAGGTTTTTAATATGAAATGGGGTTTTGATTTTGATTCTAAATTTGACAAATGAAAAGCAAGACAAGTAGGAATCACTCTAATACAGAAATAAAATCTAACTAAGTGCGAATAATTAATCCACAACGCATTGTCACTCTACGCTATGGATTAACTATCAATACAATTAAACTAAGAAATAGAATGACAAAACATTAAATGAAACTAGTCTAGTAAATAAAAAAATAATGCAAGCAAAGAAACTATGTCTACCCTAACTAACCATTGAAGATTTTCCTACATCGCATTGTCACACTACAATACAAGATTATCTATCAATGGGCATAACATAAAATAGAGCATTAACGAAATTAAGAATGTAATGAAACCTAAAGCATGTAATGAAAGCATAAACTAATCTATTCTAATTGCATTTGAATAAAGACTAGAACTTAACAAAATTGAAAGAACAAGTCAAAACTAAAATTAAACGAACTAAAATGCATCAAAATAAACCTAACTATTGGTTAAAGCATTTGATCGAACACGTGTGCATGAAACTAATTAAGCACAATTCAAACATGGAAATTCAAGTTAATACAAGCATTCAACCACAAAACATCAACAAAAGCAAATTAACACAATTAACAGAATTAAACTAAGAAAACTAAACTAATTCAACCACAATCCACACTTCAATTCTCAATTCCAACGACTACCCTCGCCGTCACATGAAGACCCGGCTTCGGAACCCCCAAAAATCAGTGAACAGTATCTCTCTCCGGTTGCTGCACCTTTGACGACGATAATGGAATGAACGAATCTTCTACCAAGGAACCCCCTCGGATAGAAGTTGACCGGAATTGCAGATGGACTACTGTCGGACCTCCCTCTGCCTTCTTCTTGCTGTCGTCTGAACCCCAGACTGAGAAGCTGCCAGAAGGTTGCCGGAAGGTGGAGAATCTCACCGGAGAATTCCTCCGGCAAGGTGGATTTTGACCAGAGTCGTCGCCGAAGCTTGCTGCCCCTGCCGATTACTTGCTGCCGTCGCCGCTGGAAGCTAGAAGAGGAGTGGACTGGGCTGGCCGGCCGGCGGCAGTGAAGAGAAGAGGAGAATCCGCCGACCGGAGAAAGAAGGAAGAAGAAGAGGTGCGCGGGGGGTTGTCTCGTGCCCTAGCCGCGCGAGAAGAAACACGCACAGTGAAGGGTTTTTCTCTGCAGTCCGCGTGAGAGGAAAAGAAAGAGGTAAGTTTCTTAATGGATTTTGGGTTTCGGGTTTGGGTTAATAAGAAGATCCGGATCCAATAAGAAAAGTGGACTTGGGCTTTTAGAATTGGGCTTAAAGAATGGGTTGTGTTTGGATTTGGTTCTCCTTGATTTAACTTGGAATAACATGAGCCCTTGGATTCTATGATCGGTCCAGATAGCTTTAAGCTTAGATAAATGGCTGGATGACTTGATCTGAGTCATCTAACTGAAGGGGTAGGATCTCATTGGATCTTGATCAACGGTCCACATTAATTCAGCTTGATCTTCCTCATTTGACCTCCAAATCAAGCCAAATTTGATCCGGTTCAACCTTAATCCATGGCTCTTTGAATTTCCTACAAAATCACATAAAAATATAAAATTAAATTCTATAAGTTGCAGGAAATTTACAATTAAGTCCAAAATAAGTCCATATTCGTAAATCATGATATAAACACAATATTAAGTATGCGAAAAGGTATAAAATGCTAAGTATAAGAGCCAAAATAATACAGAAAAATACCCATCATCAGCCTCCAAGCTAGGGAACAAAAGGAGAGTCTATATCGATTTTTTGGACCTCAACAAGGCATGCCCAAAGGATTATTATCCCCTACCTCTCATAGATCAAGTGGTGGATTCTACAGCCGGATGTGAATTTATTAGTATGCTAGACGCATATCAGGCATATCATCAAGTTTCACTCGCCAAGGCAGATTAAGAAAAGGCTAGCTTTATAACCGCTGAAGGTACTTATTGTTATAATGTTATGTCTTTTGGTCTGAAGAATGCAGGAGTTATTTATCAGAGGTTCATGAATAAGGTTTTTCAGAAGCAAAATTGGGAGGAACATGGAAGTTTATGTAGATGACATACTTATTAAATCTATACGGGCTTTTAGTTTGTATGCTGATATAGAGGAGACTTGTAGGACCCTGAGGAGGTACGGATTCAAGCTCAATCCGAACAAATGCTTATTTGGAGCCAAGAGTGGAAAATTCCTAGGATACATGGTGACCGAGCGAGGAATAGAAGTCAATCCCAGCAAAGTGAAAGCACTGCAAGACATGGCTCCTCCTCGGAACTTAAAAGAAGCACAGAAATTGACGGGGAGGATTACATCCCTGTCTCGCTTCATCTCTTGATCGGGCGATCAGAGTTCCCCTTCTTCAAGATACTTCAACGGGAAACTAAATTCCAATGGGATGAAGACTGTAGCAAGGCATTTGAGGAACTGAAGGAATACTTGTCTACTCTTCCTGTATTAGCTAAACCTGCAGTAGGAGAGATCTTGTGGGTGTACCTGTCAGCCAATAAACATGCTGTCAGCTCTGTATTAGTAAGGCAAGAAGAAAAAAGATAATTACCTGTATATTTTTTGAGCAATTTATTAAAAGAAGCAGAGTGCCGATACACGACACTCGAGAAATTGGCTTATGGATTGGTTTTGGTGGCTAGAAGATTGCTTCCTTATTTTTTATCGCATCCAATCACAGTATTAACTAACAACACTCTCGGTCGGGTACTCATTAACTCAGAATCGTCTAGAAGGCTGATCAAGTGGATGACCGAGCTTAGTGAATATGATATACAATATCAGTCTCGAACGGATATCAAGGCATAAGCTCTGGCAGATTTCTTAACAGAAATATCCAGTCTAGAAATAGAGGAAACATGGATCATCTATATAGATGGGTTCTCCACTCGGCAAAGTAGTGGAGTGGGAATTCTCCTTATATCTCCTAGAGAAGATCCAATACAACTATCTGTTAGATTGAGTTATAGAGCCACCAACAATGAAGCTGAATATGAAATATTAATAACAGACTTGCAAGCTGCTAAACATGTGGGAGCTGCTGATGTTGTAATTCATTCTGATTCACAGTTGGCAGTGCAGAAGTTAACAGACAACTTTGAAATTAATAATAAACGACTCAAGTTATATGCAGAAGCATTTGATAAATTAAAGATTGAATTCCATGAAGTAAGTATAAAGAAAGTCCCTCGATCAGATAATCAAGTAGCAGATAAATTAGCTAAATTAGCTTCTGCCATCATACCTTGATATTTGGATAAGCCAGCAAAGCAAACATTATTAATATCCTGTATTAAGCAACATGCCAATCTGGAGATTCAAAGTGATTGGAGAACACCTATAATTATATTTTTACAGTAAGGAATTCTACCTACTGATGCAGAATAATCTCGGGTGATCCTGTCCGAACCAGGAGTCAACGGACACTGGGCACGTGGCGCTCCCTGCTGGATCCTCGAGTGCTCCGGCGAACCTGCAGCAAAACCGAGCCGGGAGGGGTGTCCCGGCGACGGCCCTCCGACGATCAAGTCAGGCGAGGAATAACAAAAAGGGTGGCCTCAAGATGAAGACTTGCATACCTCCGGTGAAGAAATGGAGTCCTTATATAGACCTCTCGAAGAAGCCTGGGCGCGCCAATCAAAGCAACCACCTGCTTTTGACCATGCCTAGGTATGGGTCTGTCAGAAGGACCATGCCCAGATATGGGTCTGTCAGAAAGACGTCCATGAGGCCATACTGCTACTGTATCAACCTCTCCATGATGTGACGGCAAGATCCTCCATCGTGCACCCTTGTGTATGGTGTAATCATCAGACATGCCGTTATTGACATCCCATATCCTGAGCCAGACGAATAGGCCGCCGCTAACCTTCGTATCTCGCCCTTATCCCGCCGAACGGACCACCCGCCCTTCGGTCCCCGCAAACGCCCGCTCGGCCATTCGGTTCTCCGCCTTGGCGTCGGAAACCAGCCCCTGACCGGGTTATCTTTGGTTCCACTCGGACCTACTCACTTTGCCGTGCCATTAACCGCTTAGTCGACCCTCCATCATCCTCGTGAGACCCTTTGAAGTGGATCCCCATTCTTACCGCGGATCACTTGCCTTCCTTCAAGTCTAGTCGAAGGAGGCGGTGAGTCCGATCGATCGACTATGTGTCCGAGGCGTCGCCGCCTTTCTTAGCTTATAATATCCACAGGGCCGTTCGCCCTTCGCCAAATTCAGCCGGCTCTTCATTTTGGTTGTCTTGTCGCTCAACGTGGATGTTTGCTTGTCTAAATCTTCTCGAAAATCACGCAAATCCTCTCCATTAAGCCGAAGCATGCGCGGTATGGGCGCCTTAATTGCACCTGGTGACAGAGCGCCACGTGGCTCCTCTTGCGTGGCGGTGATGATTCGTACGATGGGACGCCGATTGCTTTGAAATGGACGGTTAGATGATGACCTTGTCTCCCGTGACCTGCATCCGACGGCGGAGGCCGACCGACCTCAGCCGTATAAAGCCTCCGTCTCCTTCCTTCGCCGCATATTCGCTTGCGCGTTGTCCTTCTGCCTCTTCCTCTGTCGTGACCTCCGACGATCCAGTTGCTGTTTTTCGGCGGCTACCATCTCACCGGTGATCCTTTCCGTCCGTTTCCTTCTCAGTGAGTCTTCTCCCTTCGTTTACAAGGTCATCCCAACTTGTTTTGCCTCTTTTGTTCTCATTCCTTCGGTTTCTTGCTATCTTTTTGCTTCTTCGAGATGGCAAGCTCCTCCGAACCCGCTGTTGGTGTTCATGGCCCTTGGTACCTGACCATGGAGAGTCGATTTGATGAGGAGGGTGCTCGGCGCCTTGTTCGGACGTATGGGATTCCTGATAATCATAAAATAGTTATAGCCGACCCGACTGACCGGCCCCATGACCCCCCGATCGGCACCATTTGTTTTTTTCTAGACCAATTCCAGGGCAGCCTTAGATTTCCTACCCATCCCTTTATTTTAGAGGTTTGTAATTATTTTCGCATCCCGCTCGGCCAACTTGTGCCGAATTCCTTTAGGCTGCTGAGCGGGGTGGTCGTCCTCTTTAAGCTGCACAGTATCCCACTCGACCCCAAGATATTCCACTATTTCTTCTATCCCAAACAATCCGAGTTGGGCACTTTTATTTTCCAAAGTAGAATAGGCTTCAAATTTTTTGATAATATGCCGACCTCCAACAAACACTGGAAGGAGTTCTTCTTCTACATACGACTTCCCGAGCGGCCAGCGTTTAGAACCAAATGGCAGACCGCTGTGCCGACCCAGCCAGAGCTCGGCAAATTCAGAAGCAGTCCAGCCTACCTTCATGCGGCAAACTGGTTGTCCGGTCAACGGTACAAAATCGACCAGTTGCTTCTCAAGGGAGTGTTGTATATTTTTGGATTATCTCCCGTTCGGGCCAACCTCCCCTACCGCATGGGTAAGGACTCTTTACTTCTTTCACCTTTTTTGTCTAACTGATTTTAATTTCTTCTGCTGCAGCTGAAGTCATGTGGCGCTCCAAGGCTACCGACCATCTGAAATTGAAGGTCGTGGAAATTGAGGCGGCCACCAAAAAAGAGCTCGCCGAGCGGGGTCTCATACCCAGCCGCCCGGCAGATGCAGGAGAGGGGGGGGCGCAGTCTGCCCCTGAAACAGAAGTTACCCCATCCGCTTCAACGGAGGTTGAGGCGGATCCTGTTTCCTCGGCCCCCGCCGAGCTGGGAGTCCCTCAGGTCGGGGATCCACCACTGGAAGTTCGGCGAAAACGTCGAAGAGACTCCAGCCTTCCGCCGACCCAGGAGGGCGAGCCACAGGTACCGATCAAGGTCGCTTCGCCGGGTCACACGCCGTCGCGGATCGAGACCCCAGTGACCTCGCCTACCGCACAGCCCTCTGGCTCTCCTCCACGGACTCGTCGTCGCTTACGACGGTTGGGCGAAACTCCCACCATAGGGGAGTCTTCGTGTCAGGCGACCGCGGCTGAAGAAGCGCCGGCCGGCCACCCGACCATCAAGACCACCCTCCGATTCGCATCGGAGGAATATCTATTGTCCGCCGATCGGCCATCGAGCCCCGTTCACGAAGTAACCCTGACGGGTCTGCTTGCCAAGCTCTTCGAGGACGCCCAGATTCAGGTGGCCCTCATGACGCCCAAGCAGCTCGGCGACAACAACATGCAGCAGGCCACTCAGGTAAATTCATTTTTCTTCCCGTGCCATGCTACTGTTTGGTTCATGATTTCATTATTTCCTTTACAGCGTTGGGCTGAGCAAATCGCCACTAGCCATCGGCTAGCCGAGCTGGAGGAGCTCCTAGAAAAACTCCAAGTGTCGGGAGGTCCCACGGCCGAGCGGGAGAAACAAGCCCTCGAGGCCGAACAGAAGAAGGCCGCCGACTTGGCTACAGAAGTGGCTCGGCTAGAGGGCCAAGTCAAGAAGCACGAAGCGGATGCTAAACGCGCTACTGCCCGGAAGAAGCGAGCGGTAGCTGATTTGGACAAGATGAAAGTAGATGTTCGTGCGCTAGATCAGCGATCCAAGGATTTGGAGGCCCAGCTGAACGCCGAGCAGGAGGTCCGTTCGGCTGAACGCACAAAGGCTGAGGTGGACTTGAAGGCCCTCCAAGATTCCTTAATCGCCTCCCGGGCGGTGCTTAAAAAATATAAAGAGGGAGAGCCGAGTCGCCTGGCAGCAGCGCGCCAAGAATACCTCCGCTCGGAGAGGTTCGGCGTAAAATTCGGTGGCAACGTCTCTTCTACTTTCGCCGAAGCGGTCAAGGTCACCATGAAGTACTTGAAGAAGGGTGGCCACCTTCCTGAGGGAATGCATATTCCCGCCTCCGACCTGGCGGCCATGATTGATGATATCCCAGACGCCTTCTTTAATTTTGAAGACCCGGAGTGAGGCGAGTTCTTTCAAGTGCTTTCTGTATTTCATCCGCTCGGCGGATGCAAAATTTTTTGTACGTGCCGTTCGGCCTCCTTATGTTCCTTTGCTTGTATTTGTTTGCCCTTCATTGTCTCCTTTTATTCTGTTTAATGCTCATTCGTAGAATCAATTAGGCTCCACGTGTTTCTCACTAGACGACCGACCAGGTTAATCAATTGGCTCGTTTTCCTCAAAATCGTTTAGCGATTGGCTGTACTGTTTGCATTCAGTGAATGCGAAGTATTGGCAAACTGATGGCCGATCGGACCCAATTAATTTAGTACTTACGAACGCTCGTTATTTGGCGTCCTTAGTTCCGTCCAAGTTCACAGTCGCGAGTTCGGCACTCGATCTTTGACGGAGCTCGTCGGCCTTCCGCTCGGACGTTTATAGACGCCGGCTCGTCTCTCGATCTTTAACGTCGGAGCTCGACGGCGCGGATATTTATAGCCGATCGGCGCGGCTCTCGATCTTTAACGACGGGGCTCATCGACCTTCCGCCCGGACATTTATAGACGCCGGCTCGTCTCTCGATCTTTAACGACGGTGCTCGTCGGCGCGGATATTTATAACCGATCGGCGCGGCTCTCGATTTTTAACGACGGTGCTCGTCAGCGCGGATATTTATAGCCGATCGGCGCGGCTCTCGATCTTTAACGACGGGGCTCGTCGGTTCGTCCGCTCCGATATTTCGATCTTTAACAACGGGCTCGTCGGCGCGGATATTTATAGCCGATCGGCGCGGCTCGATCTTTAACGACGGGGCTCGTCGGCGCGGATATTTATAGCCGATCGGCGCGGCTCTTGATCTTTAACGACGGGGCTCGTCGGCGCGGATATTTATAGCCGATTGGCGCGGCTCTTGATCTTTAACGACGGGGCTCGTCGGCGCGGATATTTATAGCCGATCGGCGCGGCTCTCGATCTTTAACGACGGGGCTCGACGGCGCGGATATTTATAGCCGATCGGCGGCTCTTGATCTTTAACGACGGGCTCGTCGGCGCGGATATTTATAGCCGATCGGTGCGGCTCTCGATCCGGAGCTCGTCGGCGCGGATATTTATAGCCGATCGGCGCGTTTCGATCTTTAACGGCGAGGCTCGCCGGCGCGGATATTTATAGCCGATCGGCGCGGCTCTCGATCTTTAACGACGGGGCTCGTCAGCACGGATATTTATAGCCGATCGGCGCGGCTCTCGATCTTTAACGACGGGGCTCGTCGGCGCGGATATTTATAGCCGATCGGCGCGGCTCTCGATCTTTAACGTCGGAGCTCGACGGCGCGGATATTTATAGCCGATCGGCGCGGCTCTTGATCTTTAACGACGGGGCTCGTCTGCGCAGATATTTATAGCCGATCGGCGCGGCTCTTGATCTTTAACGACGGGGCTCGTCGGCGCGGATATTTATAGCCGATCGGCGCGGCTCTCGATCTTTAACGTCGGAGCTCGACGGCGCGGATATTTATAGCCGATCGGCATGGCTCTTGATCTTTAACGACGGGGCTCGTCGGCGCGGATATTTATAGCCGATCGGCGCGGCTCTTGATCTTTAACGACGGGGCTCGTCGGCGCGGATATTTATAGCCGATCGACGCGGCTCTCGATCTTTAACGTCGGAGCTCGACGGCGCGGATATTTATAGCCGATCGGCGCGGCTCTTGATCTTTAACGACGGGGCTCGTCGGCGCGGATATTTATAGCCGATCGGCGCGGCTCTCGATCTTTAACGTCGGAGCTCGACGGCGCGGATATTTATAGCCGATCGGCGCGGCTCTTGATCTTTAACGACGGGGCTCGTCGGCGCGGATATTTATAGCCGATCGGCGCGGCTCTTGATCTTTAACGACGGGGCTCGTCGGCGCGGATATTTATAGCCGATCGGCGCGGCCCTACGGTTTAACGTCTGGGCTAGACGGCCTTCGAGGCTAACTCCTTACCAGGTCGAGCGACCTTGGCCTTCACAGCTTATCTCGTGCTTGAACAGGTTTTATGCCCGGCTGAACGGCACGGGTCATTTGCTTGCGCATCTAAATGCATGCCCCTCCTGGCCGATCGGCTCAGGGGCCTTCGCTATTCGGGCGCATGGCTCGGATAATCCATATGCCCCTTTCACCCCACGTGGAGAACGTACTCCTGGCCGAACGGCTCAAGGTCTGCTTCGTCGAACATTTTGGCTCGGATAATTTACCTCCGTCCGAACGGTACGGGGCCTTCGGTTTTAGAGCGCTTGGCCCGACCCATTTATCTCCGGCCGAGCGGCTCGGGGCCTTCGTTCTTTTGTTGGCGATGCCTTATTTGTTCTCTTGATTTTTCGTTTCTGCATTTCAAGTATTCAGTCGAAAAAAGTACACAAGAGGATTTACATAGGCACACCTTTCACCCTGCCCGGTAAGGCTGGAGGTAGTTCGCGCTCCACGGCCTATCTAGCTGCCGACCTTCCTCATCCTCCAAATAATACACCCCAGAGCGGAGCTTCTCGATGATTTTGAAGGGACCTGCCCACGGAGCTTCAAGCTTGCCGACTTCGCCGACCGGCTTGACTTTCTTCCAGACAAGATCGCCAACCTGGAATGACCTGGGAATGACGCGCCGGTTGTAGTTTTGCTTCATCCGCTGACGGTATGCCATCAGCCGAACGGACGCCTTTGCCCTCTCCTCTTCTACCAAATCCAGCTCCATGTTTCTCCGTTCGGCGTTGTCATCATCGTAGCTCTGGATCCGGGCGGACTCAACGCCGACTTCAACCGGAATGACGGCCTCGCCGCCATATACCAAATGGAACGGTGTGACTCCTGTCCCTTCTTTTGGCGTCGTTCGGATGGCCCACAGGACGCTCGGCACTTCATCCGGCCAACTTCCTCCCAAATGGTCGAGCCGAGCGCGCAGAATACGGAGAATTTCCCGGTTGGCCACTTCAGCTTGACCGTTGCTCTGAGGATAGGCCACGGACGTGAAATGTTGCTCAATGCCGTAACTTTGCACCAATCCTCTAACATCCTCCCTGTGAACTGCCGCCCGTTGTCGGACACTAGTCGGCGAGGGATGCCGAACCGACAAATGATGTGTTGCCAGATGAATTTTTTAACCATTTGTTCAGTGATCTTTGCTAGCGGCTCGGCCTCCACCCACTTGGAGAAATAGTCTACCGCCACTAGTAAGAATTTCCTCTGCCCGGCCGCCATCGGAAATGGACCGACAATATCCATTCCCCATTGGTCGAATGGGCATGAAACGCTTGACGCCTTCATTTCTTCGGCCGGTCGGTGGGAGAAGTTGTGATACTTCTGGCATGAAAGGCAGGTAGATACTGTCCGAGCGGCATCTGTTTGTAAAGTTGGCCAAAAGTATCCGGCCAAGAGGATCTTCTTGGCCAATGAGCGCCCGCCCGGATGACCCCCGCATGATCCTTGATGTACTTCCTGGAGGATGTAAGCTGAGTCCTTCGAGCTTACACATTTCAGCAACGGGCGCGAGAAAGCTTTCTTGTAGAGCTGATCTCTGATGAGTGTAAACCGACCGGCTCTTCTTCTAAGGAGCCGGGCTGCATATTCATCGGAGGGTGTGGTGCCCGAACGGAGAAATTCTATAATAGGTGTCCTCCAGTCGCTTGGAAACGTGAGGCCTTGCATCCGATCGACGTGCGCCACCAGCAGTACTTTTTCAATTGGTTGCTGAATGGCAAACTGCGAGTTTGGCTAACTCGTCTGCTGCCTGGTTCTCCGTTCGGGGGATCTTCTGTATAAGAACCTCTCGGAAAGTAGCTTTGAGTTTTTCAAAGGCCTCAACGTAGAGTTTAAGCCGAACACTGTTGATTTCAAAGGTGCCAGAAAGTTGTTGAGCGGCCAACTGTGAATCCGAATAGAGAGTTACCCGACCGGCACCCACATGCCGGGCTACCTGCAATCCGGCTATGAGGGCCTCATACTCTGTTTCGTTGTTGGTAGCTTTGTAATCCAGCCGGATGGATAGGTGCATCTTCTCTTCTTGAGGTGAGAGCAGCAATATTCCAATCCCACTTCCGAGCCGAGTGGAGGACCCATCCACATATATTCTCCACATAGCTTCCGGCTCTGGTCTTTGCACTTCGGTCACAAAGTCAGCCAAGGATTGTGCTTTGATCGCCGAGCGGGGCTGGTATTGGATGTCAAATTCACTTAATTCTGTCGTCCACTTGATGAGCCGTCCGGATGCTTCTGGATTCAACAGTACTCTTCCTAGTGGACTATTCGCCCGGACAATGATGGTGTGAGCCAAGAAATACGGTCGAAGGCGCCGAGCGGCTAGAACCAAAGCAAAGGCCAACTTCTCGAGCCCGGTGTAACGAGATTCAGCATCTTTTAAAATGTGGCTTAGAAAATACACCGGCTGCTTTTCGTCGCTTGCCCTCACAAGTGCTGAGCCTACAGCATGCTCGGTTGACGACAAATAAATATAAAGTGACTCACCCCCGATCGGCTTGGCTAGCACTGGCAGAGAATTAAGATATGTCTTCAATTCTCCGAACGCTCGGTTACATTCTTCATCCCACTGGAACTTAGTAGCCTTGCGCAGGATCTTGAAGAATGGAAGGCTCCGGTCGGCGATTTTTGAGATGAATCTGGACAAAGCAGTTATCCGACCGGTCAACCTCTGCACTTCTCTTGTATTTCTTGGGGGCGGCATGTCTTGCAGAGCTTTCACCTTGCTGGGATTTGCTTCGATTCCCCGCTCGGTCACTATGTACCCCAAGAAACGCCCTCCTTTTGCTCCGAACAGGCACTTCTGGGGATTTAGCTTGACTCCATATTTGCGCAGCGTTCGGAAGGTTTCTTCCATGTCCTTGACAAGATTGGCCGCTCGGAAGGATTTGATAAGAATGTCGTCCACATAGACTTCCAGATTACGCCCGATCTGCTCCTTGAACACTTTGTTCATCAAGCGTTGATAGGTGGCCCCGGCGTTCTTAAATCCGAACGGCATCACATTATAGCAATATGTGCCGTCGGCCGTTACGAAGCTTACGCGAGCGGCACTTGATGATATCCTTGATAGGCGTCAAGCATGCAAATTAATTCGCAGTCGGCCGTAGAGTCTATCCGGGGCAGAGGATAGAAGTCCTTGGGGCATGCTTTGTTTAAGTCCCGAAAGTCGATGCAGACTCTCCACTTGCCGCCCGGCTTGGAGACCAATACTACATTGGCTAGCCAGCTCGGGAACTGCACCTCGCGTATGTGGCCGGCCTCAAGAAGTTTTTCTACTTCTGCCCGGATGATGGCATTCTGCTCGACACTGAAATCCCTTTTTCTCTGCTTCACTGGCCGAGCGTCCGGTCGGACATGCAATTCATGCTGCGCTAGGTTCGGCGAAATTCCGGGTAACTCATGTGTCGACCAGACGAAGACATCATGATTTCGTTGGAGGCATTGGATCAGTTTCTCCTTCTGCTCCTCCTCCAGCTCAGAGGCGATAAAAGTTGTAGCCTCCGATCGGGTCGGGTGAATCTGAACCTCCTCCTTTTCATCATAAATTAAAGTAGGAGGTTTCTCGGTTATGGAATGTACCTCGATTCGGGGCGCCTTCCGAGCGGAACAGGCTTCTGCTCGGATCATCTCTATATAGCACCGCCGAGCTGCTAGCTGATCTCCACGTACTTCTCCTACTTTATCTTCCACGGGGAACTTGACCTTCTGATGGAAGGTTGAGACGACTGCTCGGAATTCACTGAGCGCCGGTCGTCCCAAAATGACGTTGTAGGACGAAGGAGAGTCGACCACCACGAAGTTTATTGTCCTGGTCCTCCTGAGCGGCTCTTCTCCCAGTGAGGTAGCCAGCCGGATCTGTCCGACCGGCTGAACTTCGTTGCCCGTAAACCCGTCATGGGCAGCAGCTCGGCTCGATCAATTTGCAGCTGATCGAACGCCTTCTTGAATATGATGTTGACCGAGCTCCCTGTGTCAACAAATATGCGGTGAATAGTGTAATTTTCTATTACCGCTTTAATGAGCAGAGCGTTGTCGTGGGGCACTTCTACTCCTTCTAAGTCTCCGGGTCCGAAAGTGATTTCCGGTCCACTTGCCCGCTCTTGGCTAAAGCCGACTGCGTGGATCTGCAGCTGTCGGACGCCCGCCTTTCTGGCTCGGTTGGAGTCTCCTCCGGTCAGCCCGCCAGCAATAACGTTGATCTCGCCCCGGGAAGTATTGCTCATGTTTTCCTCTTCCCGAGTGGACGGTCGGGACCATTCTCTGGACGCCCGGCGATTCTCCTGTCTCGGAGATCGGTGCCGATCGGGTGTCTGTTGATGTCGCCTCTCGGTGCGGGTCCGGTCAGCTTCATGAGTCCTTTGTCTCCTGTCGATGGGAGGTGACCGTCGTTCGGCATTCCTGGGAACGGGATTGGCCACGAAGGGAAGACTTCGACAATCCTTCGTGTTGTGCGTATCCGTCCGGTGGAAGGAGCAGAACATAGGGGTCCATCTCTTCTTTGGCTTGGGCGGGGCGGCAGCTACCCTGGGGGGATCGGATTGCTTCGGCCCTCGATCCTCTAGGTGGCTGCTGAGCGGTGTGCGCCCGGCATGAATAGGTGCCCGCCGGTGGGAGTTTTTCCCGGCTTGCGCTTCTTCCACGCTTATGTATTCGTGGCGATGTAGCATATGATCATAATCTCGGGGCGGCTTTCGGATGAGCGACCGGAAGAATTCCCCATCCACAAGGCCCTGCGTGAAGGCATTCATCATCATCTCCGATGTGGCCGTTAGGATATCCATCGCCACTTGGTTGAATCGCTGGATGTAAGCTCGAAGCGATTCTCTTGGCTCTTGCTTGATGGCGAACAAGCTGACACTTGTCTTCTGATAACATCGACTGCTAGCGAAGTGGTGGAGGAAGGCCGTTCGGAAGTCCTTGAAGCTCGTGATGGATCCGTCCGGCAGCCTCCGAAACCACCGTTGAGCCGATCCCGAGAGAGTGGTAAGAAAGACTCGGCACTTTACTCCATCGGTGTATTGATGGAGTGTGGCTGTGTTATCAAACTTACCCAGATGATCATCCGGGTCCGTTGTTCCATTGTACTCGCCGATCGTCGGAGGCACGTAGTGCTTGGGTAGAGGGTCTCGTAGAATAGCCTCCGAGAATTGGCGATTGATCCGCTCGGGAGATGAGTCTGCCCGGGGAGCTTTCCCTTTTCTGTCATCCCGCCTTGGCATTTCGTCTGAAGAAGATCCTCTATCTCTTCGAGCTGGTGCAGCTTCAGGGGTGCGAAATAAGGCCCGATGGAATGCGACGGTGGCTTGAGGTGCTTCTGCTCGGCCACCCGACGCAGATGTTGCTTGTTGCTCCGGCCGCTCGGCGGCTGCTTTATGTTTTTGCTCCACAAGTTTGGCGGCCCTTATCTCGACCAGAGCTTCGAGTTCTTCCGTCGAAAGCGCCACCGTGTGTTGTCGTCCAGCCTCATCCATCGTTCCCGTTCGGATGCAGGAGCGTTCCCACAGACGGCGCCTATTTGATCCTGTCCGAACCAGGAGTCAACGGACACTGGGCACGTGGCGCTCCCTGCTGGATCCTCGAGTGCTCCGGCGAACCTGCAGCAAAACCGAGTCGGGAGGGGTGTCCCGGCGACGGCCCTCCGACGCTCAAGTCAGGCGAGGAATAACAAAAAGGGTGGCCTCAAGATGAAGACTTGCATACCTCCGGTGAAGAAATGGAATCCTTATATAGACCTCTCGAAGAAGCCTGGGCGCGCCAATCAAAGCAACCACCTGCTTTTGACCATGCCCAGGTATGGGTCTGTCAGAAGGACCATGCCCAGATATGGGTCTGTCAGAAAGACGTCCATGAGGCCATACTGCTACTGTATCAACCTCTCCATGATGTGACGGCAAGATCCTCCATCATGCACCCTTGTGTACGGTGTAATCATCAGACATGCCGTTATTGACATCCCATATCCTGAGCCAGACGAATAGGCCGCTCGGCTAACCTTCGTACCCTCGCCCTTATCCTGGCCGAACGGACCACCCGCTCGGCCCTTCGGTCCCAGCCGGGCAAACGCCCCGCTCGGCCATTCGGTTCTCCCGCCTTAGCGTCGGAAACCCGAGCCCATGACTGGGTTATCTTTGGTTCCGCTCGGACCTACTCAGCTGCTCGGCGCGGCCATTAACCGCTTAGTCAGCCCTCCATCTGTCCTCAAGCTGAGACCCTTCAGGAAGTGGATCCCCCATTCTTACCGCCGGATCATCGGGTATTCAAGAAGAGGGCTAGTCAATATACTATGATTGGAGATCAGTTGTATAAAAGGGCTCTCTCTAGTCTTTTACTTAAGTGCGTTGGATCAGATGATATACCGTATATCTTACAAAAAAAATGCATCAAGGCTCATGTGGTAGTCATATGGGAGGACGATCTCTTGCTAGAAAAATATTATTAGTCAGGTATTTTTGGCCTACTCTACAAGCAGATGCTGCTCAACTTGTGAGAACATGTTTGTCTTGTCAGAAACATCAAAATATTCCTCACCGCCCCACTGAATTATTAAAGACTTCTATGGTATCGTGTCCTTTTAATCAATGAGACATGGATATAGTGAGATCCTTTCCTCTTACACCTCAGAGGAGATTCTTATTGGTAGCCATTGATTATTTTTCAAAATGAGTGGAAGCAAAACCACTAGCTAGAATTACTGAACATGCAGTTATGAAATTTTTATGCCAGCATATTGTTTGTCAATTTGGCATTCCCCACAAAATAGTTTCTGATAATAGAAGGAAATTTCAGGGCAACAAAATTAAAAAATGGTGTTCAGATTACGACATCAAGCAAGCTTTTACTTCTGTGGCATATCCACATAGCAACGAGCAACTCGAGGTAACTAACAGAGAAATTATCATATGACTTAAAACTAAATTAGATCATGTTGGAGGTAGCTGGGTAGATGAATTGCCTAACATATTATGGGCATATCGTACTACTCCTAGATAAGCCACGGGAATCACTCCTTTTCAACTAGTTTATGAAAGTGAAGCAGTAATTCTGATCGAAGTCGGAGTGGAGTCCGACCGAAGGAGGCTTTATGATGATAACAATGTCGACCGGCGCTTCATAGAACTTGATTTAATAGAGGAAGCACAGAACAAAGCGGTGACCTATCTCATCTCATATCGCCAGGGGATGAGACAAAATTATAATAAGAGAGTCATTCCAAGGTTTTTTTAAGTGGAGGACCTCGTATGGAAGCACATCAAACATGTTGGAGATGCTAACAAACTGGAACCTCAGTGGGAGGTCTAGGACCTTATAAAGTGATACAGAAACTTGCATCAGGTTCCTATTATCTCCAAGATGTAGACAGGAGAAAACTCGAACGGCCTTGGAGTGCTAATCATTTGCAACCATACAAAACTTAACAAGTATGCCTGTAAACTATCTGTGTACTTCAAATTTTGTTGGTATGAATAACAAAAACAATGCAAGTAACATTATTCGAAGAACACCTATACTCTTTTTAACAAAATGGAGACTTTAAACCTCCATCTAGTCGATCAGGAACTTTAAAGGGTGATCGGACAGGCTCCTTTAGGGGAAACCGGAGACTTTAAACCTTCATCTAGTCGATCGGGGACCTTAAAGAGTGACCGGATAGGCTCCTTTATGGGGAACCGGAGACTTTACACCTTTATCCAGTCGATCGGGGGCCTTAAAGGGTGACCGAACAGGCTCCTTTAGGGGGAATCGGAGACTTTAAACCTTCATCCAGTCGATCGAGGACCTTAAAGTGTGACCGAACAGACTCCTTTAGGGGGAACCGAAGACTTTAAACCTCCATCCAGTCGATCGGGAACCTTAGATGGTGACCAGACATACTCCTTTAAGGGGAACTTGTGACTTTAAACCTCCATTTAGTCGATCAGGGACCTTAGAGGGTGACCAGACAGGCTCCTTCAAGGGGAACTGAAGACTTTAAACCTCTATCTAGCCGATCGGGGACCTTAAAGGGTGATCGGACATGCTCCTTTAAGGGGAATTAGAGACTTTAAACCTCCATCTAGTCGATCGGGGACCTTAAAGGGTGACCGGATAGGCTCCTTTTAGGGGAACCGGAGACTTTAAACCCTCAAACAATCACGAAACTTAATATTAGAAACGGTTATATTGCAACAGGACAATTTCGATCGGGTATCTAATTCTGACTAGTCTATTATACAGTCGGAAAAAATCCAAAGGAGCATTTATTTCAAGCGGACATCTAATTCCGACCGGTCTATTATGTAGTCGGGAAAAGCCCAAAGGAGCATTTATTTCAATTGGGTATCTAATTCTGACTGGTCTATTATGTAGTCGAGAAAAGTCCAAAGCGGCATTTATTTCAATCGGGCATCTAATTCCGACCGATCTATTATGTAGTTGGGAAAAGCCCAAAGGAGCATTTATTTCAGTCAGACATCTAATTCCGACCGGTTTATTATGTAGTCGGGAAAAGTCCAAGGAGCATTTATTTCAATCGGGCATCTAATTCCAACTGATCTGTTATGTAGTCGAGAAAAGTCGGGAAAAGTCCAAAGGAGCATTTATTTCAATCGGGAATCTAATTCCAACCGGTCTGTTATGTAGTCGGGAAAAGCCCAAAGAAGCATTTATTTCAATCGGTCATCTAATTCTGATTGGTTTATTAAACAGTCGGGAAAAACCCAAAGGAGCATTTATTTCAATTGGGCATCTAATTCCGACCGGTCTATTATACAGCCGAGAAAAGCCCAAAGGAGCATTTATTTCAATTGGGCATCTAAATCCGACCGGTCTATTATACAGTCGGGAAAAGCCCAAAGGAGTATTTATTTCAATCGGGCATCTAATTCCGACCAGTCTATTATGTAGTCGGGAAAAGCCCAAAGGAGCATTTATTTCAATCGGGCATCTAATTTCGACCGATTTATTATATAGTCGGGAAAAATCCAAAGGAGCATTTATTTCAATCGGGCATCTAATTTCGACCGATCTATTATACAGTCGGGAAAAGCTCAAAGGAGCATTTATAGCACTCAACGATTAATCTCACTCAGGATATATATTTTTCCGACTCAATTATATTTATAAAAATAGAAGAGGACTGTCACATTACCTTGAATTTATCTATGCTGAAAATATATATCTGATTGGTTCATGGTGGAAATCAAAGGGTACAAAAATTATATACAGCCAACAACAGGTACACATTAATTTTCATTAAACAAAGCTTTATCGTCAAAATTTGATAAGAATTTACATGCTCATTCGAACTTACTTAAAAATTCTTTTGGAAGTTCTTTGTTTAATCGTTTACAATTTATGAACAACGGGGAGGTTCTTTAGTGAGATAGCCTCCATCCATTAACTCTTGAGAATTCCATCCACTGAGTGGGTAAGAGTCTCCACAAAGTAGAAGAGGGTTGTGTCCCTCAACTAATGATGGTTGACAACTGCGTCTGCAGAATAGCTAACTACCATAAGTATGTGGGAACTAGACAAGAGGGAGCAGATGAAACTAAGTGGGGAAGGATAACATTCCTTTCTCCTGACATGGCTGAATATGCTATTAAGAAGTTGAATTAGCTAGAGTTTGGTGGGTCTATCCTAAAAGCCCTGCCGATTAGGACAGCTGATCAGAAGATGATACCTTTTTCTGGAGTTAGAGTAAAGCTTTGTTGGCCAAGGAAGCCAAGTAAGGGAATTGCACTTGTTACATGTGCACCCGGAGAGGCTGAATATGTTGTTGAGGACTGCTTTTCTTTAGCAATTGGAGGCAGATACATTGATCTTCAGGTCAGTGAGAAATTTAAAAATTGTGTGTTTGTTAAAGGAATTCCCATAGATGTATTAGAAGATGAACTTTATGATGCTTTTCTAAGTCTGACAAAGAGGAAAATCTTCAACATTCGCCTTCTTAGAAGAGAAGTAATTACTGACCTGCCAACTTCCACCTTTGAAGAAACACTTATCAAGGAAATTTCTCCTTTTATGCGCAACAAACATTTCTCTGACAATAGTTTCCGTGTCGAAATCTTCAGACCTGCACCCCAGGATTCAATCACAAGAGCTATGATTACATTTGATGGAAGTCTGCATCTTGAGGCTGCTAAAGCTTTGGAACACATTCAAGGGAAAAGTGCTGCCTGGTTGTCTCTCGTGGCAGAAGATTCAATGCCAACATGTATTTCATAGTTCTTTGTGTTTCCTTCACATGTTTATCATGTTATCAGGAAAAATCTGGATTCACTACTGGAAAGTTTCAGGCGTCGCAAAGGAATATTTGTACTTCTACTTGATGACATATTTTTTTTTTAACTTTATATCCATGTGCATTTTCTTGGCTTTGTTGCTTTGAGATTGTAAGAGCATTGTTTTCACTACTCTACAATGCAATCTAAAGGGCATGACAGCAGTATTATTAGTTAAGAGATTGTGATAAAAATCTCCATAATTGTAACGTTGTGGAGATGAATTAAGCTTTTTCTAATTGGATGTTTAATGAACTTAAAAATCCATAATGCATCTTTCTATTAAAAAAAAAACTCAGTGAGCTTTGTAGAGCAATTTATATCAACAGAAAATCCTAGGAAGGATAGTTGGCTCTGAATGTTCTTATCTAGAAATCCTAGGGAAGTTAGTGACCAGTGGACTAACCATGCAATCTCTATAGATGCAAACTGAATTATGGTATGCAATTGTTACTCAACTACAAGCTATCTTATTTCACATTATATGACTCTAACGAGATGCTAGCACACCAGGGTTCAACAAGATTAGTAGCATATTTTCAACTTGCACCTTCCAAAAGCTAAATTTCTGAGCTTGCAAAAGGTCTGTTATAAACTTGTAGACAGGAGTTGTTGTATACAAGATCTTTCCTGCACGAAGTAGGCTATAGTGCATGTGCCTCTGTTACCAAATATTGCCCTCCTGTATCAATATTATAGTTGCAGATCTAATTGGTATTGGCCTCTTGCAACCATTCACAATTTCTAGTCATCTTAGTTGGATGATAGTGATGTAAATTATCTAGATATTTTCAAATAGCTGAAGTCAATCTCAAATAGTTGAGACTAACATGGCTATGAGGAAGATGATGATCTTAATTGGATGATAGCTTCCTCATGCAAAACCTCGATATGGTTGTTATCTGCATCTGTTTTTAAGAACTTCTTACAACCTATTGCTACTTCAAATATTAATGCATCTTGGACATGGAAAATTTTTGTCAGCGACTTTTATAATATCCCCTGCAACCTTCTAGATTTCTCATGCAAGAACAATCAACACTTTATCATCATCAAAAGATAACAATTTACCTACCATTTTTTATCAAGCATATTTTTTATCATGCAACCTTCTGTGCTAATGCAGGTACATTCTGTTATACAATCTTACTCATAAGTGAATAAATAACTATTGTTCTGAAGTTTTGACCATTTTATTAAATTATATGTGCTTGTCATTTTATGTTCATAGCTGGTTGTTTTTTTGTCAGGTGTATCATATAACCTAGAGAAGAATGATAATAGATTTTATCGTATAAAGATATCTGCAAATGCCACAAAAACCATTGCAGATTTGAGGAGACTCCTGGAGCAGTTGATAAGAGGCAAAATAATTTCTCACCCAAGCTTCACCCCGACAGTCCTACAGCTTATCTGGTCTCGTGATGGCATGACATGCATAAAAGCTCTCGAGCAGGAAATGGGAATTCATGTTTTATCTCACCTCAACTTGACCCACGTTAAATTTAATTTAATTTTCAAACCATGCAAGCCGTTTATAAAATATCATATTAATTTTTTACTTAGATTTTATTGTTTAGGCCCCAAGAGGCCAAGACCCCAAGTCCCCAACCCAACTCAAACAAGATACAAGGAAAGACATGAAATAAGGATGGTGTGAAATATCAGACACCTGAGAGGCTAATCTTGCTGAACAAGCAAATGATCGATGTCGAATGTAAATTTAGTTATTTCACTAGTTAGATATAAACATTTCATCAGTTGCATGGGTGAAACCAGAACATGATGTTCCCACTGCATGCATGTGACACTGGATTATATGTAAAATATCGAAAAATGACGAATAATCATAAGAAAATTTTCAGAAATTTTTAGAAATTTTCTGGAAATTTTTCCGAGATCGTATGGTGTAGATTATGGGGATAAATATTGGGCCACAGAAAACCTGTTTAATACACCTGACAAAAAAAAATTTTGTTTTCTTTTATTTTTCTTTTTTCTTTATTTTCACTTCCTTCGTCGTTTCTTCCCCCGATCCCTTCCTCCTCTCCTCTGAGCGACGTCGAACCGATCATCTCCCCCAAACCCGTCGACGCCTCGCTTCCCCTTCCCCACGAGTACAAAAGCTGTGAGCCCGAGCCTTCCCCTTTCGTCAATTCCTCTTTCCTTCTCCCTTCGGAATCGCCGGTGGATCTAACCTAGGAGCTCCAAGGGTGAGTGATTCTTCTCTTTTTGGGTTCTCGCAAGTTTCAACGTCAAGTTCTTGGCTACCTAGCGGCCTATCCTTTCTCTTCCCCGACTCTCTCGTTCTCTCTCGCGGACGAATCAAAGCTGACGGATCTTTGGCGATTGTCGACATCGCCGGAGGAGCTCGTCGCCGGAGGTAGCCAGAGGTCGAACAAGGAGGTCGGATCATCCTGATCTCCTCTTCTCAAGCCATCCCCGAGCCTTCCTCCCGCATTTGCCGACTCTTCTTCCCCGACGCTGACACCAAGGGAGCTGATGTCACGCCCCAGGTAGTCCTACTAGAAGAAATTTCGGCAACATCTCCCCTATACGGGTAACAATCTGAAACATTTCTACGTATAAAATATACATCAGTCACATACGGCTGGAATATATACACAATCACGCAGTTTATATCATCAGTCCACTCGGCGGGAACAAAATAAACACAACCACGTAGTTTAATAAGCCTACACGGCTAGAAACATGCACAGATGAAAAACACAAAACAACACGAACATAAGATCAACGACGGCACTAATGAAAATACCTGCAATCACCAGACTTGACTCCAAAATTCACATCAACTTATTGAAAAGCAAAATACGCAGAATCAACATACCACCAAACAATAACAAAACCAAGCAAAAAACTATCCTCGAGTGTGACGTGGGATTGGCAGCCGGGACTCTCCAAGCATCCATGAATCATCTACTGTTACCTGGTGAAAGAAAATCATTTTGTGGGGTGATGAGTATTAGAACTCAGCGGGTATAGGAAAGATAGTGCATGAATATAAAATAAATAAATAGAGAATGCAAAAATGTATACAGTCTCATAAGGGAAGTAGCAGATACAAAATAAAATCATAATCAATGCTCATACCTGAAACCATATGCTAGGCTAGGTAATAGAAGGTCAGGAGTAGAACTAATCTGCTACAGTACTGCTCATAACTACAGAGGAAATGCGTAAGGTATGTAAACATTTCCAATAAATAACCCAAGGTCTAACCACCTACAACGAGAGCATATCTCAACATAAGGCAGCATATCAGCATAAGTGAACAACAACAAGAAGCAACAACAGCATAAACATACCACAGCAACATAAGTAAGCAATAACAGCATATGTAAACTGCAACAGCCAAAGCAAGTATAATAACAGCGTATGCACAGATGGTCACCCCGCCCACCTCTCTGTACCATGACCCATGTATGGTCGAGAGGCGGGATCAATGACAACTGTACCATCCAAAAGCCGCCACTACTCTCGAGTGACCGGATGGACAGGTGCTAAGTAGCTAACTAGCTACACAGCGAAGGGGATCTCTGCTGCTCGCAACTCCAGCTACCACCAACTGCAAGTGGCCGAGTGCGGCACGACAAGACAAGCGGCATCAACTCCAGCTACCACTCTGTCGAGTGGCTGAGGATGCGACCCTGGTCAACGACTCTCTCGACCGCAAGAGAGAATTGATCGTTGACATGTCTGTCATGATATGATGCACCAAATGCAACAGTCAATATATATATATATATATATAAGAATCAGATATGCTACAGGAAGCCAGCATGCTCAATACAAAACATAACTAAACAATAATCAAAATATGCAAACATGGTATCTAGTATCTGCTAAATATCATAGGTGACAACAAGAGACTGTATGGATATAGAAACGAATAACTCAAAGGTTTGAGTGGAAGTATCAAGCGCAAGTAAATAAGAGTGGAGTTAAGGTAAAACAGTCCTAATCCAACCATAGCTCATGCACTAAGTTCAAAGAACTAAAGAGACAAAGTAAGAAGTACCCGCCTCAATAGAAAATCAAATCTAGAAATCCTCCGTCGAGACGTCCATCTTGAATCAAAGTCCTGTAACACATAATATACAGATTTAGCTAATTACATAAATTAATTAGCTAAAACAAATCCCCGGTTAAAATCTAATCCGTTAATCATCTAGGGTTAACTTCGTTAAACCTAAATCATTCCACTAATCGATTAGATTAAAATCCAACCTAACCTTAAATCTAATTAAAACAACTCATTCCTAACTTAACCACTAGTTAACCTAACTACATATGAACAACCAACTATATAAAGAATCAAACCTATCCAAACAAACTCACCCAAATTGATATCCTAGCCTACGCTTCACAGCTGTAGAAAATCGTCGCCAAAATCTGGTGGCCGAAATTTCAATGAAGTTGCTGCCATAACACAACGGAGCTGCTAGAACCCTGTGGCTTATGTGGCAGCAACACAGACAATTGCCAATCTTCAGAACAGCAAGCACCAAGAACTAGGGCACGAGAGGAAAAAGGTTACCTGAGCTAGGGCAGAAAGAAAAACTGATGTCGGCGGTCTCTCTGTGGCGATCAACGTCGAGTACAACTAGGGTTCGACTGGCCGGCGCTAGGGCAGAGATATGGCAGCCAATGTTGGGCAGCGATCAAGGGCAGAGGAAAGGGTTGGCTGTTGGCGCTAGGGGAAAGGGGAAGGCTATTGTCGGCACGATGAGGACCTCCCTTCCAGCGACGCTGGACCCTGCGATGTTAGGGCGACGCCGTGAGATAAAGAGGAGAAGACGGCCGACGGAGGAGGAGAAGAGTTCAAGCGACGCGGCTCGGGAGAGAAGGGAAGAAGCTACGGAGGAAGGAAACAGAGCCGAGTTGGCTAGGGCACGGCGTCGCGAGCTCAACGAAGATGAGGAAGAGGCTCGGTGTTGCTTAGGCGGAAGTGAAGGAGAGGAAAAGCTCGGCTCGGCGGGCGAGAGATCGCGTGAGGAGGTTTAGGGCACGGATAAGAAGGGTGTTCGGCCGTGAAAAGGGGGAAGAGGTTAAGGTTTATTTATAACTTAGGTTTTGATTAATTCAACTATACGTTAATCAAATTAATCAACTCCCACCTTTGGGTATTCCAAACAGGCTTTTCTCGGGCCCATGAATACATCCCCTCTAAATACGTCATCCGAACTCCGATTAAATCCCTGAAAATTTCTGAAAATTTCTAAAAATTTCAATAAGATTATTCGTCCATTAATCTTATTATTTAATTATTATCTGGTTCAGTATTTTATAGCTGATCGCCACGTGAAGAGGCATTTAGGGCTCCGAGGGTAAGCAACAGAACCTTCTTCTCGCTGTGGTCTCATTCTTGTTGCGATTCGTACCCTAGATCCATCGTGTTCTTGTTACGATCCGTGCCCTAGCTGCGATCTTGGAGGTAAGGCATCGAGTTCTGTTGATTGTTGAGATATTGTGTGATCAATTCCTCTTTTCCTTTATCATCTGAGATGTTTTCCTAATCTAACCAGAGGGGAAGAATTCCAGGAGGTGAGGTTCGGTGTACTGTGGGGTATTCGGTTGGTGGACAACAGCTTGATCAAGGCAGAGAGGTAGATTCCAGTAGCGTCTCCTTTTCGGCAGCAACCTTTTCGGCTGTGACTTGAGGTAAGGAGTAGGTAATTGATCTTAGTATTAGATCATAGTGAATTTGGATTATCAGACGGTTAGTATGATTGATTAGTTGAATTTAGATAATGGATCTTTGTGGTAGATCATGCTGTAATTTGGATTACATGATTAGTTGTTCATGTGAAGTTGGATTTAGGTTTGGATTTTTAGTCTAATGGATGATTAGGGATTAGGTAACTAACCCTAATTAACCATTAGATTTGACTAGGTAGAGTGATGTTTATGTTGATTAGGGTTTTCCCTAATTAGGTTGGGCATTTTCTCTAGCTACTTAATTCATTTGAATTTAGCTAAATAAAACTATACATGTACGATTTATTACAGGACTCTGATTTGCGACGAGTGGGCTTACGTGGGATTACCTTTGGCACGCGCGATATCGGAGGCGGGTACCTTGACTTATCTTTTAGATAATGTCATGTTGATATGTTTTGTATATTTTTAATAAGTAGTAATAATTATGTTTATATCTGCATCGGTATGTCACTATTTGTTTCCGAGCATGTTTTGTTGTTACATGTTTAGCATTCATGCCCCTGTTTATTATTTATGTTATAGAGGTAGTGACATACCATGCCATGTGATATACCGGACTAGTCATTTACCATATCTGACCTATATACCTAGATTTGATTATTTGATCTACGCATTTTGGTACATATTTTTGGAGGTAGATATGGTCAGGATTTTTCATGTTTAGTGTCATGCACCATCTCGCATGATTGCATGCTGAGTGATTGACAACTCCATTATTGTTGAGAGCATTGCCAGTTACATGGATCTGCACACACAACCACTCATGGGTTAGTAAGTTTTATTCAGGAAGAGTGTATTGCAGCAGGTTGCTCTATCAGTGCTCCACTGGTCCGCTCATGGGTAGTGCGACTGCAGCGTGGTAGCACGTCAGGGATCCCTCCTCTGGACTGGCTTAGGGAGATGAGAGCATTGAGCTCCCCCACTTATGATTTAGGGTAGGAGGATAGGTGTACTTGATGTGCGTAGATTATATACTCTTTTATGCATGTTTTTACGCACATTTACATACATTGAGCATGCTTGATCTATGCATTTTTATACTTCCAGCTTTCCTTTTAGCATATTTACTCTTTTGGTTCGAAGATCTGCTTTTTGTGCATTTTCTGTACACAGGAGTCAAAATTGGTGAAGATTATGCGTCCTCGGACAAGCTTGGAAGGAATTGAAGGGAGAGAGTATCAGGCCGTGTACCACACACGGCCGTGTAGTTTTAACAGGAAGGGAAGAGGACATGGCCGTGTGAATCTCACACGGCCGTGTCTTGATTTGAAGAAATTATAGCAGATGCCTTACATGGACGTGTAGATCTACATGGCCGTGTGAGGTTTCTAGAGGCCAAGCAGGTGGTGGTCGTGTGCACCACACGGCCGTGTAGCATTTCCAGAGAACAGAAGGGTCCTGGCCGTGTGAGTCACACGGCCATGCAGCTTTGGCAGAGAAGGAACTGGACGCGGCCGTGTCATAGGGCCGTGTGGCGCCCGATTTCCTCCTCTATTTAAACCCTCCTTCATGAATTGAAAGGGGATCTCTCCCCCTTTGGGAGAAGGCAAGATTTGGTGGTTTCCTCCCATTCTTGGGAGGATTTCTGGGCGATTCGAGGGGAGTTCTTGACGATTTCGACTCCGGAGCGAGGATTGGATCCGAAGACGAGGCTTCTTCGTAGATAAGTTTTCTCTTTTCCCCTTTTCTTGGTTTCTTGGATTGGGGATTCAAGAAATGGTTGCAATCTTTATTTCTTCGGGTATTTTTCCTCGATTCATGGAGTAGATCTTGTATTCTAGGATTAAGGGAGTATTTGTATGATGGATTGATGTAATCTCTTGTGGATTTGCCAATTTCTTGTTTCAATGACATTGTCTTGCTTGTATCAATTAGATCTTGAATGATTAATGGTGATTTGTGCTTAATTCTCATTCTTTATTGATTGTTTGGATTTCTTGTGGACTTTGTAAAGATAAACTCTCACTCGATCATCCGAGGGATCCACGTGACAGGCCCGTGTAAGGACGTTTGAGAGATAATCTTGAAGAGGAAATAGGAATATTCAAGAGAGTAGGATGGATCTTGTAATTAGTTTCTTGTATCTTGATAGATTAATAAGTTGTGGGCTTCTATGTTGATATCCGAGGAAGGCATAGTAATAGGTGCGCTTCTGTGTAAGGACAACGTAGGTTCACGTCTAATTGATCATATTTAGATACATTTCTCAGTCCTTAGCCGGTTATCTATTGCAAGAGAGAACCGGCAACTTTCTACTAGTGTTTGGCAATTGAGGGATAAGAATTGGTGAACATTTACATTCAAGAAATCTTACAAAGAAACCGAAACTCCTAGAATCTCCCTTTATCATAACCCAAAACACTAAACTCTTGTTTGTTGATCTTTAATATTAGATTTGTTTACCTTCACTTTGCATTTGAAACAATTGGATAGTTGTTTAGCTAATTCGCATTGAGACATTTCTAGTGCTTATTCCAGTCCCTGTGGATACGATAATCTTTTATATTACTTGCGACATTTCCGTACACTTGCGGAGCGTAACAAGTTTTTGGCGCCGTTGCCGGGGACTGCGCTATAACATTAGGAATTATCAATTGAGTTAGACTAAACATAACATTGGTTTTCCTTTCATATTGCATAGTTGTAACTAATCATTAGATTTCTGTTTTTACTTTCTTGTATAACTTTTACTTCTTGTTAATTCTTTTTGTACAAATTCAATTCTGCAATTTTTATTCTTTTATTTTTCTTTTTCTGTTGAATTGTCATTTGCTATCTTGTTCTTGTGTATGCGAAGATCTAACTTTGCAGGGGAATTCTTTCTTTTTGACCCTGAGATTGACAGAACTTTCCATAAAATAAGAATTCTGCAAAGGCAAATTGAAGAACAGGAACATTTGAACATGGCGAATAGACCACTCAAGGATTATGCAGCACCTTATGCAAGAGGTTTTCGATCTAGTATTTCAAGACCTTCAGTGGAAGCTAATAACTTTGAGATCAAACCCGCAATTATATCTATGGTGCAGCAGAACCAATTTGGTGGAGGACCTCATAAAGACCCCAATCAACACTTAGAGGTCTTTTATGAAATATGTGGTACCATGAAAATGAATGGAGTTCCTTCAGAAGCAGTTAGATTATTATTATTTGGGTTTTCTTTAAGAGATAGGGAAAAGCAATGGCTGAATTCTTTGGCCCCCTAATAGCATCACCACTTGGGAGCAGTGTGAGCAACAGTTTCTTGATAAATTCTATCCACCAAGCAAAACAGCTCATATGAGGAATTTAATTGCAAGCTTCAAGCAAAATGACTCAGAATCTCTTTTTGAAGCATGGGATAGATATAATAGTATGCTCAGACAATGCCCACATCATGGGTTGGAAAGATGGTTAGTGTTGCACACTTTTTATAATGGTATCAACTATCATACCAAAGTGTCCCTTGATTCAGCTGCTGGAGGGGCACTTATGAATAAAAGTTTAGATGAAGCTGAAGAAATTATTGACAGTGTAGCACAAAATCATCATCAATGGGCAAATGAAAGAAGTGGTGGCTATTCTTCTGTAAACCCAGCAATTAAAGCATCAGAGAAGTTTGATGTGTTGGAGTGTATACTGAAAGCCTAAGCTTTGTAAACATTCATTATGAATAAAGAATCACATTTGGTCTAATTGTCTACATTTGTTTGTAGTTGTTCATATAATTTATATTGTAGATAACATAGTATGTGGTGTCACATGCAGAAGATGATGTTATCAGTACCTTATAAATTATAAACAGTAGCTCACGACCAGAATGGAAAGGAACAAACCATTAGAAAGTCGTAGTGTAATTAGGTATTAGTTTATCTTGACTATATAATTACACTAGTACACTCAGAGTGTATTGAGTAGGACCATTTGAGGTCGTTCCTTTTATACTGACTTTATAAAGGAACAAAGACCTCAGTTATTATGGAAGTGTGTGCTCTTAATCCTAATATAATAACAAGCACATATGTTTGATATTTATTTCTTTAATTTATCAATGGGTGAGATTTAGTTCGATGAATCAATAAACCCGATAAATTGGGAAATGGTATCACTCATAGTGTGTGTTGTTGATTATAGAAGGAAACTGTGTCCTAATGATACTAGGTTGATAATGTCCTCAAGAGGAGCTCATAAAGATTGTCATGTTAAACCCTGCAGGTGGACTTAGTCCGACATGATAATAAGGTTGAGTGGTACTACTCTTGGATTTAGATATTAATTAAATGAGTTGTCAGTAACTCACTTAATTAGTGGACATTCGATATCTTAAACACGGAGACTAACACACTCATAATAAGAAGGAGCCCAAAATGTAATTTGGGATTGGTGCGGTAGTTCAATGATAGTTCTCTAGTGGAATGAATTATCATTGATAAAATTAAGTTGTGTGTTGGGGACATGTGATGCTTAATTTTATCAGGAGACCAAAACCAATTCCTCCTCTCGGTCCCTATCGTAGCCTCTTATTTATAAAGTACTATACCCACATATACCCACCTTCTATACCCACCTAAAGGGGGCCGGCCAAGCTAGCTTGGGAACCAAGCTAGGGCTGGCCTAAGCTTGGGTTTAAGGTGGCCGGCCCTAGCTTGAACCCAAGCTAGTAGGGCCGGCCATAATTAATTAAAAAGAAAATTTAATTTTAATGTTTATTATTATGTGGAAGATTTAATTTAAAAGAGAATTAAAATTAAAATATCTCTCTTGTAAAAATTTACAAAAGATTAAAGAAAGAGATTAGATCTCTTTCCTTATTTGTAGATTGGAGAGATGTTTTATTTTCTCTTTAAAATTATTCACATGTTAATAAAATTAAAATTATAGATATTTCCTTTTATTAACCATGAAGAGATTTTAAAAAGAAATTTTATTTTTTTAAAATTTCTGGAAACAAATAAGGAAAGTTTTAATTGTTGATTGAAACTTGTCCAATTTGCTTCCTCTTGATGTGGCCGGCCATTAGAGTTTATTTGGGAAATTTTATTTTATTTTTCTCAAATAAATCATGTCAAGGAAATTAAGGAAATTTTATTGTAAATAAATTTCCTAATTTGCCTAGGCCAAGGAATATAAAAGAAGGGGTAGGGGTGCCTTCATGAGACACAACCTCTATTGTTTTCTCTCCCTTTTTCCTTGGTGTTGTGGCCGGCCATTACCCTCTCCCTCTCTTCCTCTTGTGGTGGCCGAATACTTCATCTTTCTTGGAGTTCTTGTGGTGGCCGGATACTACTTGGAGAAGAAGAAGAAGAAGGAGAGAAAGCTAGCATCTCTTGGAGCTTGGTTAGTATTTTGATTTTCTTCTTTGGTAAAGTTCTTCCTTTGTGGCCGAACCTTGCTTGGAGGAGAAGAAGGTGGTTGGTGGTTTCTCGTCTCGGAAGATCGTTGCCCACACAACGTCCGAGGTTAGAAGAGGAATACGGTAGAAGATCAAGAGGTTTTTTCTACAAGGTATAACTAGTAATTTCTATTTCCGCATCATGCTAGTTATTTATGGAAATAATACCAAATACAAGAGGCTTACGTTCTAGAATTTCGAATATGTTTTTTCGAAGTTGTGTTCTTTTGTTTCTTTCTTTTCCTTGTGATTTGATTGCTCTCTTTGGTTAACCTAAAGTTATTTTAGGAAATTAAATATTAGCTTTCTATTAAAGGTTTTGTCTAGTCGGTGGTGGTTGCTCCCATATCCAAGAAGGCCATGTGCCTCGCCACGTCAGTACTGGGAACATTTTATGGAAATTAATATTAAATGGAATTAATAACTTAAGGAGACTTGGGTCGAACGTGTTAAGTTCCGCAGGAGATCCAAGTCAAAACCTAAAAGAACAAATAGATTAAGTTTTGGATCAAACGTGTTAAGTTCCGCAGGCGATCCAAAATTTAATTTAAAAGAACACATGGTAGCTAGGAAAAGGTTCAGACCTTTGTACAAAATTTTTGTACAGTGGAACCTATAGGTTTTCCGAGTAGCAACCAACATGATGTAGATGCAGTTACTCTTTTGTCTATAAAATTAGACGCTCTTACAAAGAAATTTTAGAATATGGGGACTAGTGCTAATATGGTCAATGCTATTAGTATATCTTATAAAGTATGTGGGAGTTCAGAGCACTCAAATGACTCATGTCCATTGGGAGCTATCACTGCACAAATCAATCAACTGGAACAATGTGATGCAATCATGAGTTACAATCAAAGTCAGAACAACCCATACTCAAATACTTATAACCCTGGATGGAAGAGCCATCCCAATTTTTCTTACAGAAATAATCAAGATCAAGGACCATCTATGGGGGCAAGACCAAATTTTCAAGCTGGGCAACAAAATTTTCAACATCTATCTTCTCAAGGCTTACCAAAGTCAAATATTGAAAAGATGCTTGAAGAAATTATCTCAAGTCAGAATGAAATGAAGCAAGATTTAGCAAAGCTCATTCAGAGAATGGATAATTCTGAAAAGCATCAAAAGATCCAGGATAGTCAAATTGCCCAACTAGCTTCCTCGTCATCCAGAGCACCAGGACAACTTCCAGGAAAACCTGATGTGAATCCTATGGAGCATTGCAATAGAATTGAGCTTAGGAGCGGACGTCACTTGGGAGACTCCCAAGTGACTGCTCCAAAAGGGATACAAAAAGAAGAAGAGCTCTCTCCTCTTATACCAAATCAGATTCAAGCTAATGAGGAGAGTACCATTGAGGTTGAAGAGACTCTTCCACTGAACCATCAGAGCAAAGCTGTCCCTTTTCCTCAGAGACTTACGATGCTCAAGAAAAATGAAGAATTTGGCAAGTTTTTAGAAAAAATTAAGGAAATTTGTGTAGAGGTACCTCTTATTGATGATATTCTTCAAATGCCTAGATTTTCCAAATTCCTGAAGGATCTCATGTCAAACAAGAGAAGAAGAGGAGAGGTTGAGACCATTGCGCTTAGTGAGGAATATAGTGCTATTTTGGAGAAGAACACTTCCCCAAAACTAAAGGACCCAGGGAGCTTTTATATTCCTTGCAACATAGGAAAAGAATTTTTTGAAAAAGCTTTTTGTGATTTGGGGGCAAGTGTTAACCTCATTCCCTATTCAATTTGTAATAAATTAGGTCTCAAAAACATTAAACTTACTACTATGGCACTTCAACTTGCCGATCATTCCTGCAGGTACCCTTTGGGTATTATAGAAGATGTGCCAGTAGAGGTGGATGGGAATGTTATTCCCACAGATTTTGTCGTGTTGGACATGGAAGAGGACCCTAGGATTCCTATCATATTAGGAAGACCTTTCCTTGCTACAGCTGGAGCTATAATTGATGTCAAAAATCATAAGCTTTCTTTGGTAATTGGTAAGGAAAGGTTGGAATATGATTTATCTAATATCTCTAACCATGTCTCGTCTCTTTTAAATGCTTGTAGCAGGACAAACATTTATAAACTTGAGGAATGGAATTTCCATCCTCATGGAAGGCCACCAAACGAAGGAGACAATGTGGTGGAAGATGTTGGGAGAAGATCTCCCAACAAAAATGAAAAGTATATCTGTCCTCCAAGGGCGAGGAAAAGAAGTGAATGATCAAGTATGGTCGAGCTAAAGACCTTAAACAAGCGCTTCTTGGGAGGCAACCCAAGGGTTCTTTTAGTTAGTTTTGATTTGTATTTTAATTTCTTTTAGTTTGATGCATTCTTTTGATTTTGTTTTCAGGTTAGGTGCAAAACAGAGCCCGGCCGTGTGCTATACACGGTCAGGCAAAGGTTGCAGAGAAGGGAAGTGCTTGGGCCGTGTCATCCAGACACGGCCGTGTAGGATCTCCCGAGGAGAAAAAGGTCTAGGCCGTGTCTCAAACACGGCCGTGTAAAGAATCCCGAGAAGAAAGATGGAGAGGCCGTGTCTCAAACACGGCCGTGTAAAGAATCCAGAGAAGAAAGATGGAGAGGTCGTGTCCCAAACACGGCCGTGCGAAGAATCCAGAGAAGGAAGAGGGGGAGGCCGTGTGGATCTGCACGACCCGTGTAGGAGACTTATTAAAGTCTTCTTTCTACCTTACACGGCCAGATCTTGGCCGTGTTCCGCACACCCCCAACTCTCCAAAACATATCTTTCTCTCCCAATCTCTTAAAAACTCCTCTCTAATCTCTCAAGATCTCTTAGATCCAGATTCTCCTCCTCTCTAAGACTTGGACTTTTTGTTCTCCTAACCTAAGATCTTTGCTCTTTGAAGTTTTGTTCTTTGAGTTCCATTTTTCCAACCCTAAATAATTCTTCCCCTATCTAAACTCATCAAGATGTCCAATATTTTGAAGAAACTTCGCAAAGGAGGTGGTGGATCCAATGGAGACAAAGAGAAGGAGCCATCAAGGGACAAAGGAAAACAACCAGTGAAGGGCAAAGGCAAAAGGACTTCACGCAACGAAGGTAATGACAATGAATTCAATATTGTGTTTAGAAATGATGATCAAGTAACTAGATTTGCAATTCTTGTCAATAGAAAGATAGTGTGTACTAGATATATGGACCCAACTGTTCTTGATATGCTTGGAATTAGGGAAGATGTAGATTTGATGATTGGGTTTTTGGATTGGAGTGATATTATGTACACACATTTGCCTACATATCCTCGTCTTGTTTTGGAATTTTTAAGTTCATTGGATGTCCATTTTACTAATGAAGATGATTATTTTGGAAAAATCTCATTTAGACTAATGAATCAAGAATTTATCTGGGCATTTAGTGACTTTAATTCTTGTTTTGGATTAACCACCGGTAGCCCTCGTAGGTTTGATCCAAGGTTTAATTGGAATCATTTTTGGAATGCAATAACTGGGTTAGATCAACCTTATGAGCCTTCAAGAGCTAAGGCCTCCCATATGCAAAACCCCATCTTTAGGTATCTACATAGAGTCATGGATAAAACTATTTTTGGTAGGGGAGAGAGTGATGGGGTGGTTAAAAAGATAGAGCTTTATGCTTTATGGGCTATGCTTTATAAGGTTGAATTTGATTCTGGTTTTCATTTTGTTCAAACCTTATTAAGATCTGCTAGGGCATCATCGGGATCAATTATTTTTGGTGGTTTGATTACCCGAATAACTTATAATTTAAATCTTGATGATGATGGGTTGGAAATAATTCATGGTAATGACATGATTGACATTGATGCATGTCTTGCTATGAAAATGATTGTTCGGGATGAGAATGGTTTCGCGTTTCCTAAGAGGAGTGGTTCTCCTTTACCCCTTCCTTTTCCTGAACGAACTACTATTCGTAACCCGGCTAATTGGGTAATTTCTGAGTTAGATTTTGAGGATAACCCTTCTATACCTGGAGACACTGAGCCACATCATGAGCCCTCGTCATATGGACACCTGCAGCCTTCTAGTTTTATGGAGCCCGCTAGGCATTCTTTTGCATATGGCACGGGATCTTCTAGGTTTGATTTTTCAGATTTTCGTACGTCTCTAGAATCACTTCATGGGAAGCAAGATTCCCAACGAAAAATGTTGAAGGGGTGCTTCTCTTTATCTGATGATCAGTTTAGGGAGGTACAAAATCATTTTCAGTTTACGAGGAATTTTCAAGGTCAAGTCGCTGAGTTTGTGCAGGATTATGATACTGATCAGGCTAGGATGAGAGATTTTATGCAGAGCATGATGCTTACTAGCCAACAAGTAGATGCTTTATATGAGTATCATAGATCCTTGGGTGAGATTCCAGGTTTTCCTAGTTTTCCTATTGGCCAACCACGTCGTAGACCTCCTTTCCCTCGTCCACCTCCTCCACCATATTGATTTCATCGGGACGATGAAAAGTTTAAGTCTGGGGGGGTGTCATGTACTGTTTAGTTTGGTTTTCAATTTTTAGTTTTTGTTAGTTTTTCATGTTGGTTCATATTTTCATTGCTTGTTGTTTTATTTTGCTTGTTAAAAAAAATCTTTGAGAACATCAAATCTTCACTTATATGTTTTCTTGGATTCAAGTGAAATGTTAGCCCGATTATTGTCTTGATTCATGATGTTCGAATGATGCTAGTAGTAAACTTTGTGTAGTTCTTTTTTCTATCTTGGGAAGCATTAATAAGCTAAGAATCTTATGGTGATGAGTTTTAATTTTGGTTCAACCTTAAGGAGTTTATCTTCACTACACTTGTGCTTGATGCTTGAATAGTTGATGTCATTGAAATAGTCATGATTCATCTTGTTTGCTTAGTACTTGGTTTCCATGGTGATTTCTCAACTTTCATTTTGGTTACTGGATGAAGCTCAAATCATTAAAGCTCATTTGGAAAAATCAAAATATCCCAACATGTGTGCTAAAAGTACATTTGTGAATAAGTTTTGCACAATGCAAACACTTATAAAAAAAATAAATAAGGGATATAAAAAACAGTTGTCATGAGTGGAATCTAGCAAGTCACCCCTTTGAGACCGAGTTAGGTTACTGGGGAAATGACTGCTTAGCTTCCCTTGAGATTGAGCACACCTTTGAGACCTTGGGTTAGTTGAGAAATATGAACCAAGTGAATGGTGAGTAAGTGCCTATCACTGGTTACTTGTCTTTCACTGGAAACACTAGGAATTCAAATTTGATGACGACTTGACTAGGACATGGATTGAAACTTGAAGGGTGTTGAGTTACTTTTACACTGTGCACAAGATTCTTATGCTCGAACCATACTTTACTTGTTTCCATGATCACGCTTGTTAATGAAACTTTTTGATAGAGTTAGGAAAGTGCACTAGGTTTTATGAATGTGTTGTAGAACATATGAATTTAAACTGCAGCATTTTGCTTGAGGACAAGCAAAGGTTTAAGTCTGGGGGTGTGATGTGCGTAGATTATATACTCTTTTATGCATGTTTTTACGCATATTTACATACTTTGAGCATGCTTGATCTATGCATTTTATACTTCACTTTCCTTTTAGCATATTTACTCTTTTGGTTCGGAGATCTGCTTTTGTGCATTTTCCGTACACAGGAGTCGAAATGGTGAAGATTATGCGTCCTCGGACAAGCTTGGAAGGAATTGAAGGAGAGAGCATCAGGCCGTGTACCACACACGTCGTGTATTAACAGGAAGGGAAGAGGACATGGCTGTGAATCTCCGTGTCTTGATTTGAAGAAATTAGAGCGGATGCCTTACATGGTCGTGTAGATCTACATGGCGTGTGGGATGACCAGTGGTGGCGTGTGCACCACACCGTGTAGCATTTCGAGAGAACGGGGTCCTGGCCATGTGAGTCACACGGCCGTGCGAGAGAAGGCTGGACATGGTGTGAATCTCACACTGGCGTGTTATGGGCCGTGTGGCGCCTGATTTCCTCCTCTATTTAAACCCTCCTTCATGAATTGAAGGGATCTCTCCCCTTTGGGAGAAGGCAAGATTTGGTGGTTTCCTCCCATTCTTGGGAGGATTTCAGGGCGATTCGACGATTTCGACTCCGGAGCGAGGATTGGATCCGAAGACAAGGCTTCTTCGTAGATAAGTTTTCTCTTTTCCCCTTTTCTTGGTTTCTTAGATTGGGGATTTAAGAAATGCTTGCAATCTTTATTTCTTCGGGTATTTTTCCTCGATCCATGGAGTAGATCTTGTATTCTAGGATTAAGGGAGTATTTGTATGATGGATTGATGTAATCTCTTGTGGATTTGCCAATTTCTTGTTTCAATGACATTGTCTTGCTTGTATCAATTAGATCTTGAATGATTAATGGTGATTTGTGCTTAATTCTCATTCTTTATTGATTGTTTGGATTTCTTGTGGACTTTGTAAAGATAAACTCTCACTCGATCATCCGAGGGATCCACGTGACAGGTGCAAGCCCGTGTAAGGACGTTTGAGAGATAATCTTGAAGAGGAAATAGGAATATTCAAGAGAGTAGGATGGATCTTGTGATTAGTTTCTTGTATCTTGATAGATTAATAAGTTGTGGGCTTCTATGTTGATATCCAAGGAAGGCATAGTAATAGGTGCGCTTCTGTGTAAGGACAACGTAGGTTCACGTCTAATTGATCATATTTAGATACATTTCTCAGTCCTTAGCCGGTTATCTATTGCAAGAGAGAACCGGTAACTTTCTACTAGTGTTTGGCAATTGAGGGATAAGAATTGGTGAACCATTTACATTCAAGAAATCTTACAAAGAACCCGAAACTCCTAGAATCTCCCTTTATCATAACCCAAAACACTAAACTCTTGTTTGTTGATCTTTAATATTAGATTTGTTTACCTTCACTTTGCATTTGAAACAATTGGATAGTTGTTTAGCTAATTCGCATTGAGACATTTCTAGTGCTTATTCCAGTCCCTGTGGATACGATAATCTTTTATATTACTTGCGACATTTCCATACACTTGCGGAGCGTAACAGTACTCCAACAGCATCCTATCCACTCGGTCACTCATCAGGAGCAGTGATGGCAGAGTGCACAGTTGTCACAGCCCTACCCACTCAGTCTCACCATCGTGTGTGAGATGGCTGACTGGCGTTAGGGGGGACCAAGACATGTCATTGGCATCATATGCATGATGCATTTATTGCTTGTGTTTGTTGCACTTTATTTGTTGTATATTGGATGAATGCATATGATTGACATACATATAGGGACATGTTATTTTCGATCTGATGACCTATCCTGATAGGAGGTCCTGGTGAGTACAGCTTCTCCCTTCTCTTTCAGTTTTGCATTGTAGATTATCTCAGGAGGTTGTAGCATATTTATTACTATTTGTTATAGTTTATTATGCATGTCAATTTGGTATCCGCTGAAGAGTTGACTCACCACGTTGATATTACCATTTCAAAGTTGATGCTGTCAGGAGATTCCAGCCGCTAGTCCCCCATTACTTGTCGCGACGGGTTTTCATTTTGGACATTGGGTTTATGTGTTTTACCTTTTATATACTTGTGATATATAACTGTACTCGTGGACTTTTAGCGAGTTTTGGTGTACTGCCGTTGTTTTTCGCTGTGTTGGATTTTCTATCGTGGGCTTACGTTTTCCGTTGTTGTAGTGGAGTAGGTGACTTTCAAATATAAACTGCATGGTTGTGTTAGCTAGAGACTGAAAATATATAAACTGTGTGGATTGCTTGTTGTATTTTATTGTTATTGTTCTGGCCGTGTTGGCCGAGGTATATGTGGCCCTGAGGGCATTGTAGAATAGTCTCATATTGTCACCCGTACAGGGGAGATGTTGCCGAAATTTCTTCTGGCAAGGACTACCTGGGGCGTGACATTATAACAGGAGTGCAATTTACATGATGATTTGAACAACTATTAACAACTATTATTTTAGTCTAATTGTTCAACTTATGATGTTCCCACTTACATGAACGACGAGGAACTTTTAACATGTAGGCAGTGCTCCAATGCTGTGATGATTTGCAGGCATGATAACAGTGCATAGTACTAGAGAGAGATGACATACGAGTATAGTAACTGCCATGATGATTTACAGGCATGTAGAGCTTCCTTGAATGGTGATAGTAGTAATGGCTCCCGCTCAAGAAACTCACATATTTGTTGAAATATCAATTCATTTCTCTTTAGGTCACTCTTCTTTATTTATTGCACCCCGATCTTCTATCCAAAACAGGCGACAACAATTGTCACCGCAGACTAGCTCTTCAATTCTTTTGCATGTGTTTAATCTCCAACAGCTAAACCATTATTGCTAACTAGACCTAAATCTGTATCTTTTTCTCTAGATAAGTTCTCAATCTTTTCTCGTGGCTGCTTCCCTCAATTGTAACTTTAGGATAGTTGATGAAAAAAATAATAAAAATTTAAAAATAATAAAAAATTTAGGATAGTTGATGTAGTGTGTAATGAAAAATGATTATTTAAATTGAACAGAATGAATTATTTATTCTAAATTTTAGATATAGTGATAGAAAATTTAATATGGATGATTTAATATATACACTATGCATAACTTTAATAATATATTTACAATAAAAAATTATATTATTTTAACAAATAAGAATTGGTGCAGCGAGTTTAATTAGAGCAACTACGAAGACTGTTCAGTACATGCAGTTGAGGTAAAACATCTTGTCAATGTCGCAGTTTGTATGACGATCAATTTATATTTGGAGAATGAGTGACATCTGAAATTAATCATATCACATGACAAACACAAGCGCAGGACACTGTTTTATAATTATTGTTGAAATGATCATATATGCTATTGAAATTAGTATATGTGTAATTTAGCTAGTTAGTATGAGCAGCTGACATCTTTATCAAGATTTCTTTAATCAATATCAAAATTAGTTGATATAAATATTATTAAATTTTTATTTGACGGAAAGAAATTTGATCCCATGATATGTAAATTTATAATGCAAAAAACTTTAAACTTTAATTATAAGATTATACATTGATAAGTCTGCTACCCGTCACATTGATTGATCGTCAGATCCATATCGCCATTAATTCAGTCTCCTCCGTCGTCCATCAAAGCTGCATGATTTCGATGAGATACGGAGAAAAGAAGCGAGTGCGGATCGGCGACGGTAGCAATGCCAGGATGGCTGGGGAGATTGATGGAGGAGAGCTTCTTCGTGGGATGCGGCGCCCATGGAAGCTGCAAGAAGAACGAGAAGAACATTTTCTGCCTGACTGCCTCGATTTCTTGCCGCACCAGCATCTGCCCCCACTTTTTTAACAAATGGCCTCCAATTTTTTGAGTTTTTTTAAATTTTTCAATGAAATTAATTAGGATTATTTTTTTTTTTACAAATATGACCAATCCGTTGCCACAGACTAAAACATAGACTAATTTTAATAAAAGACTATTTTATTAATAAAATAAAAAATTGGCATATTAAAACTCGAGCTGTCACTAGGAGGCAGCACATTCGTGTCGCTCGGAGAAGCTTGTATCCTCATCTTATCTCATCTGACGATGAGACTGTAGTAAATTAAAGTGGTTTCTGCATATGATGATGTGCCGAGGTTGATCGGACTCAACAAATAAGGTGTAAGACGTAGCAACGGTTAAGGTGTTGCATGAACATTACTTTTGGAGCAATTTTACAAAGAAATTTTAATTTTACAAAAGAATCTAGTCTCTTTTTTTCAAAATATTTTAATTTATTTAATAATTTCAGTTTGAAATGCTAAATATATCAACAGTTTATTCTAATTTTAAAAAATAAAATAAAATAACATTAGTTTTTTTTATAAAGAAATTTAAAATTCAAATCCAACCTTAATCTTTTATTTTGTAATATTTTAATCTACTAGCTTTAGGTAACAAGGCCAATTATCATAAAAAATAATTAAAACCTAAAATTGAATAAAAATATCATTCTTTAACTATTGATAGTATAAAATTATACTTTTTACATTTATGCTATATATATTTTTACAATAAAAAAATTATATCATTTTAACAAATAATATAGATTTTTAAAATGCAATTGTATTATCATGGTAGAAAATTGTATCGTGTGCTAATATATTTTGTAATTAGGAACAAAGTAAAATATGTTATTAATAAAATGTGTTGAACATAACTTTTCGAGAGGCTTGATAAAGAAATTTTCCATCTTACAAAATAATAATGTATTTTTTTATTTAAAAATATTTTAATTATTTAATAGAAATATTTTAATCCACTTAGCTTGGGTCAAAATAGCACTTAGTTTTTTAAAAAATTTTAGTGTTGCTCTTGTTAAGTGGATCAATGAATTTTATTTTAGTTTTTTATTTAAGGGTAAGAATTATGAATTTACTATATGCCCTCGCACTATAATGCAGTGGTAGAGTAGTTATATAGAGTACTTTTAAATATTCATGATATGATTTTTAATTATAGTGTAAAGAGAGGATTAAACAAGACTCGTGGTACGTCATCAAGTCATGGATAGACCTGGGTGCCATTAGGGGGCAGCAAATCCTCACGTGATCTTGGCAGCAAAGCCTTAGCGGCCGGATGGTTTGTAATAGACTCCTTGCCTCTAATGAGTCAAGGAGAACGAGGAAGATAATCACCAGAAATAAACATCAATTGTTGTTTTTATTTTTGAAGGAGGAGTGGGTATTAAGAAGGAAAAGGCTGATTGGCGATTTATAGACTATATTAATAATTTATAGACGGAATCTTAAATGATTGTCTCCTCTTTCTCTATATATATCGTCTTTTTCTCTCCCACTTAAATCATGTGTGAAAATTATTTAGGATAACACACACACACACATATATATATATATATATATATATATATATATGATCATTCCTACCTTTTTGTCAGATTCCTCCATGAATTATGGATGATAATCATAAGGATAGTACTAAATGATTAGAATCTGACCACTCAAAATATATATATGCATGTATATATATGAGTATTTTAATAATATCATATGTATATATTAATTACATGTATACATGCATCATAATTAAAAGATTAAGATTTCTAATTAATCAGATTTTGACCAATAAATTGTAATTATAAATTTAAAATGAAACACACTCTAGCTGTCCTAGATTCCTCAAAAATTGTCCACTTTCACATTAATATTTTTGTCACGAGTATACTTGTCATTCTCGGGAATTCATGAAAAACCATGTGTTCATGATCATGACTTTCATGCATACATTGTCCCACTCATTGTACCATGTTATGAATGGGTGATCACATCACTATCTCCTCAGCGGTTATTTTTTTTACTATTCAATGACAAACTTTATTTTCTTACCATCTACAACCACTTTAAAAAGATGTATACACCATGCATGGCAAGTAATTGACCATCGAGCTCCTGTAGCTTTTACCGTGATGGTCTTTATAAAGTAAACGAAAAAAAATCTATAATTGAAACCTATTGTCGTGAATTGGAATGCATAGGTAATAATTAAACAGTATTGAGATGACATAATTAGTAATTATATGAGTGGTTATTCCAAACGGGTGTGAAATAACCCATCGAGTGTCTGATTTTTCCAATGCAATGAACCGCTTTATTAGATAAAATTATCTAGTTAGGGGACGGATAATACTAAACCGCCTGACATAAGGATTATAATCCTTTACTGTAAATGAAATACATAGGTAAGGTTTAATTTTAAGACAATTTTTAAAATTGTTTATTTTTCATGTTGTACTATTTAAGATATAATTGTTGTTGAAGTATATATTTAACTATCTATAAACATACAACTAATAATCTTATTATTATTTATTTATTTTATTAAAAATCTTCATCCTTTACTGACTAATTTTAGTGAAGATTAAAATGTATTTACGTTAATGTCCTTTTTTCTATTTACACTAAAAATAATTCCAAACTTTATTAGTAATTCCACAAGCGAAACAATAAATAATCTAGAGTTCGAGACTCAACTACAGCGTATTATTATGAATTCTTTTCATCATTAATTTTCTCTAGTTGTTTTATATAAAAAAAATATAGTTCTTTTTAGTCCAATATCTTAGAATTGACAACACTATGATAAAAAAAACTTCTATAAATATTTTAGACCGACGATGTTAAAAAATATAATTTTCTTAGTTTTTTTACTAAGACAAGTATAATATTAAATTAAAATAATTTTTTACATAGGGAAGCCCGTTACAATAGTTTGTTGATACTCAAATAATTAATTCTTAGTTTATAAGGGTGACATTAGAAAATCCAAACAATTCAATTTTCAAAGACCCAAATAATTTATATATTATTATATTACACACGCAACGCGTGTGCACAATTACACTAGTTATAATTATTTAGTGTTGGATGTGGGGCCCAAGTGATTTTTGAAAGAGAATTCACTCACTCTTGCAAAACACGTTATATCAACTTCTCTATCTTCTCCTGTTCTATCATTCGTAAGGCTACGTTTGGTTGGGCGTAATGTAATTGAAATTGTAATGTAATTAAATTTGTAATATAATGTAATGTAATCTTGATTACATTACTACGTTTGGTAATGAAATGTATGTAATCTTTGATTACAAAGGTAATTACATTCTTTTGTTTGGTGTCCATTATTTGTATAAGGAATGTAATTCGTATTATTATAAAATGACAAAAATATCCTACGACTTCTACCGGAGGGTGCTACATCTCTGTAGGAGCTTGCGGTGGTCGCTGCCGTCGGTCGCTGGCTGCCGCTGTTGTCGGCCATCGCTGAGCGTCGTCGGCTGTCGGCGGTCGTTAATCGTCGGTCGCCGGACGTTGGTCGTCGGCCGCCGGCCGTCTGTCGCCGGCGATCGCTGGCCGTCGGCCGTCGGCAGTCGCCGGCGGCGGTTGTCGGTTGTCAGCCGCCGGGGGCGGTGGTGGGCAGTGGCAGTGGCGGCGGGCGAAGATAGGCGGCGACAGACTAGGGGTATATTTGACATTCAAATTTTTGTTAAAAGGTGACCTCGTAATGTAATCGGATTACAATGTATTTCTTTTGTAATCCAGATTACAAAACTTCATTACATTTTTGTAATCTAAATTACGTTACATTACAAGTTAAAAATGAAACTAAACAAAATAATCAGCCTTGTAATGTAATCTAGATTACATTATAAAGTAGATTACACCCTACCAAACGCAGCGGACCATGATTATCTTGGCTAATATAAATGAGGCAATTGCCAGCTAGCCATCGCAATTTGGATATGGGCCAAGCGGTATTTTAATTATTGTATCTTAATTAAAAAATAAATATAAAAAATTTCATTCTGACTCATCCGACTCTGACCATTTAATTTAGTATTATCCATGATTATATTTCTTTAGTACATTGATGATATTTTTGTGTTCGTGAATCGTGAATAAACATATTCAAAGTCCAGTATGAGAATATTATTTTCTTTAGTCTTTTTTTTTAAATTTTAAGAATATTTTTTGAAAAATATCAAGATTAATTAATTGATAATGAGTCAATATTTAACAAATTAAATAAATATATAAATTTTATTGTAATTATTTTAATAGCATCAAAAATCTAATATATGAAATAATCATATATTAGTTCAACCACAAAGTCGATGCTCAGCCTACATTCGCGTGTGATTCATTGTAGATTCATGAGGTTGGTGTTAATTTTACCTCAGTGTAAGTCCGACACCTATCGAAAAAAAATGAGATAATAATTTGGACAATCTATCAACATTTGAGAACGTTAATACATTTGAGTCGGCCATAAACATTATTACCTCAAGTGAACTAAATAAATTTAGATGATTCAAGTCCAATGATAGATGGACTAGTTAATAATAATTTTGGTACCTTATTTTTTTAAAATTTAAATTGAGGTATAATTACTTAATTAAAGGCATTAGTGTTTAATGACTAACTCTACAACATAATGTTGTGTTGTTGCATCTTGTTCGCAACATCATCCATCTCATCTATTTTAAGAATATTAATTTAATTTTGATAAATAATATTACTATTTATCCATTAAAATTTGTTAAAGAGGATATTATAATTATAGTAATTAGCTAGTATAGTAATTATCCATATATAATCTAGTCCAATATTAGATAATATAGTAATTATCCATATATAATCTTACAATTAAAGTTTAAAGTTCTCTATGTTTATTTGTTTGTTTGTTTTTTTTTTGTTTGTTTTTTGCATTCTAAATTTCCATCACACTAAAATTGAGATTTCAATTAACGACTTCAAATTACATATAGCTGAAAGACATTAACTATCTAAATTATTACTATATATATTTTTTTTAAATTGAGTTTCTTGCCTTTTTAAATTGAATGATTAAATTGAATTGAATTATATTCACTAATATACCACCAAATGCACATTACACGTGCCCCTCGATGCTTTGACATGTGATATGGCAAATTCCAGATTAGTGGTGCAAATGAGCTGAGCTCAAGCTTGGTCAGCTCGAACTCGAGCTCGAGAAAATTAAAAAGGCGAGTGAGCTTGTGAATTTAAGTTCGAGTTCGGCTCGAAATATTGAATTAAAATGAAATAAAAATAGTACAGCTAAGATTCAAACCTTCAATCACGGGCAAATCTAATGAAATCCTTTAGATATAAACACCTCCTCAATTTATTATTGTACCGTCCTGACACATACTTCTTTGGATACCTGACATATACTTCTCAATCATAAATTGGCCAGAACCCTAATGACCTAATTGCCAACAGTAAATTTTGTTAGTCAGAATTTGGTCAAATAGAAATGATTTGTAATATATATATATACATACATGTAATTAATATATAAATATAATATTATAAAATATATATATATATATATATATATATATATATATATATATATATATATATTTTGATTGATCAGATTAGATTCTGATCATTTAGTAGTATTCATATCTTAATTAGGGGCGGCCTTAAATTGGGATCCACTCGAGCTATAATGGAGAAATATCAGAAGTATTAATGACTAACTTTTAAATATATATACATAACTGCAATAAAAATAAGAAAACTAATCACTTTTTCTTGAAATTAGCCATTAATGTGCATATAGCACTGAATTCATAGTTAGAAGCGGGTGGAAAAGAAGAAAAATTAATAATAATAATAATAATAATAATAATAATATCGGAATCCAAATTTATCTTTTAACTTAATGGTAAATTTAATTAATTATTAATACAGAGAGATAATTTTACTTGAATATTTTTAATAATAATTTTAAGTGTATTTTAGTTGATCAGATTCTAATCATTTATGATTGTCTTAAACTTAATCTATAAGCTATCAATCAATCTATCATGTAGTTCAACGTACACTTCAACTCCATAAAAATTTCTTTCTTCTCTCTCATCCTCGTAATGAAAATGACTATGAATTTTATTGTACTACGGGTGGCGTTGATCTTCATTCTCCTTGCCTCTAGTGAGGTAAAAAATTTATTACAAGCAAGATGACTAAGTGAATCAGGGCAACCACAAAGCTTTTGTTCTCGCCACATCAAGATGATCTAAACACATGATTTGATGAGAACAGCGGAGATTGTCATCCTCTAATTATGTATTTTTATGTATACGTGTATGCATTGTGTTTAGGACATTTATAAGAGGGGATAATATGATCTTATAAGCTTGTTTTTATAAAAAATTATATCTTATTTGTTTTTTTTTTACAGAATTCAACGGGTAAGTACATAGTTTGTTTTATGATTTTAAACTGATCTGAATAGGTGGTCAGATTTTAAAATATATAAATATTTATTGTTTGCAAATTGAATTTTAATGTTATTCAATGTTATTAATTAGGTGGTCAGGTTTTAAAATATATAACTATTCATTTTTTATTAGTTAATATATATAAAGGATAGATATATAATTTTATAACTGTTTAATGTATCCATATGTTAATTATAATATAAAATCATATATTATCTTTTACATTTTGTATAATTAAAATAATTAAGCATTTTAATTTTATTTAAGCTTCTTAAATTAATTATTATGTAGAATTATTTACATAATTAAATAGATCAATACGCATGATTGATCTCATCTATTTATAACAAATGGCCTCCCATTTTTGAGTTTTTTTTTAACTTTTCAATAAGATTAATTAGAATTACTTTTTTTTGAGAAAAATATCACACACTTATAAGTTTTAACTTTAACTTAATTTGTAATAACTCTATCACAATATTATTCTTGCCTTTACAAATTAAATGACACTCTTTTATGAATATAAACATAATTTGTGAGAATAAGTAATTTTTTTTTAAAAAAAAAACTCTTTGAAGAAATTATTAAATTTTGCCAATTTGTTTTGACAAATTTATTATAAAATTAAAAGCATCTGACGTATTTGCTAAAAGTGAAAGTTCCTTATCTATTAATTATAGATCGAGTGTGATGCTTTGTCTCAGTCGTGGCTTCTTGTTCCACACCATAATATAATATAGATAGGACATATAAAATTATATATCTCACCTCAAGTTGACCCACATTAAATTTAATTTAATTTTCAAACCATGCAAGCAGTTTATAAAATATCATATTAATTTTAATTTATTACTTAGATTTTATTATTTAGATCCCAAGAAGCCCAGATCCAAAGTCCCCAATCCAACTCAAGCAAGATGCAAGACAAGGAATACGGATGGTGTCAAATAATGCATCCTATGACCCCACACCCATCCCGCCTGGCTCTTTCTATAATTTTATATTTCTGATTGAAGACAAGTACCTCTAACGTGTCTGTCTTGTGCTTGGCCATGGTTTAACAAAGTCGATGTTTCATCAAATTAGAGAAGTGACAATTATATTCAAATTGAAATATCAGACACCTGAGAGATTGATCTTGCTGAACAAGCAAATGATCGATGTTGAATGTAAATTTAGTTACTTCACTAGTTAGATATAATTGTTTAAATCTTGAATAAACAGAAGCTGGGGATCAAAGTTTAGCTGATGTGGATAATGTCAACCATAACTCTATAGAACCTCTCGTAGCTGAGATGCAACCCCATGAGGATATAAACATTTCATCCGTTGCATGGGTGAAACCAGAACATGATGTTCCCACTACATGCATGTTGTTGGAGTGTATACTAAAAGCCTAGTTTTTGTAAACATTTATTTTGAAATAAAAGAATCACATTGGTCAATATCAGTATTTATTTGTTAAATGTTATTGTTCAATTAATTTATATAGTAGATAACATGGAGTATAGTGTCACACTCAGAAGATCATGTTGTCGGTTCTTTATAAATTATAAACAGTTGCTCACGACTAAGATGGAAAGGAACAAACCATCGGAATAGTCATAGTTTAATTAAGTATTAGTTGTCTCGATTAATAAATTACACTGGTACACTCTAAGTGTATAGAGTAGGACCATTTTAGGTAAGTTCTTTTTGTACTGACTTAGTAAAAGAACTAGACCTTAGTTATTATGGAAGTGTGTGCTCTTAATCCTAATATAATAACAAGCACATATATTTAATATTTATTTCTTTGACTTATCAAAGGGTGAGGTTTAGCTCGATAAATCAATATGCCCGATAAGTTGGGAAATGATATTACTTATAGTGTGTGTTGTTGATTATAGAAGGAATCTGTGTCCTAGTTATCTAGGTTGAGAATGCCCCCAAGAGGAGCTCATAAGGATTGTCATGTTAAACCCTGCATGTGGACTTAGTCGGATATGACAATGAAGTTGAGTGGTACTACTTTTGGAGCTATATATTAATTAAGTGAGTTGTCAGTAACTTACTTAATTAGTGGACATTCGTTATATTAAACACAGGGAGACTAACACACTCATGATAAGAAGGAGCTCATAATGTAATTTGGGATTAGTGCGGTAGTGTGATAATAACTCTCTAATGGAATGAGTTATTATCGATGAACTTGAGTTGTGTGTTCGGGGTGAACACGGGATACTCAAGCTCATCGGAAGGCCAAAACCAATTTCTCCTTTAGGTCCATGTCGTAGCCTCATTATAGCCTCAAGTCCATCCAAATGTAAGGCTCTTCTTGGTGTCTAAGAAGGGGGCCGGTCCAATGCTTGGTGACCAAGCAAGGGCCGACCACATCCTCTTCTATAGGGGCCTGCCCTATTGCTTGATGACCAAGTTAGTAGGGGTCGGCCACAATATTCAAACAAGGAGGGTTGTTTTTGAATTTTTAAAATCTTCTCTTTGTAGAAAACTATAAGTTTTAAAAGAGATATTTTAATTTTAAAAACTTTTCTTATTTGAATTAAGTCACAGGTTTTAAAAGAAAGTTTAAAAGTTTTAAAACTTTCCATTTTTAATCATCCTCATGGTTTAAGGAAAAAAAAAAGAAAGATAAGTTTTAAAATTTAAATTTTCTATCATCATGTTAAAAAAAGAAAATTTTATAAGAGAAATTTTAAATTTTAAAACATGGTTTTAATTTTAGAACTTTCCTTTTTTAACTTTTACTTTAGGAAAGAAAGCTTGTAAATTTTATAAGAGGATTTCTTCTTGTAAATTTTTTAAAAAAAATATATTTCCTTATTCTTGATGTGGTGGTCGGCCACCTTTCTTGGAGCTTAAGCAAGGGGCCGGCCAATTATAAAAAATAAAATCATCATCAATTAAATTTGGTGATTGATTCAATCAAGAGGAAAGAAAAGGAAAATTAAAAGGGAAAAGGAAAAGCTAGAGGAAGATTTTAATTTTTGTAAAAATTCTTCCCTTATTTGCCTTGGGCAACTAATATAAAAGAAGGGGTGAGTAGGCTTCATGAGACACAATTCTTATTCTCTTGCTTAGAGATCATCAAGTGGCTGACCCTCTCTCTCCCTTCTCTTTTCCCTTTTGCTCTCTTCTCCTTGGTGGTGGTGGTGGCCGGTTTTTAGAAGAAGAGGAAGGAAGCTTTTGGGTGGTGTTCATCTTGGAATTGTTGGTGCGGTTAGTACTAACGGTCTAACTCAGGTTTTGATGAATGACAAATCAGGTTAAGTTAGGTTTGTCGTGATCTAACACTCTGACCGAGTGTGCAGGCTAAGTCCAGACAGGTCGACGGGCTGACCGGATGTCTGGCATGAAGTCCAAGTGGGTCGACGGGCAGACCGGACGCTTGGCGAGAAGTCCAGTTAGGTCGACGGGCTGACCGGATAGCTGGCGAGAAGTCCAAGTGGGTCGACGGGCTGACCGGACGCTTGACGAGAAGTCCAACTAGGTCGACGGGCTGACCGGATAGTTGGCAAGAAGTCCAGACGGGTCGAAGGGCTGACCGGACGTCTGGCAGGTGACTAAAGGTAAGTCACTAGAAGGGAGTGACTGTGAGGATGCGTTCCCGGGAAGGGAACATTAGGCGTCGATCCAGCTTAGATCCATTTCGGATATCTTAGTCGAGATCGTGACTAGATTCCGGTCTCGGAAAGACGAAATCTAAGTCATACTTCTTATATTGAACTTATAAACTGTGTAACACTTTGTTTTGCAGGATATACATTATATTTGCCTCGGATTAACCTTGTCTTGCAGGAAAGAGGTTCCCTGGAGAAAGGTGGTCCGGGCGCCCGGGAGGCAACTTTTATCCCATCGCGTTGTCGCCATGTGGAGATCACTGGTTGGACCTGCCACGTCTCACCAGGGCGCCCGGAAGGGATCCGGAGCGCCCCGAGCATCATATAAAAAGAGGGTCAGGGGTGGAGCTCAAAACAACAACTGAAAAAGAAGATCTTCTACTGCTTACTCTGCTGCTATGCGCTCCTGCGACGCTAACGAAGTTCCGACAACACAATTCTCCTTATCGATTTATTTCTTTGTCGGTATTTCTTTTTCATTAGCATTTCCTGTACATAGTTTATAATAAATTTCGAATTGCTAGTGATTGCGCACCGAAAGTACTCAAAGAGTGCGAGCCTTGGAGTAGGAATCGACACAGGCTCCGAACTAAGTAAAATTGGTCTGTGTTAGCATTGCTTAATTTTTCCGCTACGTTTAACTCTTATCGAAGAATTTTTCGTATTCGATATTCCCCCCCCCCCCCCCCCCCTCTATTGAAATATCACGATTCAACAGGAAGATCGTTGCCCACACGACATCCAAGGTGAGGTGAGGAATACAGCAGAAGATCTCGAGGTCATTAGCTTACAAAGAGAAGGTATAACTAGTAATTTTCTTCCGCATCATACTAGTTATTTTCTTTGTAAGAATTCCAAACACAAGAGGCAATTAGATCTAGTTTTTTGAATTATTTTTTCGAGTTTGTGTTTTCTTCTTTTTTGAATTTGTAATTCGATTGTTCTTTTTAGTTAACCTAGAGTTATTTAAGGAAATTAAATATTAGCTTTCCTTAAAAGGCTTTGTCTAGGCGGTGGTGGTTGCTCCCATATCCAAGAAGGTCATGTGCCTCGCCATGCAGTCCTGGAAGCCAATTTTGAAAATTAATATTTAATGGAATTAATAACATAGGTGGATTTGAATCAATAGTGTTAAGTTTCGCTTGCGATTCAAATCTAAACCATTAAGAACAGATAAGTTAAATTTGGAATCAATGATGTTAAGTTCTGTCTGCGATTCCTAATTTAACTTCTAAAGAACACAATAGGTTATTTAAGGAAAGGTTCGACACTTGTACAAAAAAAAATTTGTATAGTGGAACCGGTACGTTTTTCTAGGACTAACCAACACATGTGACACTGGATTATAACAGGTAGTGCAATTTATATAATGATTTGAACAACTATTAACAACTATTATTTCAATCTAATTGTTCAACTTATGGTGTTCCCACTTACATGAACGATGAAGAACTTTTAACAGGTAGGCAATGCTCCAATGCCGTGATGATTTGCAGGCATGATGGCAGTGCATAGTACTAGAGAGAGATGACATACGAGTATAGTAACTGCCATGATGATTTACAGGCATGTAGAGCTTCCTTGAATGGTGATAGCTGTAATGGCTCCTGCTCAAGAAACTCGACTCACGGTGTACGTGAGGACATGTGTTTCTCTGACGTCCATGAGCTCATCTGTTCCATTCCCTCTTGCACGGTCTTTTACTGCATATACTCCTTAGGCCCTGTTTTTGGACATCTCTTCTTCAACATCTATGGCAACACCCTTGATGCCATTCTCTTCTTATGGGGTCGCCGCCTTGATGGCGCCCACCTCCTCACCCCTCTCATTGAAATCGCCTTCGATGCTCCATATGATAAATTCGAGGAGGAGATTCTTTTGAAGGCTCTATTTTGCGGTCACATTAGAGGACTTCTTTATTTTATAGGAGTGTAATTCTCAGAGCAGAAGATCAGCGAGCTCTCAATGAAGATCAATAATAGTTCAGCTCGTCATACTACTCTTATGATGTTTAATGAATTGAGGAGCGAGAGAAAGCACTTGAGAGATCAACTACGGGAGCTTAGGGATACCATGAGATGTCTTCTTGTTAAACTTGGGGAGCAAGTAGATGGCATTCACTTTGATTTGTATAAAGAGATGAACAATTGGGTTGAACAAGTTGAAATTTTTTGTCTTGGTGATGAGTTTGACTGGAATCAAATTCAGCGATTGACGATGAGAGAGTGCCGACGGTTAGAGGATGGGTGAGGATGGGTTACTCATCTATGGATGTAGAAAGGAAATTCTTTCCTATATTTTTTCCAATCAGATAATTCTTTTAGCTTGCCATTTTTTATATATTACTTTTAATATTCTTTTGATTTAATACATAAAAAGATGTACAATCGGACCTCACTTTGTTAATGCAAACCTGAGGTTCGATTGGATTGAGTAGGTTCAGGGGGTTTGTAATTGCGTGCAACAGTTGTCCTGTAATCCCCCGGTTCTGAGATTCTGGTTAAGTATGTCTTATAAGGTTAGATGGTACTATCCATATCACCAAGATGCACATTCCTTTTCGGAAGCCCAAACTTAAGAACTCCAAAGTTAAGTGTGTTTAGCTTGGAGAAATCTGAGGATGGGTGACCTCCTGGGATGTTTTCTAGGGTGCGTGCAAGTGAGGACAAAACACGCTGAGAGGACCTCCGGTGGTCTGTGGAGCTAGTTGTCAACCTGATGGACAATTCTGGTGGCGTTCCCGGTTCAGTCTAGGCGGGCCTCGCCCGGGCCGGGGCGTTACAGATGGTATCAGAGCGACCTTGCGACAGTGAGTGTGCCTGTGGGAGGAGCACCCAGGGCACCACCTAGTGAGGGAGATTCTGAGATTAATCTATGGTGTGATTCGTGGTTACACAACGAGGATGTTGTGTCTTTAAGTGGGGGTGATTGTAATACCCAGGTTCTGAGATTCTTGTTAAGTATGGTTTAAAAGGTTAGATGATACAATTCATATCACCAAGGTGCACCTTTCTTTTCGGAAGCACAAACTTAAGAATTCTAAAGTTAAGAGTGCTTAGCTTGGAGAAATCTGAGAATGAGTGACCTCCTGTGAAGTTTTCCAGGGTGCGTGCGAGTGAGGACAAAGCATGCTGAAAGGACCTCCGGTGGTCGGTGGAGCTAGTCGTCAACCTGATGGACAATTCTGGTGGCGTTCACGGTTCAATCTGGGTGGGGCCCGCTCGGGTCGGGGCGTTACAGTCCAGCCATAATATGCATAGCAAATATTCAAATTGCTCCTATCTACAACATTATTTCCCAGCCTTTTGAATCCCCATAGCACTCTTTCGAAAAAAAGTCACAGCAGGCCTCTGAAACTGTTGATGTTGGATGCTATACAATTGATTACCACACCTCTGAGATAGGGAGATAGTGTTGCCGGATAGCTGTATTGTATGAATATTTTCAATGCATCAGTAGCTAGCAGAGAGATGACACCAAAAAGACACCATTGAGAGGATAATCATGAAGTTTACAAACTTTGGTTTTCTAACACTGAAAGTTTCCTATCATTGTGCCAGCTGGGTAGGCATCTGGAATTGGGGAATATAATTATTAGTGCTGATGAATGAACAGATTGTTGATCAACTGGCAAGTGGAAGAACTGATGTTTATCAAGATATTGCTAAAAGTAGGGGAAGATTTGACTGGCTGATTCACTTTAAATTTGAAAGGATGATTCATCCAAGTTCTTTCAGACTTTCAGTTGCCAATTGCCTTTTGTTTAGACCTTTTCTAGCTAGTGTGTGTATTGGTAGATAAACTTGTTTTCTTTTATGCTCATTGAAGTTAACTGGAGGTATTGTTGTCTATCGATCCAATAGGGCCCTTGCCAATTGTCATGGAGTAAGTTATTCAGTCGTCTTCTGCATGCACAACATGATCAATTGAGCTACTAGCATGGGTGACAATTTTATTCTTATCTTGCACAACTAGTGCTAACTTTTGGTTTTCTAATTGTTCAATGAATGCGCTAGACTCTTATTTTAGCTATTGCCCATTATATTCTTGCGACTTCTAGGATTTTTGGTATATTTATGCTTTCTGAGGTCCTCTTTACAATATTGTATCTTTAGATTCATGGACTTCTTTGTTGGTGCATGTTGTGTAAAATAATTCATCCTATGACCCACCCATTCCGCCTGGCTCTTTCTATAATTTTATATTTCCGATCAAAGACAAGTTACCTCTAATGTGTCTGTCTTGTCCTTGGCGATGGTTTAACAAATTCGATGTGTCATCAAATTAGAGAAGTGACAATTACATTCAAGTTGAAATATCAAACACCTGAGAGGCTGATCTTGCTGAACAAGCAAATGATCGATGTCGAATGCAAATTTAGTTACTTCACTAGTTAGATATAATTGTTTAAATCTTGAAAAAATGGAAGTCAGGGATCAAAGTTTAGCTGATGTGGATAATGTCAACCATAACTCTATAGAACCTCTCGTAGCTGAGATGCAACCCCATGAGGATATAAACATTTCATCAGTTGCATGGGTGAAACCAGAACGTGATGTTCCCACTGGATGCATGTGACACTGGATTATAACAGGCAGTGCAATTTACATGATGATTTGAACAACTATTATTTTAGTCTAATTGTTCAACTTATGATGTTCCCACTTACATGAACGAAGAGGAACTTTTAACAGACAGGCAAAGCTCCAATGCCGTGATGATTTGTAAGCATGATGGCAGTGCATAGTACTTGAGAGAGATGACATACGAGTATAGTAACTGCCACAATGATTTACAAGCATGTTGAGCTTCCTTGAATGGTGATAGCAGTAATGACTCCTGCTCAAGAAACTCACATGTTGGTTGAAATATCAATTCATTTCTCTTTAGGTCACTCTTCTTTAGTTATTGCACCCCCGATCTTCTATCCAAAATAGGCGACCACAATTGCCACCGCAGACTAGCTCTTCATTTCTTTTACATGTGTTTGATCTCCAACAGCTAAACCATTATTGCTAACTAGACCTAAACCTGTTTCTTTTTCTCTGGATAAGTTCTCAATCTTTTCTTGTGGCTACTTCCCTCAATTGTAACTTTCCCTTCTTCAGTTTCCTACACATTTCTACGACTGAGGATAGAAAAAGTGGAGCGTAGCGACCTGCCATTTTTACTAGCATACCATAAGTAGAGAACTAGGGTTCTCCATGAGCTCCAAGTTCATTTCCCTGACACACCATAAGTATGAAAGGGAGGGCAACAACCTGCCATTTTCCCACAAATTGCCATTTTCACAGGTCTGCCGAAGCTTTCATCAAAACTGCAAAAAAAGAAAAAATTACAATGATCGATGTCTAGTTTGACAACATTGGCAATTCACTAAATCCCTGTAGGCATGACCATATATTATTTATACAATAATTAGAAGCAACCTACCTCACTCCTCTCCCTCCCTCTAGGTTCACCGACTTCCACCACCAACATCATCAAATGGAGGATTATCTGCCATGGCCTCCCTTCGTCATTGTTCTCTATTGCTCGACTCACGGTATACTTGAGGACATGTGTTTCTCCTGTTGGATCGAGAAGCGCTAGAGGGGGGGAGGGGTGAATAGCGCTCGTGGCTATTTCGTTACGATTTAAAACATGTCGAGTAAAAATGCAGCGGAAAAACCAAAAACAAACACAGGAGAACATAGGTCGTTTACTTGGTTCGGAGCCTGTGTCGACTCCTACTCTAAAGCCCACGCTTGTTGAGCGTTTACGTTGGGCAACACCTATAATCGCAAGAATTATTGCAATCTAAGTACAGAGAAAAATAGTAATTAAATTAATACAGACAACAGAGAAATGATAAACGAAGCTCCGGGTTATCGGAACATTGTTGCAGCACTTTGGGATCGTCTCATTAACAGCTTATCACAGAAGGGTTGCTCAGAATTCATTATTTTGAAGCTGCAGCCCGAGGCTCCCTTTTATAGCCTTTACAGATCTGATCCAGATCATCGAAACCTACGATCAGTTTTGACCCGATGCGCATCGGTCGACCGATCCCCGGTTCGGTCGACTGATCCCCGGTTCGGTCGACCGATCAGGCGATCTTCTCCTCATCCGATCCGCCCGATCCGCTCGCTCCGCTTCGATCTGGTCAACTTCTATCCCTAGTTCGGTCGATCGATCCCACCGTTCAGTCGACCGATTCTCTGGTCAAGCCTGGTCCAATCTCTGTAAATCTGATCTGCTGGCTTGGGGGTTCGGTCGACTGATCCTAAGGTTCGGTCGATCGATCCAGGTCAGATCTAACCATGCTCAAAAATGTTAGTCACCTGCAAAACAGAGTTTGAACGCAACAAATACTATACGAAAAAATAGATTGACAGTCTTCAGACTGTCCGGTTCTGACTTCGGATTTCCTACCGGAAACTCTAGGTCGACCCGACGTCTACTGTTCCCTCTGAGGGAACGTGTCCTCACCTACTCTTCTCAGGAGAGTTACCTGTTGTCAGTGCGATCCTCTAGATGGACTAGACTTTTGCTCAGTACTCGATGCTTCCAAACTTTCTGCTGGACGCCCGCTCCCCGACCCGTCCAGCTTTCCATCTGGTTCGCGACACCTGGACTTTCCACCTAAGGTTGCCACCCCTAGGACTTTTGCCTGAAGCCCTCGACCCCCAAGACTTTCTGCAAAGGGTTACCACCCCCTATGACATAGGGTTACCACCCCCTAGGGTTTTGTACCTGCTTAACCTCAGTTAGGACTTTTGTCTAAGTATACTTAGAACTTTCCTGCAAGCTCATTCAAACTGTTAGATCACAACATAACCTTAACTTTGAATCATTTGTCATTATCAAAACACTGGTTCGATCAGTGAATGCTTCCCGCACCAACATCTCCGACGTCCATGAGCTCATCTCTTCCATTCCCTCTTGTATGGTCTTACACTACATATACTCCTCAGGCCCTATTTTTGGGCATCTCTTCTTCAACATCTATGGCGACGGCCTTGATGTCATTCTCTTCTTATGGGGATACCGCCTTGATAGCGCCCACCTCCTCACCCCTCTCATTAAAGTCGCCTTCGACGCTCCATATTATAAATTTGAGGAGGAGATTCTTTTGAAGCCTTTATTTTACGGTCACATTAGAGGACTTCTTTATTATATAGGAGTGCAATTCTCGGAGCAGAAGATCAGCGAGCTCTCAATGAAGATCAATAATATTTCAGCTCGTCATACTACTCTTATGAGGTTTAATAAATTGAGGAGTGAGAGATAGCACCTGAGAGATCAACTACAGGAGTTTAGGGCTGCCATGAGATACCTTCTTGTTAAACTTTGGGAGCAAGTAGAGGACATTTACTTTGATTTGCATAAAGAGATGAATAATTGGGATGAACAAGTTGAAATTTTTTGTCTTGGAGATGAGTTTGACTAGAATCAAATTCATCGATTGACTATGAGAGAGTGTCGACGATTAGAGGATGGGTTACCCGTCTATGGATGTAGTGGGAAATTCTTTCCTATATTTTTTCCAATCAGGTAATTCTTTTAGCTTGCCATTTTTTATATATTACTTTTTAATATTCTTTTGATTTAATATATAAAAAGATGTACAATCGAACCTCACTCTATTAATGCAAACCTGAGGTTCGATTGGATTGAGTAGGTTCATGGGTTTGTAACTTCGTGCAACAGGTGTCCAGCCATAATATGCATAGCAAATATTCAAAATGCTCCTGTCTACAACATTATTTCCCAGCCTTTTGAACCCCCATAGCAGTCTTCCGAAAAAAGTCACAGCAGGCCTCTGAAATTGTTGAAGTCGGATGCTATACAATTGATTACCACACCTCTGAGATAGGGAGATAGTGTTGTCGGATAGCTGTATTGTATGAATATTTTCGATGCATTAGTAGCTAGCAGAGAGATGGCACCAAAAAGACACCTTTGAGAGGACAATCATGAAGTTCACAACCTTTGGTTTTCTAACACTGAAAGTTTCCTAACATTGTGCCAGCTGGGTAAGCATTTGGAATTGGGGAATATAATTTTTAGTGCTGATAAATGAACAGATTGTTGATCAACTGGCAAGTGGAAGAACTAATGTTGATCAAGATATTGCCAAAAGTAGGGGAAGATTTGACTGACTGATTCATTTTAAATTTGAAAGGATGATTCATCCAAGTTCTTTCAAACTTTAGTTGTCTATTGCCTTTTGTTTAGACATTGTCTAGCTAGTGTGTGTGTTTGTAGATAAACTTGTTTTCTTTTATGCTAATTGATGTTAACTGGAGGCATTGTTGTCCATCGATCCAAGAGGGCCCTTGTCAATTGTCATGGAGTAAGTTATTCAGTCGTCTTCTGTATGCACAACATGATCAATTGAGCTGCTAGCTTGGGTGACGATTTTATTCTTATCTTGCACAACTAGTGCTAACTTTCGGCTTTATAATTGTTCAATGAATGCGCTAGACTCTTATTTTAGCTATTGCCCATTATGTTCTTACGACTTCTAGGATTTCTGGTAGATTTATGCTTTCCGAGGTCCTTTTTACAATATAGTATCTTTAGAATCATGGACTTCTTTGTTGGTTTACAATATGAATGTTGTGTAAAATAATTCATCCAATGACCAACCCGTCCTGCCTAGCTCTTTCTATAATTTTATATTTCGGATCAAAGACAAGTTACCTCTAACGTGTCTGTCTTGTGCATGGCGATGGTTTAACAAAGTTGATGTGTCATCAAATAAGAGAAGTGACAATTACATTCAAGTTTGAAATATCAGACACCTGAGAGGTTGATCTTGCTGAACAAGTAAATGATCGATGCCGAATTCAAATTTAGTTACTTCACTAGTTAGATATAATTGTTTAAATCTTGAAAAAACAGAAATCGGGATCAAAGTTTAACTGATGTTGATAATGTAACCATAACTCTAATAGAACCTCTTGTAGCTGAGATGCAATCCCATGAGGATATAAACATTTCATCAGTTGCATGGGTGAAACCAGAACGTGATATTCCCACTGGATGCATGTGACACTGGATTATAACAGACAGTGCAATGTACATGATGATTTGAACAACTATTATTTCAGTCTAATTGTTCAACTTATGATGTTCCCACTTACATGAACGACGATGAACTTTTAACAGGCAGGTAGTGCTCCAATGCCGTGATGATTTGCAGGAATGATGGCAGTGCATAGTACTTGAGAGAGATGATATACGAGTATAGTAACTGCCATGATGATTTATAGGCATGTAGAGCTTCCTTGAATGGTGATAGCAGTAATGGCTCCTGCTCAAGAAACTCACATGTTGGTTGGAATATCAATTCATTTCTCTTTAGGTCACTCTTTAATTATTGTACCCCGATTTTCTATCCAAAATAGGCGATCACAATTGCCACCGCAAACTAGCTCTTCATTTCTTTTACATGTGTTTGATCTTCAACAGCTAAACCATTTTTGCTAACTAGACCTAAATCTGTTTCTTTTTCTTTGGATAAGTTCTCAATCTTTTCTCGTGGCTGCTTCCCTCAATTGTAACTTTCCCTTCTTCAGTTCCTGCACATTTCTACGACTGAGGACAAAAAAAGTGGAGGGCAGCGACCTACCATTTTTCCTGGCATACCATAAGCAGGGAACTGGGGTTCTCGACGAGTTCCAAATTCATTTCCCTGACACACCATAAGTATGAAAGGGAGGGCAACAACCTGCCATTTTTCCTCAAATCTCCATTTTCACAGGTCTGCTGAAGCTTTCATCAAAATTGCAAAAAAAAATAAAAAAATACAATGATCGATGTCTAGTTTGACAACATTGGAAATTCACTAAATCCCTGTAGGCATGTCCATATATTATTTATATGATAATTAGAAACAACCTACCTCACTCCTCTCCCTCCCTCTAGGTTCACCGACTTCCACCACCAACATCATCAAATGGAGGATTACCCGCCATGGCCGCCCTTCGTCATTGTTCTCTATTGCTCAAGTCACGGTGTACATGAGGACATGTGTTTCTCCGACGTCCATGAGCTCATCTCTTCCATTCCCTCTTACATGGTCATTCACTGCATATACTCCTCAGGCCCTATTTTTGGGCATCTCTTCTTCAACATCTATGGCGACGCCCTTGATGCCATTCTCTTCTTATGGGGATGCCGCCTTGATGGCGCCCATTTTCTCACCCCTCTCATTAAAGTTGCCTTTGACGCTCCATATAATAAATCCGAGGAGAAGATTCTTTTGAAGGCTTTATTTTGTGGTCATATTAGAGGACTTCTTTATTATATAGGAGTGCAATTTTCGGAGTAGAAGATCAGTAAGCTCTTAATGAAGATCAATAATATTTTAGCTTATCATACTACTCTTATGAGGTTTAATGAATTGAGGAGCGAGAGAAAGCACTTGAGATATCAACTACGGGAGTTTAGGGTTGCCTTGAGATACCTTCTTATTAAACTTGGGGAGCAAGTAAAGGGCATTCACTTTGATTTGCATAAAGAGATGAACAATTGGGATGATCAAGTTGAAATTTTTTGTCTTGGAGATGAGTTTGACAGGAATCAAATTCATCGATTGACGATGAGAGAGTGTTGACGATAGAGGATGGGTTACCCGTCTATGGATGTAGAAGGGAAATTCTTTCCTATATTTTCCCCAATCAGGTAATTCTTTTAGCTTGCCATTTTTATATATTACTTTTTAATATTATTTTGATTTAATATATAAAAACATGTACAATTAGACCTCACTCTATTAATGCAAACTTGAGGTTCGATTGGATTGAGTAGGTTCATGGGTTTGTAACTGCGTGCAACAGTTGTCCAGCCATAATATCCATAGAAAATATTCAAAATGCTCTTGTCTACAACATTATTTCCTAGCCTTTTGAAGCCCCATAGCACTATTCCGAAAAAAACTCACAGCAGGCCTATGAAATTGTTGATGTTGGATGCTATACAATTGATTACCACACCTTTGAGATAAGGAGATAGTGTTGTCGTATAACTATATTGTATGAATATTTTCAATGCATCAATAGCTAGCAGAGAGATGACACCAAAAAGACACCATTGAGAGGATAATCATGAAGTTCAAAACCTTTGGTTTTCTAACACTAAATGTTTCCTAACATTGTGCCAGTTGGGTAAGAATCTAGAATAGGGGAATATAATTATTAGTGTTGATGAATGAACAGATTGTTGATCTACTGGCAAGTGGAAGAACTGATGTTGATCAAGATATTACCAAAAGTAGGGGAAGATTTGACTTGCTAATTCACTTTAAATTTGAAAGGATGATTCATCCAAGTTCTTTCAAACTTTCAGTTGCCAATTGCCTTTTGTTTAGACCTTTTCTAGTTAGTGTGTTTGTTTGTAGATAAACTTGTTTTCTTTTATGCTCATTGAAGTTAACTGGAGGCATTGTTTTCCATCGATCCAATTGGACCCTTGTCAATTGTCATGGAGTAAGTTATTCAGTCGTCTTCTACATGTACAACATGATCAATTGAGCTGCTAGCTTCGATGACGATTTTATTCTTATCTGGCACAACTGGTGCTAACTTTTGGCTTTCTAATTGTTCAATGAATGCGCTAGACTCTTATTTTAGCTATTGCCCATTATGTTCTTGTGACTTCTAGGATTTCTGGTACATTTATGCTTTTCGAGGTCCTCTTTACAATATAGTATCTTTAGAATCATGGACTTCTTTGTCGGTGCATGTTGTGTAAAATAATTCATCCTATGACCCACCCGTCCTGCCTGGCTCTTTCTATAATTTTGTATTTCGGATTGAAGACAAGTTACCTCTAACGTGTCTCTCTTGTCTTTGGCGATGGTTTAACAAAGTCGATGTGTCATCAAATTAGAGAAGTGACAATTACATTCAAGTTTGAAATATCAGACACCTGAGAGGCTAATCTTGTTGAATAAGCAAATGATCGATACCGAATGCAAATTTAGTTACTTCACTAGTTAGATATAATTGTTTAAATCTTGAGAAAATAGAAACCAGGGATCAAAGATTAGTTGATGTGGATAATGTCAACCATAACTCTATAGAACCTCTCGTAGCTGAGATGCAACCTCATGAGGATATAAGCATTTCATCAGTTGCATGGGTGAAACCAGAACGTGATGTTCCCACTGGATGCATGTGACACTGGATTATAACAGGCAGTGCAATTTACATGATGATTTGAACAACTATTAAGAACTATTATTTCAGTCTAATTGTTCAACTTATGATGTTCCCACTTACATGAAAGATGAGGAACTTTAAACAGGCAGGCAGTGCTCCAATGCCGTGATGATTTGCAGGCATGATGGCAGTGCATAGTACTTAAGAGAGATGACATGCAAGTATAGTAACTACCACGATGATTTACAGGCATGTAGAGCTTCCTTGAATGGTGATAGCAGTAATGGCTCTTGCTCAAGAAACTCACATGTTGGTTGAAATATTAATTCATTTCTCTTTAGGTCACTCTTCTTTAATTATTGCACCCCGATATTCTATCCAAAATAGGTGACCACAATTGCCACTGCAGACTACCTCTTCATTTATTTTGCATGTGTTTGATCTCCAACAGCTAAACATTTATTGCTAACTAAATCTAAACTTGTTTCTTTTTCTTTGGATAAGTTCTCAATCTTTTCTCGTGGTTGCTTCCCTCAATTGTAACTTTCCATTCTTCAATTTCCTACATATTTTTACGATTGAGGACAGAAAAAGTAGAAGACAGCGACCTGTCATTTTTCCTGGCATACCATAAGTAGGGAACTGGGGTTCTCCATGAGTTCCAAGTTCATTTTCCCAATACACCATAAATATAAAAGGGAGCGCAGGAACTTGTCATTTTTTCTCAAATTGTCATTTTCACAGGTTTGCAACGTGCACTATTTTTAAAACACGACAAAACTATGGTCACAACTAATATGCAATATATTGCAGGATCCTGAGCCCTTGCCATACTTGACGGAATCCAAGCATGACATTCCTCTCGAGGTATCTGCATGTTGCTTGTCAATCTTGTCGCATGCACAGACACATCTAATGCATTTTTTTAAAAAAAAAATATCCAAGGCTTGCTCTATTCATCTATCTATTGATAGCATACATTTGTTCCTTAAGGTCTGGATCAAGCCTGCTGGGCACGAACATCCTGTGCTTGTCACATCCAGCAATTTCAGTAATATGTAAGAACAGTAAACTTTTGCTGCAAATATATATATTTATATACATATCCAGCTATCATCTCACACGATATTGTTATTTTTCTATCAATTCTTCTTTTGCGTGTTAATAACTGTGGAAATACCTTCGGGATTTGAGATCAACACTTTCAATTACATGATTTTTGCTAAACCGTTGAGAAAGCAAATGTTGAATCAGATGTTTAATAATATCTTTTCTAAATACCTCTCTTGCATGATCTATTACCCTATTGTTGGAAAAACTATGATCTTTTTTTTTTTGTGTGTTTACTAGTATTTGTTATGTTCTACAAACAATCTAGCTGAGTGGGGGATATGCAGTCGACCGGCTATCCCGCTCGGCCAGACAGAGAGGTTGCGAACGTATCTCACAGTAGTCTCTTGGGAGATAACGCCGCTAACACCAAACATGGTTAACAGGCAGATCGTATGATGGAAGCTTCCATTGTCACATCAGATATATGCTCGCCCTATTAAGGTATGTGTCAGAGACAATTTATTGACAAAGTACTTGTTGGTGTGAAAAGTATCCGACGATTGAACCCGAGTTTTGATAATAGCAAAGGGTTGAAAGTTAAGGTTATTTGTGATATAACATGTGTGAATGAGTTTACAGGAAAGTCCTAAGTGTACTTGGACAAAAGTCCTAAATGTACTAAGGCAAAGGTTATTTGTGATCTAACATGTGTCAGTTGCTCTGTCATCTCATCACTAAAATATGCGAACATAAGTGAGTAAGTTCGCATTATAGATGTGATACCCACAACCTCCAATAGTGATATCTAATACTCATTGGTCTTATATATGACATCAATAATAAATACAAACGAAAAGTTGACAAACAGCTCTAGACTTTTTTGATGAACCCAAAGAATATTTGTGATTTTGTTGATGTCTGGATTTGTACAGTAATTATGGAGCTATTCTTTCTTGATTAATTACTCCAAGGCATACTGAATAGAATTTAGGCTGCCCCATTTAGCGGATTTATTTATGAAAATGGCTTTATAATGCTTTCGATCCTCGTAGTGTTTGACGGATCTCTTTCCTTCAAAATACTAAGAATTTCATAAGGTGTGGTGCTTTTGGCCATGTCGAGTACAAATTTTTTTTCTATTAGTTTTAACCTACACGAATACTCATGACCATCAATATACTCTGCTAATTGATGATCATGAAAACCGCAGACAACCATTAAATCTCACATCACACCATTTGGAGGTATAGGTATACCTCGCAGCTTAAATGGACATTCATATTTTTTAGTCCCAATTTTTTTTTAAGGATTGTGCATCAACTAGATATCATGACAGTTTGTACTTTCCATCTCTTTCACACATGACACTTTGGTAGCTTGCCACCTTTTAAATTAGCAGAATTTTTAATAACCACTATAATATTATTCTTCAGACTAACTGTCTTTGTCCAATTTATCATATCTTCTCTACTTTTAAATATCTATATAAAAAAATATAACAAAGATATATAAGTATTATATTATCCAATCTTAACATAATTTCTCTACTTATAAAATAAACAATGAATATGCATAAAACAATGATAATGACTAACATGATCTGTGGTAAATTCGATTGTATAATTACGACGGTTGTTGGTGATACTCTCTCCACTGAAAACATCATTCTCAATTGACCAACTATTTGAAAATAAACTCAAATAGTCATCCATAATTTTCTTTTATGAATTATGAAAAGTAATGGCTAAGAAGATAACTATGTTTCAGGAAGAGAGAAGGAGAGGTTGAGAGGACCTTTTAGTAATTTTAAGGGTTATTATTAAGGGTATATAAGTAATATCATATTTTATAAGTCAATTATACCCTTTCCACTTATTTTAATATTTAATTTTTAAAAATTATCACTTTATATTGATATTGATGATTAATTACATTTCCAATTACATGTATTTACAAGAGACATGCAAATTATCTCTCCATATTAATAACTAATTATATTTCCAAGATAACATGCATTTCTAAGAGATATTCATTCATTGAAGGAATCCTTTATAAATAAGAATTTTCAAAAATCTTAAAATTTTTTAAGAATATGAAATGTTCTTTTTTATTGCACATACTCTATTCTTAATGAACTGAAGTTGAAGAGTCTTGTATGTTTTGCAATGGTAAATCAAAATACATGGGAGACTATGCTATCATTAAGAAACTCATCTTGGGCGCTAATTCTAAAAATTTCATTCTCTCAATAATCTAATCCTCAATATCCTATTCTATCGTTTCCTTCCCCTTGCCAATAAATATTATTTTTTATTCTTTTTTTTAAATGTTATTATTTTTTATATAAATTTGATACGGATTATGAGATATTTCTCCATGTGATAGGGCCACCTCCATAATTTATGGATCCAATCCAAATTTCCATAATATGTAACATCTCATAATACGAATTATTGAATAAAATCAATCCTTATTTTAGGAGCTAATTAGTAATTTTTATATATAAATATTATTAATAATATTTAAAAATAGTATAATTAAGAACGAATTATTAATTTTTTATAGGGAAATATCATTAACCGTTTTTAATAAATTCTCTAAATGATTTCTAATAAACAAGATTTAATGATTTATTATATATAAATATTAGTAACAATATTTAAAAGTAGTATAATTAAGAATTAATTATTAATTTTTATAGAAAAATCTAGCGGGTCAGTTTCCAATAAATTCTCTCACTGATTTCAAGTTTCTAATAAATTTTCTAACTAATTTTAAGTAATTTCAAGAAAGGAATAAGTAATATTTTAAGTAAGGGCTAATTAATAATTTTTTAAATATAAATATTATTAATAATATTTAATTAATTTTCTAACGATTCTGACCATATAGATTTATCGAATTTATTAATGCCATCAAATCCATCAATTTATTAATTTTTAATTTTATCCTACCTTAATATTAATGTACAGTCCTGACACTGACTACCTGATATCTTAAATAGGATCGGCCATAAATTGAGATCCACTCGAGCCATAATGGATAAACATCAGGAGTAGTAATGACTAACTTTTAAATATATATACATAAATGCAAGACAAACTAATCACTTTTTCTTGAAATTAGCAATTGATGTGCATATAGCACTGAATTCATCGTTAGAAACGGGTGGAAAAGAAGAAAAATTAATAATAATAATAATAATAATAATATTATCGAAATCCAAATTTATCTTTTAACTTAATAGTAAATTTAATTAATTATTAATATAGAGAGATAATTTTACTTGAATATTCTTAATAATAATTTTAAAAATATATTTTATTGATCTGATCTTAATCATTTATCATTATTTTAAACTTAATCTATAAGCTATCAATCTATCTTGTAGTTCAACGTACACTTCAACTCCATAGAAACTTTTTTCTTCTCCCTCGTCCTCGTAATGAAAATGACTGTGATTTTTATTGTACTATGGGTGGCAGTTTTGGTTGTCGCCACATCAAGATCTGCTGCTGCTATCTCGTCTGTAATATCATCCATGGAAACGCATGATTTGATCAAAACAGCTGATCAGATTGTCATCCTCTAGTTATGTATTTTTATTTATACGTGCATGCATTTGCACTATAATGTTTTGGGCATTTATAAGAGGAGATGATATGATCTTATAAGCTTGTTTTTATAAAAAAATGATATCTTATTTGTTTTTTTTTATGAATTCAACATGTAAGTACATAGTTTGTTTTATGATTTTAAACTGGTCTGAATAGGTGGTCAGATTTTAACATATATAAATATTTATTGTTTGCAAATTGAATTTTAATGTTATTCAGTGTTATTAATTAGGTGGTCAGGTTTTAAAATATCTAACTATTCATATATATAAAGGATAGATATATAATTTTATAACTGTTTAATGTAACAATATATTAATTATAATATAAAATCATATATTATCTTTTACATTTTGTATAATTAAAATAATTAAACATTTAATTTTATTTAAGCTTCTTAAATTAATTATTATGTAAAATTATTTACATAATTAAATAGATCAATACGCATGATTGATCTCATCTATTTATAACAAATGGCCTCCCATTTTTTAGTTTATTTTAACTTTTCAATAATAAGATTAATTAGAATTATTATTATTATTATTTTTACAAATATCCGTTTACACAGACTACAACATACATTAATTTTAATAAAAGGCAATTTGAACATTAATTGTAAAGTAGTGTCATGGTGATAAAAGATGAATATGTTCATCCTAATGTCTCTATCAATCCGTCCCAGATCAATACGAAGAAGAAAAATCACGAACGATTATTATTTTTTGGAATAATGAGTCATATGATACGACAGATCATTTTGATTGTCACTAGGGATGTAAATGAACCAAACAATTCGTGAGTTATTCGGAACTCGATTCGGTAAAAAACTCGTTCGAGTTCGTTCGTTTATCTTATCGAGCTGAGCTCGAGCTCGATTTCGAGCTCGACAATTTTATCGAGTCGAGCTCGAGCTTAAGGATATTCGGCTCGTGAGCTTGCGAACATGTTCGTTTATAGGCCCGCGAGCCAAAAAAATGAGCCTTAAATCAAGCTAAAAAATGAGCTCTAAAACGAGTCAAAAAAATAAGCCTTAAAATGAGCCAAAAAAACGAGCTCTAAACGAGTCCGAGCTCGCTTAAGGAGTTAGGCTCGTTAACTTTGATAATCGAGCTAATAACGAGCCGAGCTCGAGCTGTTCGCGAGTTTGATAATTCTAAAACGAGTCGAGCTCGAGCCTTATGATAAAAGCTCGATTCGAACTCGAGCCGAGCTCGAGCCCGAATATAACTTAAACAAGTCGAGCTTGAGCCTAATACTGTTCAACTCAGTTCGGCTCGTTTATATCCCTAAATGTCACACATCTAATAATTTTAATATAGTAAATCTTATTGATCAGAATCTGATTAATTAGAAATTTTTATCTTCCAATTATAATATATACATATACGTAATTAATGACCAGTTAGAATATATGCATGCATGTATATGTATGGGTATTTTAGTAATTTCATATGACCATATTAATTATATGTATGTACATACATGCATTTTAATTGGGAGATAGAGATTTCTAACTGACCAGATTCTAACCAGCAAGATTTACTCATAGATTTTACCATTACTAACAAAAAAAAAAATAAGGTGCACTCATTCTAATAAAAGATAACTTTAACATAATAGTAAAGTATTAATTTCGATGCACCAGTGCTTGTCATCCTGCATTCATTCTGACAGCTAATATTGACCTATCATTCATTAACCTGTGATTTATATTATTTTATTAATAAAAAATGGGCATATTAAAACTTGAGCTGTCACTAGCAGGCAGTATATTCGTGTCGTTCGGAGAAGCCTGTATCTTCATTTCATCTCATCTCATCTGATGAGACTGTAGTAAAATGGTACTGCATATGATGATATCAGACTATGAAGAACTTTAATGATGTGCCGAGGTTGATCGGACTCAACAAATAAGGTGTAAGACGTAGCAACGGTTAAGGTGTTGCATGAACATTATTTTTGGAGCAATTTTACACAGAAATCATAATTTTACAAAGCAATCTAGTCTCTTTTTTTTTTCAAAATATTTTAATTTATTTAATAATTTTAGTTTGAAATGCTAAATATATCAACAGTTTATTCTAATTTTAAAAATTAAATAAAATAACATTAGTTTTTTTTTATAAAGAAATTTAAAATTCAAATCCAACCTTAATCTTTTATTTTGTAATATTTTAATCTACTAGCTTTAGGTAACAATACCAAATTTATCATAAAAAATAATTAAAACCTAAAATTGAATAAAAATATCATTCTTTAACTATTGATAGTATAAAATTATACTTTTTAAATTTATGCTATATATATTTTTACAATAAAAAATTATATCATTTAACAAATAATATGGATTTTTAAAATGCAATTGTGTTATCAAGGTAGAAAATTGCATCGTGTGCTAATATATTTTGTAATTAGGAACAAAGAAAATATGTAATTAATAAAATACGTTGAACATAACTTTTCGAGAGACTTTATAAAGAAATTTTCTATCTTACAAGATAATAATGTACTTTTTAATTAAAAATATTTTAATTATTTAATAGAAATATTTTAATCCACTTAGGTTGGGTCAAAATAGCACTTAGTTTTTTTAAAATTTTTTAGTGTTGCTCTTGTTAAGTGAATCAATGAATTTTATTTTAGTTTTTTATTTAGGGGTAAGAATCATGAATTTATTCCATGCCCTCGCACTATCATACAATGGTAGAGTATTTATACAGACTTTTAAATATCCACGGTATGATTTTTAATTATAGTGTAAAGAGAGGATTAAACAAGAGTCGTGGTACGCCATCAAGTTCAGATAGACCTGGGTGCCATTAGGGGGGCAGCAAATCCTCACGTAATCTTGACACCAAAGCCTCAGCAGTTGGATGATCTGCAAAAGACTCCTTACCTCTAATGAGTCAAGGAGAATGAGGAAGATAATCGCCAGAAACAAAACACCAATTGCTATTTTCATTTTTGAAGGAGAAGTGGGTATTAAGAAGGAAAAGATTGATTGACAATTTATAGATGATATTAATAATTTATAGACGGAATCTTAAATGACTACCTCCTCTTTCTCTATATATCTCAGTCTTTTTTTCTCTTATCTAAATCATGGATGAAAATAATTAATGATAATATATATATATATATATAGCCGTCCTTATTTATTTATTTATTTTTTCAGATTCCTCCGTGAATGATAATCATGAATTCAAAATGAAACGCACCCTAGCTGTCCTAGATTCCTCAAAAGTTGTACGCTTCCACATTAATATTTTTGCCACTAGTATACTTGTCATTCTCGGGAAATCATCAAAAATCATGCATTCATGATCACTTTCATGCATACATTGTCCCACTCATTGTATCATGTTATGAATGGATGATCACATCACTATCTCCTCAGCGATTATTTTCTTTACTATTCAATGACAAACTTTGTTTTCTTACCATCCACGACAACTTTAAAAAGGTGTATACACAATGCATGGCAAGTAATTGACCATCGGACTAGCTGCAGCTTTTACCGTGATGGTCTTTATAGAGTAAACGAAAAAAAATCTATAATTGAAACCTATTGTCGTGAATGGGAATGCATAGGTAATAATTAAACCCTATTGAGATACATAATTAATAATTATCAATTTAAAAAATATATATAGTAATAATTTAGATAGTTAATGTCTTTCAGCTATATATAATTTGAAGTCGTGAATTGAAATCTCAATTTTAGTGTGATGGAAATTTAGAATGCAAAAAACAAACAAAAAAAAAACAAACAAACAAATAAACAGAGAGAACTTTAAACTTTAATTGTAAGATTATATATGGATAATTACTATATTAGCTAATATTGGACTAGATTATATATGGATAATTACTATACTAGCTAATTACTATAATTATAATATCCTCTTTAATGGTGCAAATGAGCCGAGCTCAAAATTGGATCAGCTCGAACTCGAGCTCGAGAAAATTAAAGAGGTGAGTGAGTTTGTGAATTTAAGTTCGAGTTGGGCTCAAAATATTGAATTAAAATGAAATAAAAACAGTACAGCTAAGATTTAAACCTTCAAAATTCAATGAAATTCTCTAGACATAAACACCTCCTCAACTTATTATTTAATTTTAAAATAATAATTATTTTAAATATTAAAATATTGAACTAACCTGACTCAAACAGATTCGACAAGACATCGAGGTAGTATTAAATGAGCTCGATATCGGCTCGAATATTAAACGAACTGGTTCAAACTTGGTCAACTCTGAACTCGAGTCGAGCTGTGCTCGTGAACGGTTCACGAACCGCTTGACTCATTTATACCTCTATTTCAAATGTCACATATTTCACAAATACAAATGCGTGACATTAACTACATCATATTATCTAATTTTAATGTGAGACAATTTTAACATTAATGGTAGAATATTATCATTGTACTTGGTATGTGAAATGACATAGTTTGGATATCTCACGTATTCCCCAAATGTATGATATTAAATGTAGCATATTACCTTATTTTATTACGAGACAACCTTACCATTAATTGTAGAACATTATTATTGTATCACCAGTAATTACCATGTGATATGACAAAGTTTGGATATCACACAATCTTCAAATACAAACCGTTGGTCCACTGACCTAAACTCCAACGTAGACTAATTTTAATATATAACAATTTTAACATTAATGTTTGCCATCATATGCTAACACATACTTAATGTTCACCATGATTTTTTGTAAAGCAAATCTAACCTTAATCTTTTATTTGTAATATTTTAATCTACTTGCTTTTGATCAAAATACCAAATTTATCATAAAAAATAATAGGAATAAAAAATTAATAAATATATCATTCTTTAACGATTGACCATCTAAAATTATATTTCTTTAAATTGGAGCTATGTAAAGGGAAGGATTCGGAAATTAGACGTGCACTGGGATGATCCTAAGTTGACCCAGTCCACTATAAAAGAAGTCTGAGTTTCATTTTATGCGAGCCCGTTGTCATCTCTTCTTTAACTATTTGACCGAATTTTATTTTATTTTATTTTTGATTTTTTTTCATTATTTATAAAATTGTTAAGTTAATTTATCGATAATGATATCTAATTCATAGATGTTGAAAATTTAAGGCTATGATAAAAATCCTAGCTGCTAATACTTGAGTTAAAGAGCAAGTTGTCGACTGTGAAATAGAGGTAGTCGATACACAAGAATAACTTCGAGCGTCTTGTGTAGGACCTCAATACACAACTACTCGTCTCCTGCGTTGAGATAATTGTAAGGGTACACCGACGTAGAAGACATGTCGACCCGGTCATGGCAAGGGCGGCGTATAGTCGTCGCTGTCACTATAGGCTCGCATCATTGTCGTTGTTGTAGCCTTATGTCGTCGTGGACTTGCAATGCCGCTGTCGTCGTGGCCCCACGCCAACTATGCTCTATGTCATCTTTGCACCATGTCTTCATCGTCATGGCCTCACAACGCTATCGTCATCGTGCTTGACGCTGTCGATTGCCGTCATTGTAGCCTCAGGATGCCACCACCAGGCACCAACTCATGACTCCATATATCAATTCGCGACACTGTTGTTGATATTAGAAACGTGCATCTTGTAGAATGGAATTTTTTTAAAAAAAAATAGAGAGACACAAATTAAATGGATTACAGATTTACATGTGACGTAGTGACTTAGAAGAAACTTTTATATTTCTTTTTTGCAGCAACCAATAGTTAATCGAAGATTAATAAGCGTCCGACGCCTAACCCTATATGTTTAGTAGTTGGACTAGGCTATAGACCAGGACAGCTCCTTACCAGATCCGTCTAGGCCTATGTATATTTTTTAAACAAAAAATTATATCATTTTCACAAATAATATATCATCTGAATATCACAATTGGATTTTTTTTTTTTCTAAGTTAAAATGAGATTGTATTACCAAGATAGAAAGATTGTACAATGTGCTAATATAGTTTATATATTTTTTTTTATTAAAACATTTACATTAACTCATTTATTGTCCACTAAGATTTTAATACTAAGATTGTTCTTTTCTTATAATTATATTGAATTTCGTATTAAAGTTTTATCAAAATTAAAGCTAAGATTTGAACATATTTAAATTTTTTTTTTCAAATATAAAATAAACTCACCTATTAAAATATGATTCTATATGAATTTAGTGAAAATTAAATCATCAACAGTATATTTGTCTGCGAAAAAAATCATAGTGCCATGTATTGTTCAAGTGATTATACTTATTTTTAAATTCAAATATTTCACATTTCATTTAATGATGGAAGATAAAGAATGAAGATTTAATTTTATTACTTAGTTTTTATTTGAAATTATCTAATTTAAAGTTCTTACTTTGCCTAATGAATCTTATTGTTGATTGGAAATATTTTAGTCCATCTAATAGATTTTTAAAACCACAAAATAAATCTAAATGTCACACATTAACTTAAATATCATTGGATCATCATTATTTTAATTAAATTTGACATAAATCTCTCTCTCTCTCTCTCTCTATATATATATATATATATATATATATATATATATTGATCCTGTCCGAATCAGGAGTCAAGGGACGCTGGGCACGTGGCGCTTCCTGCGGAATCCTCGAATGCTCCGGCGAACCTGCAACAAAACCGAGCCGGGAGGGGTGTCCCGGCGACGGCCCTCCGACGCTCAAGTTAGGCGAGGGATAACAAAAAGGTGGTTCTCCAATTAAGATTTTTCATACCTCCGGTGAAGAAATGGAGGCCTTATATAGACCTCTGGAGGAGACCTGAATGCTCCGGTCAAATCAACCACATGCCTTTGACCATGCTCAAGTATGGGTTTATCAGAAGGACCATGCCCGAATATGGATCTGTCAGGGAAACGTCCTGAGACCATACCGCTACTGCGCCCACCTTCCCATGATGTGACGGTAAGATCCTCCATCTCGCGATTTTGTGTACGGCCTAATCATCAGACATGCTCCTGCTAATATCCCAGGTCCTGGGCCGAGCGCATGAGCCGCTCGGCCATCTTTTACCCTCGCCCATGTTTCTGCCGAGCGGACTTCCGCTTGGCCCGAGCGTACTCCCGCTCGGCCCTTCGGTCTCCCTGCCTTGTCGGAAACCCAAGCTCTTGAATGGGTTAACTCTAGCTCTGCTCGGACATACCCAGATGCTCGGCTCGCTTAATCAGCCTACCCTTGGTCTACTGCCGGATCACTTGCCTTCCCTTCAAGTCTAGTCGAAGGAGGCAGTAAGTCCGACTGACTGGACTGCATGTCCGAGCGGGCGGCCGTCGCCTATAATATTGTTTGAGCCGTTCGGTCCTTGTGCCAGGTTAGGCCGTTCGGCTATTCAATTAGGATGCTTTGTCGTTCCAGCTGGAGTTTTTATTGTCGCTGGTTCAACTCTACGGTTTAACGTCTGGGCTAGACGACCCTGAGGACTAATTCAAACCCGGCCGATCGGCTCGGGGGCCTTTGGTGATAACTCGACCCCGAACGGGGGAGATAGAACATATTATGTTGATCCGTGCAGAGATCTTCAGCTCGGGAGGTTTATAGTCGCCGGTCCGACTGCGTCCCGACTCTTGGTCGGTCGCCCGGAGGTTTATGGTCGCCGGTCCGACTGCATCCCGACTCTTGGTCGGTCGCCCGGAGGTTTATGGTCGCCGGTCCGACTGCGTCCCGACTCTTGGTCGATCGCCCGGAGGTTTATGGTCGCCGGTCCGACTGCGTCCCGACTCTTGGTCGGTCGCCCGGAGGTTTATGGTCGCCGGTCCGACTGCGTCCCGACTCTTGGTCGGTCGCCCGGAGGTTTATGGTCGCCGGTCCGACTGCGTCCCGACTCTTGGTCGGTCGCCCGGAGGTTTATAGTCGCCGGTCCGACTGCGTCCCGACTCTTGGTCGGTCGCCCGGAGGTTTATGGTCGCCGGTCCGACTGCGTCCCGACTCTTGGTCGGTCGCCCGGAGGTTTATGGTCGCCGGTCCGACTGCGTCCCGACTCTTGGTCGGTCGCCCGGAGGTTTATGGTCGCCGGTCCGACTGCGTCCCGACTCTTGGTCGGTCGCCCGGAGGTTTATAGTCGCCGGTCCGACTGCGTCCCGACTCTTGGTCGGTCGCCCGGAGGTTTATGGTCGCCGGTCCGACTGCGTCCCGACTCTTGGTCGGTCGCCCGGAGGTTTATGGTCGCCGGTCCGACTGCGTCCCGACTCTTGGTCGGTCGCCCGGAGGTTTATGGTCGCCGGTCCGACTGCGTCCCGACTCTTGGTCGGTCGCCCGGAGGTTTATAGTCGCCGGTCCGACTGCGTCCCGACTCTTGGTCGGTCGCCCGGAGGTTTATAGTCGCCGGTCCGACTCTCGATTTTTAACGACGGTGCTCGTCGGTCTCCAAGTGAGACTATATACCCGGCCGAACGGCTCGGGCCTTCACATCGAGCGCTGGGCTCGGATACCATATACCCGGCCGAACGGCTCGGGCCTTCACATCGAGCGCTTGGCGTTCACATCGAGCGCTGGGCTCGGATACCATATACCCGGCCGAACGGCTCGGGCCTTCACATCGAGCGCTGGGCTCGGATACCATATACCCGGCTGACCGGCTCGGGCCTTCACATCGAGCGCTGGGCTCGGATACCATATACCCGGCCGAACGGCTCGGGCCTTCACATCGAGCGCTGGGCTCGGATACCATATACCCGGCCGACCGGCTCGGGCCTTCACATCGAGCGCTTGGCTCGCATATAATCCTCCCCGAGGTAGTCTCGGCTATAATGTACGTGGCCGAGCGGCTCAAGCCTTCGCTCCCTGAGGTAGTACTCAGCTAAAATGTACCTGGCCGAGCGGCTCAGGCCTTCGCTCCTAGGCAATAACCTCCCTCTATCATCCTGAACAGCGCAGGGTTTTGGTTTCTCATCCTGCCATAATAGTATGCAGCCCGGCCGAACGGCTCGGGGTCTTCGTGTTTGAGCCTGTGGCTCGGATATAAACCTCCCGGCCGAACGGCTCGGGGGCCTTCGGCTTCGAGCTCGTGGCTCGGATATAAACCTCCCGGCCGAACGACACGGGGGCCTTCGTGATACCCTCCCCGGCCTAATGGCTCGAGGATACTTACGATAATCTCGACCTAACCGAATGGTTGAGGTCTTAGATTTCAAGCGTGTAGCTCGTCTCCCATACGCAGCCCGGCCAAACGGCTCGGGGTCTTCGTGATACCCTCCCCGGCCTAATGGCTCGAGGATACTTACGATAATCTCGACCTAACCGAATGGTTGAGGTCTTAGATTTCAAGCGTGTAGCTCGTCTCCCATACGCAGCCCGGCCAAACGGCTCGGGGTCTTCGTGATACCCTCCCCGGCCTAATGGCTCGAGGATACTTACGATAATCTCGACCTAACCGAATGGTTGAGGTCTTAGATTTCAAGCGTGTAGCTCGTCTCCCATACGCAGCCCGGCCAAACGGCTCGGGGTCTTCGTGATACCCTCCCCGGCCTAATGGCTCGAGGATACTTACGATAATCTCGACCTAACCGAATGGTTGAGGTCTTAGATTTCAAGCGTGTAGCTCGTCTCCCATACGCAGCCCGGCCAAACGGCTCGGGGTCTTCGTGATACCCTCCCCGGCCTAATGGCTCGAGGATACTTACGATAATCTCGACCTAACCGAATGGTTGAGGTCTTAGATTTCAAGCGTGTAGCTCGTCTCCCATACGCAGCCCGGCCAAACGGCTCGGGGTCTTCGTGATACCCTCCCCGGCCTAATGGCTCGAGGATACTTACGATAATCTCGACCTAACCGAATGGTTGAGGTCTTAGATTTCAAGCGTGTAGCTCGTCTCCCATACGCAGCCCGGCCAAACGGCTCGGGGTCTTCGTGTTCTGATGATCTGGTCCTATTTTTGCTCCTCCGACTTTTCATTTCTGCATTTTCAATAATCAGTCGAAGAATGTACACGTGGTGGTTTACAGTGATACCCCTTTCACCCCGCCCGGTAAGGCTGGAGGTGGTTCGCGCTCCACGGCCTATCTAGTTGTCGACCGCCCTCATCCTCCAGATAATACGCGCCTGAGCGGAGCTTTTCGATGATTTTGAAAGGACCTGCCCATGGAGCTTCCAACTTACCGACGTCGCCGACCGGCTTGACCTTTTTCCAGACGAGATCGCCAACTTGGAATGATCTGGGAATGACGCGTCGGTTGTAGTTTTGTTTCATCCGCTGACGATATGCCATCAGCCGAACTGACGCCTTTGCCCTTTCCTCTTCGACCAAATCCAGCTCCATGTTTCTCCGCTCGGCGTTGACCTCATCATAGCATTGGATCCGAGCGGATTCAACGCCGACTTCAACCGGGATGACGGCCTCACCGCCATATACCAGATGGAACGGTGTGACTCCCGTCCCTTCTTTTGGCGTCGTCCGGATGGCCCACAAGACGCTCGGCACTTCATCTGGCCAACTCCCTCCCAAATGATCGAGCCGAGCGCGCAGAATACGAAGGATTTCCCGGTTGGCGACTTCAGCTTGACCATTGCTCTGAGGATAGGCCACGGATGTGAAATGTTGCTCAATGCCGTAGCTATTGCACCAATCTTCTAACATCTTCCCTGTGAACTGCCGCCCGTTGTCAGACACTAGTCGGCGAGGGATGCCGAACCGACAAATGATGTGTTGCCAGATGAATTTTTTTACCATTTGTTCCGTAATCTTTGCGAGCGGCTCGGCCTCCACCCATTTGGAGAAGTAATCTACTGCCACTAGTAAAAATTTCCTCTGCCCGGTCGCCATCGGCAATGGACCTACAATATCCATTCCCCACTGATCGAACGGACATGAGATGGTTGATACCTTCATCTCCTCTGCCGGTCGGTGGGAGAAGTTGTGATACTTCTGGCATGAAAGGCAGGTAGATACTGTCCGAGCGGCGTCTGCTTGTAATGTTGGCCAAAAGTACCCGGCCAAGAGGATCTTCTTGACTAACGAGCGCCCGCCCGGATGACCGCCGCATGATCCTTGGTGTACTTCTTGAAGGATGTACGCCGAGTCTTCTGAGCTCACACATTTCAACAAAGGGCGCGAGAAAGCTTTCTTGTACAGTTGATCTCCGATGAGTGTAAACCGACCGGCCCTCCTCCTGAGAAGCTGGGCTTCATCCCGATCGGCAGGTGTTTTTTCCGAGCGGAGGAACTCTATGATGGATGTCCTCCAGTCGTCTGGAAATGAGAGTCCTTCCATCCGGTCGACGTGCGCCACCAGCAGCGTTTTCTCAATTGGCTGTTGAATGGCGATCGGCGTTATTGAGCTCGTAAGTTTGGCTAATTCATCGGCCGCCTGGTTCTCCGTTCGGGGAATCTTCTGAATAAGCACTTCTCGAAAAGTAGCTTTGAGTTTTTCAAAGGCTTCAGCGTAGAGCTTAAGCCGAACGCTATTGATTTCAAAGGTGCCAGAAAGTTGTTGAGCGGCCAACTGTGAATCGGAATAGAGAATCACCCGACCGGCTCCCACATGCCGTGCTGCCTGTAATCCGGTTATAATAGCCTCATACTCTGCTTCATTGTTGGTGGCCTTGTAGTCCAGCCGGACTGATAGGTGCATCTTTTCTTCTTGCGGTGAGATGAGCAATATCCCAATCCCACTTCCGAGCCGAGTGGAAGACCCATCCACATATATCCTCCATAGAGCTTCCAGTTCTGGCCTCTGTACCTCGGTCACAAAATCAGCCAAGGATTGGGCTTTAATCGCCGGGCGGGGCTGGTACTGGATATCAAATTCGCTCAATTCTGTTGTCCACTTGATAAGCCGTCCGGACGCTTCTGGATTCAACAGGACTCTTCCGAGTGGACTGTTCGTCCGGACAATGATTGTGTGGGCTAAGAAATATGGTCGAAGGCGCCGAGCGGCTAGAACCAGAGCAAAGGCCAACTTCTCGAGCCCGGTGTAGCGAGATTCAGCATCTTTCAAAATATGGCTCAGAAAATACACCGGCTGCTCTTCGTCACTTGCCCTCACAAGTGCTGAGCCTACAGCATGCTCAGTTGATGACAGATACATATACAGTGATTCCCCGCCGATCGGCTTGGCAAGTATAGGCAGGGAATTTAGGTATGTCTTTAACTCTTCAAATGCTTGGTTACACTCCTCGTCCCACTGGAACTTAGTAGCTTTTCGCAGGATCTTGAAGAAGGGCAGGCTCCGATCGGCGGTTCTAGAGATGAATCTGGATAAAGCAATTATCCGACCGGTCAACCTTTGCACCTCTCTTGTATTTCTTGGGGGCGGCATGTCTTGCAGGGCTTTCACCTTGTTGGGATTTGCTTCGATTCCCCGCTCAGTCACTATATACCCCAAGAAACGCCCTCCTTTAGCTCCGAACAGGCATTTCTGTGGATTTAGCTTGACTCCATATTTGCGCAGTGTTCGGAAGGTTTCTTCCATATCTTTGAAAAGATTAGCCGCCCGGACGGATTTGATAAGAATGTCGTCCACATAAACTTCTAGATTCCGCCCGATTTGCTCCTTGAACACCTTGTTCATTAAGCGTTGATAGGTGGCCCCGGCATTCTTCAATCCGAACGGCATCACATTGTAGCAATATGTGCCGTCAGCCGTTATAAAGCTTACTTTTTCTTGATCTTCCCGGGCGAGCGGCACTTGATGATACCCTTGGTAGGCATCAAGCATGCAAATTAATTCGCAGCCGGCCGTAGAGTCCACCAGCTGATCTATCCGGGGCAGAGGATAAAAGTCCTTGGGGCATGCTTTGTTTAGGTCTCGAAAGTCGATGCAGACCCTCCACTTGCCGCCCGGCTTGGAGACCAAGACTACGTTGGCCAGCCAGCTCGGGAACTGTACCTCGCGTATGTGGCCGGCCCTTAGAAGTTTTTCTACTTCCGCCCGGATAATGGTATTCTGCTCGGCGCTGAAGTCCCTTTTTCTCTGTTTCACTGGCCGAGCGTCCGGTCGGACATGCAATTCATGCAGCATCAGGCTTGGCGAAATTCCGGGCAACTCATGTGTCGACCAGACAAAGACGTCATGATTTTGCTGGAGGCATTGGATCAGCCTCTCCTTCTGTTTTTCCTCCAGATCCGAGGCGATGAAAGTGGTGGCCTCCGATCGGGTCGGATGGATCTGAACTTCCTCCTTTTCATCATAAATTAAAGCAGGAGGCTTATCGGTTATGGCATGTACCTCGATTCGGGGGGCCTTCCGAGCGGAAGAAGCTTCTGCTCGGATCATCTCTATATAGCATCGCCGAGCTGCTAGCTGATCTCCACGCACTTCTCCTACTTTGTCTTCCGCGGGGAACTTTATCTTCTGGTGGAAGGTTGAAACAACCGCTCGGAATTCGCCGAGCGCCGGTCGTCCCAGAATGACATTGTAGGATGATGGAGAGTCGACCACCACGAAGTTTATTGTCCTGGTCCTCCGGAGCGGTTCTTCTCCCAGTGAGGTGGCCAGCCGGATCTGTCCGACCGGCTGAACTTCGTTGCCCGTAAACCCGTAGAGCGGGGTTGTCATGGGCAGCAGCTCGGCTCGATCAATTTGCAACTGATCGAACGCCTTCTTGAATATGATGTTGACCGAGCTCCCTGTGTCAACAAATATGCGGTGAATGGTGTAATTCGCTATTACCACTTTAATGAGCAACGCGTCGTCATGGGGCACTTCTACTCCTTCTAAATCCCCGGGCCCGAAAGTGATTTCTGGTCCAGTCGCCCGCTCTTGGCTATAGCCGACCGCGTGGATCTGCAGCTGCCGGACGCCCGCCTTTCTTGCTCGGTTGGAGTCTCCTCCGGTCGGCCCACCAGCAATAACGTTGATTTCGCCCCGGGAAGTATTGCTCCTGTTTTCTTCCTCCCGAGTGGATGGTCGAGACCGTTCCCTGGACGCCCGACGATTCTCTTGTCTGGGTGATCGGTGTCGATCGGGCGTCTGGTGATGTTGCCTCTCCATGCGGGTCCGGTCGGCTTCCTGAGCCCTTTGCCTCCTGTCACGGGGAGGAGACCGGCGTTCAACCCTTCTGGGAACGGGATTAGTCACGAAGGGAAGATTCCGGCAATCTCTCGTGTTGTGCGTATCTGACTGGTGGAAGGAGCAGAACATAGGAGTCCACCTCTTCTTTGGCTTGGGCCGAGCGGCAGCCACTTCTTGTACGTGCGATCTGGTGTGGGGAGATCGAATTGCTTCAGCCCTTGGTCCTCTTGGTGGTTGCTGAGCGGAGTGCTGCTTCCGCTCGGCATGAACAAGTGCACGCTCGGTTGGGGCTTCTTTTTTCCGAGCGGCTTGCGCTTCTTCCACGTTTATGTATTCGTTGGCCCGATGTAGCATGTGATCATAGTCTCGGGGCGGCTTTCGGATGAGCGACCTGAAGAAGTCCCCATCAACAAGGCCTTGTGTGAAGGCGTTCATCATCGTTTCCGATGTGGCTGTTGGGATATCCATTGCCACTTGGTTGAATCGCTGGATGTAAGTTCGAAGCGATTCCTTTGGCTCTTGTTTGATGGCGAACAAGCTAACGCTTGTTTTCTGATAACGCCGACTGCTGGCGAAGTGGTGGAGGAAGGCCGTTCGGAAGTCCTTGAAGCTTGAGATGGATCCGTCCGGCAGCCTACGGAACCACCGCTGAGCCGATCCCGAGAGCGTGGTGAGGAAGACTCGGCACTTCACTCCATCAGTGTATTGGTGGAGCGTGGCGGTATTATCAAACTTACCCAAATGATCATCCGGGTCCGTTGTTCCATTATACTCGTCGATCGTAGGGGGCACGTAGTGCTTGGGCAGAGGATCTCGCAGAATGGCTTCCGAAAATTGGCGGTTGGTCCGCTCGGGAGACGAGTCCGTCCGGGGGGCTTTCCCTTTTCTGTCATCCCGCCTTGGCATTTCGTCTGAAGAGGAGCCTCTATCCCTTCGAGCTGGTGCTGCTTCAGGGGTGCGAAATAGGGCCCGATGGAATGCGACGGTGGCTTGAGGTGCTTCCGCTCGGCCACCAGACGCAGACGTCGCTTGTTGTTCCGGCCGCTCGGCTGTTGCTTTTTGTCTTTGCTCCACTAGTTTGGCAGCCCTTATCTCGACCAGAGCTTCGAGTTCTTCGGTTGAAAGCGTCACCACGTGTTGTCGTCCAGCCTCATCCATTGTTTCCGATCGGATGCAGGAGCGTTCCCACAGACGGCGCCAATTTGATCCTGTCCGAATCAGGAGTCAAGGGACGCTGGGCACGTGGCGCTTCCTGCGGAATCCTCGAATGCTCCGGTGAACCTGCAACAAAACCGAGCCGGGAGGGGTGTCCCGGCGACGGCCCTCCGACGCTCAAGTTAGGCGAGGGATAACAAAAAGGTGGTTCTCCAATTAAGATTTTTTCATACCTCCGGTGAAGAAATGGAGGCCTTATATAGACCTCTGGAGGAGACCTGAATGCTCCGGTCAAATCAACCACATGCCTTTGACCATGCTCAAGTATGGGTTTATCAGAAGGACCATGCCCGAATATGGATCTGTCAGGGAAACGTCCTGAGACCATACCGCTACTGCGCCCACCTTCCCATGATGTGACGGTAAGATCCTCCATCTCGCGATTTTGTGTACGGCCTAATCATCAGACATGCTCCTGCTAATATCCCAGGTCCTGGGCCGAGCGCATGAGCCGCTCGGCCATCTTTTACCCTCGCCCATGTTTCTGCCGAGCGGACTTCCGCTTGGCCCGAGCGTACTCCCGCTCGGCCCTTCGGTCTCCCTGCCTTGTCGGAAACCCAAGCTCTTGAATGGGTTAACTCTAGCTCTGCTCGGACATACCCAGATGCTCGGCTCGCTTAATCAGCCTACCCTTGGTCTACTGCCGGATCATATATATATATATATATATATATATATATACGCGCTTAAGAAAATTCCTTCCTCTCTCTCAACCAACTCGCCAACACCCTCCTCCTCCTCCTCCTCCTCCATTTTGCTTACATCTAATTAATATCAAAATTACAAAAGGGAGGGCAACCATGAATAGGGAACTGGGGTTCTCCACGAGTTCCAAGTTCATTTCCCTGACACACCATAAGTATGAAAGGGAGGGCAACAACCTGTCATTTTTCCTCAAATTGTAATTTTCACAGGTCTGCTGAAGCTTTCATCAAAACTGCAAACTTCTTGCACGTTCTTTCACTGCATATACTCCTCAGGCCCAATTTTTTGGCATCTCTTCTTTAACATCTATGGCGACGCCCTTTATGCCATTCTCTTCTTATGGGGCCACCGCCTTGATGGCGCCCACCTGCTCACCCCTCTCATTGAAGTCGCCTTCGACGCTCTATATGATAAATCTGAGGAGGAGATTCTTTTGAAGGCTCTATTTTGCGGTCACATTAGAGGACTTCTTTATTATATAGGAGTGCAATTCTCGGAGCATAAGATCAGCGAACTCTCAATGAAGATCAATAATATTTCAGCTCGTCATACTACTCTTATGAGGTATAATGAACTGAGGAGCGAGAGAAAACACTTGAGAGATCAACTACGGGAGTTTAGGGCTGCCATGAGATGCCTTCTTGTTAAACTTGGGGAGCAAGTAGAGGATATTCACTTTGATTTGCATAAAAAGATGAACAATTGGAATGAACAAGTTGAAATTTTTTGTCTTGGAGATGAGTTTGACTGGAATCAAATTCATCGATTGACGATGAGAGAGTGTCGACGGTTAGAGGATGGATTACCCGTCTATGGATGTAGAAGGGAAATTCTTTCCTATATTTTTTTCAATCAAGTAATTCTTTTAGCTTGCCATTTTTTATATATTACTTTTTAATATTCTTTTGATTTTATATATAAAAAGATGTACAATCGGACCTCACTCTGTTAATGGAAACCTGAGGTCTGATTGGATTGAGTAGGTTTAGGGGTTTGTAACTGCGTGTAACAGTTGTCCAGACATAATATGCATAGCAAATATTCAAAATGCTCCTATCTCCAACATTATTTCCTAGCCTTTTGAGCCCCCATAGCACTCATCCGAAAAAAAGTCACACTAGGCCTATGAAATTGTTGATGTTGGATGCTATACAATTGATTACCACACCTCTAAGATATGGAGATAATGTTTCCGGGTAGCTGTATTGTATGAATATTTTCAATGCATCAATAGCTAGCAGGAGAGATGACACCAAAAAGACACCTTTTAGAGGACAATCATGAAGTTCACAACATTTGGTTTTCTAACACTGGAAGTTTCCTAACATTGTGTCGGCTGGGTAAGCATCTGGAATTGGGGAATATAATTATTAATGCTGATGAATGAACAGATTGTTGATCAACTGGCAAGTTGAAGAACTAATGTTGATCAAGATATTGCCAAAAGTAGGGGAAGATTTGACTGGCTGATTCACTTTAAATTTGAAAGGATGATTCATCCAAGTTCTTTCAGACTTCAGTTGCCAATTGCCTTTTGTTTAGACCTTTTCTAGCTAGTGTGTGTGTTTGTAGATAAATTTGTTTTCTTTTATGCTCATTGAAGTTAACTGGAGGCATTGTTGTCCATCGATCCAATAGGGTCCTTGTCAATTGTCATGGGATAAGTTATTCAGCCTTCTTCTGTATGCACAACATGATCAATTGAGCTGCAAGCTTGGGTGATGATTTTATTCTTATCTTGCACAACTAGTGCTTACTTTTGGTTTTCTAATTGTTCAATGAATGCCCTAGACTCTTATTTTAGCTATTGCCCATTATGTTCTTACGAGTTCTAGGATTTCTGGTACATTTATGCTTTCCGAGGTCCTATTTACAATATAGTATCTTTAGAATCAAGGACTTCTTTGTCGATGCATGTTGTGTAAAATAATTCATCCTATGACCCACCCGTCCCGCCTGGCTCTTTCTATAATTTTATATTTCTGATCGAACACAAGTTACCGCTAACGTGTCTATCTTGTGCTTGGTGATGGTTTAACAAAGTCGATGTATCAGCAAATTAGAGAAGTGACAATTACATTCAAGTTTAAAATATCAGACACCTGAGAGGCTGATCTTGCTGAACAAGCAAATGATCGATGCTGAATGCAAATTTAGTTACTTCACTAGTTAGATATAATTGTTTAAATCTTGAAAAACAGAAACCGGGGATCAAAGTTTAGCTGATGTGGATAATGTCAACCATAACTCTATAGTACCTCTCGTAGCTGAGATGCAACCCCATGAGGATATAAACATTTCATCAGTTGCATGGGTGAAACCATAACGTGATGTTCCCACTGGATGCATATGACACTGGATTATTGTTGGTTGCTACTCAGAAAACCTAGAGGTTCCACTGTACAAAAATTTTGTACAAAGGTCTGAACCTTTTCCTAGCTACCATGTGTTCTTTTAAATTAAATTTTGGATCGCCTGCGGAACTTAACACGTTTGATCCAAAACTTAATCTATTTGTTCTTTTAGGTTTTGACTTGGATCTCCTGCGGAACTTAACACGTTCGACCCAAGTCACCTTAAGTTATTAATTCCATTAAATATTAATTTCCATAATTGGTTCCCAGTACTGACGTGGCGAGGCACATGACCTTCTTAGATATGGGAGCAACCACCACCGACTAGACAAAACCTTTTATGGAAAGCTAATATTTAATTTCCTAAAATAACTTTAGGTTAACCGAAAAGAACAATCAAATCACAAGGAAAAGAAAAACATAAGAACACTATATCGAAAACAAATTCGAAACTCTAGAATCATATGCCTCTTGTATTTAGTATTATTTCCAAAAATAACTAGTATGATGCGGAAAGAAAAAATACCAGTTATACCTTTTAGAAAAACCTCTTGATCTTCTACCGTATTCCTCTTCTAACCTCGGACGTTGTGTGGGCAACGATCTTCCGAGATGAGAAACCACCAAAGCACCTTCTCCTTTCTTCAAATTTCGGCCAAGCACAAAGCTTCCAAAAGATGAAGATCTTTTCCACCAACCAAGCTCCAAGGGATGTAGGTTTTCTCTCCTTCTTCCTCAAGCTAGATCCGACCACCAATTAAAACTCCATAAGCATGAAGAGGTTCGGCCACAAAGAGAAGAAGAAGAGAAGAAGGAAGGGTCGGCCACACCACCAAGGAAAAGAGAAAGAAAAATAGAATAGAGTCGTTCACCTTGAAGCCTCCTCTACCCCCTCTTTTATAATCCTTGGTCTTGGCAAATAAGGAAAATTTCCTTAATTCTTTTTCCATTGAAAAAAAAAATTATTTAATTAAAAATAATTTTCTTTTTCAAATGCAATGGTCGGCCACCTCAAGCCCCAAATCAAGGAAAGTTTTAATTAAAACAAGAATTAAAACTTCCTAATTTGTTTCCGGAAATTTATAAAAATTTCTCCAATAATTTAATCCCTTCATGATTGGTTTATAGAAAGGAAATTTAATAAATTAAAATATTTCTTTTAAACATGTGGATAAAAAGAAAGTTATCTCTAAAAATTAAAATCTCTTTTAATCTACAAATAAGGAAAGATATCAAGTCTTTTCTTAATCTTTTGTAGAAACTAATAAAAGAGAATTATTAATTTTTAAACTTTCTTTAAAATCATGAACATGGTTAAAAAGGAAAGTTTTCTTAAAATTTAAAATCTTCCTTTAATCAACAAATAAGGAAAGATTTCAAATTTTAAACTCTCTTTTAAACATGTAGATGATTTACAAATAAGGAAAGTTTTTACCAAAAAATTAAAACAATCATTTTAAACTACAAATAAGGAAAGAGATTAATCTCTTCTCTTAATCTTTTGTAAAAAGCTATAAAAGGACATTTTTAATTTTTAAACTCTCTTTTAAAATCATGATATCCACATAAGAAATAATTTTAATAAAAATCCTTTTTAATATTCTAGTGGCCGGCCACCTAAGCTTGGGACCCAAGCTTTGGCCGGCCACCTACATGACTCATCCACTTGATCTTGGCCGGCCCTAGCTTGGGTTCCAAGCTAGCTTGGCCGGCCCCATTGGATGGGTAAGAAGGTGGGTATGCGGTGGATATAAATCTCTATATACTAGAGGCTACGATAGGGACCGAGAGGAGGAATTGGTTTTGGTCTCCCGATGAAATTAAGCATCTCGTGTTCGCCCCGAACACACAACTTAATTTCATCAATAATAATTCATTCCACTAAAGAACTATTATTGAACTACCGCACCAATCCCAAATTACATTTTGGGCTCCTTCTTATTATGAGTGTGTTAGTCTCCCTGTGTTTAAGATAACAAATGCCCACTAATTAAGTAAGTTACTGACAACTCACTTAATTAATATATAGCTCCAAGAGTAGTACCACTCAACTTCATCATCATGTCGGACTAAGTCCACCTGCAGGGTTTAACATGACAATCCTTATGAGCTCCTCTTGGGGACATTCTCAACCTAGATTACTAGGACACAGTTTCCTTCTATAATCAACAACACACACTATAAGTGATATCATTTCCCAACTTATCGGGCTTATTGATTCATCGAACTAAATCTCACTCATTGATAAATTAAAGAAATAAATATCAAATATATATGCTTGTTATTATATTAGGATTAAGAGCACATACTTCCATAATAACTGAGGTCTTTGTTCCTTCATAAAGTCAGTATAAAAGAAACGACCTCAAATGGTCCTACTCAATACACTCTAAGTGTACTAGTGTAATTATATAGTTAAGATAAACTAATACCTAATTACACTACGACCTTCCAATGGTTTGTTCCTTTCCATCTTGGTCGTGAGCTACTGTTTATAATTTATAAGGAACCAATAACATGATCTTCTGTGTGTGACACCACACACCATGTTATCTACAATATAAATTAATTGAGCAACTACATTTATCATAAATGTAGACATTTGACCAATGTGATTCTTATTTCTAGATAAATATTTATACCAAAAGCTAGGCTTTTAGTATACACTCTAACAATTATATTAGGCAGTGCAATTTACATGATGATTTGAACAACTATTAACAACTATTATTTCAGTCTAATTGTTTAACTTATGATGTTCCCACTTACATGAATGATGAGGAACTTCTAACAGGCAGGCAGTGCTCCAATGCCGTGATGACTTGCAGGTGTTGGTTGCTACTCGGAAAACCTATAGGTTCCACTGTACAAAAATTTTGTACAAAGGTCTGAACCTTTTCCTAGCTACCATGTGTTCTTTTAAATTAAATTCTGGATCGCCTGCGGAACTTTACACGTTTGATCCAAAACTTAATCTATTTGTTCTTTTAGGTTTTGACTTGGATCTCCTGCGGAACTTAACACGTTTGACCCAAGTCTCCTTAAGTTATTAATTCCATTAAATATTAATTTCCATAAAAGGTTCCCAGTACTGACGTGGCGAGGCACATGGCCTTCTTGGATATGGGAGCAACCACCACCGACTAGACAAAACCTTTAATAGAAAGCTAATATTTAATTTCCTAAAATAACTTTAGGTTAACCAAAGAGAACAATCAAATCACAAGGAAAAGAAAGAAACAAAAGAACACAACTTCGAAAAACCATATTCGAAACACTAGAACGTAAGCCTCTTGTATTTAGTATTATTTCCAAAAATAACTAGTATGATGCGGAAAGAAAAATTACTAGTTATACCTTTTAGAAAAAAACCTCTTGATCTTCTACCGTATTCCTCTTCTTATCCCGGACGTCGTGTGGGCGACGATCTTCCGAGACGAGAACCACCACGCACCTTCTTCTTCTCCAAGCAAGGTTCGGCCACAAGAAGAACCACCTCCAAGGAAGAAGAAATTGATCACCACCAATACTCCAAGGGATCTTCAAGATGAGGCTTCCTCCTCTTCTTCTTCTCCTTCCTAGGTCCGGCCACCAACAAGAGCTCCAAGAGATGTATGGTTCGGCCACCAAAAGAGAAGAAGGGAGAAAGGCTAGGGCCGGCCACAAGAAGAAGAAAAGAGGGGGAGAAAAATAGAATAGATTCGTTAGCTTTGAAGCCTCCTCTACCCCCTCTTTTATAATCCTTGGTCTTGGCAAATAAGGAAAATTTAATAAAAACTTCCTTAATTCTTTTGCCATGAAAAGGAAAAATTTATTTAATCAAAAATAATTTTCCTTCTCCAATTTATTTGGCCGGCCACACCATAGAATTTCCAAGCAAATAAAATTTTAAACATCAATTAAAACTTCCTTATTTGCTTCCGGAAATTTATAAAAATTTCTCAATAATTTTTATCCCTTCATGATTGGTTTATAAAAAGGAAATTTAATAAATTAAAATCTTTCTTTTAAACATGTGGATAAAAAGAAAGTTATCTCTAAAAATTAAAATCTCTTTTAATCTACAAATAAGGAAAGATATCAAATCTTTTCTTAATCTCTTGTAGAAACTTATAAAAGAGAATATTTAATTTTTAAACTTTCTTTTAAATCATGAACATGTTTTAAAAGGAAAGTTTTCTTAAAATTTAAAATCCTCCTTTAATCAACAAATAAGGAAAGATTTCAAATTTTAAACTCTCTTTTAAACATATAGATGATTTACAAATAAGGAAAGTTTTACCAAAAATTAAAACCATCCTTTTAAACTACAAATAAGGAAAGAGATTAATCTCTTCTCTTAATCTTTGTAGAAAGCTATAAAAGGAAATTTTAATTTTAAACTCTCTTTAAAAACATGATATCCACATAAGAAATAATTTTAATAAAAACCTTTTTAATATTCTAGTGGCCGCCACCTAAGCTTGGGACCCAAGCTTTGGCCACCACCTAACTCATCCATTTGGTCTTGGCGGCCCTAGCTTGGGTTCCAAGCTAGCTTGGCCCCATTGGATGGGTAAGAAGGTGGGTATGCGGTGGGTATAAATCTCTATATACTAGAGGCTACAATAGGGACCGAGAGGAGGAATTGGTTTTGGTCTCCCGATAAAATTAAGCATCCCGTGTTCGCCCCGAACACACAACTTAATGTTATCAATAATAATTCATTCCACTAGAGAACTATTATTGAACTACGCACCAATCCCAAATTACATTTGGGCTCCTTCTTATTATGAGTGTGTTAGTCTCCCTGTGTTTAAGATAACAAATGTCCACTAATTCAGTTACTGACAACTCACTTAATTAATATCTAGCTCCAAGAGTAGTACCACTCAACTTCATCGTCATGTCGGACTAAGTCCACCTGCAGGGTTTAACATGACAATCCTTATGAGCTCCTCTTGGGGACATTCTCAACCTAGATTACTAGGACACAGTTTCCTTCTATAATCAACAACACACACTATAAGTGATATCATTTCCCAACTTATCGAGCTTATTGATTCATCGAACTAAATCTCACCCATTGATAAATTAAAGAAATCAATATCAAATATATGTGCTTGTTATTATATTAGGATTAAGAGTACACACTTCCATAATAACCGAGGTCTTTGTTTCTTTATAAAATCAGTATAAAAGAAACGACCTCAAATGGTCCTACTCAATACACTCTAAGTGTACTAGTGTAATTATACAGTCAAGATAAACTGATACCTAATTACACTACGACCTTCTAATGGTTTGTTCCTTTCCATTTTGGTCGTGAGCTACTGTTTATAATTTATAAGGTACTGATAACATGATCTTCTGTGTGTGACACCACACACCATGTTATCTACAATATAAATTAATTGAACAACTACTTTTATCATAAATGTAGTTATTTGACCAATGTGATTCTTATTTCTAGATAAATGTTTATACCAAAAGCTAGACTTTTAGTATACACTCTAACAATCTCCCACTTATACTAAAAGACTAAGCTGCCATATCTGCTGCCATACATCTGATTCCCATGCCTTTCAAACTCTTGTTAAGGACCTTAGGTTATCATCTGATGCAATCTAGGCGGCAACAACTTTTCCTCGTTTATACGATTTCTCGTATTGGGTGGTACTTGCGCTCTATTGTGTTTACTTGCCTTATAGACTTATGGTTTCTTCGAGTTTGTTACTGCACCAACATTATTACAATAAATTGTAATAATCTTTGGACAAACCAGAAATCATCTCTAAATCTATCTTGAGGTTATTGAGTCATTCAGCTTTTATGGCTACCTTAGAGGCTTGCCATATACTAAGCTTTTATGGTGGAGTCCAGATAAACACCTATGCTTATCACTCTTCCATAGTTATGACTTTACCTCCTAAAGTAAACACAAAACCCCGAGGTTGACTTAATATTGTCCCTATCCGATTGGAAGTTAAAATCCATGCAACCCACAGGGACCAAAATAACTGCCTTGTAAACTAGCATATAATCTCTAGTGCCTCTAAGGTACTTATATGCTTTACTGCAGTCCAATGTCCTTGTCTAGGGTTACTTTGATATCTGCTAACTATGCCCTTGGCAAAACAGATTTCTGATCTCGTGCATAGCATACATTAGGTTGTCTAACTGCCGAAGCATAAAGAACTACCTACATGTCCTCAATCTCCTTTGATGTCATCGAAGACATCTCTTTAGATAAAAACACTCCATTCTTAAAAGGTAAGAAACCTTTCTAGGAGTTTTGCATGCTAAAAACGAGTAAGGATTTTTTCGATATATTAAACTCGGGATATATCTATATATATTTCTTGCGATTCCTTATTACTTTGATCACAAAAATATATACATTCTCCCAAGTCCTTTATATCGAATTATTTGGACAACCATACCCTTACTTCTGACAACATTTTGATATTGTTTCCAACTACCAAAATTGTTATCTACGTATAGTACAAGAAACACCACCACGTTTCCATCACACCATTTGTATACACAAGACTTATCCGTTTACTCAATAAATCGAAAGGTCTGGATTACTTTGATAAACTGGATGTTCCAAGACCTTGAAGCTTTGCCTCAGTCCATAGACTGATTGAGCTTTCTCACAAGATGCTCTTAGCCCTTTGTAATGAACCTTTCTGGTTTGCTTTATGTGGATGCTATCTTCAAGACTTCCATTAAGGAATGCTGTCTTGACATCCACTTGCCAAATAGATAAAAGAATCTGGATAGACTTAAACATGGCTACCAGTGAAAAAGTTTCCTTTTTCATCAAGCCTTGCTTTTGAAAGTTTCTACCTTCCTGTCTATTCCTCTTTTCCTATTATAGACTTTTTTTTACACCCAAAGGCTTTTTACACCATTTGGTGTTTCTACAAGCTTCCAGATTTTATTAGAATACATATATTCTAATTCTGTTATTCATTACTCTTTGCCAAGATGTTGCATTTTTATCTTGGAGTGCTTCGTCATATGTCCGGAGATCAGGTTCATGCCCTCCAGGGATCAAGTCCAAAAACTCTCCCAAAACATGAATCCTTTTAGGTTGCTTATCAACCCTCCCACTACGACAAGGCACTTTTTGCAATTGTGTATCATTTGTGATACGTGTTGCAGTTTCCTTGTGGTATCTCATCTTGTACAGTTGGTACTTGATTAGACATGTCTTCTATTATTTCCTTAAGAACAAATTTTCTTATGGGCACATGGTTTATTATATAGTCATTTTCTAAAAATCGGTCATTGATAATGACCTTCTGATTTTTAAGACTATAAACCTACTTTTGTTTCTCTAGGATAACTCACAAACAAGTGAACTCCTGCCCAACTTATCAGTGTCTCTTATGTGCTAGACCACCCAAATCCGAATATACTTCAGACTAGGCTTACGCCCATTCTGCAATTCTATGGGAGTAGAGAGTTCTGACTTTAGAAGGTATTATGTTCACTTCTGTTTCTAGTGTATATCCTTAAAACAAATTTGGTAATAACTCATCATCGATCTAATTATTCCATAAGAGCCTTATACCTTCTTTCTACTACACCATTCTGTTGGGATGTACCAGGTGCAGTTAGTTAGGATTGAGTCCCGACTTCTGATAAGTGACTCCCAAATTATCCTAAGAGGTACTTGCCACTACGATCTTACCATAGTGACTTAATACTTTTACTTTAACATTTCTCCGCATCAGCCTTGTACTCTTTGAACTAATCAAAGTACTTAGTCTTGCGGCACATTAAATAAATGTATTTGTATCTTGAATAGTTATCTATAAAATAGATGAAATATTCGATACTACCTCTTGCCTGGATAGTCATAGGATCACACAAATCAGAATGAACCAATTCCATCATATCTTTGGCTCCATACCCCTTTGACTTAAAAGCTTCTTGGTTATTTTTCCTTCCAAGTAAGACTCGTAGGTTGGAAAGATTTCCACTACTAATGAACTCAAAAGTTCATCAGCTACCAATGAATCCTACTTAAGTTAATATAACCTAGCTTTAGATGCCAAAGATATAATTGGTTCATCTCCGAAGGTTGCTTCCTCTTAAAGTTAGAAGATGTGTTATAATTTCCATTTATTACATCGTGGGAGTTATTGGATTATAAATTGTCAACCAACATACTAGAATCGATAACTTGACTATTTTTCTTGATAACAACTTTGTTATCAAAATAGACACAATATCTATTCTATAATAGTTTAGAAACTGAAATCAGGTTCTTCCTAAACTTAGTACGTAAAGACAATTACTAATAATCCAAATTTTATTCCTATTAGAGAATAAACCTCTCCCACTGCAATAGCTACTACTTTTGCAGTAGTACCCATGTGGACGGTGTTCTCCACTAAACATGTTTCAACTAATGAATAAAATACACCTATATTGTTCTTAGTTCTAAGAGGACAGTCTACCTAAATGTCCAAATCCTATTTCCAATCAATTATAATTGGGACCACTAAGTATATCAGCTAGGGATTGATCATTATCCTATGAATCACAAAAATATTTGGTTAAGACCAACTCCTTAAAAATCCCATGAATTTTGTATGCCACGTTAGTGTGGACGTATACAAATTCAAAGAGGAAATTTTATCATTTAATTTTATTATCTCGTCATCCTAACTTTATGACGAATAAAATTAATAGTTAGTCTATCTTTAATCAAATATTTGGTCAAGACTCTAAATTTAAAATAATATTGATTCCTCTAACAATACTATTTAAATTTACCAACACCTCAAAACACCGTGAATTTTGCATGCCACGTTAGTGTGGACGTATACAAAATCAACATTTGTAAGAGGAGGGTTTTTACCCATTAACTATCTTGTCAACGTAACTTTATGACAAATAAAATTATCTCAAACACCGTTAATTTTGTATGCCACGTTAGTGTGGATGTATACAAAATCAATCATTTGTAAGAGGGGTTTTAACCCTTTAATTTTATTATCTTGTCAACCTAGTTTTATGACAAATTAATAGTTGGTTTCATTTGGTCACACAAATAATAGCAGTCTGATGGGGAGGATACTATTAGATGTGTCTAAGTGTATACCATTACTTGACACTAAGTCCATTAATAAGATTATGCCCTTCCGTTGGGGAAGATCACACGCTCTTAATTAACTTCCTATAGTCATCCAAAATGGAAGTCTGTTCTAGTGATCTGCAAACTAGCTCATCCGTTATGGAGGAAGGCACTCGAGCCAACGCAAGCTTGTTTGCATCACTTACAAACCAGTAATGGAGACCATGGGATTTACTTAAAATCCTCTCCCACTTAGTTATTTATTAATGAGGAATTTTAACTATGCTAGCCTACTAAACTTGTAAACTAACATGCACAGACAATATAAAAGCAATAAATAGAAAATCTAATTTTCAACTATTATGGCTTTTATCTCTAGTTGTCTTCCGTGTGTTGTCATCCCAAGCTGCTGCCATATTTGGCCACCGCCACTGGGTCTCGCATCCATCTTGCTCCTAGTTCCGCTGTGCCTCCGGTCCATAGAAGGTTCCACGCTTTGCAAGATTCGATCCATGACATAAATAGAATTTTACATTTTGATCCTATATTCCATAAAAGGAATGTACATGTATCTAGATCAAAATAAAATCCTAATAAAACTAAATACGACTCTGCTGTATTTTATAATACAATCATGCACACACAATAAAATGCCCTTGACATGTCCAAGGGTCCAATCACACATAATAACTATAAGCCATAATAGTTGGATCCTGCATCCACAAAGTTAGCATATCCTACTATTATCCCGCCTAAATTATGTATGACATGTGCATAATTAAACTAATACTAAATACAGAGGCAAAACCCTAGCTCGATACCAATTGTTGGTTGCTACTCGGAAAACCTATAGGTTCCACTGTAAAATTTTGTACAAAGGTCGAACCTTTCCTACCTACCATGTGTTCTTTTAAATTAAATTGGATCGCTGCGCTTTACACGCTTGATCCAAAACTTAATCTATTTGTTCTTTTAGGTTTTGACTTGGATCTCCGGAAGAACACGTTTGACCCAAGTCTCCTTAAGTTATTAATTCCATTAAATATTAATTTCCATAAAAGGTTCCCAGTACTGACGTGGCGAGGCACATGGCCTTCTTGGATATGGGAGCAACCACCACCGACTAGACAAAACCTTTAATAGAAAGCTAATATTTAATTTCCTAAAATAACTTTAGGTTAACCAAAGAGAACAATCAAATCACAAGGAAAAGAAAGAAACAAAAGAACACAACTTCGAAAAACCATATTCGAAACACTAGAACGTAAGCCTCTTGTATTTAGTATTATTTCCAAAAATAACTAGTATGATGCGGAAAGAAAAATTACTAGTTATACCTTTTAGAAAAACCTCTTGATCTTCTACCGTATTCCTCTTCTTATCCCGGACGTCGTGTGGGCGACGATCTTCCGAGACGAGAACCACCACGCACCTTCTTCTTCTCCAAGCAAGGTTCGGCCACAAGAAGAACCACCTCCAAGGAAGAAGAACTTGATCACCACCAATACTCCAAGGGATCTTCAAGATGAGGCTTCCTCCTCTTCTTCTTCTCCTTCCTAGGTCCGGCCACCAACAAGAGCTCCAAGAGATGTATGGTTCGGCCACCAAAAGAGAAGAGAGGAAGAAAGGGCAGGCCACAAAGAAGAAAAGAGGGGAAAAATAGAATGGATTCGTTAGCTTTGAAGCCTCCTCTACCCCCTCTTTTATAATCCTTGGTCTTGGCAAATAAGGAAAATTTAATAAAAACTTCCTTAATTCTTTTGCCATGAAAAGGAAAAAATTATTTAATCAAAAATAATTTTCCTTCTCCAATTTATTTGGCCGGCCACACCATAGAATTTCCAAGCAAATAAAATTTTAAACATCAATTAAAACTTCCTTATTTGCTTCCGGAAATTTATAAAAATTTCTCAATAATTTTTATCCCTTCATGATTGGTTTATAAAAAGGAAATTTAATAAATTAAAATCTTTCTTTTAAACATGTGGATAAAAAGAAAGTTATCTCTAAAATTAAAATCTCTTTTAATCTACAAATAAGGAAAGATATCAAATCTTTTCTTAATCTCTTGTAGAAACTTATAAAAGAGAATATTTAATTTTAAACTTTCTTTTAAATCATGAACATGTTTTAAAAGGAAAGTTTTCTTAAAATTTAAAATCCTCCTTTAATCAACAAATAAGGAAAGATTTCAAATTTTAAACTCTCTTTTAAACATATAGATGATTTACAAATAAGGAAAGTTTTTACCAAAAATTAAAACCATCCTTTTAAACTACAAATAAGGAAAGAGATTAATCTCTTCTCTTAATCTTTTGTAGAAAGCTATAAAAGGAAATTTTTAATTTTTAAACTCTCTTTTAAAACATGATATCCACATAAGAAATAATTTTAATAAAAATCCTTTTTAATATTCTAGTGGCCGGCCACCTAAGCTTGGGACCCAAGCTTTGGCCGGCCACCAACTTAACTCATCCACTTGGTCTTGGCCGGCCCTAGCTTGGGTTCCAAGCTAGCTTGGCCGGCCCCATTGGATGGGTAAGAAGGTGGGTATGCGGTGGGTATAAATCTCTATATACTAGAGGCTACGATAGGGACCGAGAGGAGGAATTGGTTTTGGTCTCCCGATAAAATTAAGCATCCCGTGTTCGCCCCGAACACACAACTTAATTTTATCAATAATAATTCATTCCACTAGAGAACTATTATTGAACTACCGCACCAATCCCAAATTACATTTTGGGCTCCTTCTTATTATGAGTGTGTTAGTCTCCCTGTGTTTAAGATAACAAATGTCCACTAATTAAGTAAGTTACTGACAACTCACTTAATTAATATCTAGCTCCAAGAGTAGTACCACTCAACTTCATCGTCATGTCGGACTAAGTCCACCTGCAGGGTTTAACATGACAATCCTTATGAGCTCCTCTTGGGGACATTCTCAACCTAGATTACTAGGACACAGTTTCCTTCTATAATCAACAACACACACTATAAGTGATATCATTTCCCAACTTATCGAGCTTATTGATTCATCGAACTAAATCTCACCCATTGATAAATTAAAGAAATCAATATCAAATATATGTGCTTGTTATTATATTAGGATTAAGAGTACACACTTCCATAATAACCGAGGTCTTTGTTTCTTTATAAAATCAGTATAAAAGAAACGACCTCAAATGGTCCTACTCAATGCACTCTAAGTGTACTAGTGTAATTATACAGTCAAGATAAACTGATACCTAATTACACTACGACCTTCTAATGGTTTGTTCCTTTCCATTTTGGTCGTGAGCTACTGTTTATAATTTATAAGGTACTGATAACATGATCTTCTGTGTGTGACACCACACACCATGTTATCTACAATATAAATTAATTGAACAACTACTTTTATCATAAATGTAGTTATTTGACCAATGTGATTCTTATTTCTAGATAAATGTTTATACCAAAAGCTAGACTTTTAGTATACACTCTAACAGCAGGCATGATGGCAGTGCATAGTACTTGAGAAAGATGACATACGAGATAGTAACTGCCATGATTTACAGGCATGTAGAGCTTCCTTGAATGGTGATAGCAGTAATGGCTCATGCTCAAGAAACTCACATGTTGGTTGGAATATCAATTCATTTCTCTTTAGGTCACTCTAATTATTGCACCCTGATCTTCTATCCAAAACATGCAACCACAATTGCCACCGCAGACTAGCTCTTCATTTCTTTAACATGTGCTTGATCTTCAACATCTAAACCATTATTGCTAACTAGACCTAAACCTGTTTCTTTTTCTTTGGATAAGTTCTCAATCTTTTCTCATGGCTGCATCCCTCAATTGTAAGTTTCCCTTCTTCAGTTTCCTGCACATTTATATGACTGAGGACATAAAAAGTGGAGGGCAGCGACCTGCCATTTTTCCTGGCATACCATAAGTAGGGAACTGGGGTTCTCCACGAGTTCCAAGTTCATTTCCCTAACACACCATAAGTATGAAAGGGAGGGCAACAACCTGCCATTTTCCCACAAATCGCCATTTTCACAGGTCTGCTGAAACTTTCATCAAAACTGTAAAAATATATATATATATATATACAATGATTGATGTCTAGTTTGACAACATTGGCAATTCACTAAATCCTTGTAGGCATGACCATATATTATTTATACGATACTTAGAAGCAACCTACCTCACTCCTCTGCCTCCCTCTAGGTTCACCGACTTCCACCACCAACATCATCAAATGGAGGATTATCCGCCATGGCCGCCCTTCGTCGTTATTCTCTTTTGCTCAACTCACAGTGTATGTGAGGACATGTGTTTCTCCGACGTCCATGAGCTCATCTCTTCAATTCCCTTTTGCATGGTCTTTCACTGCATATACTCCTCAGGCCATATTTTTGGGCGTCTCTTCTTCAACATCTATGCCGACGCCCTTGATGTCATTCTCTTCTTATGGGCTGCAGCCTTGAAGGTGCCCACCTCCTCACCCCTCTCATTGAAGTCGCCTTCGATGCTCCATATGATAAATCCGAGGAGGAGATTCTTTTGAATGCTTTATTTTGCGGTCACATTAGAGGGCTTCTTTATTATATAGGAGTGCAATTCTCGGAGCAGAAGATCAACGAGCTCTCAATGAAGTTCAATAATATTTCAGCTCATCAAACTACTCTTATGAGGTTTAATGAATTGAGGAGCGAGAGAAAGCACTTGAGAGATCAACTACGGGAGTTTTGGGCTGCCTTGAGATACCTTCTTGTTAAACTTGGGGAGCTAGTAGAGGACATTCACTTTGATTTTCATAAAGAGATGAACAATTGGGATGATCAAGTTGAAATTTTTTTTCTTCGAGATGAGTTTGACTAGAATCAAATTCATCGATTGACGATGAGAGAGTGCCGACGGTTAGAGGATGGGTTACCCATTTATGGATGAAGATGGGAAATTCTTTCCTATATTTTTTCAAATCAAATAATTCTTTTAGCTTGCCATTTTTTATATATTACTTTTTAATATTCTTTTGATTTAATATATAAAAAGATGTATAATCGGACCTCACTCTGTAAATGCAAACCTGAGGTTCGATTGGATTGAGTAGGTTCATGGGTTTGTAGCTGTGTGTGCCAGTTGTCCAGGCATAATATGCATAGCAAATATTCAAAATGCTCCTGTCTACAACATTCTTTCCCAGCCCTTTGAACCCCCATAGCTGTCTTCCGAAAAAAGTCACAGCAGGCCTCTGAAATTGTTGATGTTGGATGCTATATAATTGATTATCACACCTCTGAGATAGGGAGATAGTGTTGCCGGATAGTTGTATTGTATGAATATTTTCAATGCATCAGTAGCTAGCAGAGGGATGCCACCAAAAAGACACCATTGAGAGGATAATCATGAAGTTCACAACCTTTGGTTTTCTAACACTGAAAGTTTCCTAACATTGTGCCAGCTGGGTAAGCATCTGGAATAGGGGAATATAATTATTAGTGTTGATGAATGAACAGATTGTTGATCTACTGGCAAGTGGAAGAGCTGATGTTGATCAAGATATTACCAAAATTATGGGAAGATTTGACTGGCTGATTCACTTTAAATTTGAAAGGATGATTCATCCTAATTCTTTCAAACTTTCAGTTGCCAATTGCCTTTTGTTTAGACCTTTTCTAGCTAGTGTGTGTGTTTGTAGATAAACTTGTTTTCTTTTATGCTAATTGAAGTTAACTGGAGGCATTGTCAATTGTCATGGAGTAAGTTATTCAGCCGTCTTTTGCATGCACAACATGATCAATTGAGTTGTTAGCTTGGGTGACAATTTTATTCTTATCTTGCACAACTAGTGCTTACTTTTGGTTTTCTAATTGTTCAATGAATGCGCTAGACTCTTATTTTAGCTATTGCCCATTATGTTCTTGCGACCTCTAGGATTTCTGGTACATTTATGCTTTCCGACGTCCTCTTTACAATATAGTATCTTTAGAATCATGGACTTCTTTGTCGGTGCATGTTGTGTAAAATAATTCATCCTATGACCCACCCGTCCGGCCTGGCTCTTTCTATAATTTTATATTTCGGGTCGAAGACAAGTTATCTGTAACATGTCTGTCTTGTCTTTGGCGATGGTTTAACAAAGTCGATGTGTTATCAAATTAGAGAAGTGACAGTTACATTCAAGTTTGAAATATCAGACACCTGAGAGGCTAATCTTGCTGAACAAGCAAATAATCGATGTCGAATGCAAATTTAGTTACTTCACTAGTTAGATATAATTGTTTAAATCTTGAAAAAACAGAAACTAGGGATCAAAGTTTAGCTAATGTGGATAATGTCAACCATAACTCTATAGAACCTCTCGTAGCTGAGATGCAACCCCATGAGGATATAAACATTTCATCAATTGCATGGGTGAAACTAGAACGTGATGTTCCCACTGGATGCATGTGACACTGGATTATAACAGACAGTGTAATTTACATGATGATTTGAACAACTATTATTTCAGTCTAATTGTTCAACTTATGATGTTCCCACTTACATGAACGACGAGGAACTCTTTACAGTCAGGCAGTGCTCCAATGCCATGATGATTTGCAGGTATGAGGATAGTGCATAGTACTTGAGAGAGATGACATACGAGTATAGTAACTGCCATGATGATTTACAGGCATGTAGAGCTTCCTTGAATGGTGATAGCAGTAATGGCTCTTGCTCAAGAAACTCACATGTTGGTTGAAATAGCAATTCATTTTCTCTTTAGGTCACTCTTCTTTAATTATTGCACCACGATCTTCTATCCAAAATAGGCGACCACAATTGGCACCGTAGACAAGCTCTTCATTTCTTTTGCATGTGTTTGATCTCCAACAGCTAAACCATTATTGCTAACTAGACCTAAACCTGTTTCTTTTTCTTTGGATAAGTTCTCAATCTTTTCTCGTGGCTCCTTCCCTCAATTGTAACTTTCCCTTCTTCAGTTTCCTGCACATTTCTACGACTGAGGACAGAAAAAGTGGGCAGCGACCTGCTATTTTTTTCTGGCATACCATAAGTAGGGAACTGGGGTTCTCTACGAGCTCCAAGTTCATTTCCCTGACACACCATAAGTATGAAAGGGAGGGCAACAACCTGCCATTTTCCCTCAAATTGTCATTTTCACAGGTCTGCTAAAGCTTTCATCAAAACTACAAAAATAAATAAATATATAAATAAATAAAATACAATGAACAATGTCTAGTTTGACAACATTGGCAATTCACTAAACCCTTATAGGCATGACCATATATTATTTATACGATAATTAGAAGCAACCTACCTCACTCCTCTCCCTCCCTCTAGGTTCACCAACTTCCACCACCAACATCATCAAATGGTGGATTATCCACTGTGGCCGCCCTTCGTCGTCGTTCTTTATTGCTCGGCTCACGGTGTACCTGAGGACATGTGTTTCTTCGACGTCCTTAAGCTCATCTCTTCCATTCCGTCTTGCACGGTCTTTCACTACATATACTCCTCAGGCCCTGTTTTTGGGCGTCTCTTCTTCAACATCTAAGGCGACGCCCTTTATGCCATTCTCTTCTTATGGGGCCGCCGCCTTTATGGCTCCCACCTTCTCACCCCTCTCATTGAAGTCGCCTTCGACGCTCCATATGATAAATCCGAGGAGGAGATTCTTTTGAAGGCTCTTTTTTGTGGTCACATTAGAGGACTTCTTTATTATATAGGAGTGCAATTCTCAGAGCAGAAGATCAGCGAGCTCTCAATGAAGATTAATAATATTTCAGCTCGTCATACTACTCTTCTGAGGTTTAATGAACTGAGGAGCGAGAGAAAGCACTTGAGAGATCAACTACGGGAGTTCAGGGCTGCCATGAGATGCCTTCTTGTTAAACTTGGAGAGCAAGTAGAGGATATTCACTTTGATTTGCATAAAGAGATGAATAATTGGGATGAACAAGTTGAAATTTTTTATCTTGGAGAATCAAATTCATCGATTGACGATGAGAGAGTACCGACGGTCAGAGGATGGGTAACCCGTCTATGGATGTAGAAGGGAAATTCTTTCCTATATTTTTTCCAATAAGGTAATTCTTTTAGCTTGCCATTTTTTATATATTAATTTTTAATATTCTTTTCATTTAATATAAAAAGATGTACAATCGGACCTCACTCTATTAATGCAAACCTGAGGTCCGATTGGATTGAGTAGGTTCAGGAGTTTGTAACTGAGTGCAGCAGTTGTCCAGCCATAATATGCATAGCAAATATTCAAAATGCTCCTATCTACAACATTATTTCGCAGCCTTTTGAACCCCCATAGCACTCATCCGAAAAAAAGTCAAACTAGGCCTCTGGAATTGTTGATGTTGGATGTTATACAATTGATTACCACGCCTGAGATTCGGAGATAGTGCCGTCAGATAGCTGTATTGTATGAATATTTTCAATGCATCAGTAGCTAGCAGAGAGATGACACCAAAAAGACACCATTGAGAGGATAATCATGAAGTTCACAACCTTTGGTTTTCTAACACTGAAAGTTTCCTAACATTGTGCCAGCTGGGTAAGCATCTGGAATAGGGGAATATAATTATTAGTGCTGATGAATGAACAGATTGTTGATCAACTGGCAAGTGGAACAACTGATGTCGATCAAGATATTGCCAAAAGAAGGGGAAGATTTGACTGGTTGATTCACTTTAAATTTGAAAGGATGATTCATCCAAGTTCTTTCAGACTTTCAATTGCCAATTGCCTTTTGTTTAGACCTTTTCTAGCTAGTGTGTGTGTTTGTAGATAAATTTATTTTCTTTTATGCTCATTGAAGTTAACTGGAGGCATTGTTGTCCATTGATCCAATAGGGCCCTTGTCAATTGTCATGGAGTAAGTTATTTAGCTGTATTCTACATGCACAACATGATCAATTGAGTTGCTAACTTGGGTGACGATTTTGTTCTTATCTTGCACAACTAGTGCTAACTTTTAGTTTTGTAATTGTTCAATGAATACGCTAGACTCTTATTTTAGCTATTGCCCATTATGTTCTTGCGACTTCTAGGATTTCTGTTACAGTTATACTTTTCGAGGTCCTCTTTGCAATATAGTATCTTTTGAATCAAGGACTTCTTTGTCAGTGCATGTTGTTTTTTCTTTTCTTTTAAGAGGTCATAGTCTTGATTGGAGAGTCTGGCTCAGGAAAGAGTACTCAATTGGCACAGTATCTTGCTGATTCGGGATTTGCTACTCGCAAAGCTGTTGTGTGTACACAGCCTTGCAAAATTGCTGCGAACACATTGGCACAAAGGGTTAGAGAGGAAGCCAATGGGTGTTATCCTAACAGCTTTGTGCTTTCTTATTCCAGTGATTCACCCTTTCCAGAATTTAAATCAGGCATAATATTTATGACAGCCCACTGTCTCCTTCAGCACTTTATGAATGGTACAAGTTGGGAGGGCGTTTCATGCATTATTATAGATGAAGCTCATGAAAGAAGTTTGAACACTGATCTTCTTCTAGCATTGATTAAAAAGAAGCTGCTTAAAAGACCAGAATTGCATGTTATAATAATGTCTGCGACAGCTGATGCAACCAAATTCTCAGATTATTTGTTTGGTTGCAACACCTATTATGTCATGGGAAGAAATTTTCCTGTGGAAATCAAATATGTAGCTGATGTATCTGCTAGCCCTTATGGTTCTACTAATATAAAGGTCCCTTCTGGAAAATGTGCGTCATATGTCTTGGATGTCCTGAAAATGGTAAAAGTTATATTCACAAGATAGAAGAAGATGGTGCCATCCTAGCATTTTTGACTTCTCAGATTGAAGTAGAATGGGCTTGCGAAATCTTTAGCGATCCTACTGCTTTGGTAATGCCTATGCATGGAAAACTTTCTGTTGAAGAGCAAAGAAAAGTTTTTCAGGTTTATCCTGGCAAGAGAAAAGTTATTTTCTGCCCGAGACATCTCTTACTATCAAAGGTATTAAATACGTTGTTGATTCTGGAATGGTTAAAGAGAGCAGGTTTGAACCTAGAGCGGGACTAATGTGCTTAAGGTCAGTCCAGTCAGTCAAAGTTTTGCTAACCAACGAGCAGGCCGAGCAGGTCGAACAGAACCTGGCAAGTGTTACAGACTCTATTCAGAGTCCGATTTTCATGCAATGAAAATGCATTAGGAACCTGAAATCCGGAAAGTCTTCCTTGGTGTTGCTGTTTTGCGAATCCTTGCTTTGGGTATTAAGAATGTTGATGACTTTGAGTTTGTTGATGCTCCGTGCCCTAGGGCAGTTGAGATAGCAATTCAGAATATAATACATTTAGGCGCTGTCACACGGAAAGGTGAGGTCTTTGACCTTACAGAGATAGGTCAATATTTGGTGAAATTGGGCGTTGAGCCACGACTGGGGAAAATAATTTTTGATTGCTTTGACTGTGGTTTGAGGAAAGAGGGTGCTCCAATGTCGTGATGATTTGAACAACTTATGTTCAACTTATGATGTTTCCAATTACATGAACGATGAGGAACTTTTAACAGGCAAGCAGTGCTTCAATATCGTGATGATTTACAGGCATGATGTAGTGCATAGTACTAGAGAGAGATGACATACGAGTATAGTAACTGTCATGATGATTTACAGGCATGTAGAGCTTCCTTGAATGGTGATAGAAGTAATGGCTCCTGCTCAAGAAACTCACATGTTTGTTGAAATATCAATTCATTTCTCTTTAGGTCACTCTTCATTAATTATTGCACCCTGATTTTCTATCCAAAACAGGCGACCATAATTGCCACCGCAGACTAGCTCTTCATTTCTTTTGCATGTGTTTGATCTCCAACAGCAAAGCCATTATTGCTAACTAGACCTAAACCTATTTATTTTTCTCTGGATAAGTTCTCAATCTTTTCTCGTAGATGCTTCCCTCAATTGTAACTTTTCCTTCTTCAGTTTCCTGCACATTTCTACGAGTGAGGACAGAAAAAGTGGAGGGTAGTGACCTATCATTTTTCCTGACATACCATAAATAGGGAACTGGGGTTCTCCACGAGTTCCAAGTTCATTTCCCTAACACACCATAAATATGAAAGGGAGGACAACAACCTACCATTTTTTCTCAAATTGTCATTTTCACAAGTCTGCAACGTGCACTATTTTTAATATACGACAAAACTGTGGTCACAACTAATATGCAATATGTTGCAGGATCCTGAACACTTGCCATACTTGACGGAATCCAAGCATGACATTCCTCTCCAGGTATATGTTTGTTGCTTGTTAATCTTGTCGCATGCACATACACATCTAATGATCTAATGCATTTTTTTAAAAAAAAAAATATTCAAGGTTTGCTCTATCCATCTATCTATTGATAACATACATTTTTTCCTTAAGGTCTAGATCAAGCCTGATGGGCACGAACATCCTGTGCTTGTCACATCCAGCAATTTGAGTAATACGTAAGAACAGCAAACTTTTGCTACATATATATATTTTTATATACATATCCAGCTATCATCTCACACGATGTTGTTATTTTTCTATCAATTCTTCTTTTGTGTGTTAATAACTATGGAAATACCTTCGGGATTTAAGATCAACACTTTCAATTACATGATATTTGCTGAACCATTCATAAAGCAAATGTTGAATCAGATGTTTAATAATATCTTTTCTAAATACCTCTCTTGCATGATCTATTTGTTAGACACAAACAATCTAATATCGGAGATTTAAGGGTACTAGTCGCATATCCACTAGTAGAGCGTCTATCTTCAGGAGAACTTGCCCAATCCACATCACTATAGGCATGTAAATCTCGAGACGATTGACGATATAAAAGAAGACCATGTACAATAGTACCTTTGAGATAGCGAAGTATTCTTTTTACATTATCCCAATTTTGTTCAGTTGGAGCATGCATGAATTGACAACCACGATTTACTACAAAAGTAATATCAGGGTGTGTGATAGTGACATATTGTAAGGCTCCAACAATATTTCGATAAATCTGTGGATTAGACAGAGCAGGAGAGGATGCAGATAGAGAGTTGTTTATAGCAATTGGTGTAGAGACCGGACGTGCTCCATCCATTTTGGCTCTTTGAAGAAGTCTAGTAATGTATTTGCTCTGAGAGAGAAGATAGCCATCATCATGTGGAATAAGCTCAATACCAAGAAAAAAACGAGCAATGCCCAAATCTCGGGTAGGAAATTCTTGATTGAGAAGACTTAATAAAGTTATGATGCCCTTGTGATCATTACCGGTTATCAGGATGTCATCCACATAAATAAGAAAAAATATCATAGATCCATCATTATATTTGTGAAATAGAGACGAGTCAGTCTTTAATCCAGAAAATCCTTGAGATTGTAACCAATTGGATAGTCGATGAAACCATGCACGAGGAGCTTGTCGAAGACCATATAAAGATTTCTTAAGTTGGCAAACATGAGATGGAAATTGTGGATGAATGAACCCAGGTGGTTGCTCCATAAATACAGTTTCCTCAAGATGACCATGGAGAAACGCATTTGAGATGTCCAATTGGCGTACAGGCCAATTAGAACTAACAACTATCGATAATAATAGTCTGACATATGTAATCTTGATGACTGGACTAAAAGTGTCATTGAAGTCAATACCTGGTTGCTGACTAAAACCTTTGGCTACAAGTCGAGCTTTGTATCGTTCAAGAGAGCCATCAGCTCAATACTTAAGACGAAATATCCATTTAGAGCCCACAACATTCATTGAAGAAGTGCGTGGAACTAGACTCCATGTTCCATTGCGAAGAAGTGCATCAAATTATGTAGTCATTGCACTACGCCAATTTGGATCCTTGTTTGCTTGCGAAAAACAAGTTGGTTCAATAGATTTTGAAGAAACCACTAGAGCCCGTGGAAGAGGATATCGAGTCGCATTTGGTGGGCAACGTTCATAAATGTCACTAATGGGAAGTATGCGACGAGGAACATTATCATCTGAATCACTTGTTGATGGTGATGAGGAAGTAGCCTGACATGGTGATGTAGATGACGGACTTGCATTATCCGAGGATTCAAAACTAGAGAGCATATTATCTTCGACCGGCGAGGCTTCCAAGATTGGAGCAGCATCCTGAGGTGATTCTGATGGTATAGGGGAGTTATTAGAGAGCGGAGCAAGACCTAGGATGTCATCATTTATGACAATATTAGGTGGTATTAAGAAGGTGTCACCTGTATCTGGAGGAGAGATCGAAGAAGATACTGAAAAAGGGAATAGAGTCTCATCAAAAGTAACATGTCGTAAAATATAAATTCGACCTGTTGGTATATGTAAGCAACGATAACCATGGTGGAAATTGCTATAACCAAGGAAAACACATTGTAGTGAACGAGAGTCAAGTTTGTGTTTAGAGTAGGGGCGTAACCATGGATAACATGCGCAACCAAAAATTCGAAGGAAAGTATAATTAGGAGTTTGATTATAAAGTGCTTCAAAAGGACATTTATGATTGAGCACTGGAGTAGGGAGTCGATTTATGAGATATACAGCAGTGGTAACAGCTTCATCCCAAAATTTACGTGGAACTGATGCATGATGAAGAAGAGCTAAGGCAGTTTCGACTATGTGTCTATGTTTTCTCTCAGCAGAGCCATTTTGTTCCGGAGTGTGAGGACAAGAGACTCGATGAACAATTCCACAAGAGACTAGATGACGATGGAGAGCTTGATATTCACCTGCCCAATCAGAATGAAAAGAAAGTATTTTACGATTAAAATATCGTTCAACTTGATTTTGAAATTTACAGAATATATCCAATAAATCAGATTTTCTTTTCATAGGATAGAGCCAAGTATATTTACTAAATTGATCAATAAAGGTAACATAATATTAGAAACCTTGGTTAGATAAAACAGGTGCAGGACCCCAAACATCAGAATGAATTAATTCAAGTGGGAAATTATAAACATAATCGGATGAATAGAAAGGTAGCTTATGACTTTTAGATTCCATGCAGGCCCTACATGAATGAGATGGAGAGGAGGTAATGGAAGTAGGTAAACCATACCTATTGATGATTGACTGGACAATATGAAGAGAAGGGTGACCAAGTCGAGCATGCCAAGCTGGTTTATTTGTGTGTTCACCAACAAAAGCTTTGATTGAAGAACTTTGAAGATAGTAGAGGCCACTTTTGATTCTCCCATGAAACACAATAGCATTTGTTCCTTTATCTTTTATAAGATAATGATTATAATGAAACTCAAAAATGACATTGTTATCAAGACAAAACTGATGGGTAGAAAGTAAATTTTTAGTGATAGATGGAACATGAAAGATATTACGCATGTGAAAAGTTCGATTAGATAAATGAATATATGTGTTTCCAAGATTAGCAATTTGCAAACCTGAGCCATCGCCTACTTGAACCGTATCTGAGCTATAATATGACAGTACGTCTGTAAGGATATTATAATCCGATGTGACATGATGAGTTGCTCCAGTGTCAATATACCAATCAGTAGATGAAAACTCTGGGGTTTACCGCAAGTAGGCACAGATGAGAGAGCTTTAGGATATGCTTGTGAAATAGACGGTTGTCTTGAGACTGTAGAACCACCAATGAAATTTGAGGCAAATCTTTGAGGGCATAGATTTCCAGGATGACCAATAATGTGACAAATTTGACATTTTACCCGAGAGTAATCAAATCTTTTAGGGCATAAATTTCCAGTATGGCCAATGATGCGACAAATTTGACATCGGACTGAATTTTGTTTTTGGCCTCCTTAATAGTGTTGAGTATTTGACATCTAAAGTAAAATAACTTATCTTGTAGAGAGACTGAATCGCCGGAAAGGGGGCCTTTCGCCTGGAGAAACTCCCCTTGGAAGAAATAGAAGCCTTGGTTGGAGTAACCACTTGTTGTCGACGTCAAAGTTTGGTCGGCGGTCGGTGGACAGCGGCGGTAGCACAAAAGGAGAAGCCCTTTTGTCGTCTTGTTTTGCGATTTCAAAAAAAAAAAGAAACTCCTCTTTTGTCTTGGGCGGCGGCAGAAAAAGGAAGGGAAGAGGATTTGTGAGGGAGAATTAAGAGAAAGAGAAGGAACGAAGGATCATGGCTCTAATACCATGTGAAAAGAAGAATAGAACGAAGATAAAATAGGAGAGTAATAATTAATCTTATTGTTTTGTTGATATTTACCCTCAAGACAATACAATATATAGGATTTAAACAAGTACTCGGTCAATTAACCAATTAATAAATAACAGAATAATTCTAAAAATTATTCTGAGAATTATTCTAATAATTATAATAGAATTATTAGAATAATCATAAAACTAATTTGATTTGATTTAATGATTTGATCCGGTCAATTCTGGTAATTCTCTTTTATCTCTTTTACTGTGGACCTTGGTGATTTAATTACTCATGATTCAGCCTCCTCTTTTTGATGTCTGCCAGTTTGAAAGTCGTAAGATCCAGATGAATGTGATTACTGGAGTTAGCAATAACATTCTTAGAAGATTTTGTGGAAGGCTAAACCAAAACTTACAGATTCAAAATGCTTGTTCGGACAACTGTATCAGCGTCGATATTGACTTTGTTAAAAATGAGGTTTATATATATTCCTCAAAAAAAAATACGAAGGAGGCGTCTGTTTTTGGTAAGACAGTGCACTTTACATGATGATTTGAACAATTATTATTTCAGTCTAATTGTTTAATTTATGATGTTCACACTTACATGAACGACGAGGAATTTTTAACAGGCAGGCAGCTCCAATGCCGTGATGATTTGTAGGCATGATGGCAGTACATAGTACTTGAGAGAGATGACATACGAGTATAGTAATTTCCATGATGATTTACAGGCATGTAGAGCTTCCTTGAATGGTGATAGCAGTAATGGCTCCCGCTTAAGAAACTCACATGTTTGTTGAAATATCAATTCATTTCTCTTTAGGTCACTCTTCTTTAATTATTGCACCCTGATCTTCTATCCAAAACAGGCGACAACAATTGCCACCGCAGACTAGCTCTTCATTTCTTTTGCATTTGTTTAATTTCTAATAGCTAAATCATTATTGCTAACTAGACCTAAACCTGTTTCTTTTTCTCTGGATAAGTTCTCAATCTTTTCATGACTGATTCCCTCAATTGTAACTTTAGGATAGTTGATGAAAAAAATAATAAAAAAATTAAAAATAATAAAAATTTTAGGATAGTTGATGTAGTGTATAATGAAAAATGATTATTTAAATTGAATAAAGTGAATTATTTATTCTAAATTTTAGATATAGTGATAGAAAATTTGATATGAATGATTTAATATATACACTACGCATAACTTTAATGATATATTTACAATAAAAAATTATATTATTTTAACAAATAAGAAGTGGTGCAGCGAGTTTAATTAGAGCAACGATGAAGACTGTTGAGTACATGCCGTTGAGGTAAAACATCTTGCTAGCCAATGTTCTGTATCAACAGACGATCAATTTATATTTGGAAATGAGTGACATTTGAAGTTAACCGTATCACATGACAAACACAAGTGAAGGACACTATTTTATAATTATTGTTGAAATGATCATATATATTACTGAAATTAGTATATGTGAAATTTAACTAGTTAGGATGAGTAACTGACATCTTTAGCGAGATTTCTTTAATCAATATCAAAATTAGTTGATATAAATATTATTAAATTTTTATTTGACTGATGGCAAGAAATTTGATCTAAAAAATATAGTAATTATAACTTAACTTAACCGTATCACATTGATAAGTCTAGTACCCGGTCACATTCATTGATCGCCAGATCCATATCGCCATTGATTCAGTCTCTGCTCCGTCGTGCATCAAAGCTGCGTGATGTCGATGAGATGCGGAGAAGAGGAGGCGAGTGCGGATCGGCGGCGGCAGCAATGCCGGGATGGCTGGGGAGGTTGATGGAGGAGAGCTTCTTCGTGGGATGCGGCGCCCATGGAAGCCGCAATAAGAACGAGAAGAACATCTTCTGCCTGACTGCCTCGATTTCTTGCCGCACCAGAATCTGCCCCCACTGCGCCCCTTCCCACCCTTCGCAGTTCGCAGGTTGGACGCTCATCGGCAGTCTCGGCAGGCAGCAGTCGGCTCATGGTTGGGACTCCGTCGCTCGGTGAGGGCGGAGAGCAGTCAGCCCCACCGCAACCCCATAGCTCCTCCTTGTCCGGCAGATTTTGGCGAGGGCTTCAGCCCATGCCCTCGTCTTATCACCAACACTAACTACTAAAGAAAAATTCCAATATTAATTAGAACATACAGAAAGAAGAACTGTGATCACCAAGACATAATAGATCGTGGTGAAGCAGCGAATCTTCCTCAGACGGCAGCACAGCCTCGGTTGCATGATCTGTAAACGATTCTTTACCTCGTTAATCATCTACTTCGTCCTCCTTGCTTCTAACGAGAAAGCACAGCTTCGGTGGCATGATCTGTAAAAGATTCCTCATTAGAGGCAAGGAAGAGGAAGATGATCATCAGGCATCAGCAGCACAAAGAAAGCCGTTTTCATTTTGAACTGCCGAGGATAAATTTTCAAGTGAGTGGACGATTTATTTATAGGCAAAATTTTAGAGATTAATTTTTGTTTGGATCTGCTTTTTGATCCATTATGATGGTTAAATTATAAAAAGCTAATTTATTAATCCCATCAAATCTATCCATTTATTAATTTCTAATTTTATCCTACCTTCAATATTAAAGTGCAGTCCTGACACATACTTCTTTGATTACCTGATATCTTAATTAGGGTCGGCTATAAATTAGGGTCCACTCGACCTATAATGGGGTTAATTGGATTCTGCCTTTAAGGGCACTGCCCTCACCCCTCACAAAAGGGGTGGAACCCACAGACATATAGATGGATCCCATCCACTTGCATGTGAGAGGTGAGGGTAGTGCCGCTAAGGGCAGCGTCGAATTTATCCTATAGGATAAACTAATTTTTAAATATATACATAAATGTAAGAAAAATAAGTAAAACTTATCACTTTTTCTTGAAATAGTAATTAATGTGCATAAAGCACTGAATTCATCGTTAGAAACAGGTGGAAAAGAAGAAAAATAAATAATAATATTAATATCGAAATCCAAATTTATCTTTTAACTTAATGGTAAATTTAATTAATTAATAATATAGAAAGATAATTTTATTTGGATATTGTTAATAATAATTTTAAAAGTGTATTTTAATGGATCAGATTCTGAATCATATTGTCTTAAACTTAATCTATAAGATATCATGTAGTTCAACATACACTTCAAACTCTATAGAAACTTTTTTTCTTCTCCCTCATCCTCATAATGAAAATGATTGTGATTTTTATTGTATTATGGGTGGTGTTGATCTTCATCCTCCTTACCTCTAGTGAGGTAAAAAATTTGTTACAGGCAAGATGACTGAGTGAACCGGGGCAACTGCAAAGCTTTTGTTGTCACCACATCAAGATCTGCTGTTGTTATCTCGTCTGTAATATCATCCATCTAAACGCATGATTTGATGACAACAGCGGAGATTCTCATCCCCTAGTTATGTATTTTTGTTTATACGTGCATGCATTTGTACTATAGTGTTTTGGTAGGGGTGTAAATGAGTCAAGCCGCTCGTGACCTATTCGAAGCTCAATTCGATAAAAGCTCGTTTGAGCTCGTTTAATGAGGCTCGTTAAGATAAACAAACCAAGCTCATGCTTCACAATATTCGGCTTATTAGCTCGTGAACATGTTCGTTAAGCTCATAAATCAACTTTTAAATAAAAATAATAATAATTTTGATATTAAATTTATAGATTTTACACTCTATTTATGAAAAACATAGATAAATATATTAAATTTATTTATTAGAATAAATTATAAATTTTAACCATAATATTATAATTTTTTAAAATATACAATTTAGTTTTTAATGAATATTTAAATTTATAATTTATATTTATTAAGCTCGTTTAGGCTCAATAAAAACACGAATAACCTCGTGAGCCATGAATATATTCGTTAAATAAATTTCGAGTTTGACTCGATTATAAACGAGTCAAACTCAAATATTCAAGAGTTCGACTCAGCTCGGCTCGATTACACTCTTATATTTTGGACATGTATAAGAGGGGATGATATGGTCTTATAAGTATATTTTTATAAAAAATGATATCTTATTTGTTTTTTTACAGAATTCGACGTGTAAGTACATTATGATTTTAAACTGATCTAAATAGGTGGTCAGATTTTTAAAATATATAAATATTTATTTTTTGCAAATCGAATTTTAATGTTATTCAATGTTATTAATTAGGTGGTCAGGTTTTAAAATATATAACTATTCATTTTTTATTAGTTAATATATATATATATATATATATATATATATATATATATATATATATATATATATAGAGAGAGAGAGAGAGAGAGAGAGAGAGCATCGATATATAATAAACTGTAATTATAATATAAAATCATATATTATCTTTTACATTTTGTATAATTAAAATAATCAAGCATTTTAATTTTATTTAAGTTTATTAAATTAATTATTATGTAAAATTATTTACATAATTAAATAGATCAATACGCATGATTGATCATCTATTTATAACAAATGACCTCCCATTTTTGAGTTTTTTTAAACTTTACAATGAAATTAATTAGGATTATTTTTTTTTACAAATATGACCAATCCGTTACCACAACATAGACTAATTTTAATAAAAGACAATTTTAATATTAATAGTAGAGTATAAATGGTAGAGTAGCGATTAATTTTAATAAAAGATAATTTTAACATTAATGATAGAGTAGCGTCATGCACCAATACTAACCATACCATATCATATGATATGACAGATTATTTTAGATGTCACACATCTATAAATTTTAATAAAGGAAAACTTTAACATAATAGTAAGGTAAATTGTTTTTCCACCCTCTCTAACAGCACACTCCCTCTTTTTCCCCTGTTGAATGACCTTTTTACCCCTTTCCTAAAAATAACAAGTTATTTTATTTTTTCCAACTTTACTTACTTTCTTTAGTTTTATTTTTTTTCAATTTTATTTACTTCCTTAATTTTATTTTTTAAAATAAATTTTATTTATTATTTTTTTAATCATTTTTTTTATTTTTATTCATATTTAACTTTTAAATTTTTTATAAATAATAACTCCTAAAATCTACTATTAAAAAAAACAATAAGGACAACAAAGATTATAAGATATCGAATCCTCTATCCCAATATTACCTATCCTCGTGTTCCACTCATTGTCCTAGCCCATTGGGGGCGGCACCACCGGTGGCTTTCGACCGCCGCCCCGATTAAAACTATATCTTAGGAGAAGGTGAATGCGGTCGCCATCGACACAATCAACCCTGAAATTTGGCCGGATTTGAGTAAACTTTCCTTCGTCGACAATCTGAGTCCCTGTTTAAATTCGGCCAAATTTCAACGTCGACCGTCCTGATAGTGACCCCCGGATTCACCTTCCCCTAGGGTATAATTATGGTCGGGGCGACGACCAAAGGTCGTTAGTAGTGGGCTTGAGACGACGAATTAAATAGGAGGACAGAGAAAATTAGGGACAAAAGATCCAATCTCATATTACAAAAATAAAAGCATGACATTTTTGTCGAGAAAATATTTTTAAGAAAATATAAAAAAAAATGGTATAAAGGGAAATAATATGATGGGACTAAGAAGAAAGTGTGTGCGAAAATTTACTATTAAAAAATAAATAAAAGATTAGAAATATATAATAAAAAAATTTAAAAAGAATTAAAATTATAAAAAAAACTAATTTAAAAACAAAAATCAATAAAATAAAACAAAACAAAATAAAACGTCGAGGTGGAAAAACTACTGCCGCTTAACATATATTATATATATATATATATATATATATATATTTTGATCCATACTTTATATTATTTAATTTTTTACAAATAATAACTCTTACCATCTAAGATAATAAATAAATAATAAAAAAATTATTAAAAATAAAACTGATAAAAAATAAAAATAGTTAAAAAAACAAAAAATTTAAAAAAAAATAAAAAATGAATAAAAAAACGTGAATGAGGAATAAGAAAAAGGGTAAAAGGGTAAATATTATTGTAAAATTTAAGAAAAAACTTGAATAAAAAAATAGTGATTCCATATTAAAATTTTAATTTCGTTTTACTTTTTAAGTACATCACGTTATTACCATATATCTTAATCCTTACGATATATATATACTATAAGATTAAAACTTTCCGTCAAATATTATCGTATAAAAACATGGTCAATATTATTGAATTCATTATTTTAAAAAGACGTGTTTTTTTTCTCTTTTTGGATACGATTGAGTTGATTATTATATATAAAAAAAAAAGTTAAATCTCGGTAAAAAATCAAGAAATATGTCTTCTCTATACTATTAATTATAATTTTTTAATTTATCTTCTAACAAATAATCTAAAAACTGAACGTGTGAAAATACTGGGTGGCAGACTCCATTTACTGCAACAAAGGTTTAAGATGCATTGTTACCTCACTGCAATTATCTGACACCATCATATTTATATGATGTGTCAGGATGAAATTTAATTAGAAATCTTACCTAATATATAGAGTAATTCAAAAGGTGTGTCAGGATTATGAGAATGACAACACAGCCGGTCAATTTTCTCTGTCCTCATCACAGCTGTCCTTTTTCCAATTATAATTCCAGTGGATAACCCATTCAAATGCATTATTATTGCTCAGTGCCTCAATCTAACCGTAATAATTAACTGGTGTGATGAAAATCAAGAAAAAGATTCGAAATTAATGTAGTAAAAAAAATACTTAAAATTAAAGAGTTTAAAGTTAGAAGAAGGCGGTGGCAGAAGAAGGAGATGGTGGCCATCGACGAGACGAAAAAAGCAGTTCAGGCTAGGGGTGTCAAAAATGAACCCGACCCGACGACCCAACCCAAGTCAACCCGAAAAAAATTGGGTTCGGGTTGGGCATTTTCGGGTTCGGGTCGGGTTCGGGTTGGAGGGTTGGAGAGTAAATGAGTCTCGGGTTGGGTCGGGTTGGGTTCGGGTTGACCCGGGTTGACCCGGGTTGACTTAAATATAGGGTTTTGTGGGTTTTTTTGGGGTTAAATCAAATTTTATTTTAAAAATTTGGATGTTTTTATGTATATTAATATCATGTTTGTATGAAAATGATGAAATATTGAGATAAAAGTGAAGAATTATAGGGAAAATAGCCCAAAAAAATCGTTTTGAATCGGATTTTCGGGTTATATGGGTCGGGTTCGGGTTGATCGGGTTGGTCGGGTTCGGGTTGAGGTGTTTTGGGTTGAACTCGGGTTCGGGTCGGGTTCGGGTTGGGTTAAAAAAAAAAAAAAAAACTCAACCCGATCCAACCCGACCTGACCCACCCGAATTGACACCCCTAATTCAGGCGATCACATGACTTATCAGCCGTGATGGGATAGGCAGCTGACATCATCTGCCGATTATTGATCACATGATTTGAATCACACCACTTACCCGCAGTTGGTTACTTGATTTAATGAATTGGCGCGACAACATACACATATTGAGCTGCATGACAAGAGGGCTGAGCTGTCTCCCAATTAAAATTGTCAGCTATTAATGGCGTGATGTGAAGTCAGATAGACATATTATATTTGAATGAACACTCTCCAATTTTAACGTAACTCACTACTAACTTATTTATATATAAATAAATTTACTTATTAATCATCATTTAATTGAATAAATTAGATGAAATCATTAACGACATATGGATAAAGAAGTGAAGCTGATAGAGAAATAACATATCTTTCTAACTGTTCTGTTCTAGGCTAGTTAATTACTTTTAAATCATACAAAATTAACAAAGCAAACAGAAGAACTAAATATGTGTGCGCGCCCTTAAGAGAGGAGATAAATAAGGCTTATTACATAAATAAATATTTTTTATAAACTATCATTCTCAAGTTCAAATAAAAGGATATTGATTAGTAAAAAAAAAGTAGATAAGCATACTTATACAAACCTTATACGCTAATTAGCTAACCAAACAGAAATACAAATAATATATCAGTAATTAACTACTGATGAAAATAATATTCTATAATTAAAAACGTGTATTTTTTCTACCTATACCCTGGATATAATTGAGTTGACTATTGTAAAATAAATATCGTTGTAATGGATCTCTCGTTAAAAATCAAGAAAGATGTCCTCTCTATGTGTTAATTGTAATTTTTTAATTTACCTCCTAACAAATAATTTTAAAACTGAACGTGTGAAAATGGTGAGGCGGCAAATTCCTTTTACTGCAAGGCGTCTGTCAAGATGCATAGTGACCTCACTGCAACTATCTGACAATACCGTATTTACAGTGCGCGACTGTGCGCGCGCGCAGGAGATCGGTCAATTTTTTTTTTTTTTTAATTTTTTTAATATTTTAAATTTAAAAAATCAATTAAAAAATTTAACATTTCCTTATATAAATTTTTAATACCTTAATATATCCCCTTAACATATTACAATACTCAATAAAAACTTAAATTAATTTTATTTTAATTTTTTTTTAAAACCAAACACTATAACCTAATTGGAAAGCCTAAACCCCAAATGTAAAATCTAAAAAAAAAAAATAGCTTTAACACTATACCCAAAGCCTGAACCCTAGAAATAAAATTTTTAAAATTTTTTTTAATTATTTTTTTTAATTCAAAAATTAAAAAAAAAATAAAAAACAAATTAAAATCACTGATATCCTGCGCGCGCGCACAGTCGCGCACTGTGCGGCGCGCAGGATATCAAAACCGTATAGAGTAATTCAAAAGGCGTGTCAGGATCACGAGCATAGCAACACAGCTATTAAAAGCATCCTCAATCGGATATTAAATGAATATTATAATATCTATTTAATATTTCTTTTTCATTTGAGTGAACATCAAAGATTTAAATATCTTTCGATATTCTCTTTTATTTTTTTTTTATTTTTTTTTAAATTATAAAATTTTTAATATTATTAAAAAATAGTAAAAAAAATCAGTAAATAAATGATGTGACTCATAAATAATGAATATTAATGTTAAAAAAAATATGAATAAAAAAAATATATTATTATAATGAGTATATGATAATAAACTTTATACTTTTGATAAGATAGAAATATTATAATGAATTAACACTAAGAATTTTCTAATCTCAATCTCTGGTTAACTGAATCCCATTAGAATCTAATCTGAATCCTCTGTCGTTAACTGAACCCCATTACAATCAGAAGGTCTGGCAGACGATGAGCATGACAATGACAACACAAAGCTAGTCAGCTGCCCTTTTTCCTATTATAATCCCAGTGGTAACCCGTTCAAGTGCATTTTTATTGCTCAGTGCCGCAGTCTACCCAAGTCATGCCCATCTCAAGGATTAATCAAATTCACACAGTAATTAGGAACCAAGTAAATCAAGAAAAAGATTCGAAATTAATATAATTGCATGCAGCAACGGTATAAACAAATTACTGTAAAATTAAAGAGATTAAAATTGAGATGATTAAAAAAATATCTTAATGACTTACAACTTTGCTTAGGTTTGAAGTACTATAGTAAAGGGAATGGGTCCAATGGGCCAGCGCCAGAGAAATGCTCGGCATAGAACGATAAGATGAATGAAGAAGGAAGTTCGAGGAAAGCTGTGGCAGAGATGAGGAGATGGTGGTCATCACGAGACGAAAATAGCAGTGTAGGCGATCACATTACTTACTAGCCTTGATGGGATAGGCAGCTGACATCATCTGCCGATTATTTATCACATGATTTGAAATACTAAGCACGCGATCACATCACTTAATATGTCTGGATCTAGATTAATACATGAGGATAAGATCTTGGTTCGAATTTAAGTAAAATTGAGATAAATATTTTTTATATGTGCTAGTTACTATTCTAAAGATTAGTAATTATTTATGATTTATATCTTCCGTATTAATCTTAGGATAAATTAACGGAGACATTAAGACGAACATATTCACTTTTTTACCGTAATTACTTACTTTAATTTCTGACACATATTGAGCTGCATGAGCGCACACATTAAGCTGTCTTCCCAATTAAAATTGTCAGCTATTAATTAATATCATCCCATCCCATAAATTAACGTGATGTGATGTGAGATAGACACATTATATTTGAATGAACACTCTCCTTCCGTTTTAACTCACTGCTAACTTATTTATATATAAATAAATTTACTTATTAATCATCATTTAATTGAATAAATTAGATGAAATCATTAACGACCTATGGATAAAGAAGCAAGGCTGATAGAGAAATAACATATCTTTATTGTTCTGTTACTAGTCTAGTTAATTACTTTTAAATCACACAAAAATAACAAAGCAAACAAAGAACTAAATATGTGTGCGCCCTTAATAGAGGAGGTAAATAAGGTTTATTACATAAATAAATATTTTTTATAAACTATCATTCTCAAGTACAAATAAAAAGATATTGATTAGTTAAAAAAAAATAGATGAGCATACTTATACAAACATTATATACTAATTAGCTAACCAAATAAAAATATAAATAATATATCAGTAATTAACGCCTCCTCCGTTTTGCAAAATTATAATGACAATATATATGTGAATAAATTATAAAAAGGATTAAAACATATAATGTTAATTTTAAATTAAACATATATATACATTAAAATCTCATGGAGAAAAGAGTTTCTAGAATATAGTCTACAAAATTTGAAACTGAATCTTGAAGCTTGTTATTGAAGAAGTAGGTAAAGCACGTGAGTGATGTCACCTTTAATTCTCACCAGTGATGTATGAAGAAGACAAAGACGGAAATATCAGGCTTAGGGCGATGACGTGAGTGCATTTCATTTGCATATAATAATAATAATAATAATAATAATAATAATATTATTAATATTAATTTAGCCAGGGTCTCTCTTATAGCTGGCTCAACATGAGTTAGCCCATGGTCTCAATGGTTGGGGCAACAATTATGATGTCTTACATTGGGTTAAGCGAGGGTCCCTTGGCATTGTAATTTCACTTTGACCTCTTTTCATGTTTATAAGATGAAGCTCAATATCACTTTGGACATCTAAATCATCCTTCCGCACGATATAGCTATCGACCACCAAGTAGTTTTGGTTGCTTGGATTCATCGTTCAGATTATAGTTTTATCCAAAAGCACATCCCTATCTGTCCTGGTGGGCTGTACAAATGGTTGCAAGTGATTTGTCAAAAACCAAAGTAGTAAACGCTCAAGCCAGAAACAAGCAGCAGTTGGAAGAAGGATAGTAATAGAGTAATATTAAATGATCAGAATTTGATCAACCAAAATATATATATACATGTGTATGTAAGGATATTTTAGTAATATTATATGTATATATTAGTTACATATATATACATACATATATTATAATTAAGAGATAAAAATTTCTAACGGATCAGATTCCTATCAACAAAATTTATTAAAAATAATATTAGAGGAATTTTGAGATGTAATCAAACTTACTTCTTACCAGAATTAATTGTGAATAGAAGCCATCCTTATTTTGACCTCTTGCTCGTATGACAAACGAGGATAAATGGTCAGTCCACTGACACAAATTGTAACAGAGACTAATTTTAATAAAGAATAATTTTAACATTAATTATAGAGTATATGTCAGTGCTTGCCATCATGCATTAATTACATACCTAATGTTCATCTTGCATTAATCTGTCATTATAAATGATGCTTTGGTTTATATTATTTTATTAAAAACCCGGCAGATTAAACCCGACAGATTAAAAGGAAATTATCTGCACGTGCAAGACGCAACAGCGGTTAAGGTGGGTGTTACATGAGCATTACTTTTCGAGCAGCTGGATTATCTATAGGAGAATGAAGAAGATGATCGTCAAAAATAAAATACTAATTGTAATTTTTATTTTTGAAGAATGGATATTAATAAGGCATAGGCTGATTGATAATTTATAGACGGGATTGATAATTTATAGGTAGGATCTTAAATGATTACCTCCTCTTTCTCTATATATCTTGTCATTTAAATCATGGATAAAAATTATTAGTGATAATATATATATATATATATATATATATATATATAATTCTTACATTTTTGTCAGCTTACTCCGTGAATCATAGATGAGAATCAGGAATTTAAAATGAAATGCACTCTATCTATGCTAGATTCCTCAAAATTGTCCACTTTCACATTAATATTTTTGTCACGGGTATACTTGCCATTCACAAGAATTCACCAAAAACCATGCATTCATGATCATGACTTTCGTGCATTCATTGTAGTTATGAGGGTGATCACATCACTATCTCCTCAATGGTTATTTTCTTTCCTATTCAATCGTAAACTTTATTTTATTTACAATAACTTTAAAAAGATGTATACACAAATGCATGGCGAGCAGTTGACCATCCAACTACCCTGCATCTTTTACCATGATGGTCTTTATTAAGTAACGAAAAAAAAAAAATCTATAATTGAAACTCATTGCCGTGAATTGGAATGCATAGGTAGTAATTAAGCCCTATTAAGGTGACATAATTAGTAATTTATGAGTGGTTACTCAAATAAATTTTGAAATCAATTCTAAATGGATGTGAAATAACTAGTCGGGTGTCTAACTTTTCCTGTGCAAAGAGCTACTATTTTAGATAAAATTATTTAATTAGGCGGCCGATGATACTAAACTGCCTGACGTAAGTATTATCATCCTTTAATTTACTCCAAATGGAATGCATAGGTAAGGTTTAATTTTGAGACAATTTTTACAATTGTTTATTTTTCATATTGTGCGATTTAAGACATAATTATTATTGGGATATTCAACTATCTATGAACATGTAACTAGTAATTGTAATTATCATCCCTCTTAGGTGTTTGGTAAAATAGTGTTAAAAATATAAGTCTAATTAGAAAATTTATATTTGTTGATGTACAATGAGATATTTATTTATTGATCATTTAATTAATTATAATAGTATTTTATTTTAGTTTAATTTGATGAGTTAAGCAGTTAATTATTTAATGGTGGATGTGGGCCCAAGTAAATTTTGTAATTTATCTCCCCTCACGTAACCTAAGGACAGACTATAAGGGACATTTAGAGTGAGTGCTATCCTCTTTTACCACCATGATTATTGTCTTATTTGTCACAAACTCAAGATTTTTTATTAAATTATTTGTCCATGGTATTAATATTCCATAATTAATTTAATAACATTGTAAATCCGATGTATTAAATAATTAGTTTAATAAATATTTTATAGTTATTTTTGCAAGTAAGGATAAAGTATTCCATAGATGATGCTAATTATTAAAAAAAATAATTAAAAACTACCTTAAGAAATAAATCACGTTAATTAATATTTCTTTGGATATAATTAATACTCGATTTGATTAAATGCTTCAATTAAAATTGTAGCGGTTGTTTTAAACTATCGTGTTAGTTCTGTGATGTAAGTATAGTCAGGATTTTTAATTGTCCTGTTGTTGTTTTGTAACTGTACTTTCTGTCGTATCTGCTCCTCGATATATCAAGCGATAAATTAAAGGAAATCCTTTTTAAAATTAGGTTCAATATATAAGTTTAAAAATGACTGAACTACTGAATTTGTGCTCAATATATAAACATATAATTTGTTGGGCTGTAAAATTTAAGCTTAATATATAAGTCTAAAATTATTGATCCCACTAAGTTGGAAGACTAAAGTTACTGAGCTATTAGATTTGACCTTAATATATAAACCTAAAAATTGTCGGGCTGCTGGGCAGGTCAGGGAATCCAACCCTGGTAATACCACCATTGCTATGATGGGTTTTAAAAGGTAAATAAATAATTAATTAAAATTTTAATATTAAAAATATACCTCTATAAGGAATTCATCTGTTTGATTGAAAAATTTACGATGTAACTTTTAATCTCATCTAATTGCAGATTGAAAATGAAAATGAAAATGAAAATGTTTCATATTGCTCTTTATATTTTTCTCCTTTGATTCTTCCGGAATCAATATGCAGTAACAAGAGATGCACGGCGATTGTTGTTGCTGCAATGAGTTCATTAGAAAATGATGTAATGTTTGTAATTTTAAACCAAGAATAAATTAAGATAATATGATATTATTCAACATTCATTTTTAAAATTATAAGTATATAGTTTACGAACATTTTTGATGATTGAAGAAATAATTTGAGAATTACTAAATATGAAATCGTAGAGATGAATTCAAAAATTCAATTATTAAAAAAGAGAATTTGATTGAGTATAGACTATCAAAAGAATTTATTCCAAAATATCAAATAAAAGTAGATCATTTTTTTTATTCTCGAGTAAGTGCTTTTTTTTTTTTCTGGATCTTCATTGATAATGGTCCACAATAATATTATTGGAATAGATACACAACTTGCTTTAAATATAAGGAGTTGAGTAGGTGGATTAGTTCGCCTGGAGAGGAGAGAAAAGAAAATATTAAACAAAAAATATTTTTTGAAGATATTTATTTTTTTGGAGAGGTAAATAAGATATCTAGATACAGCGGTATGTTTATACCACTTAAAAATAAAAAAAATTCTAAGGAATATTTTTTTTTTTTTGAAACATTGAATAAGGGATAAGGGATAATATTATATATAATATTTATCTATGTAATTTATTTATTTTTTAAAATTCCGTGCGTTTGTTAAAAAAAAAAGTTGTAAGAAAATATTTAAAAATTAATACTCCTAAAAATAAATAGTAGAGATATTTTAATGATTGATTATTAATATCTCTTATCGATAAGGAGGATTTATGCACGCTGTGATCATGATCACTAGGATTTCTTTCTTTAGGAAATTAAAGAGAAAAGATGTTAGTTTAGGCATTATGTAACATAAGATTAAGATTTAATTAAATTAAATTCCAGATCGAGAATACTCACGGCGATAAAAAAATAACCATCACCGAAGCTTTTGTTGAGAAATAACCATCTCCACATAACGCAGCAGCCACCGCCCCCTGTCACCACCTCACAACGCCGACTTCATTTCTCCCAAGCAAGGGAGTCCGAGGGGCCTTTAAATAGGGGCGGAAAGACTAAAGAGGGATTTTCCAATGCTACTGGAACTCCTCCTTTTCCTCGTCCTCCTCCTCTATCGACTTCATCGGATCAGGTCACTGAGCTTGGTCGACGGCTTATGATCCAACGCCCTCTTTCAACCATAGGAGCTAGCAGCCATATTCTGACAAGCCGGCCAACAACTCAACAGTAAGTTTTTTTTTTTTTTCCAATTTCCTTCAATCCTACTAAACAACATGTTTCAGTTGTCATTTTGTTTAGCGAGCTAAGTAAGAACAATAGTGTTTTTCTCTTCTTCCATTTAATTTCTGTTTTTTTCCCTCCCAATCCACAATAGTCTGTTCTAATTCTTCTCTTTATTTCCTAGGTGAGAACAACAGCAAGATCCATCACTGCAAAATTTTCTTGTGCAGTGGGATGTTCCAGCTTGGCTGGAGAGATGAAGATAAGTGGAGCGTGATTTTGGTTTGTCCATGGAACTTCAGGGAAGAAGAAAAAAAACAACTCTAAATTGATGCCAAGCATGGGAGGTATTGGAAAGATTTGTAAGTAAAATATATCTTCTTTTCTTCATTCAATTTTAATAATATCATCTTTATATACTTACATTTTTAGATGCCTCTTGAAAATTCAGTCCATCATCTTTCTTCAAAGACAGCCGATATTAAAGGCAACTGAACTCACTCATTTGATAATGAGTGGGATATCAAAAACTTTGCCATATCACAAACATATAAATTTACACTGTCATGCATTTTATTTATTTATTTTTAATACTAGGCTTTTAATTGATTTTGTTATTTTTTTTTTCCAACGTGAACACCTATAATTTCTGCAGCAACTCCACACCTATAGTTAATTTCAACTATTAATTGTTATTGGAATTGACTTGAGTGATAATAATTCACTTAAACATATAAGTCTTATCTCCCTATAAATTGCCGTGGACATTCTCATCATAAAACTCACGGTGCTTTTCATCCCAGCGCTGATTTTCATTATCACTTGCTACAGGTATGCTGGTCAAGGTTTATCATCGATATGTTGTCGCTATAATGTAAGGTTGCAACATCACCTATCTCAACCCATGAGTTGGTGAGAGCGACGGATATTTTCATCCCCAGTACTTATGGTTTGTGTTTTGCCTCCAGCGAGGCAAGAAACTTGTTATAGACATGTCGGTCAGATTTATCGTCGATTTGTTGCCGATATAATGTAAGATTCTGCTGCTCGTAACATCATCTATCTCAATCCATGAGTTGGTGAGAGTGACGGATATTTTCATCCTCAGTATTTATGGATTGTGTTTTTTATCTCTGCACTAATTTGTATCTTAGCTAGTTAGTTGGGTATGTATTTATATTATCGCATTTGCATTAGAATGACGTGTATAAGAGAGGATGATATATGATATTATAACATGCATGTTTTAATGAAAATGGTGTCATTTCTTATATTTATTTGGGGTTTTTGTGATGTTTGAGGGGTTATGTATGTAATAGGATTGCATGCGAAACAATACTGTTATCTCGAACACCTGAGCACCTCCACCGTATATTGTTGTAGAGCCTCTCTAGCATCAAGAGAGCGATCCGTTGCGAAACAGTACTATTTATACCTTTCGTTTAATTTGCTTGTTTACTGGAACTGATTGTTTGGGCGAAGTTAAGACTACAAATACTTAACTACAAATAATTAATTCAGTTACAAAATGAGTGGGCACTGAGAACCTCCCATAGAAGAGAGCGATCTGAGAAATAGTTGACGTGTCTAGAGCAAGATCACACCCTGTAGAGTGCAATATAAATAACGATGTGCTGTAGTATATATTTGGATCTACAATTCTAGAGATATTGGTCGAGAACGTAAGAGTGGAAATTTTCTCGCCTCATATGCATTGCTCCAATAATAAATCCGACCAACATATTGAATATCATAAATGCAGGAGAAAGCAAAGGATCTCCTGAGAAGCTCGTAATGGTCATCCAATCTGCAAATCCAAACCCCAAGAACTACACGATCGAATGCAAACGGATGATATGCTAAGCAAAGGATATAATTATGATCGACTGCTGGCCGTTGGAAAACGTAACGCCAATTCAGAGCAACATCGTCTGCAGAATGTAGAGTGGAATGCTGATGAGCCATGTGCAAAAGGTTAGCACTTGCAATATCGGATCATCCGTCAGATGAACTGTCAGTCGCGCTTGTACTTGTTCAATTGGCGAATCATTGGCCATCTTATCATTATTATTATTATTATTATTATTATTATTACTTGAGAAAATAATTGATCAACTTGAAAAATTAAAAAGTTTATTGTGTTATTACTAAGATAATAAAATTATTAAGATATGCTTTGTTTATAGAATATTGGAACCATAATATATACACATGGGAAAATAATAGGAAAGAGATTAAAGTGATTGCAAAAATATATATATATATATATATAGCAAAGAAATTACTATTCGAAATTAATTGATTGATCTAATTTGATTAACTTTTATCTTATTCCACAAATGTTTTCGGGCCATAAACGTAAACACATACAAATTTATTCTATAAACCCCACTACATATTTGGTAAAATAATGATTTATAACTAATTATAAATTTTGATGATCAAGACATTTCACATATGATTAGTTTCCTAATTATATCTGGTCTAAACATTGCATTGCTTTGTAAAAAGGTAGATTCGTTACCTTAACGGCCCTTCTAGTACCGCATTGCATTGCTTTGTAGCCATTGTAAAACAATGACCAATATTTTAAAATTTAGAGTGAAAATAGAATCAATAATACATTGATTCAATATGTTCCAATATATATTTAACTAATTAAGGAAAAATAATTATAAGATATTTAAATTTGTATCAAATATCAGTTTGCCTAGTTTATATTTTTTTAAAAAAAAAAATTAAAACGAAATTAGGTTTTAAATATGTTCAACTATTCATTAATTTTGATAAACCTTTAATGCGACAAGAACAGTCATATGTAGCATAAAATCTGAAGAATAAATGAGTTAGTATCAATATTAAACAAAAAATATATAAATAAAATATATTAGCACGCAATATAGTTTTTCTAATTAATAAAATACCCAAAAAACATTTATTTGAGTATTTTTATTTCAGAATTTTAATTATGACTTTATTTATTGATTTGAAATATTTTAGTTTCTAATAACTTTATTTGACACATTTAGGAGTTTGCCTTCACGGTATGCCATTTAGTGAGGTTAAGTGCCACGTTGGGAGTCACCTCACTTTACTTTCTGAATTTACTTGATGGATGAAATATTAGGTATGGTAATTCATCTCAAAATTAGTTGACTTAAATTTGATGCTTGGTATAAATAAAAAAAATTGATCATCTAATTCTACTCTCCACCGAACCATTCCATATATATCTTGAAAGGACAATGCTAAATGACTAAATTCTAGCGGGCCAGAATGAGTTTTTTTTATAGTTTTAGGATCATTATATCTAATTTTTAAGATAATAATATCATATTTCATGAGTCAATTATATCCTTTCTCGCCTATTTTTATATTTAATTTTCCACAATAATACCTAATTAGTTTTTATTAAAAATTCTTAATTAATTTTTACCCTATTTTGTCGTTCTCTAAAATGAAGATAGATGTTAAACAAAAGAGTAAATAATACATAACCTCGTTAAGTCCATCGGACAATATATATAATTAATGTCTAAATGTAATATATTATATAATAATCAATTTATTATTAAGTAAAATTTTTAGAAATAAATAAAAGTATAATTTATATTTATGGTATAATTATTTTAATATTTACAATATCATCAATATGTATATAAACTTAATTAGTTAATTAAATTAAATAAATTTGTTTAAATGACTATTTTTAATAGTGTAATGTTAGTTAGCAATGGAAACTTAATTGTGTTAGTCACAAAACAATTTTGTTGTCAATTTTAATAATTACATTAATTTGTTCTCATGCATTTGTAGATGACTTTGAAGCATATTTTCTTTAGTAGTCAACTTTTTGTATATTGTTGTAGGTTTTAATGCTTTGGCATTTATTACTGATTCATATCGTAGACCCTAAGTTGTTGTAGTTATTTATTTAATTAAATATATATATATATATATAAAATAGGCTATGTAATTTTAATACATTGTGTCTAAATATGCAGGAATTTAGGAACATAAAAAATTAATCGGAAGACGTGACAGACGAGAAGGATAGAACGGGAAGGGAGTCAGCAGACTTGGTTTATCCGAGGAGCGAAAAGCTGCGAGAGAGTACATCGTTGGACAAGAAGGACACGGATGACACTTTCGAGGGATGAGAAGCCGAGGAGGAAGACTGCTCAAGGAAAAGACTATAGTTGGATTTGGGTGAGCTCAACTCTGGACGACTGGAGAATCACCCATGTGACCGAATGAGAAAATGATCAACCGGGAGGTTGACTTAGTCCAGGCGCCTGGAGCATATTTGGCCAAAAATGTCCATTACGTCGAGGATCAGCACGAAGTGCATATCAACAGAATCCAAGCACTTGGAAGGTACCACGTCAGGCTATGACTAACTACGTCCTAAAGAGGTGAAGGATCTAATTAATTCTCAAATACATTTCCAACATAAACGGCTAACACATGACATAAACAAGGGTAGACATAAATGCAGATGACTTTATAGATTGGCCAAGAAATACTTAAGAAAAATTAGCCAAACTTATGAGCCGACCAAGATACATGCAGTTAATGACATGATCGGAATCCTAGAAACAAAGAAGTTCCCAAAGTATAAGGATGGTTGGTCTTACGAGCCAACTCAAGCATGCTAAAAAAAAGGACCGACCGACTCTATAGACCGATCGGGATATAGTTAACCGATAACACTAGTAAAGAAACCCGAAAGCCTGTTAGAATAAGTTATGTCAGAGAATATTTTTCTAAACCTTCTTCACAGGTTATTATGCCTCCTATTAGCCGACAAATTACAACAGCACATGTCTTCAACAACCTTAGCCAAGATATAAAGCACAAAAGACAAAAGAGGTATACATGTGAGTGAAAGAAAGATTCCTATGAGAATTATTGCATGTTGCTTAGGTGACGCACTTCCATTTCCTGTAACAAACTATGACACATTGCCACCTCATGCTGACGAAAGTTATGAGAGGTGGTATAAGGTCCTCTTCGTTGACAAAGTACGTTCTCTGACCATCTGAAGCCACTTTTTGTGCACATCTTCTACTGTTCTTCATCCATCTGTCTGGTATTATCCTGACTTGAGCGTCGGAGGGTCATCGCCAAGGACCCCCTCCATGATTTTTTGGCACTGACATTTGTTGGCTCGTTTCAATGTGTGTAGGAAAGTTTATGTGAGGAGGAAAAAAGTCTTCTGTCGGTCAATCGTCAGTTCATCGTGCCCAGCACGTTATCTCTATAGTTTTCAGACAAGATCAACTAGCAATCAATTGTTACACTTTGTAATGGCTATCTACTAATTGATATTTTGGTAAACGATAGATGAGACCTTTTAATTTTTATCCTAAATTAAATCTAGATTTTTTTTTAAAAAAAATAATCAGTGGACTGAGTTCACTAGTTCAATAATGATTTATAATTGCAAAAAGTTATTGACACAATCAAACTCGTAAATCTTTTCAAGTTGTGCGAGGGCGTGCAAATCGAGCTGATAAATTGGAGAGAATGAATGACCCGATGAACCGGACCGATGCTCCGGTGAACCGCATCAAATTGCAAGTTCTTTATGGGAATTGGGCCTTGAAATATGGCCTATGGGCTTCAGGTGGACGGGACCGATGTTTCACGGAACCGCATCACTTGGCTGGCCTATAGATCAAGTTCCAATGCCTTTCTTGGAATTGGGCCTTGAAACGTGGCCCATGGGCTCCATCAAGTGAGAAACTATTCGAAGTCAGTAGAATCTAGTTGTGGCGCCTATAGTAGAACCCTTGGGTAAGGACGTCGATGAAAACCAACACAAGTTTCATTACGAGGATGAGGCCAGGAGTATTAAGAAAGAGGAATCCAAGTGTTGAACAACCATATGCATGCACGGTAATAATTATGCATGCTCGGTAATTTATACACCTGGGTTTCTGACTAAGTCCATTCTAATAGGAATTAATAGTTGAAATTAATTTTTGCAATGTATCTATCTTAATACACAAACACAGTTGCTACAGACTTAATTTTTATGGTCCCTACCATTGCCACATCCCCATTTTTTAATTAAAAAAAAAGTTGAGAGAAAGTAAACCTAAATTTTTTATAATTAAAAATATTTTAAAAAATTTAAAAGAATTTTGAAATTAAGTTTTAAAAATTTTGAAATGATTTTGAAAAGATTTCTCAAATAATTTTGAAATGAAGTTTTAAGATTTTGAAATGATTTTGAAAAGTTTTTTCAAATAAATTTAAAAGAATTTTAAAATTAAGTTTTAAAGATTTTGAAAAGATTTCTCAAATAAATTTTAAAAGAATTTTGAAATTTGAAATTAAGTTTTAGATTTTTTTTTTAAATAACTATCCGTCTGAATTTTTTAAATTCCTTAGTCATCTCACCCATCTAAATTTTCAATTAGGGAATCCTATAATTTTTGTGAGATGAATTGAGGTTCAATTTAAGGGTTTGATTTAACTTTGTATTAGATTCAGGTTTAGCTTTGGGTTCAACAAATAAGTAATCTTTGGATAAACTTCTGGGCTATGGTGAGTCACAAGGAACTCATTAAAGTAACCATGCCTTTGAAGTTTTCCAAATAGTCCTACCCATTGAACTTAATACTAAACTTTGGTCTAACTAGTTAGGATCCATTTGAGGGTAGCTTCGGTCAGTTCCACTTGGCCAAATGCACCAGGTCGAAGCCATATCTTCCTAGACATGCGATGCCCAAGCTTCCCTAACGTACTATCATCCAAAAACTTCACCAGTACCGTTGGTTAAGTTAAACTTAACCCATTTTAATCTAACCTTAATTACCCTTCCGGGTAATCTACTCTTATTTACCATTATCGAGTGGATTAATTTCGGAGGTGTCAGCTATTCTGGAGCCTCCTCCTATGTTATTGATTTACGTTTTATTAAGTTAAATAAATAAAAGGTACTTGATTATAACTTGGTTTGTACTGTTTAAGTTTTACTTTAGACTTATAACCCAAGTCTAGATTTTGTGATTTGACTAAATTATTAACAATCTTCTCTAATTTATCAATTTTATCTTTTAAAATATTATTTTGTATTTCTACTTTTCTAAGAGTTAATTTCTTATTTTTATTTGAATTAATTTTGTTCATTACATTATTAGCATACATATCTAATTTTGAAGAGAAATTTATACTAGAGCAAGCATGATTAGTTAAGCTAGTGCGATCATGTGTTGCAAAAATTGGATTTTCATATAATGTAAATGTACTAACCTTGATTTCTCCCTCTGGATTCTTGGGTCTTCTTTCTGGGCATTGTCTTTTGTAGTGCTCCAATAGTTTGCATCTGGAGCATTTGATGTATTTCTTCCCTCTCCTGATCATTTTCTCCTTCTCCTCCAATTGTGTCGGTCGAGTCTTACGAGTGGGGCATTCGTTTCTATAGTGCCCTCTCTCCCTACACTTAAAACAGATTATGAGAGATTTACAATTTGAATTTATAATTTTACCTTTTAGATCCGTGATAGGATCCTCCCCCTTGACTGTTGCCATTTCAAATTCTGACTCAGATTCAGATATGTCGTCTTTGGCCATCAGTGCTATGATATCGGTTTGCTCTGATTTTTCTGAGTCTGGTTCGGAGGTTGACTCTGAGGATTCAATTTCAAATTCGGACTCAGGTTCTATTCGATCTTCTAACTCTGAAGGGATCTCATAAAACTTGAGCACTTTCTCCCAAAGCTCCTTAGCATTGTTGAACTTTCCAACTCGATCAAGATCTGAATTTGTTAGTCCGCATAGGAGAATGTAAGTTGCTTTTGCATTTTCCTTGAATGTCCTTATTGTTTGTGCATCCCACTTGTCACAGGTGAAGGGTACACCTTTTTTGGTGGGGAGAGTGAATCCAATATGGACTATGGTCCATATTTCTGCTTCGGTCTTTAATTGATGCTCCACCTGGTCTTTCCAGTATCTGAAGTTCTCGTCAGACAGTAGTGGTAGGTATGTGGAGTTGTACCCATCTTCGTAGGCCATTAGAAGGAATCTCGCAAAATAAACACAATAAAACTTGTTCCAAGACTTGGTCTTGGATTAGTAGTGCGGGAGAGAAATAAAAATAGTAATTTAAGAATTTCGAGAGAAAATAATAAAATATTATTATAATATTATTAAAATATTATAAAAAAATATTACTACAAATTTTTGAAAACACGATATTTCACTAATTCCAATCAATGGTGAAAAGATGAAAATGAATTTTTTGAAAACAATTTTGGAGGAAAAAAAACGAAAGGCGTAAGGTTATATTTTTAACCTATACAAATGACAAAGCCACGTAAAATGCTTGAATGGTGGTTGCACCAGTTCAAAGCGACCCCGCTCTGATACCAATTGTTGGATCGAGAAGTGCTAGAGGGGGGGGGGGGGGTGAATAGCGCTCGCGGCTATTTCGTTTTTCGAATCGCAAAACTATCGGAGAAGTAACGCAGCGGAAAGTAAACAAACACGCACAGAAAGACACGAGAGATTTTACTTCGTTCGGAGCCTAAGACGACTCCTACTCGAAGGCCCGCGATCCTTGATCGCTTTTCGTGGGCAACAACTATAAGCTCGTAAAATGTACAATAAGATATTACAACTGAAAGAACTAAAACAAATTATACCGACAACAATAAAATAGCAAAATCTGGAGCTCCGGGTTGTCGGGGACATGTAACAGCACTTCTGGGCGTTTCTAGAGCAGCTTGTAGCGTAAGTATTGCTTGGAGTTCGTTATTGAGAGCTGCTGGTCGAAACCCCTTATAAAGGGTGTTCAAGGCGCCTTCTACTGTTCACCAAGGCGCCTTGAATGAGCCGAGTCAGCCGCGGAGATAAGAGGCGAACTGGTCGAACCTTATCATAGATTCAAGGCGCCTTCCACTGTTCATCATGGCGCCTTGAACAGCTTCTCGCAGCCAGCTCCAGCCTTGCACCCGAGGCGCCTCCAAGCTCCATGAAGGCGCCTCGGACACTGTTCATCCGAGGCTTTAGGTTGCTCCTTTGCACCTGCAAGATACGTTAGTCCCAAACACTATCCTGCAAACACAAAGTTAGCACAATAAATATGATAAATGAAGTATAGACAGTCTCCGGACTGTCTGAGTCTGACTTCGGGTTTCCGACCGGAAACCCTAGGTCGACCCGACGCCTACTGTTCCCTCTATGGAGAACGCGCCCTCACCTACTCCACTCAGGAGATTTACCTTATGTCAGTCTGGTCCTCCAGACCGACTGGACTTTCCACCTAGGGTTACCACCCCCAAGGACCTAGGGTTACCGCCCCTAGGGTTTTTCTCCACCTAGGGTTACCATCCCCTAGGACCTAAGGTTGCCGTCCCTTAGGGTTTTCCTCCACCTAGGGTTACCGCCCCCTAGGACCTAAGGTTGCTGCCCCTTAGGGTTTTCCTCCACCTAGGGTTACCGCCCCCTAGGACCTAAGGATGCCGCCCTTTAGGGTTTTCCTCCACCTAGGGTTACCACCCCCTAGGACTTAAGGTTGCCCCCCTTTAGGATTTTCCTTCACTAGGGTTACCACCCCCTAGGACCTAAGGTTACCTCCTCTTAGGATTTTCCCCTTCCTAACCGCAGTTAGGACTTTCCTGAAACCTTATTTAACCACGTTAGATAACAAGGAATTTTAACTTTGAATCCCTTTGCCATTATCAAAACTGAGGTTCGATCGTCGGATGCTCATATATATATATATATATATATTTATTTATTTATTTATTGCTGATGGTCGAGAGGTGAAAATGATAAGCAGTTAGGTTGAAACTGAGTCAACAATCATGTTAAGTCCATGGTCGGGTAACAATGGTTCCTTTGTTTGAGTCCAGTGCAGCATATGCTGCGAATTGGGCTAGGAGGGAGCGTCTTAGCCCGCAAGTCATGCCAAACACAGACCTAGTGCTAATAAATCCTGCCATACACCTTCTTCGGCCGGTACACCAATGAGGTCAAGACGCCAAAAGCAAATTTAATTTTCTAATCCAATAACATATCAACTAACTTGTTTAAGTCGTATATATGCAAGAGATTTAGTAAATTTATTCGCATTAATATTTTTACAAATTAAATTTATGTACACAATAAATGTATCATTTATTAAATTTTAATGGACATTCTGAAATAGTATTTTTTTACACCAATTTATAAAAATGCTATTTATGAGAAATTATACTAATTAACTTATGAAAGTAAATACTTTTTTTCATAAATTAGTAATTTTATTAATTAATATTTAAGCATGTAAATAGTTATCTATGGAGTTATTTTTTAATTCGAAAATTCATTAATGTGACAATAGATAAAATGAGCCTTAAGAAAAAAAATAAAATATCAATTTAAATCTATAATGAAATGAAAATTATTACCATAACACTTGTTTAAAAAAATAAAAGAGACCATTATCAAATCAAACCAAAGTAGTAAACGCCCAAGCTAGAAGCAAGCAACAGTTGGAAGAAGGATAATAATAAATGGTCAGTCCACTGACACATATTGTAACAGAGACTAATTTTAATAAAGAATAATTTTAACATTAATTATAGAGTATTAATTTCGATATGTCAATGCTTGCCATCATGCATTAATTACATACCTAATGTTCATCTGCCATTAATCTGTCAGTATAAATGATGCTTTGGTTTATATTATTTTATTAAAAACCCGGCAGATTAAACCCGACAGATTAAAAGGAAATTATCTGCACGTGCAAGACGCAACAGCGGTTTAGGTGGGTGTTACATGAGCATTACTTTTCGAGCAGCTGGATGATCTATAAGAGACTCTTGTCTCTAATGAGTCAAGGAGAATGAAAAAGATGATCGTCAAAAATAAAATACTAATTGTAATTTTCATTTTTGAAAAGTGGATATTAATAAGGAATAGGCTGATTGATAATTTATAGACGGGATTTATAATTTATAGGTAGGATCTTAAATGATTGCCTCCTCTTTCTCTATATATCTTGTCATTTAAATCATGAGTAAAATTTATTGGTCATAATATATATATATATATAGTTTTTACATTTTTGTCAGCTTACTCCGTGAATCATAGATGAGAATCAGGAATTCAAAATGAAATGCACTCTATCTATCCTAGATTCCTCAAAATTGTCCATTTTCACATTAATATTTTTGTCACGGGTATACTTGCCATTCTCAAGAATTCACCAAAAACCATGCATTCATGATCATGACTTTCGTGGATTCATTGTATCATGTTATGAGGGTGATCACATCACTATCTACTCAATGGTTATTTTCTTTCCTATTCAATCGTAAACTTTATTTTATTAACATGTACAATAACTTTAAAAAGATGTATGCACAATGCATGGTGAGCAGTTGACCATCCAACTACTCTGCATCTTTTACCATGATGGTCTTTATTAAGTAACGAAAAAAAACCTATAATTGAAACTCATTGCCGTGAATTGGAATGCATAGGTAGTAATTAAGCCCTATTAAGGCGACATAATTAGTAATTTATGAGTGGTTACTCAAATAAATTTTGAAATCAATTCTAAACGGGTGTGAAATAACTTGTCGGATGTCTAACTTTTTCCATACAAAGAGCCACTATATTAGATAAAATTATTTAACTAGGCGGCCGATGATACTAAACTGCCTGACATAAGTATTAGATAAAAAAACCCAAAAAAGCATTTATTTCAAGCGGCATCTAATTCCGACCGGTCTATTATGTAGTCAGGAAAAACCCAAAGGAGTATTTATTTCAATCGGGTATCTAATTCTCGACCGGTCTATTATGTAGTCCAGAAAAGTCCAAAGGAGTATTTATTTCAATCGGGTATCTAATTCTTGACCGGTCTATTATGTAGTCGAGAAAAGTCTAAAGAAGCATTTATTTTAATCGGACATCTAATTCCGATCGATCTATTATGTAGTTGGGAAAAACCCAAAGGAGCATTTATTTCAATCAGACATCTAATTCTGACCGATCTATTATGTAGTCGGGAAAAGTCCAAAGGAGCATTTATTCCAATCGGGCATCTAATTCCAACCGGTCTGTTATGTGGTCGAGAAAATTCGGGAAAAGTCCAAAGGAGCATTTATTTCAATCGGGCATCTAATTCCAACCGATCTGTTATGTAGTCGGGAAAAGTCCAAAGAAGTATTTATTTCAATCGGGCATCTAATTCTGATCGATTTATTAAACAGTTGGGAAAAGCTCAAAGGAGCATTTATTTCAATTGGACATCTAATTCCGACCGGTCTATTATACAGCCGAGAAAAGCCCAAAGGAGTATTTATTTCAATTGGGCATCTAAATTCGACTGGTCTATTATACAGTCGGGAAAAGCCCAAAGGAGTATTTATTTCAATCGGGCATCTAATTCTGACCAGTCTATTATGTAGTCGGGAAAAGCCCAAAGGAGCATTTATTTCAATCGGGCATCTAATTTCGACCAGTATATTATACAGTTGGAAAAAACCCAAAGGAGCATTTATTTCAATCGAGCATCTAATTTCGATCGATTTATTATACAGTCGGGAAAAGCTCAAAAGAACATTTATATCACTCAACGATTAATTTCACTCAGGATATATATTTGTCCGACTCAATTATATTTATAAAAGTAGAAGAGGACTGTCACATTACCTTGAATTTATCTATGCTGAAAATGTATATCTGATTGGTTCATGGTGGAAATCAAAGGGTACAAAAATTATATACAGCCAACAACAGGTACACATTAATTTTCATTAAACAAAGCTTTATCGTCAAAATTTGATAAGAATTTACATGCTCATTCGAACTTACTTAAAAATTCTTTTGGAAGTTCTTTGTTTAATCGTTTACAATTTATGAACAACGGGGAGGTTCTTTAGTGAGATAGCCTCATCCATTAACTGTTGAGAATTCCATCCACTGAGTGGGTAAGAGTCTCCACAAAGTAGAAGAGGGTTGTGTCCCTCAACTAATGATGGTTGACAACTGCGTCTGCAGAATAGCTAACTACCATAAGTATGTGGGAACTAGACAAGAGGGAGCATATGAAACTAAGTGGGGAAGGATAACATTCCTTTCTCCTGACATGGCTGAATATGCTATTAAGAAGTTGAATTTGCTAGAGTTTGGTGGGTCTATCCTAAAAGCCCTGCCGATTAGGACAGCTGATCAGAAGATGATACCTTTTTCTGGAGTTAGAGTAAAGCTTTGTTGGCCAAGGAAGCCCAGTAAGGGAATTGCACTTGTTACATGTGCACCCGGAGAGGCTGAATATGTTGTTGAGGACTGCTTTTCTTTAGCAATTGGAGGCAGATACATTGATCTTCAGGTCTATGAGAAATTTAAAAATTGTGTGTTTGTTAAAGGAATTCCCATAGATGTATTAGAAGATGAACTTTATGATGCTTTTCTAAGTCTGACAAAGAGGAAAATCTTCAACATTCGCCTTCTTAGAAGAGAAGTAATTACTGACCTGCCAACTTCCACCTTTGAAGAAGCACTTACCAAGGAAATTTCTCCTTTTATGCGCAACAAAAATTTCTCTGACAATAGTTTCCGTGTCGAAATCTTCAGACCTGCACCCCAGGATTCAATCACAAGAGCTATGATTACATTTGATGGAAGTCTGCATCTTGAGGCTGCTAAAGCTTTGGAACACATTCAAGGGAAAAGTGCTGCCTGGTTGTCTCTCGTGGCAGAAGATTCAATGCCAACATGTATTTCATAGTTCTTTGTGTTTCCCTTCACATGTTTATCATGTTATCAGGAAAAATCTGGATTCACTACTGGAAAGTTTCAGTCGTCGCAAAGGAATATTTGTACTTCTACTTGATGACATATTTTTTTTTTCACTTTATATCCATGTGCATTTTCTTGGCTTTGTTGCTTTGTGATTGTAAAAGCATTGTTTTCACTACTCTACAATGCAATCTAAAGGGCATGACAGCGGTATGATTAGTTAAGAGATTGTGATAAAAATCTCCATAATTGTAACGTTGTGGAATGAAGCTTTTTCTAATTGGATGTTTAATGAACTTAAAAATCCATAATGCATCTTTCTATTAAAAAAAAAACTCAGTGAGCTTTGTAGAGCAATTTATATCAACAGAAAATCCTAGGAAGGATAGTTGGCTCTGAATGTTCTTATCTAGAAATCCTAGGGAAGTTAGTGACCAGTGGACTAACCATGCAATCTCTATAGATGCAAACTGAATTATGGTATGCAATTGTTACTCAAATACAAGATATCTTATTTCACATTATATGACTCTAACGAGATGCTAGCACACCAGGGTTCAACAAGATTAGTAGCATATTTTCAACTTGCACCTTCCAAAAGCTAAATTTCTGAGCTTGCAAAAGATCTGTTATAAACTTGTAGACAGGAGTTGTTGTATACAAGATCTTTCCTGCACGAAGTAGGCTATAGTGCATGTGCCTCTGTTACCAAATATTGCCCTCCTGTATCAATATTATAGTTGCAGATCTAATTGGTATTGGCCTCTTGCAACCATTCACATTTTCTAGTCATCTTAGTTGGATGATAGTGATGTAAATTATCTAGATATTTTCAAATAGCTGAAGTCAATCTCAAATAGTTGAGACTAACATGGCTATGAGGAAGATGATGATCTTAATTGGATGATAGCTTCCTCATGCAAAACCTCGATATGGTTGTTATCTGCATCTGTTTTTAAGAACTTCTTACAACCTATTGCTACTTCAAATATTAATGCATCTTGGACATGGAAAATTTTTGTCAGCGACTTTTATAATATCCCCTGCAACCTTCTAGATTTCTCATGCTTGAAAATGGCGGAAAGAACAATCAACAATTTATCATCATCAAAAGATAACAATTTACCTACCATTTTTTATCAAGCATATTTTTTATCATGCAACCTTCTGTGCTAATGCAGTTACATTCTGTTATACAATCTTACTCATAAGTGAATAAATAACTATTGTTCTGAAGTTTTGACCATTTTATTAAATTATATGTGCCTGTCATTTTATGTTCATAGCTGGTTGTTTTTTTATCAGGTGTATAACTTAGAGAAGAATGATAATAGATTTTATCGTATAAAGATATCTGCAAATGCCACAAAAACCATTGCAGATTTGAGGAGACTTCTGGAGCAGTTGATAAGAGGCAAAATAATTTCTCACCCAAGCTTCACCCCGACAGTCCTACAGCTTATCTAGTCTCGTCATGGCATGACATGCATAAAAGCTCTCGAGCAGGAAATGGGAATTCATGTTTTATCTCACCTCAACTTGACCCACATTAAATTTAATTTAATTTTCAAACCATGCAACCAGTTTATAAAATATCGTATTAATTTTTTACTTAGATTTTATTGGTTAGACCCCAAGAGGCCAAGACCCCTAGTCCCCAACCAACTCAAACAAGATGCAAGGCAAGGCAAGGCATAAGGATGGTGTAAAATAATTCAGCCTATAGCCCACCCTGTCCCGTTGGACTCTTTCTATAATTTTATATGTCCGATCGAAGATAAGTACCTCTAACGTGTCTGTCTTGTGCTTGGCCATGGTTTAACAAAGTCAATGTTTCATCAAATTAGAGAAGTGACAATTACATTCAAGTTGAAATATCATACACATGAGAGGCTGATCTTGCAGAACAAGCAAATGATCGATGTCGAATGCAAATTTAGTTACTTCACTAGTTAGATATAAACATTTCATCAGTTCCATGGGTGAAACCAGAACATGATGTTCCCACTACATGCATGTGACACTGGATTATATGTAAAATATTGAAAAATAGCAAATAATCATAAGGAAATTTTTAGAAATTTTCTGAAAATTTTTCGAAGATCGTATGGTGTAGGTTACGGGGATAATATTGTGTCAGGAAAACTTGTTTAATACACCTGACAAAAAAAGTTTTGTTTTCTTTTATTTTTCTTTTTCCTTTATTTTCTCTTCCTTCGTCGTTTCTTCCCCCAATCCCTTCCTCCTCTCCTCTAAGCGACGCCGAACCGATCATCTCCCCCAAACCCGTCGACGCCTCGCTTCCCCTTCCCCACGAGTACAAAAGCTTTGAGCGCGAGCCTTCCCCTTTTGTCAATTCCTCTTTCGGAATCGCCGGTGGATCTAACCTAGGAGCTCCAAGGGTGAGCGATTCTTCTCTTTTCGGGTTCTCGCAAGTTTCAACGTCAAGTTCTTGGCTACCTAGCGGCCTATCCTTTCTCTTCCCCGACTCTCTCATTCTCTCTCGCGGACGAATCAAAGCCGACGGATCTTTGGCGATTGTCGACATCGCTAGAGGAGCTCGTCGTCGGAGGTAGCCAGAGGTCGAACAAGGAGGTCAGATCGTCCTGATCTCCTCTTCTCAAGCCTTCCCCGAGCCTTCCTCTCGCATTTGTCGACTCTTCTTCCCCGACGCTGACACAAAGGGAGCTGATCGCCACGTGAAGAGGCATTTAGGGCTCCGAGGGTAAGCAACAGAACCTTCTTCTCGTTGTGGTCTGGTTCTTATTGCGATTCGTACCCTAGATCCATCGTGTTCTTGTTACGATCCGTGCCCTAGCTGCGATCTTGGAGGTAAGGCATCGAGTTCTGGTGATTGTTGAGATATTGTGTGATCAAGTCCTCTTTTCCTTTATCATCCGAGATGTTTTCCTAATCTAACCGGAGGGGAAGAATTCCAGGAGGTGAGGTTCCGTGTACTGTGGGGTATTCGGTTGGTAGACAACAGCTTGATCAAGGCAGAGAGGTAGATTCCAGCAGCGTCTCGTTTCCGGCAACAACCTTTTCGGCTATGACTTGAGGTAAGGAGTAGGTAATTGATCTTAGTTTTAGATCATAGTGAATTTGGATTATTAGACGGTTAGTATGATTGATTAGTTGAATTTAGATAATGGATCTTTGTGGTAGATCATGTTGTAATTTGGATTACATGATTAATTGTTCATGTGAAGTTGGATTTAGGTTTGGATTTTTAGTCTAATGGATGATTAGGGATTAGGTAACTAACCCTAATTAACCATTAGATTTGACTAGGTAGAGTGATGTTTATGTTGATTAGGGTTTTCCCTAATTAGGTTAGGCATTTTCTCTAGCTACTTAATTCATTTGAATTTAGCTAAATAAAATTATACATGTACGATTGATTACAGGACTCTGATTTGCGACGAGTGGCCTTACGTGAGATTACCTTTGGCACGCGCGATATCAGAGGCGGATACCTTGACTTATATTTTAAATAATGTCATGTTGATATACTTAGTAGATTTTTAATAAGTAGTAATAATTATGTTTATATCTACATCGATATGTCAATATTTGTTTCCAAGCATGTTTTGTTGTTACCTGTTTAACATTCATGCCCCTGTTTATTATTTATGTTATAGAGGTAGTGACATACCATGCCATGTGATATACCGGACTAGTCATTTACCATATCTGACCTGTATACCTAGATCTGATTATTTGATCCACGTATTTTGGTACATATTTTTGGAGGTAGATATGGTCAGGATTTTTCATGTTTAGTGTCATGCACCATCTCGCATGATTACATGCTAAGTGATTGACAACTCCATTATTGTTGAGGACATTGCAGTTACATGAATCTGCACATACAACCACTCATGGGTTAGTGGTTTTTATTTAGCCAGAGTGTGTTGCAGCAGGTTGCTCTGTCAATGCTCCGCTAGTCTGCTCATGGGTAGTGTGACTGCAGCATGGTAGCATGTCAGGGATCCCTCCTCTGGACTGACTTAGGGAGATGAGAGCATTGAGCTCCCCCACTTATGATTTGGAGTAGGAGGATAGGTGTACTCCGACAGCATTATGTCCACTCGGTCACTCATTAGGAGCAGTGATGGCAGAGTGCACAGTTGTCACAGCCCTACCCACTCGGTCTCACCATCGTGTGTGAGATGGTTGACTGGCGTCAGGGGTAACCAGGACATGTCATTGGCATCATATGCATGATGCATTTATTGCTTGTGTTTGTTGCACTTTATTAGTTGTATATTGGATGGATGCATATGATTGATATACATACAGGGACATGTTATTTTCGGTCTGACGACCTATCCTGATAGGAGGTCCTAGTGAGTGCAGCTTCTCCCTTCTCTTTCAGTTTTGCATTGTAGATTATCTCAGGAGGCTGCAGCATATTTATTACTATTTGTTATAGTTTGCTATGTATGTCAATTTGGTATCTGTTGAGGAGTTGACTCACTCCGTTGATATTACCATTTCAGGTTGATGCTGTCAGGAGGTTCCAGTCGCTAGTCCCCCACTACTTGTCGTGACGGGTTTTCATTTTGGACATTGGGTTTATGTGTTTTACCTTTTATATACTTGTGATATATAACTGTACTGGTGGACTTTTAGCGAGTTTTAGTGTACTGTCGTTGTTTTTCGCTGTGTTGGATTTTCTGTCGTGGGCTTACATTTTCCATTGTTGTAGTGGAGTAGGTGACTTTCAAATATAAACTGCATGGTTGTGTCAGCCAGAGACTGAAAATATATAAACTGTGTGGATTGCTTGTTGTATTTTATTGTTATTGTTCCGACCGTGTTGACCGAGATATATGTGGCCCTTGAGGGCATTGTAGAATAGTCTCATATTGTCACCCGTACAGGGGAGATGTTGTCGAAATTTCTTCTAACAAGGACTACCTGGGACGTGACATTATAACAGGCAGTGCAATTTACATGATGATTTGAACAACTATTAACAATTATTATTTCAGTCTACTTGTTCAACTTATGATGTTCCCACTTACATGAACAACGAGGAACTTTTAACATGCAGGCAGTGCTCCAATGCTGTGATGATTTGTAGGCAAGATAACAGTGCATAGTACTAAAGAGAGATGACATATGAGTATAGTAACTGCCATGATGATTTACATGCATGTAGAGCTTCCTTGAATGGTGATAGCAGTAATAGCTCCCGCTCAAGAAACTCACATATTTGTTGAAATATCAATTCATTTCTCTTTAGGTCACTCTTCTTTATTTATTGCACCCCGATCTTTTATCCAAAACAAGCGACAACAATTGTCACCGCAGGCTAGCTCTTCAATTCTTTTGCATGTGTTTAATCTCCAACAGCTAAACCATTATTGCTAACTAGACCTAAACCTGTTTATTTTTCTCTGTATAAGTTCTCAATCTTTTCTCGTGGCTGCTTTCCTCACTTGTAACTTTAGGATAGTTGATGAAAAAAATAATAAAAAATGAAAAATAATGAAAATTTTAGGATAGTTGATGTAGTGTGTAATGAAAAATAATTATTTAAATTGAATAAAATGAATTATTTATTTTAAATTTTAGATGTAGTGATAAAAAAATTGATATGGATGATTTATATCTAATCTACGCATAACTTTAATGATATATTTACAATAAAAAATTATATTATTTTAACAAATAAGAATTGGTGCAGCGAGTTTAATTAGAGCAACGATGAAGACTATTGAGTACATGAATATCTTGCTAGCCAATGTCGCAGTTTGTATCAGAAGGCGATCAATTTATATTTGGAGAATGAGTGACATCTGAAATAAACCGTATCACATGACAAACAAGCGCAGGATACTGTTTTATAATTATTGTTGAAATGATCATATATACTACTGAAATTAGTATATGTGAAATTTAGCTAGTTAGGATGAGTTGCTGACATCTTTATCGAGATTTCTTTAATGAATATCAAAATTAGTTGATATAAATATTATTAAATTTTTATTTGACTGAAGGCAAGAAATTTGATCTAAAAAATATAGTAATTATAACTTAATTAAACCGTATCACATTGATAAGTCTAGTACCCCGTCACATTCATTGATCGCCAGATACATATTGCCATTGATTCAGTCTCTGCTCCATCGTCCATCAAACTGCGTGATTTTGATGGTGATGCGGAGAAGAGGAGGCGAGTGCGGATCGGCGGCGGCAGCAACGCCGGGATGGCTGGGGAGGTTGATAGAGGAGAGCTTCTTCGTGGGATGCGGCTCCCATGGAAGCCGCAAGAAGAACGAGAAGAACATCTTCTGCCTGACTGCCTCGATTTCTTGCCGCACCAGCATTTGCCCCCACTGCGCCCCTTCCCACCCTTCGCAGTTAGCAGGTTGGACGCTCATCGGCAGTCTCGGCAGACAGCAGTCGACTCATGGTTGGGACTTCGTCGCTCGGTGAGGGTGGAGAGCAGTCAGCCCCACCGCCGCAACCCCATAGCTTCTCCTTGTCCGGCAGATTTTGACGAGGGCTTAGCCCACTCCAGCCCTCGTCTAGATCCGCCCCTAATTTATCACCAACACTAACTACTCGAGAAAAATTCCAATACTAATTAGAACATACAGAAAAAAAAAGAACTGTGATCACCAAGGCAAAATAGATCGTGGTGAAGCAGCGAATCTTCCTCAGACGGCAGCAAAGCCTCGGTGGCATGATCTGTAAACGATTCTTTACCTTGTTAATCATCTTCTTCATCCTCGCCTCTAACGAGAAAGCACAGCTTCGGTGGCATGATCTGTAAAAGATTCCTGGACTCGTTAGAGGCAAGGAAGAGGAAGATGATCATCAGGCATCAGCAGCACCAAGAAAACCGTTTTCATTTTGAACGGCCGAGGATAAATTTTCAAGTGAGTGAACGATTGATTTATAGGCAAAATTTTGGAGATTAAGTTTTGTTTGGATCTGCTTTTTGATCCATTATGATGGTTAATTTGTAAGAAGTTAATTTATTAATCCCATCAAATCCATCCAATTTTATCCTACCTTTAATATTAATGTGCAGTCCTGACACATACTTCTTTGGCTACCTGATATCTTAATTAGGGTCAGCTATAAATTAGGGTCCACTCGACCTATAATGGGGTTAATTGGATTCTGCCCTCACCCCTCAAAAAAGGGGTGGAACCCACCATCCACTTGCATGTGACAGGTGAGGGTAGTGCCGTTAAGGGCAGCGTCGAATTTATCCTATATACATATCCTATATACATAAACATCAGGAGTATTAATGACTAATTTTTAAATATATATACATAAATGTAAGAAAAATAAGAAAAACTAATCACTTTTTCTTGAAATTAGCAATCAATGTGCATATAGCACTGAATTCATCGTTAGAAATGGATGGAAAAGTAGAAAAATAATAATAATAATAATAATATTATTATTATTATTATTATTATCAAAATTCAAATTTATCTTTTAACTTAATGGTAAATTTAATTAATTATTAATATAGAGAGATAATTTTACTTGAATATTCTTAATAATAATTTTAAAAGTATATTTTAGTTGATCAGATTTTAATCATTTATCATTATCTTAAACTTAATCTATAAGCTATCAATCTATCATGTAGTTCAACGTATACTTCAACTCCATATAAACTTCTTTCTTGTCCCTCATCCTCGTAATGAAAGCGACAATTCTTTTAATCAATACGGATGATTGATCTCATACTACAAAAAATTCAGCATTAGAGACGGAATTTTCCGTCGCTAAACTAGATTAGCGACGGATTCACTGCGTCGATACGAGTTTTGTCGCTGACTATATTTAGAGACGGAATTTTAAATTCCGTTGCTAGTTAGAGACGGAATATATATATTCCGTCTCTAAATTTAGAGACGGGATAAATATTCCGTCTCTAAAATTTAGCAACGGAAATTTAATCATCAGTCGCTAACAATGAAATCTCGTCTCTAGTTAGATTAAAATTTCGTCTCTAGTTAGATTAAAATTTCGTCTCTAATTAAAGACGGAATTTTAATATTCCGTCTCTAATTAGAGATGGATTTTTTTATATTCCGTCGCAAGCTATCAACATTTCAGACAAATTCAGGTCACTCAGCGACGGAAAATTAAAGTTCCGTCGCTAGGTATCGATATTACAGTAATTTCCAGGGTCAGACGGAATTTTAATATTCCGTCTCTAATATCTGGAAATTTGAGCAGCACCATTTTGTTTCTGCAGTCATCATTGTTTACATTTCATATCAATCTAAACCATCACATACGATGGTTTTTAAACAACACAATATATACACAATTAGACAATAACAATACAAAATAATATATGAATGTAAATATCAAACCAAATATCCAATCCAAGCACAATACATTCCTACAACATCTCCAATAACAATAATCCAAGCACAAAACTAAAACTAAATATCCAATCAAACAACAAAGATAAATATCCAAACATCTCCAATCATAAACACTGATTGTATAGTACTACAACATCTGAAATTTAAAAACACAATACAATACCTTCTAGCAAAGAAAATCCAATTCTAAGTTAGTGAGTAGTAATCAATCCTGCAAAAATGTTAATATGATAGATTATTAATAAAACAAAGAATAAACTAATACACAATTATGAGTAACATATTAAATATAATATTATGAATTTATTTGACATACCTGAGTACTAGTTTAGATATATGATGATAGTGTTGTATAGATATCAACGTTCATGAAAAGATATAATACAATGTTAGAAATAGTTTAAAATTGATAACTATGGCAATGTTGAACAAAAAAAAATTAAAAAGTTAAACATCAAGATACCTATAGCAATCTACGGATCAGGGGGATTATTAGGGTATTGAGTCTCCTGAGAGGCAAAACGATGCGGTGTTGCACTCATTTGATCCAAGAAGGCCTGCATATCCCGCCCAAATTTCTCAAGATCCAATCTGGATTGCCGCTCTGCTCGAAAATCTGCCTCCAAGATCGATAGTCGAGTTTTCAAATCTGTGTTTTCTTACTCTAAGGCGTCTACTCTAGCATATGATTCGGATGCACTCGATGATGTACTAGGACGACTCCTGGCCCTAGGAGCCATCGCCTGATCATATACAACTCTTGCCTGGGCTCCAAGACCATAGAGGGTGGAGGTCTTTTTGTAGGACTGTGACGGCCGGCTAGGAGGGGGTTGTTGGATAGTCCTGTAAACATAAAAATAAAACAACCCTTCCTCGAACTCTTTAAGCTAACACTTGTATATATATAAAGTAAGCCGATAAATTAAAAGCATAAAGAAAAAGTGAGGCACAAGGATTTACTTGGTTACAACCGATGTGGTTGTTAATCCAAGGAAGATTAAGCTCACTAAAAACTCCTTCGGGTGGAGAAGCCTCGTACAGCGTTGAAGCACATAAAACAGAAGCTCAACTCTAGACTAAAGCTTACAAGCGTTGGAATTACAATTCAGAGTTCGTTGAAAAGCTTCTAGACCAAGGCTATATTTATAGCCTTGGTCGGGGCGCCCCGAAGGGGTTCCGGGCGCCCTGGGGGGGATAAAACTTTATCCCCCAACGTTCAGATCGCGTTTGACGCGATCTGGTCGATTTTCAAGGTCTGGGCACCTGGAGCTGTTCCGGGCGCCCCGGGCTGTTCCGGGCGCCCCGGACTACTCCGGGCTGGTCTGGGCGCCCCGGACCCTAAGTCAACTCTGGTTGGCTTTTTTCACCTCGGTTGGGTGATCTCTGTCATCCGGAAAAGGGCTCACCCGAACCCAACTTCCGGTCTTCTCGAGCGGGCTTCCCTCCGACTTCTCGTCCCTCGGAATTGCCGCGTGTTTCCTTCTCGTCCGCCGGCGTACTCATCCGCAGTCTTCGTCCCACGGACGCACCGCGTGCAGTCCTTCTCGCTAGCTGCGTCTCTTGCTTCTCGAGCAATCTTCCGCTCCGACTTTCGTCCCTCGGAACCACCGCACGCTTCCTTCTCGTCCGCCGGTGTACTCTTTCGCAGCACCTCGTCCCTCGGACTGCCGTCCTTCTCGCTAGCTGCGTCTTCCGCTCGACTACCTGTGTTCCTAAGCTCCTGCACACTTAGACACAAGGTTAGATAACTTGTTGATCACACCAAAACAACCTTGGGGTTCCAACACTTTTTCCTTCCACCAACCACATCATAATAAATTTCATTTATCTGGTCAGTGGATAGAATCTGCTCCTCACCTCCCTCTAAACTAGGCTGAGACGCTTGTGCAACCCTAACTGCAATTTCTTCCTATTTACATTAAAAAAAGTATTATTAGATATTTACTAAAATGATAGATAATCATTATTAATAGTTAAATATATTCAAGTGTAGATTCTTATGTCTAATGCCGACGATCAACGATCTATAAAGTTGTCATCTTTTGACTTGTGTGTCTTGGTAAATATCTCCCAACACGTAGGAGGTCGCTGTAGATCATGTTCCTGAATATTAAAGAATGTAAATATTTTTAGCCGTATGTTCTAGGTACAAAACTCTTATAGAATTTTAAAATTGAAAACTCACCAAGTCTAAGGCATGCTCGACGATCGATCGAGATCCAGCGGTATGTTTTGTCGCTCCGGTACTAGGGCGAGTCAGCTCACTCTTTCTATTGGCTCAAGCTATCATTGCATTTTCCTGCCATCTATCTGCAGCCAAGATGGCTCGCCATGCATCCCAAATGTTCTCAGGTACATAGGATGGTTTTATTCCCTTTTGTCTTGCTTTGTATAACATGTCTTTGTATAGTTTGGCACAAGCTGCGTTCCAGGTAGCATAAAATTCTGCCTCGTGCCCTGCCTCCCAAGTATATCTTTTCTGCAATAATATGTTTACAAATTATTATGAAAAACATAATAAAATCATGATAATTAAAATGTCTTACCAAAAACTCTTCGTAATAAAATTGCTTCATATCCAGGTCTACCCGCTTCCATGTAGTACCAGCGGGGCTAAATCGCTCTTTAAATTTCAAGGTGATGTATGCTGCTACTCTATGACCATATGAGGTAAAACTGCATTTAACAAATAAAATTAAACAAATATGTTAAAAAAAATATACTATTAACACCAATACTTATCAACCCCCGATAATCTGTAGAACAATCTAGCCACCAACGTCAGACATGTCTATATCTGTAGAATTACATTATAACACATACACATGCACACTAGTTTTTATCAAAAAAAATAATAATGACTAATAGAGTAAGACAAGTGATATAACCATGAATATTTAGATCTAAAATTTAGCTTAACAATGCTTAATTTGAAGATATAACAATTTTAATCATTAACATTTTGTAGATCCTCCTCACTAGACTCTGTTAGTTCAATAAGCTCCTCACTGCTGGATATTTCTCCATCATCTATCTCCTCATAAGGTACATTAACATCTACAAATAATTGAGATATTGATTGAAGCTGAGAATCTACACTGAATATATCTCCATTGTATCATTTTGAAATGCATCATGGTTTTGGTTCACGATAGAGTTAGGCATTTCTATGGTAGAGCGTGGCTTTGAGCGGCAAACTGCTAACCATTCTCTAACTCTTCTTCTCTTTGTGGGATATTCAAGATAGAAAACCTGCCCCGCTTGTACCGCAAAAATGAAAGGTTCATACTTGTTGAAGCTTTTGTTTGTATTTACCTCGACTAAATTGTAGTTTGGATGTATTCTGGTACCTGTTCTTGGAGTCGGATCATACCCAGAACATTTAAATAACACACATCCTTTGATGGGTAAAGTAGGATATTCAACTTCTATGATTTCTTCAAGTCTCCCATAATAATCCAACTCAGAATTACTGTTGTTGATAGATCCTTTTGTTGGTTGGTCCTAGGAAGATCGTACCGATTCCATTGTACAAAAATTTTGTACAAGTGTCGAACCTTTCCTAATAACCTATTGTGTTCTTTAAAAATTAAATTCGGAATCGCAAACGGAACTTAACATTATTGATTCCAAATTTAACTTATCTGTTCTTAATGGTTTAGACTTGGATCGCAAACGAAACTTAACATTATTGATCCAAATCCACCCATGTTATAAATTCAATTAAATATCAATTTCGGAAATTAGCTCCCAGGTCAAACATGGCGAGGCACATGACCTTCTTGGGTATGGGAACATCTACCACTGCCTCGACAAAGCCTCTTAATGAAATTCAATATTTAATTTCCTAAAATAACATTAGGTTTAACCAAAAAGAACAATCGAATCACAAGATCGAAAAAATAAAATAAAAGAAACACAACTTCGAATATCTAATCCGAAAATCTAGAATTATATGCCTCTTGTGTTTAGAATTCATACAAAGAAAAACTAGCATGATGCCGAAAATAATTACTAGTCATACTTTTCTTTGTATGCAACAACCTCTTGATCTTCTACCGTATTCCTCTTCTTATCTCGGACGTTGTGTGGGCAACGAACTACCAAGACAATAACCACCCAAGCCCTTATTTCTTCTTCACCAAGTTTCGGCCACCAAGACTCCTCCAAGGATGTAGAGGTTCGGCCACCACCACCAAGCTCCAAGCGATGCAAGAAACAAAACCTCCTTTCTCTCCTTCTCCAAGCAATATCCAGCCACCTTCCAAGCTCTAAAGGATGAAGAGGTTTGACCAAGCAGAAGAAAGAAAAAGGAGAAGGGAGAACTAGAAGGGCCGACCACACCACCAAGGAAGAGAGGAGGAGAATAGAATAGCGTTATCACCCATGAAGGCACCCCCTACCCCCTCTTTTATAATCCTTGGTCTTGGCAAATAAGAAAAATTTAAATAAAAACTTCCTTATTACTTTGCCATGAAAAGAAAATTTTAATTAATTAAAACTAATTTCCTTTTCTTAAATCCACATGGTCGGCTACCTCATTGCTCCAAGCAAGGAAAGTTTTAACACAAAATTAAAACTTCCTAATTTGTTTCCAGAAATTTTAAAATAAAAATTTCTCTAATAATTTATCCCTTCATGGTTAGTTATAAAAGGAATTATATAAATTAAAATTTCTCTATTAAAACATGTGGATGATTTCCAAAAAGGAAAGTTATCTTTTAAAATTAAAATCTTCCTCTCAATCTACAAATAAGGAAAGATATCAAATCTTTTCTTAATCTTTTGTAGAAACTTATAAAAGGAAAAATTTATAATTTTAAAACTCTCTTTTAAATCATGAATATGGTTACAAAAAAGGAAAGTTTTCTCAAAAATAAAAATCTTCCTTTCAATCTACAAATAAGGAAAGACATCAAATCTTTTCTTAATCTTTTGTAGGAAAGATTTAAATTTTAAACTCTTTTTTAAAATCATGGAATCCACATAAGAAATTTTTTTAAAATAAACATCCTTTTAATTTTCTTAGGGTCGGTCACACCATGCTTGGGCTCCAAGCATTGGCCGGCCACCTACTTGGCTCAACCTTTTGGTCTTGGCCGACCCTAGCTTGGGCTCCAAGCTAGCTTGGCCGGCCACCTTAGGATGGGTATAAAGGTGGGTATAGGTGGGTATAATACTTTATAAATTAGAGGTTACGATAGGGATCGAGAGGAGGAATTGGTTTTGGTCTCTCGATGAAATTAAGCTTCCCGTGTTCACCCGAACACTCAACTTAATTTCATCAATAATAATTCATACCACTAAAAAATTATTATTGAACTACCACACCAATCCCAAATTACATTTTGGGCTCCTTCTTATTATGAGTGTGTTAGTCTCCCTGTGTTTAAGATGTCGAATGTCCACTAATTAATTGAGTTACTGACAACTCATTTTAATTAATATCCCAGTCCAAGAATAATACCACTCAACTTTATTGTCATGTCGGATTAAGTCCACCTGTAGGGTTTAACATGACAATTCTTATAAGCTCCTCTTGGGGACATTATCAACCTAGATTATTATGACATAGTTTGCTTCTATAATCAACCACACACACTATAAGTAATATCATTTCCCAACTTATCACCCTTTGATAAGTCAAAGAAATAAATACTAAATATATGTGCTTGTTATTATATTAGGATTAATAGCATACACTTCCATAATAACTAAGGTCTTGTTCTTTTATTAAGTCGGCATAAAAAGAACTTACTTTAAATGGTCCTGCTCAATACACTCAGAGTGTACTAGTGTAATTTTATAGTTAAGATAAACTAATACCAAATTACACTACGACTATTCCAATGGTTTGTTCCTTTCCATTTTAGTCGTGAGCTACTGTTTAAAATTTATAAGGAATTGATAACATGATCTTCTGCGTGTGACACCACACACTATGTTATCTACAATATAAATTAATTGAACAACTACACTTAGCATATAAATGTAGACATTTGACCAATGTGATTCTTATTTCTAAATGAATGTTTATACAAAAAGCTAGGCTTTTAGTATACACTCTAACACCTTACACACAAACACCCGAATTGAAAGTTAGTCTGCGTGAATCCCGTTGTGTCACGTGAAATTTAAAATCATTAACATAGTAGCTAGAGTACACTGTTATCTTACGGAGAGGTCCAAATGCAAGATTAATTATCCTGGAATCTTGCACATTAGATATTCTCCGATCGGACACCTATAACAATAGTAGAATATAAAATAAGCCTTTGATAATTTAATATGGATGTAAGAAATTAAAATTATCTTCTAACTTACATAGATTTGAAACCATAATGCAAATTCCATCTCTAACTTTTCAGTTATCTCACTTACATGAATTGATGGATTTTGTACTTGTAGTTGTTGTTCATACAAGCTGAAAAATAAGGTAATTTTAAGAAAATTACACTATCAGGAAACAACTTATTTTTTGAAAAATGTTTGATTCAAGAAGTCAACTTACTTTATGTAGGGTTTGACTTCATCACAGTTTAAAAGTATGTATGTCCTCGCAGCATGATATTCTTGTGGAGTTAACCATCTAGAAACAGATGCTCCCATTGGCTTGCCAGGAAACTTGAAAGTAGAAAGCATAGATGGGTCTATAGGCTGTGCATCATCTAAATTTCTAGGACACTTCTGATGTCTGATTTTTACATTATCAGCAAAATAATAGGAACAAAATGAGGATGCTTCTTCAACCAAATAAGCATTACAGATTGACCCCTCAACTCTAGATTTGTTACGAACATTATTCTTTAATTTCCTTAAAAACCGTTCGAATGGATACATCCATTTGTACTGGACAGGATCAGCTATTCGTGACTCGTACACTAAATGTACTGGTAGATGTTCCATTGAGTCAAAAAAACTGGATGGAAAAATACGTTCAAACTTACATAGTGTGAGAGGAATGTCTGTTTCTAGTCGAAGCATATCATCCATCATAATACACCTTGCAGTCAAATATCTAAAATATAGACTCAATTCTGTTAGTGCTTGCCAAACATTTTGAGGAAGTAAGTTATGAAAAACTACTGAAATAAGTCTTTGCATGAATACATGACAGTCATGACTCTTCATTCCAAACATCTTTAACATGTTCATATCCACGCATCGAGCCATATTCGAGGCATACCCATCTAGGAATTTGATTTCTTTCAACCAATTACATAAAACTTGTTTAGTATCTTTGTCCAATGTATAACAAGCCTTTGGGAATTTATTGGTTGTTTCATCCTGATGCAACTCTGGTCTGCTAACTAGTTCTTTTAATTCCTCACGTGATTTTGCAGTGTCTTTAGTTTTTCCATGCACATTCATCACAGTGTTAAAAATATTATCAAAAAAATTTTTCTCAACGTGCATTACATCTAAATTATGCCGAATAAGTAGATACTTCCAATATGGTAGCTCCCAAAAAATACTCCTTTTCTTCCAACCATACTTGCACTGCCTAATGATGTATTTATTTATCTCATCAAAATTAGTCTCAGCTACTGGTAGAAAACCATAGTTGTCTATTTGGTCAAGGATTTCTTCACCTGACTTGATTGTTGGAGGAAGTTTTCTGACTACAACATTCCTAATGAAATTTTTCTTATTTCGCCTGAAAGGGTGATCAACTGGTAAAAATTTACGATGATTATCAAACCAAGATACCTTCCCACTGCAGGGTAATGAAAATGCATCAGACTTTTTCATGCAGTGTGGGCATGCTAATTTACCAGCCGTGCTCCATTCTGACAACATTGAGTATGCTGGAAAATCACTGATCGTCCATAATAATGCAGCATGCAATCTGAAATTAGTTTTGCTTGCAATATCATAAGTCACTGACCCTACATTCCATAATTCATTCAACTCAGCAATCAGAGGTTGTAAGAAAATATCAATCTTCTCTTTTGGATTAGTCGGCTCTGGAATAAGTACAGTAAGGAACATAAATTCATCTTTCATACACATCCATGGTGGTAAGTTGTAAGGTGTTATTATAACTGGCCAAGATGAATATTGCTGTCCAGACTGACCAAATGGTTGAAATCCATCTGTAGAAAGTCCGAGTCTAACATTACGTGGTTCCATTACAAATAAAGAAAATGTTGTATCAAGATATTTCCATGCAGACGAGTCACAAGGATGACATATTATACCTTCTTCGTGCACATGCTCATGATGCCACCTCATGTAGCTTGCTGTTGTAGTAGATGCGTACAAGTGTTGAAGTCTAGCAGTTAACAGGAAATAATACATAACTTTCCATGAAATCTTTTTATTTTTCTTCCCTGGTATTCGACTACTATGCTTATAACGAGGGTGAGTACAGATTCTGCATTCAATCAGTTCACTATCTTCTTTCCAAAATATCATGCAGTTATTAATGCAACAATCAATCTTCTCTACGGGCAAATCTAAACCTCTCACCAATTTTTTTGTATTGTAGAAGCTATCAGACATTATGTTATCAGCAGGAAGTAACTCAGACATCAATTGACAGATGTTATCGTAACATCTTTCTGAAAAATGATGCTCTGCCTTTATATTCAATAATCTTGCAGTAGCCGATAATTGGGAATGACCAAACGGAATCTCTTCCCACACTTCTCTTTCACTAGCCTTTAACATGTCATACATTTGTTTAACTTCATGTGTTGGTACATCATTTATATTTGAATAATCAACATCATTCATAGCGTCATAAACCATTGATTGCATTGCATTCTCATTAGATGATGATTCCCCTAAAGGAGTTGTGCCTGATGATGAAGCAACCGAAGTTCCAATACGGTGAGACAAATAAGGCTCTCCATGACAGTACCAGTTGTAGTAATTTGGAACAAATCCTTTTTTACATAGATGTACTTTGACAGTATCCTCATCATGGAAAGCTTTATTTCTACATTTGGAATGATTACACGGACAACGTAACATGACACCATCCATACATTCTGGATGACTCTTTGCAAAGTTCACAAACTCTTCAACTCCAGCAAAATATTCATCTAGGATAAATCCATTTTCTAATCTATTGTACATCCAATCTTTGATCAAGTACATTGTATCCTAATAAACATAAGATTGATTACTTAGTAAGTATGCAATTAATATAATTGAGGTATTACACATATGATTCAATGTATTCAAAAATCATACCATGAATACAACATTTTGAGCAATGGCGGTGTGTGCAGAGTTTAACAGTTTCTAACAATCAAATTTTACAATAGTGACACAATGTAATATGTTTTGTGTAGTCATTTCAAGTCAATTCTGTTTGATGCCACAGGAAGATCAAATATAATACTTTTCCTCAAAGGAAAAGATCATAGATTGACTAAGTTGTATGTGTTTAAGCAAACTACATTTCCTATATGCAGCATTCCTAATGAAATTATATTTTTTTTAAATAGAAAATTGGATAGATTTAATGACGATCAATAGATTCTATAAGCAAACAAGTTCATTTGAGTAGAATTTATGGTGGTTTAAAGTGTGAGGGATAGACCAAAGAAAATAATATTTAATATAATTATATTGTTTTGATATGTTTGTTTGCTCATATTTCTTTGACCACTCTAGTTGCAAATAGCAATTACAGAACTATTGCTATTCTGATGTACTTAGGTCATCATCATTTCACTTGCTGGATAAATTTAATTTATCCAACAACCTTATTGGATAAAATATAGAACTATTACTCTAGTTGCAAATGAATTACTTCATTTGTTTCCGTTGGATTCTTATACAGTTCAAAAGGCAAGTGTTCAGTACAAATGTGATCCATTGCATCTGTTTTGCTAGAACTATTACTTTTGCAAGGCATTGAAATTAGAGAGAGATCTGACGTACTAAGTAAACTAGTAATCTAGCTTTAGAAACTAGCTTTAAACTGAAAAATAAACTAGTAAACTCAATTCAACATATTACCGAGAAGGAAGGAGGCGAGCCGCTGGGAACTGGAACTGGGAAAACAAAGACGTTGTTGCAGAGAGCTCTCTGCAGGAATTGAGAAGGAAAGAGACGAGCCGCTGCGAGGGAAGGAGGCAAGCCGTTGTGAGGGAAGGAGTCCAGACAGAACTTACCAAGACATAATTGGGAAGGAGCCGCTGCGAAGAGGAGATGAAAGGGCTGCGGTATGCGGAGAGGAGAAGGAGACGAGCGAGGGAGCACAGAGGAGAAGGATCGGAGAAGAGCGTTCTGCCCTAAATCGCAAGGAGAAGAGGTTTCTGTCCTAAATCGCGAACATAGCGACGGAACTATTAGTTCCGTCGCTATCTATTTAGAGACGGAACTAATAGTTCCGTCTCTAATCTGTTTATGATGGGGCTTAATTCGCTACTAAATAGTAATATTTAGTCCCTAATTAGAGACGGAATCAAAATGTTCGTCTCTATTTAGAGACGGATAATTTATTTCCGTCGCTAAATTTTACGGATTCATTTTTTTAAATTAAAAATGGTCAAAATAGAGACGGAACTATATTTTCGTCTCTAATCAGAGACGGAACTATATTTCCATCTCTAATTCTGTCTCTAATGCTGTATTTTGTTGTAGTGTCATCTATTTATAACAAATGGCCTCCCATTTTTGAGTTTTTTTTTAACTTTTCAATAAAACTAATTAGAATTATTTGTTTTTGTTTTTTTTTACAAATATGATCAATCCATTGACACAGACTACAACATACACTAATTTTAATAAAGGGCAATTTTAACATTAATTGTAGAATAGTGTCATGGTGATAAAAGATAAATATATTTATCCTTAATGTTTTTGTCAATTTATTTCAGAATTAATATGAAAAAGATAAATTATGAATAATTATTAATTTTTAAAATAATGATTAATATATAAAGGAGATACGTAATCATATGATACGACATATCATTTTGAATGTCACACGTCTAGTAATTTTAATAAAGGGTAACTTTAACATAATTGTAAAGTATTAATTTCGATGCACCAGTGCTTGTCATCATGCATTCATTTTGACACCGCTAATATTGACCTATCTTTCATTAATCTGCCATACATAAATGATGCTGTGATTTATATTATTTTATTAATGAAAAATCAGCATATTAAAACTGGAGCTGTCACTAGCAGGCAGTATATTCGTGTCGTTCGGAGAAGCCTGTATCTCATCTCATCTCATCTGACGAGACTGTAGTAAAATGGTACTGCATATCAAAATATGAAGAACTTTAATGATGTGCCGAGGTTTGATCGGACTCAGCAAATAAGGTGTAAGACGTAGCAACGGTTAAGGTGTTGCATGAACATTACTTTTGGAGCAATTTTACACAGAAATTTTAATTTTACAAAACAATCTAGTCTTTTTTTTTCAAAATATTTTAATTTATTTAATAATTTTAGTTTGAAATGCTAAATATATCAACAGTTTATTCTAATTTTAAAAAAAAATAAAATAAAATAATATTAGTTTTATTTGATAAAGAAATTTAAAATTCAAATCTAACCTTAATCTTTTATTTTGTAATATTTTAATCTACTAGCTTTAGGTAACAATACCAATTATCATAAAAAATAATTAAAACCTAAAATTGAATAAAAATATCATTCTTTAACTATTGATAGTATAAAATTATACTTTTTAAATTTATGCTATATATATTTTTACAATAAAAAATTATATCATTTTAACAAATAATATATCATTTGAATGTCACAATTAGATTTTTAAAATGTAATTGTATTATCATGGTAGAAAATTGCATCGTGTGCTAATATATTTTGTAATTAGGAACAAAGAAATATGTAATTAATAAAATATGTTGAAAAGTTATAATTAGGAACAAAGAAATATGTAATTAATAAAATATGTTGAACATAACTTTTCGAGAGACTTTATAAAAAAAATTTCCATCTTACAAATAATATAGCACTTTTTATTTAAAAATATTTTAATTATTTAATAGAAATATTTTAATCCACTTAGCTTGGGTCAAAATAGCACTTAGTTTTTTTTTAAAATTTTAGTGTTGCTCTGGTTAAGTGGATCAATGATTTTTATTTTAGTCTTTTATTTAAGGGTAAGAATCATGAATTTACTCCATGCCCTCACACTATGATGTAGTGGTAGAATATTTATATAGACTTTTAAATATCCACGGTATGATTTTTAATTATAGTGTAAAGAGAGGTTTAAACAAGAGTCACGGTACGTCACTAAGTTATGAATAGACTTAGGTGCCATTAGGGAGGCAACAAATCCTCACGTAATCTCGACACCAAAGTCTCAGCGACCAAATGATCTACAAGAGACTCCTTGTCTCTAATGAGTCAAAGAGAACGAGGAAGATAATCGTCAGAAACAAAACACCAATTGTCGTTTTCATTTTTGAAGGAGTGAGTATTAAGAAGGAAATGGCTGATTGATAACTTATAAACGATATTAACAATTTATAGATGGAATCTTAAATGACTACCTCCTTTTTTCTATATATTTCATCTTTTTCTCTTCCACTTAAATTATGGGTGAAAATTATTGATGATAACACGTGTATTTATATGTATGATTGTCCCTACTTTTTGTCAGATTCCTCCATGAATCATGAATGATAATCATGAATTCAAAATGAAACGTACTCTAGCTGTCCTAGATTCCTCAAAAATTGTCCACTTTCACATTAATATTTTTGTCACGAGTATACTTGTCATTCTCGGTAATTCATCGAAAATCATGCATTCATGATCATGACTTTCATGCATACATTGTCGTCCCACTCAGGGCCGGCCCTGACATTTAGGGGCCCTTGGCGAAAAGAGAAAAAGAGGCCCTATAATTTTTTTTTTTTTGCTAACACACAATTTGAATAGAATTTAATGATAAAACTTAAAAAAACAATACATTTTATTTAAAATATGACGAACTCCATACAAAATATATTTTTCAAGATTCTCCAAAAAAATATAACACCATACAAAATATATTTTTCAAGATTCTCCAAAAAAATATAACACCATACAAAATATATTTTTCAAGATTCTTCAAAAAAATACAACACCATACAAAATATATTTCCCAAGTTTCTCCAAAAGTGCAATCCCTGCAAATACAAAAACAAAACAAGTATCAAATAATCATTGAAAAAATCTAGATCTTCTAGCATTTTGGGAAGCAAAATCATCAATAAGGTCTTCCAAATCAAGTTTTTCTAACACCTCATTTTCAATGCATAAAATTGCCAAGTCATTTAATCTGTCTTGAGACATAGTTGAACGCAAGTGAGATTTTATCAATTTTAGTTTAGAAAAACTTCTTTCTGCTGATGCTACAGTAATGGGTATAGTTAACAAAACTCTATAAGCAATGGAAATATTAGGAAAACAATACAAGACTTTTACAAACTCAAGAACTTCAAAAGCTGACTTTGTTTCTGTTGGTAAACACATTTGTAGTACTTGCAATTCAGAAAATAAATCATCAGCATCAATATCAGACTTGTCATTATATTTTAGAGCAACTTGAAGATTATTACAACACTCATACAATCTATTATCATTCATTGAAAGAAATTTTTTAGGATTGAATAGAAAACCAAAAATGTTTTCAAAGATTTCTAATTGTTCAAATCTACTTTTTAAAGAGGAAATAGCAATATCAACAACAACAATAAAATAATTAATCCTAAAAGATTCTTCAGCAGATTGTGAAATCTCTTCATGATAATTTTCATCGAATTGTTTCTTTCTATGAATTGTACGTTTTTTAGGAAAAATAGGATCAATTTCCATTTTAGATGCAATCTCTTTCGCTAATGTCATAGCAGATTGGAAACCTTCCTCCCTATATCTTTCAAAATAAGAAATCAATCCTCTCAAAATCTTTATTGCAATATCAATTTGCATATCTTTAGATTGCAGCTTTTTACTAATCAATTCAATTTTTTTCAAAATGTTATGCCATATAGTCATGCCCAACAAAAATTCAAAACTTTCAAGTTCATGTGTTACTAAAGATTCAGCCTCACTCCTAGTCTTAGCATCTTCACTAACTTTCGATAATTCATATAAAGCTTCTCTTATCTCATTTGGTTGAGTTATTATGGCTGTGATACTATTAACATGACTTTCCCATCTTGTTGTTGACAATGACTTTAAAGTTAATTGATGAACATGATCTTGTAAAATCTTCCACCTTTTTGTAGAACTAGCAAATAAAGTATACATGCGCTGCACAACTCCAAAAAATGACACAGCCTTAACACAAGAATTTGCCATATCACAAATTGTTAAATTAAGAGAATGACAAGCACATGGCATATAAAATGCTCTTGGATTTATTTCAAGAAATCTCTTTTGTACACCTTGATTTTTACCTTTCATATTAGAACCATTATCATAACCTTGTCCCCTCACATTATCAATATCAAGTCCGAGGGTTTCTAAAACAGATTGCAATTCATTAAAAAGTCCTAATCCAGATGTATCATCCACTTTTAAAAACTCTATAAAATACTCATTTACCTTTATAGGGCAAGCTAAGACATCCACACATCGAATTATCAAAGTCATTTGCTCATGGTGACTTGCATCTGAAGTACAATCAAGTATCACTGAAAAATATTTTGCCTCTTTTATTTTTTCAATTATAGTACTTCTGACTTTAGAACCTAATATAAAAATCAACTCATTTTGAATCTTATGACTAAGGTAATGATAATGAATCTCATTATTTTGAATGCGTCTAAAATGCTCTTGCATTACCAAATCAAATTATGCAATTAATTCAAGTAGCCCCAAAAAGTTACCATTACTACTTTGGTAAATTTTTTCATTATCCCCACGAAAAGCCAAATTACGTTTAGCAAGACATTTCACAACAGAAATAATCCTAGCTAAAACAAGTTTCCAATGTTCTTTCTCTTTCTTAATTTGCACTTGGATCTCTTTGTCAATTGTTTCATTCTTTTTCAATCTAATTTCCAAATTAATCCAAGTTCTCATGTTAGTAATATGCTCAATACCATTCTCATGTTGTCTAAGTCTATCACTTAAACGTTTCCAATCATTCAAACCTTCATTTGCCAACAAACTTTTATTTTTCACTGATTTAAACAATTTGCAACAAAAACAATATACTTTGTTTGCATCTTTCGAGTATACAAGCCATTTTCTATCTTGATTCTCTCCATTTGGTAATTTTCTTGTGTAATAAGAATATGAAAAATGTCTCGAAAACTCATCTAGAGTAAACTTAAGATTACTTTCTCTTATAGGACCTTTCTCTACCAACAGATCTCTTGTTTTATTATCAATGTTATCCCAAGATCTTGGATCATATATATCCAAAACATGACCAGTTTTCTCTAACTCATTTTCATCCTCAATTATATTACCAACTTCTACATTCAAATCATTATCATCATTTTCTTTCAATTCTTCTTGCTCATTCATTGCATGATTATTGTCATCATTTTCTATCAATTCGTTCTGCTCATTGATTGTATAATTATTAAGTTCTTCTTGATTACTCAGTTGTTGCTCATTTGTTGCATAATCATTTAATTCTTCTTGATTACTTAATTGTTGCTCATCTATTGCATAATCATTTAGTTCTTGATTTTCTTCTTGTAATTCATCAACTGAATCTTCAATTGAAGAGCTATTTTTAAAAAATTTATGAAGAGCACCTTTCTGAGTTTTAATAATCTCTTCTACTCTTTTTCTTTTGTTTCTTTTCTGACTCCCAGATAGATATTTCTTTGAAAACATGCTTGTAATACAAAGTTTAAGTGTAAAAATAAAACATACAAAACTAGAAACAAAGCTAGCAAGTAGCAAAGAAATAAAGACAAGTAGTGAAAATAATAGTAAAAGAGCAGTAAAACCTGGTTTGTGCTTGAATCAATCGATAGATGCCACTTTTGCAATAATTTCCAGTTGAACAACAAATCTAAGGCAAAGATCACTAAGAGATGGAACTCGTAACACGGCAACAGTTTTACTCTTCGAGCATAAATCCAAACACTTTTTCCCTAGAGGAACTCAAACATGAGTCACTGACTCGACCATCTAGAAATCAAAGTCAAAAGCTATGAAAGGGAGAAAGAAATCAGTAAATCACCTCCACTGTGATTGAAAATTCTCAAAAATGACCTCTAAATCCTGTTGACACGATCACTGATCAGATCAGGTTCACTGCAAGCACCTTTTACTGATTATGATAGTGTTTAAAATAATTGAAATTACAAGAGTGAAACAGATGTTAGAAGTCGCAACAACCAAAAAACCACTCAGCCATTTTATTATAAGATCAGGTACACTGCATGATATAGGCATATAGCACCAAGACAAAGGGATTACAAGGGATTAGTGTCGTTTTTAAAAAGGTCTCAACTCTCAACCAAGACAAACTCAGAAATAGACTCATGCCTAAAATACCCATTTCTCCCAAAACAAAACCATTAGCTAATAAGGAGGATGAATTTAATGAGCTATCACTTCCACTTTTCGACTGACAGTTGAACAAAGAATTTTTTTGCCCCAAACTAATTTTACTCGGATTAATGTTTGTCGGAAAAAGTTAGATATCAGAAATCATGATGCAAGAACTTGCAAAAGGAAAAAAGAGTGTATTCTTGAAATAGGTTCTAACTGTGACAAGTATGCAAATTCTAAGAAAAATCACACTCTAGGCGTTACTTTTCTTGTATGAATCTGAGGATAAGATATGGCATTCAGAATCAAGATACTAGAACTAAAACCATATGCAATCATAAACTACTTGCACCAGATTGCAAAGTAATTTTTACCTGCTATGATGAGTCGATGAGATTGGAATTTGATTGCAAATACTGTTGACACGATCACTGATCAGATTCAAAAGCTGATGATTTTTACTTTTCAAGCGCAAATCCAAACTGATTTTTCCCAGATGAAATTGTGCTCGGTGACTCCAACTTCAAAAATCAAAATCGACAACTTTCTTGATCAAGAAGATCTTCGACTCCTACAGGCTACAAACTGCAGCGTGTGGACCTGCAGTTACGAGGATAAAATCATATGACTATGATCGATCAAGAAAACAAAAAGAAAGATTTTGCAAAACAATAGTGCGAAAAGGGTAAAAGAAAAAAAAAAAAGAGGAGAAAACGAGAGACAGTACCCGAACCGGAGCTTCCTTCGTTTTTTTTCACAGCACCTTTATTGTTGCTTCAAAGGTTCAAGCAAGGATCAAAGTTGCTGCTTCAAACGTTCAAAGCAAGGATCGAACTTCGAAGGTGTTAGGTGTGCTGCTTCAAAGGTTCAAAGCATGGATGAAAAGGTGCTGCTTCAATGGGTGATGGGTCAGTAAAAAAACGTTCAACATTGCTGCCTTGGAAAGGAAACTTTGTCTTGGAAAAGAAACATGCTACCATTCGGCCATTCCTTCTTTCCTTTCAATTTTTTTAAAAAGTATTTTCTTAAATTTTAATAACATAAATTCAACGTTTATTAAAAAGATTTTAACTATATATATAATTTAGTCTTTTAACCTTTATTAAAACAAGCTAATAAAATATAATTTTTTAATTTTTATTTTATATATATATATATATATATATATATATATATATATATATATATATATATATATATATATATATATATATCGAATTACAAGGTTAAGGGTTAAGGGGCACTCGTCGTCCATACATGCCTCAGGGCCGGCCCTGGTCCCACTCATTGTACCATGTTATGAATGGGTGATCACATCACTATCTCCTCAGCGGTTATTTTCTTTACTATTCAATGACAAACTTTATTTTCGTACCATCCACAACTTTAAAAAGATGTATGCACAACGCATGGCAAGTAATTGACCATCGGGCTACCTGCAGCTTTTACCGTGATGGTCTTTATAAAGTAAACGAAAAAAAAAATCTATAATTGAAACCTATTGTCGTGAATTGGAATGCATAGGTAATAATTAAGCCCTAAAATCTATGGCCGTGAATTGGAATGCATAGGTAATAATTAAGCTCTATTGAGATGACATAATTAGTAATTATATGAGTGGTTATTCCAAACGGGTGTGAAATAACCCATCTGAGTGTCTGATTTTTCCAATGCAATGAGCCGCTGTATTAGATAAAATTATCTAGCTAAGGGGCCGATAATACTTAATCGTCTGACGTAATTAGCATTATCATCCTTTACTCCAAATGAAATGCATAGGTAAGGTTTAATTTTAAGATAATTTTTAAAATTGTTTATTTTCCATGTTGTACTATTTAAGATATAATTGTTGTTGAAGTATATATTTAACTATCTATAAACAAGCAACTAGTAAATTATATTGTTAAAATAATGTTAAAAAGATGAGGTATTTATTTCTTGATCAATTAATTAAAAATAATCGTATTTTATTTTAGTTTAATTTGATGAGTTAAGCAGTTAATTATTTAATGTTGGGTGTGGGCCCAATTGATTTTTGAAAGAGGATTAAATTCAATTGCTCTTTTTTCTTCTTCTTCTTCTTCTGTTCTATCATGTGTAAGTGTTGACAAGCGGACCATGATTGTCTTGGCTAATATAAATGAGGCAATTGCCAGCTAGCCATCGCAATTTGGATATGGGCCAAGCGGTATTTTAATTAATGTATCTCAATTAATAAATAAATACAAAAAATTTCATTCTGACTTATCCGACTCTCAACTCTGAGTATTTAGTATTGTTCATGATTATATTACATTAATTAAAAAATAAATATAAAAAATTTCATTCTACTGATCCGACTCTGACTATTTAGTATTGTCCATGATTATATTCTTAAGTACATTGTGTTGGATATTGGGATCTTAAATGGACCAAAACGATTTAGAGGAAGGAAGCCATCAATTGTTGAAAGTCGTAATTGACTTCAAAATTGAAATCTACGATTTGCGTAGATAGATTTAGACTATTAATTTGCTCAAAACCGATTAAGGGTGAATGAGAAATTAATGTTTAAAGTCAACCCAAAATAACATTTGTTATTCATTAATAAAGTGCATAGGAGAATAGTCCCACATCGGAAATTCTCGATGTGTATTCTCTACTTATTAATGAAGATGTGTTAATGGAGTTAACACAAAAAATAAAAGGACAGGTGACCCCTTAGCCCAGGGCGTGTGAGCCCGCCACCCGCCACGTGCGCACGTGCGCAATGGGCGCTTTGTAGGCGCACTTTGCACTTCGCACGTGACATTGCAGTGCCTGCGTGGCACTTGGGTGACGTGTCAGGCTCTTACCTGACGTGGCAGTGCCTATGCGGCATCCTCGTGGGCAAAGGGGGAGATGACTGGACAGTTGACTTAGTGAATGGATGGCTACCGTTGATCAACGTTGATCAAATAGATATGATGGATCGCTTGTGATGCGATCTAGAGCGTTGGATCGCAAAGAGTAACGATCTGACGGCCTGGGATGAGACTTGATCTGAAGCATCGAATCAATGGATCCAGATCCGATGGCTGATGACAATAGGCGGGATCTGAGGGTCACAACTCCTCAGATCTGATGGATGAGATTGAAGTGGGCTTGGTGAAGGGTTACAACCCTTCAGAATAGATGATCTAGATCGATCCAGCCCAAGGAACACATCCACTCACCCAAAGGACACTCAACCTCTTCGTTCAGTATAAATAGAATCCTCCAGATGATGGAAACTCAATCTTCTCTTCTCTTCCTCAAGCATTCATCTCATCTTGTGCATTCAAAAGTCCAAGAAGTCTACTAAAAGGTTCGCTGGTCTCGGAAGTCGGAGTGCTACGATTCCGAGACGTTCGTCGTCGTTGTATCTTGGGAACGAATTGCAACAATCCGTTAAGCACCGTAGCGGAGCAATATCGTTTACGGAGATAGTGTCGAACACTAGCCTCGACGATCAGTTTGCATACTCCAGAAGCTACCCGGAGACAACACATTGATGATATTTTTGTGTTCGTGAATCTTGAATAAACCTCTTCAAAGTCCAGCATGAGAATATTATTTTCTTTAGTCCTTCTTTTTTATTTTTTAAAAATATAATATTTAATAGATTAAATAAATATATAATTTTTATTATAATTATTTTAATAGCATCAAAAATCTAATATATGAAATAATCATATATTAGTTCAAGCACAAAGTCGATGCTCGGCCTAGATTCGTGTGTGATTATATTCATTGTAGATTCATGAGGTTGGTGTTAATTTTGTTGGAACTGGTATCTCTCGGAGAGTGCAAACTGATATGAATCGTCGAGGTTAGTGTTCGATATTATCTCCGTAAACGATATTGCTCCGCTACGGTGCTAACGGATAGCAACAATTCGTTCCCAAGATACAACGACGAACGTCTCGGAATCGTAGCACACCGAATTCCGAGACCAACGAACCTTCTCGTAGACTTTTTGGACTCTTTATGCACAAGATGAGATGAATGCTCAAGAGATAATAGAATAGATGAATTCGATGATTCGAATGAATTTTCCAGCATCTGGAGGGTTCTATTTATACCAATTGAAGAGGGTGAATGCCTTTTGGGTGAGTGAATGTGTTCTTTGGGGTGGATCGATCTGGATCGTCCATTCTGAAGAGTTATAACCCTTCACATATTCCACTTTAATCTCATCCATCAGATCTGAAGAGTTGTGACTCTCAGATCTCGCTTATTGTCATCAGCCATCGGATCTGAATCTACTGATCCATTCGATCTAACGCTTCAGATCAAGTCTCATCCCAAGTGGTCAGATCGTGACTCTTCGCTATCCAACGCTCCAGATCGCATCACCGGCGATCAATCACACCTCTTTGATCAACGGTAGCCATCTGTTTGCCCCAATCAACAGTCCAGTCATCTCTTCTTGCCCACGTGGATGCCACATAAGCATTGACATGTCAGATACGTCACCCGAGTGCCACGTAGGCACTGCAATGTCAAAGTGCAAAGTGTGCCTACAAAGCGCCCATTGCGCACGTGGCGGGCTCACAGGTGCGAGCACCTGCTCACCCCTGAGAAGAGAGCACCTGGTCTTTTTCTGAGTTAACTCCATTAACACAGCATCATTAATAAGCAAAGAATGCACATCGAAAATTTCCGATGTGGGACTATTCTCCCATGCATTTCCTTATATATCATTAATGTTTATTTGGGCCGACTTTAAACAATTAATTTCTCATTCACCTTTAATCGGTTTTGAGCAAATTAATAGTCTAAATCTATCTACGCAAAACATAGATTTCAATTTTGAAGTCAATTATGACTTCTATCTATTGATGACATTCCGATTTTTTCCCTAAAATCGATATTGGTCCCTAAAACGGTTTAGGTACTTTGACCTTTGCCAAGCACCCCCACACTTTCGGGTATTTGTATGATGGCTCGCGGCCTTTCCATAGTTCGTATGGAGTTTTATCACTTTTCTTATGAGAGATTTTCTTGAGAATGTGATTTGCCGATAATATTGCTTCCCCCCACAAGTTTTGAGGTAAACTTGAATTTATCAACAAGGCATTCATCATCTCTTTTAGTATCCGATTTTTACGTTCAGTGACACCATTCGATTGAGGTGAGTAAGGCGTCGTTGTTTGATGGATAATGCTAGAATCTGAACAAAATTCATCAAACGGTGCACCATATTCTCCACCTCTATCGCTACGAATTATTTTAATTCATTTGTCAAGTTAATTTTCAACTTCTGTTTTATAGGTTCTGAACGCTTCTAAGGTTTCGTCTTTACTTCTTAAAAGAAAAACATAATAGAACCTCGTGCAATCATCGATAAAAGTAATGAAATACTTTTTACCTCCTCTAATTTGCACAAATTTCAAATCACATAGATCACTATGTATTAATTCTAGAGGAGTCGTTGACCTTTCCACCGAATGGAAAAGTAGTTTCGTCATTTTAACTTCCACATGTTAGAGTGTATACTAAAAGTCTGGCTTTTGGTATAAACATTTATCTAGAAATAAGAATCACATTGGTCAAATGTCTACATTTATGATAAATGAAGTTGTTCAATTAGTTTATATTGTAGATAACATGGTGTGTGGTGTCACACACAGAGGATCATGTTATCAGTACCTTATAAATTATAAACAGTAGCTCACGACCATAATGGAAAGGAACAAACCATTGGAAGGTCGTAGTGTAATTAGGTATTAGTTTATCTTAACTATATAATTACACTAGTACACTTAGAGTGTATTGAGTAGGACCATTAGAGGTCGTTTCTTTTATACTGACTTTATAAAGAAACAAAGACCTCAGTTATTATGGAAGTGTGTGCTCTTAATCCTAATATAATAACAAGCACATATATTTGATATTTATTTCTTTAATTTATCAATGGGTGAGATTTAGTTCGATGAATCAATAAGCCCGATAAGTTGGGAAATGATATCACTTATAGTGTGTGTTGTTGATTATAGAAGGAAACTGTGTCCTAGTGATCTAGGTTGAGAATGTCCCCAAGAGGAGCTCATAAGGATTGTCATGTTAAACCCTGCAGGTGGACTTAGTCCGACATGACGATGAAGTTGAGTGGTACTACTCTTGGAGCTAGATATTAATTAAGTGAGTTGTCAGTAACTTACTTAATTAGTGGACATTTGTTATCTTAAACACAGGGAGACTAACACATTCATAATAAGAAGGAGCCCAAAATGTAATTTGGGATTGGTGCGGTAGTTCAATAATAGTTCTTTAGTGGAATGAATTATTATTGATGAAATTAAGTTGTGTGTTCGGGGCGAACACGGGATGCTTAATTTCATCGGGAGACCAAAACCAATTCCTCCTCTCGGTCCCTATCGTAGCCTCTAATATATAGAGATTTATACCCACCGCATACCCACCTTCTTACCCATCCAATGGGGTCGGCCAAGCTAGCTTGGAACCCAAGCTAGGGCCGGCCAAGACCAAGTGGATAAGTCAAGTAGGTGGCCGGCCAAAGCTTGGGTCCCAAGCATAGGTGGTCGGCCACTAGAATATTAAAAGGATTTTTATTAAAATTATTTCTTATGTGGATATCATGATTTTAAAAGAGAGTTTAAAAATTAAAAAATTCCTTTTATAACTTTCTACAAAAGATTAAGAGAAGAGATTAATCTCTTTCCTTATTTGTAGATTAAAAGGATGGTTTTAATTTTTGGTAAAAACTTTCCTTATTTGTAAATCATCTACATGTTTAAAAAAGAGTTTAAAATTTGAAATCTTTCCTTATTTGTTGATTAAAGGAGGATTTTAAATTTAAGAAAACTTTCCTTTTTAACCACGTTCATGATTTAAAAGAAAGTTTAAAAATTAATAATTCTCTTTTATTAGTTTCTACAAAAGATTGAGAAAAGATTTGATATCTTTCCTTATTTGTAGATTAAAAGAGATTTTAATTTTTAGAGATAACTTTCTTTTTATCCACATGTTTAAAAGAAAGATTTTAATTTATTAAATTTCCTTTTTATAAACCAATCATGAAGGGACTAAATTATTGAAGAAATTTTATAAATTTCTGGAGACAAATTAGGAAGTTTTAATTAATTAAAACTCTCCTTGTTTGTAGCTTTGGTGTGGCTGGCCATGTAAATTGAGAAAAGGAAAATTGTTTTAATTAAATAAATTTTTCCTTTTCATGGCAAAAGAATTAAGGAAGTTTTTAATTAAATTTCCTTATTTGCCAAGACCAAGGATTATAAAAGAGGGGTAGAGAAGGCTTCATGGAGAACAACCTCTATTATTTCTCTCCCTCTTTTCCTTGGTGTTGTGGCCGGCCAACCTCTCTTCCTCTCTTCCTCTTGGTGGTGGCCGAACCTTCTCTATTGGCTTGGAGCTCTTGTGGTGGCCGGATACTACTTGGAGAAGAAGAAGAAGAAGGAGAGAAAGCTTATATCCCTTGGAGCTTGGTTGGTGTTTTGTTCTTCGTCCTTGGTGAAGCTTCTTTGTGTTGGCCGAACCTAGCTAGGAGGAGAAGAAGGTGCTTGGTGGTTTCTCATCTCGGAAGATCGTTGCCCACACAACGTCCGAGGTTAGAAGAGGAATACGGTAGAAGATCAAGAGGTCTTTCTAAAAGGTATAACTAGTAATTTTTCTTTCCGCATCATGCTAGTTATTTATGGAAATAATACCAAATACAAGAGGCTTACGATTCTAGTATTTCGAATATGTTTTTCGAAGTTGTGTTCTTTTGTTTTATTTTTCCTTGTGATTTGATTGTTCTTTTCGGTTAACCTAAAGTTATTTTAGGAAATTAAATATTAGATTTCTATAAAAGGTTTTGTCTAGTCGGTGGTGGTTGCTCCCATATCCAAGAAGGCCATGTGCCTCGCCACGTCAGTACTGGGAACCAATTATGGAAATTAATATTTAATGGAATTAATAACTTAAGGTGATTTGGGTCGAACGTGTTAAGTTTCGCAGGAGATCCAAGTCAAAACCTAAAAGAACAAATAGATTAAGTTTTGGATCAAACGTGTTAAGTTCCGCAGGCGATCCAAAATTTAATTTAAAAGAACACATGATAGCTAGGAAAAGGTTCAGACCTTTGTACAAAATTTTTGTACAGTGGAACCTCTAGGCTTTCCGAGTAGCAACCAACACCACACACACTTCACATTTGTGTGTTTCGTCAAGATTGACGTTCGGTAATAAATTTAGTTCAATTAGAGTTAGCTCTTTTCCAGACGTCATCTTCATAACAACTTTTTCGAGTCCGATGATCGGAGATGTCGTGGAATTGCCCATATAGAGCTTCCTTCCATTTATCGGAGTATACTTGGAGAACATCGCTTTATCTGAACAGATATGACGAGTTGCTCTAGTATCGATCCACCACTGCTTCGGGTTATCCTCCACTGTATTGGATTCAAACACGACCGCAGTGAGATCCAAGTCCTCAAGAGAGGTTGTGACGTGGTTTGCAGCATCTTTTGGCCCCTTGGTCGGCTTCTTCGGGCGTCTGCAGTCCTTGGACATGTGTCCTGACTTTCTACAGTTGTAGCAAGAGCCCTTGAACTTCTTTACTTGAGCCTTCTTCTTGAATTGCTTTGGCTTTTTGGCGTTTGGCTCGACCAGGTTGGACATTTCGTCAATAGTCCGCTTGGTTCCTCTAGAGTCGAATAATTTTCGATTATCCTCCACTATTCGTAGCCTCAGGATCAGGTCTTCCAGTCCCATCTACTTTTGCTTATGCTTGAGGTAATTCTTGAAGTCCTTCCATGACGGAGGGAGCTTCTCAATTATTGCAGCTACTGCGAATGACTCGTTCAGCTTCATGCCTTCGGCGTCCAGATCATGCAGTATTAATTGCATATCTTGGACTTGAGCTGAGACGCTTTTAGAGTCCATCATCTTGAAATCTAGAAACCGTCCGACGATGAATTTCTTCAATCCGGCATTTTCGGTCTTGTATTTTTTCTCAAGTGATTCCCACAAAGATTTCGCCGTCTCCAATGAACAATACACGTTATACAGCGTGTTGTCCAAGGCGTTGAGAATATAGTTGCGGCATAGGAAATCTCCGTGTGACCATGCATCGCAGGCAGCCTTACTACCTTCCGAAGCGGCTGGTGGCGGGTTTTCCTGCAAAAACCGTACAAGGTTTAGCGTCGTTAGATAAAACAGCATCTTCTGCTACCATCTTTTGAAGTCGGCTCCAGTGAATTTCTCTGACTTTTCTCCGTACGGAATTGATGTTGGCGGAATGGCGGTCGTTCACGACCGTCGGAACGTCGTTGGAAGTAGCCATATCAGTTTGCAGAATATCGTTTACGACTGTTGGAACCGATATCTCCCGGAGAGCGCAAACTGATATGGATCGTCGAGGCTAGTGTTCGACACTATCTCCGTAAACGATATTGCTCCGCTACGGTGCTAACGGATAGCAGCAATTTCGGAATCGTAGCACTCCGAATTCCGAGACCAGCAAACCTTCTCGTAGGCTTTTTGGACTCTTTATGCACAAGATGAGATGAATGCTCAAGAGAGAATAGAATAGATGAATTCGATGATTCGAATGAATTTTCCAGCATCTGGAAAATTTTGGGTGAGTGATGTGTTCTTTGAGCTGGATCGATACTGATCCATTCGATCTAACGCTTCAGATCAAGTCTCATCCCAAGTGGTCAGATCATGACTCTTCGCTATCCAACGCTCCAGATCGCATCACCGGCGATCCATCACACCTCTTTGATCAACGATAGCCATCTGTTTGCCCCAATCAAAAGTCCAGTCATCTCTTCTTGCCCACGTGGATGCCACATAGACATTGCCATGTCAGATACGATTCTGATACGTCACCCGAGTGCCACGTAGGCACAGCAATGTCAAAGTGCAAAGTGCGCCTACAAAGCGCCCATTGCGTACGTGGCGGGTGGCAGGCTCATAGGTGCGAGCACCTGCTCGCCCCTGAGAAGAGAGCACCTGGTCTTTTTCTGAGTTAACTCCATTAACACAGCATCATTAATAAGCAAAGAATGCACATCGAAAATTTCCAATGTGTGACTATTCTCCCCTGCATTTCCTTATATATCATTAATGTTTATTTGTGCCGACTTTAAACAATTAATTTCTCATTCACCTTTAATCGGTTTTGAGCAAATTAATAGTCTAAATCTATCTACGCGAAACGTAGATTTCAATTTTGAAGTCAATTATGACTTTTATCTATTGATGACATTCCGATTTGTTCCCTAAAACCGATATTGGTATATTAAGACTCCAATATCCAACAAATTTTACCTCAGTTTAAATTTTTTTTTTTCAAAAAAGCTATCCATCTATGTACTTATATAAACAAAACAAAAAAAAAAATGGTAAGATTGAATAAAATTTAGAGAAAAATTTTGGTGCTTGCTGTTCGCTGCCATGGGTGTATACGATCGGTGAGAAGACAATGGTGTCCATATGGTCCACATCTAAACCGTACAATCATGGTTTACTCGCTTGGCAATCGCAAATTATAATAATTTAGGTGACTTATCATTCGTAACCTTAGTTATGAATTAGGTATAAAATAATAGTTGATACAAAATATCAAATGAAACAAAATATATATAACAGCAGTGTCACACATTAACTTCTATATATATCACAAATTTAATAAATCTAAATGTCACATATTAACTTAAAGAATAATATATATATACAAAATATCATTGGATCATCATTATTTTAATGAAATTTGACATAAATCAATCTCTCTCTCTCTCTAAGCGCTTAAGAAAATTCCTTCCTCTCTCAACCAACTCGCCAACACCCTCCTCCTCCTCCTCCTCCTCTTCTTTGCTGACATCTAATTAATCAAAATTACAAAAGGGATTAAAACATATAATGTCAATTTAAATTAACGGTTAAAAATCTATATTATAATGCCAACATATAGAAATTTCTAGAATCTATAAAATTATATTTGAAACTGAATCTTGAAGTTTGAAGCTTGTTATTAATAGTAATTAAGAAGGGACCTATTTGTCAGTTCGGATCCTCTGTCCCGAAATCTCTTTGTCCCCATGTCCCACTGTCGATCGGACGGTCCAAATGTCATCACAAGGATGCTGCACACATCTTAAAGATGCCATGATGTCTTGAGATGTAATCTGGACCGTCCGATCGACAATGAGACATGGGGACAGAGAAGTTTCGGGACAGAGGATCCGAACTACCTATTTGTTGCGTCGAGAGATTGAAAAAATGGCTAAAGCATGAAGCTATATATAGGCAGGCGATCAGATACTCCATTACTAATTAAATTATTGTTATTCTTTGTATCTTATTTGTCCATATAGTTAATCCATAAGACTAAATATTATTATTCTTAATTTATTTATATTATTTTTCTATTGTTGCAATTCCATCGTAATAAAACAAATTTTCCCACCAAAATAGATCATGGCTTTAATCTGACAAACAAAGCCATTTTACTACTTGGTGATTAATAAAGTAGTAAAACATAAACTTTATTTTTTTTATGTACATGAATAAATAGTATATATATTCTTTCATTAACAACCAACATTTTATAGTAAAAATAATTTATCGTGGACGGATTTAATTTGATCCATTCTGCATTATAACTACCTTAAATATACTAAAATAAAAGTATAATTTATATTTATGGTGTAATTAGTTTAATTACAATATCATAAATATGTATATAAAATTAATTAGTTAAATTAAATAAAATGTTTTAATAAAATGAAATTTATTTTATTAACCATTTTTACAGGTAAGAACAAAATATGATACATGAAGTGTCTCCACCAAATTAATACATGATAATTTATTATTTTCTATTTTTTTCTTAATAATTTCACAAAGTTAATGTAGTCTATTAAGTAGCATTACTTAGCTCTTAATAATTTATTAGCATTACTATTTTCACTTTAATTATGTATTATCATAAAATGAATATATATATATATATATATATATATATATTCAATAGAAAAATCTCATTTTACCAAAGTCTTAAGTCAATTTTAGTAGTGATTAAGAGTTTAAATCAATTTTTGAATTTGTAATGTGTCTTAAAACTCAAATGCCATCCGTGCGGTAGGAGTTTTATTGCATAACTTTACGGGGTCCCATCACTTCCACGTCAAGATTTTTAATTTTAGAAAAAAAAAAGTTGGGAGAAAGTAAGGGCGTCCCATTTGGAAATTAAATCTATTTTTTTTTTATGAATAAAGAATAAACAAGTTTTAAAAAAATTGATTGGAAAATATTATTTATTTTTAATTTTAAATATATTTAAAAATAAACATTATTTAATTTTAATTATGAGGGTTCTCATACTTTATTTATTTATTTAAATGAAGTCAAGTGACAAAGTTGAATATGAAACGAGGATTTAATAAAAAAAATAATTACACGTAAGGTAACCTCGAATCGGTTCGGTTCCATGAACACTTCTCACCGATTGTCAGGATAAATCGGAAAGAATTCACGATGAATGATCTAGAAGGCCAACATCCTTTGATTGTGCGTCCTATTTAAAGAAAAAAAATCCTTATAAATATATGAACTGTGGATATCTAGATGTTAACTGTATATTCTTCCACTATATCATAGTCCAGGTACAAAGTATTAACTCAAAAATAATAATGAAGGAAAGTGTTAGCCAGAAATGATTTATTGTTTTAATGCATCTATAGATTGTTTTGATGCTTATTTTTACTATATATAGTTAACATTAATAGTTTATTATTTATTATTATTGTTTAGTTGGCATTGAGTATTCAAGTTTTTGGCACGATCAAAGATGAATCTAAGCAAGGGCTATCTTGGGCTCTAGCCCAGCCTTGTTAGACAGGGATTAGCTCACTAGTAGAGGGATGGGAGGAAAGCTTAAGTGAGGAGGTAGCCACGGGGGCTATGGGAGTAGGTTTGTTGATCGCGAATGTCGTTTCGGATCCATTTATGCTTCTACTTTGGTTATTGATTTCGATCTGGTAAAAAGGAATGGGGGGAGAAGCCATGAAGTTATGTCTTCTTCTCTTTCTACCAGCTCTGTTGTCCACTGCCTAAGCCGACGAAGGTGAGATCCATTATCATCTCTGAAACATTCCCCTTTTTACAAGTTGATCCGGAGACTATGGTGCGAAGGAAGAGCTTCCATTCAATAACATTCTCGGGGTCGCTATCCATTAATAATGTAAAAATCATCTACAATAAACCATAGCTGAGTCTCTAACTTCAAATGTCTGCCCTATCATTAGAAGACCTAATCACATCACACTATGTCAGAGCCATATATTGTCATTTATTGCTTTGATGCATATTGTTGTAGGTTTTAAGGGGTCGTTAAAGTAACAAATTTACCTGGATAGGTTTTAATGGTTTGGCATTTATTGTTGTAAACTCTATCTATATATATATATTCCTATCTGATCATCGTGGAGATGACAAGATAGGAATATGGCTACCGTAATGACTGGATATAGACTCCACTCCACTCTGCAACACAAGAAACGTTAGTGCCGAGCCAGGGAAGGGGTCTCCGCCGTTGGCCCTCCGACGCTCAAGTCAATCACCGGAAAGAGGAAAAAGGCGGAGCAACAATTGACACGGACATGAAAAGTGAATAATGCATACCTCCGTCGGTATATGGACCCCCTTTATATAGTGTCCTGGTGTGCGACGTGCGCACTTTTCTCGAGACGTGGGCACGTTCTTTTTATACTGACTGAATAAAAGAACAAGACCTTTGTTATTATGGAAGTGTGTACTCTTAATCCTGATATAATAACAAACACATATATCTAGTATTTATTTCTTTGACTTAACAATGAATGAGATTTAGTTCGATAAATCAAGAGACTCGATAAATTGGGAAATGATATTATTGTTAGTGGATCCTAGGAGGATCGTACCAGTTCCACTGTACAAAAATTTTGTGTCGAACCTTTTCCTAAACAACCTATTGTGTTCTTTAGAAGTTAAATTAGGAATCGCAAACGGAACTTAATATTATTGATTCCAAATTTAACTTATCTGTTCTTAATGGTTTAGACTTGGATCGCAAGCGGAACTTAATACTATTCATCCAAATCAACCTATGTTATAAATTCAATTAAATATTAATTTCCAAAATTGACTTCCAAGACTGCATGGCAAGACACATGGCCTTCTTGGGTATGGGAGCATCCACCACCGCCTAGACAAAGTCTTTTAAGAAAAGTTAATATTTAATTTCCTTATATAACTCTAGGTTTAACTAAAAAGAACAATCGAATCACAAATTCAAAAAATAAAACAAAAAAAACATAAATTCGAAACAAATCCGAAAACTCTAGAATCATATGCCTCTTGTGTTTGGTATTTCCAAAAATAACTATACAAAGAAAACTAGTATGATGTGGAAAACAATTACTAGTTATACCTTTCTTTGTAAGCAAATAACCTCTTGATCTTCTACCGTATTCCTCTTCTAATCTCGGACGTTGTGTGGACAACGATCTACCGAGAAGAGAACCACACAAACCCTTCTTCTCCAAGCTAGTTTCGGCCACCACAAAAACTCCAAGAGATGTGAGGTTCGGCCACCACCACCAAGCTCCAAGGGATGCTAGAAACAAAGCCTCCTTTCTCTCCTTCTTCTCCAAACTAGAACCGGCCACCATGGACTCATCTTGTGTTGATGCCGCCGGCCACAAAGGAGGAAGAGAAAAGAAGGAGAAGAGGCTCTAGGGCCGGCCACACCAAGGAAAAGAGGGAGAGAAAAATAGAATAGAGTTCTCTAGCCATGAAGGCACCTCTACCCCCTCTTTAATAATCCTTGATCTTGGCAAATAAAGAAATTTAAATAAAAACTTCCTTAATTCTTTTGCCATGAAAAGGAAAATTTATTTTAATTAAAAAATAATTTTCTTCTCATTATAAACATGGTCGGCCACCTTCTAATCCAAAACAAGGAGAGTTTTAATCAACACAAGAATTAAAACTTCCTAATTTGTTTCCAAAAATTTATAAAAATTTCTCCAATAATTTTCCCTTCATGGTGGTTTGTAAAAAGGAAATTTTATAAATTAAAATCTTTCTTTTAAACATGTGGATGATTTCTAAAAAGGAAAGTTATATCTAAAAATTAAAATCTCCTTTCAATCTACAAATAAGGAAAGATTTCAAAATTTTTCTTAATCTTTTGTAGAAAGCTATAAAAGGAAATATTTAAATTTTAAGCTCTCTTTTAAAACCATGGAATCGACATAAGAAAACTTTATAAATAAAATCCCTTTTAATGTGATGTGGTCGGCCACATCATGCTTGGATTCCAAGCATTGGCCGGCCACATCATGCTTGGATTCCAAGCATTGACTGGCCACCAACTTGGCTCAGCCACTTGGTCTTGGCCGGCCCTAGCTTGGGTTCCAAGCTAGCTTGGCCGGCCCCCCTAGGTTGGGTAAGAAGTGGGTATGTGGTGGGTATAAATCTATATATACAAGATGCTACGATAGGGACCGAGAGGAGGAATTAGTTTTGGTCTCCCGATGAAATTAAGCTTCTCGTGTTCGCCCCGAACACACAACTTAACTTCACCAATAATAATTCATACCACTAAAGAATTATTATTGAATTACCGCATAAATCCCAAATTACATTTTGGGCTCCTTCTAATTATGAGTGTGTTAGTCTCCCTGTGTTTAAGATGTCGAATGTCCACTAATTAAATGAGTTACTGACAACTCACTTAATTAATATCTTAGTCCAAGAGTAGTAACACTCAACCTCATCGTCATGTCGGACTAAGTCCACCTGCAGGGTTTAACATAACAATTCTTATGAGCTCCTCCTGAGGTCATTCTCAACCTAGATTACTAGGACACAGTTTCTTCTATAATCAACAACACACACTATAAGTAATATCATTTCCCAACTTATCGAGCTTATTGATTTATCGAGTTAAATCTCACTCATTGATAAGTCAAAGAAATAAATACTAAATATATGTGTTTGTTATTATATTAGGATTAAGAGCACACACTTCCATAATAACTAAGGTCTAGTTCTTTTATCAAGTCAGTATAAAAAGAACTTACCTAAAATGGTCCTACTCAATACATTTAGAGTGTACTAGTGTAATTTATTAGTCAAGATAAACTAATCCCTAATCACACTACGATTTTACCGACGGTTTGTTCCTTTCCATCTTAGTCGTGAGCTACTATTTATAATTTATAAAGAACTGATAACATGATCTTCTGTGCGTGACACCACACACCATGTTATCTACGATATAAATTAATTAAACAACTACACTTAACATAAATGTAGATATTTTTGACCAATGTGATTCTTATTTCTAAACAAATGTTTATACAAAAGCTAGGCTTTTAGTATATACTCTAACAATCTCCCACTTATACTAAAAGACTATGTTGCCATAAATGCTGTCATACATCTTATTCCCAACCTTCAATATGCCCATCAAAAGCTCTTGCCTTAAGGACCTTAGTGAAAGGTTCTTCAAGTTATCACCTGATGCAATCTAGGCGACAACAACTTCTCCTCGTTATACGATGTCTCGTATTGGATGGTACTTGCGCTCTATTGTGTTTACTTGTCTTATGGACTTATGTTTTATTCGAGTTTGCTACTGCACCACTATTATTACAATAAATTGTAATAATTTTTGGACAAATCAGAAATTATATCTAAGTCCATCATGAAGTATCTGAGCCATACAAGCTTCTGTGATTACCTTAGAGGTTGCCACATACTCAGCTTCTATGCTTAACACTCCTCCATTGTTATGGCTTTACCTCCTAAAGTAAACACAAAACCCCGAAGTTGACTTACTATTGTTCCTATCTGATTGGATGACAAAATTCGTGTAACCCACAGGGATCAAATTATCTGCCTTGTAAACTAGCATATATTCTCTAGTATATGTTTTATGGCAGTCTAGTATCCTGGTCCTGGGTTACTTTGATATCTGCTAACTATGCCCTGGGCAAAACAGATATCCAGTCTCGTACATATTATTACATACATTAGGCTTCCGATAGCCGAAGCATAAGGAACTGCCTTCATGTCCTTTATCTCTTTTGATGTCTTCGAAGACATTTATTTAGATAAAGCTACTCCATGCCTAAAAGGTAGAAAACCTTTCTTGGAGTCTTGCATGCTAAAACGAGTAAGGATTGTTTTGATATACGAAGCTTGGAATAAGCACAATATTCTTTTCTTGCGATCCCTTATTCCTTTGATCCCAAGAATATGTGCATTCTCCCAAGTCCTTTATATCGAATTTGTTTGGACAATCATACCCTTACTTCTGACAACATTTTGATATTATTTTCAACTACCAAAAATGTCATCTACGTATAGTACAAGAAATACCACCATTTTTCCATCACACTTCTTGTATACACAAGACTTATCCGGTCACTGAATAAATCCATAGGTCTGGATTACATCATTAGACCAGATGTCCAAGACCTTGAAGTTTGCTTCAGTTCATAGACCGATTGAACTTACATACTAGATACTCCTTGTCTTTTTCAATGAACCCTTCTGGTTGGCTTTATATGGATATTTTCTTCAAGACTTCCATTAAGGAAAGCTGTCTTGACATCCACTTACCAAATCTCATAGTCCATATAGATAAAAGAATCCGGATAGACTTAAGCACGGCTACCGGCGAAAAAGTTTCCTTTTTCAACAAGCCTTGCTTTTGAAAATTTCCACCTTCCTGTCTACCCATCTTTTCCTATTGTAGACCTATTTACACCCAATGACTTTTACACCATTTGGTGGTTCTACAAGCTCCCAGACTTTATTAAAATACTTATATTCTAATTCTGTATTCATTGCTCTTTACAAAGATGCTGCATCTTTATCTTGGAGCGCTTCGTCATATGTCCGGGGATTAGGTTCATGTTCACCAGGGATCAAGTCCAAAGACTCTCCCAAAACATGAATATTTTAGGTTGCCTAACAACCCTCCACTACGATGAGACACTTTCTGTAATTGTCTATCATATGTGATACGTGTTGCAGTTTCTTGTGATATTTCATCTTATATAGTTAGTACTAGATTAGATGTGTCCTTTATTATTTCCTTAAGAACAAATTTACTTATGGGCTTATGATTTATTACATAGTCCTCTTCTAAAAATCGTGCATTGGTGCTAACAATGACCTTCTGATTTTTAGGACTATAAACCTCCTTTCGTTTCTCTAGGATAACCTACAAACAAGTGAACTCCTGTCCAACTTATCAGTATCTCTCATGTGCTAGACCACCCAAATTCGAATATGCTTCAGACTAGGCTTACGCCCATTCTGTAATTCTATGGGAGTAGAGAGTTCTGACTTAGAAGATACTATGTTTACTTCTATTTCCAGTGTATATCCTCAAAATGAATTTTGGTAATTCTGAATAACTTATCATTGATCTAACTATTTCCATAAGAGTCATATATCTTCTTACTACACCATTCTGTTAGGGTGTACCAGGTGTAGTTAGTTGGGATTGAATCTCGTTTTTTGATAAGTGACTCCTAAACTCTCTCAAGAGGTTCTTGCCACTATGATCTTAGCGTAGTGTCTTGATACTTTTACCTTGACGTTACTCCACATCAGTCTAATACTCTTTGAACTTATCAAAGCACTTAGACTTGCAGCGCATCAAGTAAATGTACCCCTATTTTGAATAGTTGTCTATAAAATTGACGAAATATTCAAAACTACCTCTTGTCTGGATAGTCATAGGATCACACAAATCAGAATGAACCAATTTCAACATATCTTTGGCTCCATACCCCTTAGACTTAAAAGCTTCTTGGTTATTCTTCCTTCCAAGTAAGATTCGCAGGTTGGAAAAGATTTCCACTACCAATGAACCCAAGAGTTCATTGGTTATTATCCTTTGAATCCTACTCAAGTTAATATAACCTAGCGTTAGATGCCAAAAATATGATTGGTTCATTTCTGAAGGTTGCTTTCTCTTATTAAAGTTAGAAGATGTGTTATTAATTTCCATTTATTGCATCGTGGGAGTTATTGGATTATAAATTGTCAACCAACATATCAGAATAGATAACTTCCCTATTTTTCTTGATAACAAGTTTGTTATCAAAATAGACAGAATATCTATTCTTTGATAGTTTAGAAACCGAAATCAAGTTCTTTCTAAACTTGGTATGTAAAGGCAATTTTCTCAAAATGTACTTTTTATTCCTATCAGAGGATAAACATCTCCCGCTGCAACATCTGCTACTTTTGTAGTAGTGTCCATGTAGACGGTGATTTCCCCTTCATATAGTTGTCGGGTTTCCTGGAACCCCTGCAATGAATTGCAGACATGATCAGTGGCTCCCGTATCTACACACCAGGTACTGGTAGATAATACCACTAAACATGTATCAACTAATGAATAAAATACACCTATATTGTTCTTAGATCTAAGAGGACAGTCTACCTTAATGTCCAAGTCCTATTTTCAATCATTATAATTGAGACTACTAAGTCTTTTCTATAGTATAACAACTAGGGGATTGACAAACATTTTAAATCCTAAGAATCACAAAAATATTTGGTCAAGACCAACTCCTTAAAATCCCCGTGAATTTTGTATGCCACGATATTGTGGATGTATACAAAATCAAAGAGGAGATTTTATCCATTAATTTTATTATCTCGTCAACCTCACTTTATGACGAATAAAATTAATAGTTGGTCTGTCTTTGATCAAATATTTGGTCAAAACTTTGAATTTAAAATAATATTGATTCCTCAAACAATATTATTTAAATTCACCAACACCTCAAACACCGTGAATTTTGTATGCCACGTTAGTATGGACATATACAAATTCAACATTTGTAAGAGGAGAGTTTAACCCATTAATTATCTTGGCAACCTTAAATTACCTCAAACACTATGAATTTTGTATGTCACATTAGTGTGGACGTATACAAATTCAAACATTTGTAAGAGGAGGGTTTTACCTAATTTTATGATAAATTAATAGTTGACATTCTTTTGGTCACGCAAAACAATAGCAGTGACTCCGTTGGAGAGGATACTATTGAATGCGACTAAGTATATACCATTACCTGATACTTAGTCCATTAAATAGGATTATGCCCCTTCAGTTGGAGAAGATCACACGCTCCTAAATAATTTCCTATAACCATCCATAAAGAAATTTAATCTAGTGATCTACAACAAACCCATCCATTGTGGAGGGAGGCACTCAGAGCCAACACCCAAGCTTGTTACATCACTTACAAACCAGTAATGGAGACCGTAGAATTTATTTAAAAATCCCTCTCCCACTTAGTATTTTAAAGTGAGGAATTTTAACCTATGCTAGCATACATCACATGCATATCACAGTAAATAAAAGCAATAAATATGGAAATTAATTTTCCAACTATTATGACTTCTTCCATCACTGTTCTTCGTGTGTTCCAACCCTGGTTACTGTCATCTTTAGCCACCGCCATCGGGTCCATGTCGTCAGGTCCATCGAGCTTCCTTTTCTGCTGTGCCTCTGGTCCTCCAATAGCACTACCCTTCGCAAGGATATAATCCGCGGTAAAAATAGAATTTTACATATATCGATCCTATATTCCACAAAGGAATGTACATGTAATCTAAATCGAAACAAAAATATAAAATCCTAATAACTAATACAGCTCCTACTGTATTTAATATTACAATTATGCACACACAATAAAATACCCTTGACATATCCAAGGGTCAAATCACACACAATATCTATATGCCATAATAGTTGGAGCCTGCAACCACAAAGTTAGCACATCCTACTATTATCCTGCCTAAATTATGTATGACATGTGTATAATCTATTTGAAAACCAAACACACAGAGGCAAACCCTAGCTCTGATACCAATTGTTGGTTGGTCCTAGAAGGATCGTACCGGTTCCACTGTACAAAAATTTTATACAAGTGTCGAATCTTTTCCTAAACAACCTATTGTGTTCTTTAGAAGTTAAATTAGGAATTGCAAACGGACATTAACATTATTGATTCCAAATTTAACTTATCTGCTCTTAATGGTTTAGACTTGAATCGCAAGCGGAACTTAACACTATTGATACAAATTAACCTATGTTATAAATTCAATTAAATATTAATTTTCAAAATTAACTTCCAGGACTGCATGGCGAGGTACATGGCCTTCTTGGGTATGGGAGCATCCACCACCGCCTAGACAAAGTCTTTTAAGGAAAGTTAATATTTAATTTCCTTATATAACTCTAGGTTTAACCAAAAAGAACAATCGAATTACAAATTAGAAAAATAAAACAAAAGAAACACAAATTCGAAACAAATCTGAAAACTCTAGAATCATATGCCTCTTGTGTTTGGTATTTCCAAAAATAACTATACAAAGAAAACTAGTATGATGTGGAAAACAATTACTAGTTATACCTTTCTTTGTAAGCAAATAACCTCTTGATCTTCTACCGTATTCATCTTCTAATCTCGGACGTTGTGTGGACAACGATCTACCAAGAAGAGAACCACCCAAACCCTTCTTCTCCAAGCTAGTTTCGGCCACCACAAAAACTCCAAGAGATGTGAGGTTCGGCCACCACCACCAAGCTCCAAAGGATGCTAGAAACAAAGCCTCCTTTCTCTCCTTCTTCTCCTAGCTAGAACCGGCCACCATGGACTCATCTTGTGTTGATGTCGCCAGCCACAAAGGAGGAAGAGAAAAGAAGGAGAAGAGGCTATAGGGTCGGCCACACCAAGGAAAAGAGGGAGAGAAAAATAGAATAGAGTTTTCTAGCCATGAAGGCACCTTTACCCCCTCTTTTATAATCCTTGGTATTGGCAAATACAGAAATTTAGATAAAAACTTCCTTAATTCTTTTGCCATGAAAAGGAAAACTTAGTTTAATTAAAAAATAATTTTCTTCACATTATAAACATGGTCGGCCACCTTCTAATCCCAAACAAGGAGAGTTTTAATCAACACACGAATTAAAACTTCCTAATTTGTTTCCAGAAATTTATAAAAATTTCTCCAATAATTTTTCCCTTCATGGTGGTTTGTAAAAAGGAAATTTTATAAATTAAAATCTTTCTTTTAAACATGTGGATGATTTCCAAAAAGAAAAGTTATCTCTAAAAATTAAAATCTCCTTTCAATCTCCAAATAAGGAAAGATATCAAATCTTTTCTTAATCTTTTGTAGAAACTTATAAAAGAGAATATTTAATTTTTAAACTCTCTTTTAAATCATGAACATAGTTAAAAAAGGAAAGTTTTCTCAAAATTAAAATCTACCTTTCAATCTACAAATAAGGAAAGATTTCAAAACTTTTCTTAATCTTTTGTAGAAAGCAATAAAAGGAAAGATTTAAATTTTAAACTCTCTTTTAAAACCATGGAATCCACATAAGAAAAATTTATAAATAAAATCCCTTTTAATGTGATGTGGCCGGCCACATCATGCTTGGATTCCAAGCATTGGCCGACCACCAACTTGGCTCAACCACTTGGTCTTGGTCGGCCCTAGCTTGGGTTCCAAGCTAACTTGGCCGGCCCCCTTGGGTTGGGTAAGAAGTGGGTATGTGGTGGGTATAAATCTCTATATACAAGAGGCTACGATAGGGACCGAGAGGAGGAATTGGTTTTGGTCTCCCGATGAAATTAAGCTTCCCGTGTTCGCCCCTAACACACAACTTAACTTCATCAATAATAATTCATACCACTAAAGAATTATTATTGAACTACTGCACCAATCCCAAATTATATTTTGGGCTCCTTCTTATTATGAATGTGTTAGTCTCCCTGTATTTAAGATGTCGAATGTCCACTAATTAAATGAGTTACTGACAACTCACTTAATTAATATCTTAGTCACCAAGAGTAGTACCACTCAACCTCATCGTCATGTCGGACTAAGTCCACTTGCAGGGTTTAACATGACAATTCTTATGAGCTCCTCTTGAGGTCATTCTCAACCTAGATTACTAGGACACAGTTTCCTTCTATAATCAACAACACACACTATAAGTAATATCATTTCCCAACTTATCGGGCTTATTGATTTATCGAGCTAAATCTCACTCATTGATAAGTCAAAGAAATAAATACTAAATATATGTGTTTGTTATTATTATAAAATTAAGAGCACACACTTCCATAATAACTAAGGTCTAGTTCTTTTATCAAGTCAGTATAAAAAAACCTTACCTAACATGGTCCTACTCAATACAGTTAGAGTGTACTAGTGTAATTTATTAGTCAAAATAAACTAATCCCTAATCACATTACGACTTTACCGACGGTTTGTTCCTTTCATCTTAGTCGTGAGCTACTGTTTATAATTTATAAAGAACTGATAACATGATCTTCTGTGCGTGACACCACACACCATGTTATCTATGATATAAATTAATTAAACAACTACACTTAACATAAATGTAGATATTTTTGACCAATGTGATTTTTATTTCTAAATAAATATTTATACAAAAGCTAGGCTTTTAGTATATATTTGATGCCATATCTGTTGCCATACATCTGATTCTCATCCCCTCCACATGTCGATTAAAAGCTTTCGCCGGAAGGGCCTTAGTGAAAGGATCTGCCAGGTTATCTGTTGATGCAATCTTAGCGACGACAACTTCTCCTCGTTTGACGATGTCTCGTATCATGTGGTACTTGTGCTCTTTATGTTTACTCGTCTTATGGGCTCGTGGTTCCTTCGAGTTTACAACTTCACTACTATTATCACAATAAATTGTAATGATTTTGGCAAACCAGGAATCACATCTAAGTCCATTAGGAAGTTTATAAGTCATACAACTTTGGCTGCCTCAGAAGCTGCCACATACTCAGTTTCCAAGGTTGAGTCTGAAACGCATTTCTGCTTGACACTCCTCCATGAAATGGCTCCACCTCCTAAAGTAAACACATAGCCTGATGTAGACTTACTATTGTCCCTATCTGATTGGAAATCTGAATCCGTGTAACCCATAGGGAGCAAATCGTCTACTTGGTAAACTAGCATATAATTTCTAGTCCTTCTCAAGTACTTTAATATATGCTTTACAGCAGTCCAATGTCCTTGTCCAGGGTTACTTTGATATCTGCTAACCATTCCAACGTCAAAGAAGATATCTGATCTCGTACACAACATTGCATACATTAGGCTTCCGACAGCCGAAGCATAAGGAACTGCCTTCATGTCTTCTATCTCCTTTGATGTCTTCGGAGACATCTCTTTAGATAGAGCTACTCCATGTCTAAAAGGTAGAAAACCTTTCTTGGAGTTTTGCATGCTAAAACGAGCAAGGATTGTATCTATATATAAAGCTTGAGATAGACACAACATTCTTTTCTTGCGATCCCTTATTACTTTGATCCCAAGAATGTGTGCACATTCTCCTAAGTCCTTCATATCAAATTGTTTGGATAACCATACCCTTACGTCCGATAACACTTTGACATTGTTACGAATTAACAAAATATCATCTACGTATAGTACAAGAAATACCACCATGTTTCCGTTACACTTCTTATATACACAAGACTCATCCGGACACTGAATTACTTTATTAAACCGGATGTTCCAAGATCTTGAAGCTTGCTTTAGTTCATAAATGGACCGATTGAACTTGCACAATAGATGCTCTTTGCCTTTTTCAATGAACCCTTCTGGTTGCTTCATATGGATGCTTTCTTCAAGACTTCCGTTAAGAAAAGCTGTCTTGACATTCATTTGCCAAATCTCATAATCCATATGGGCGGCTATGGATAAGAGTATCCGAATAAACTTAAGCATAGCTACCGGCGAAAATGTCACCTCATAATCGATTCTCTCTTTTTGAGTATACCCTTTCGCAACAAGCCTTGCTTTGAAGGTTTCTACCTTTCTCTCTTTTCCTTTTGTAGATCCACTTGCATCCAACGGCTTTTACACCATCTGTTGGTTCTACAAGCTCCTAGACCTTATTAGAATACATAGATTCTATTTCAGAATTCATCGCTTTACACCATCTTTTTGAGTATACCCTTTCGCAACAAGCCTAGCTTTGAAGGTTTCTACCTTCCCGTCTGTCCCTCTTTTCCTTTTGTAGATCCACTTGCATCCAACGGCTTTTACACCATCAGGTGGTTCTACAAGCTCCCAGACCTTATTAGAGTACATAAACTCTATTTCAGAATTCATTGCCTTTTGCCAAGATGCTGCATCTTTATCTTGGAGTGCTTCGTCATATGTCCGGGGATCAGGTTCATGTTTACCCGGGATTAAGTCCGATGACTCTCCCAAAAACATGAATCTCTTATGTTGCCTTACAACCCTCCCACTACGACGAGGCACTGTCTCTGGTTGTGTATCATGTGTGACACGTGTTGCAGTCTCTTGTGGTACTTCATCTTGTATTGTTAGTACTAAAGTAGACGTGTCCTCTCTTATTCCTTCTAGAATAATTTCACTCATAGACTTATAGTTCATTACATAATCTTCCTCTAAAAATTGAGCATTTGTGCTAACAATGATTTTCTGATTTTTAGGATTATAGAACAAACCACTTTTCGCTCCCTTAGTATATCTCACAAATAGACAAACTTTTGTACGTGATTCCAACTTGTCAGTATCTCCCTTCAGCGCATGTGCTGGACTACCCCATATCCGGATATGATTCAGACTAGGCTTACGCCCATTCCACAATTCCATGGGAGTAGAATGAACTGTTTTAGAAGGTACCATATTCAGAATGTACACTGTTGTTTCAAGAGCATATCCCCAAAATGAATTTGGTAATTCTGAATAACTCATTATTGATCTAACCATTTCCATAAGATTCCTATTCTTTCGTTCTGCCACACCATTCTGTTGGGGTGTACCAGGTGCGGACAATTGGGATTGAATCCCGATTTCTGATAAATAATTCATAAATTCTCCAAAGAGGTATTCGCCACCACAGTCAGACCGTAGAGTCTTGATACTTTTACCTAGACGTTTCTCCACATCAACCCTATATTCTTTGAACTTATCAAAGCATTCAGACTTGCGGCATATCAAGTAAATGCATCCGTATCTTGAATAATCGTTTATAAAAGAGGCAAAGTATTCATAACCACCTCTTGCCTGGATTGACATAGGACCACACAAATCAGAATGAACCAGTTCTAACACATCTTTGGCTCTATACCCCTTGGCCTTAAAAAGTCTCTTGGTCATTTTACCTTCCAAGCAAGATTCATAGGTTAGAAAGTTTTCCAACTCTAATGAACCCAAGAGTCCATCGGCTACAAGCCTTTGAATCCTACTTAAGTTAATATGACCAAGCCTTAGATGTCAAAGATATGTTTGGTTCATTTCCGAAGGTTCCTTTCTCTTATTGGAATTAGAAGATGTGTTATTAATTTCTATTTTTTGCTTTGTGGAAGAAATTGGATTTAAAATATATAAATTCTCAACCAATGCACCAGAACAGATAATAACCCTATTTCTCTTTATAACCACATTGTTATTAAAAGAAATAGAATATCCATCCAAATACAGTTTAGAAAATGAAATTAAATTCTTTCTAAAACTGGGTACATAAAGATAATTTCTTAAAACCAAACTTCTATTCCTATCAAAAGATAAGTAGGCATCTTCCACTGCAACAGCCGTCACCTTAGTAGCATTACCCATGTAGACGGTTATCTCTCCTTCAAATAGTCGTCGGGTTTCCTGGAACCCCTGCAAAGAGTTGTAGACATGATTAGTGGCTCCCGTATCTATACACCAGGTGCTGGTAGATAACACCGCTAAACATGTTTCAACTACTAGAGTATGATATATACCTTTATTGTTCTCTTTCCTACGTGGACAGTCCACCTTCCAATGTCCTGACTGCTTGCAGATGAAGCACTTGCCCTTCAGCTTCTTCATTCCTGCTCTTGGTCCTGTACCTTGAGGTTTATTCACCTTCTTTGCTGAAACAGCTTGTTTCTTCTTCTTCTTGTCTTTCGACTAAGAAGTAGAACCATTTTCAGCATAGTGAATCTGAGAATTATGACGAAATAACCATTCTGCTACCTAAAGTTCTGTCAGTAGTTCTGCCAATGAATACATCCTTTTATTCATATTATAGTTTAGGCAGAAATGCTCAAAACTTCTGGGTAGCGTTTGGAGAATGATATCGATCTGGGTTTCCCCATCGATTTGTATTTCGTTCAAATAAGCCATCATCTTTAGGATATGATCCCTTACGGGAGTACCCTCTGTCATGGTGGTTGTCATTAACTTTCTCATAGCTTCTTGCCTAGCGGCCCGATCCTGGTGACCAAAGAGATCCTTGAGATTGTTCAATATATCATAAGTTGGTAAATCCTGATGCAGATGTTGCAGCACATTTGACATTGAAGCCAGAATGTAACACCGCGCCATCTCATATGCTTTTACCCATTTCCTATGATTCTCAATCTCCTCTTGAGTAGACTCACCATTAGGCGCATTAGGGCACTCCTCTGGCAGTACAAACTTATAGCCCTTAGCAGTTAGGACAATACCTAGGTTTCTTTTCTAGTCTATATAATTGAGACCATGTATAATTGAAACTACAAATAAGGAAAGATATCAAATCTTTCTCTTAATTTTTTTTAGAAAACTATAAAAAGGAAAGATTTATAATTTTAAAATTCTCTTTTAAAACCATGGCTTCCACATAAGGAAAGATTTAAAATTTATCAAAAAATTAAAATCTTCCTTTTAACTACAAATAAGGAAAGATATCAAATCTTTCTCTTAACCTTTGAAGAAAGCTATAAAAGGAAAGGTTTATAATTTTAAAACTCTCTTTCAATGTGAATGTGGCCGACCACCCTTGCTTGGGCTCCAAGCTAGGGCCGGCCACAACTTGAACCCATCTAACCTTGGTTTGGCCAACCCTAGCTTGGGCTCCAAGCTTGGCTTGGCCAGCTACCTTAAGGTGGGTAAGAAGTTGGGTTTGGTGGATATAAGACTTTATAAATAAGAGGCTACAATAGGGACCGAGAGGACGATTTGGTTTTGGTCTCCCAATGAGCTTGAGCTTCCCATGTTCGTCCCGAACACCCAACTCAAGTTCATCAATAATATCTCATTCCACTAAAGAGTTATTATTGTACTACTGCACAATCTCATATTACTATATAGGCTCCTTCTTATCAGGAGTGTGTTAGTGTCCCTGTGTTCAAGATATCGAATGTCTATTAATTAAATGAGTTACTGGCAACTCACTTAATTAATATCTAGCTCCAAGAGTAGTGTCACTCAACTTCATTGTCAAGCCGAACTAGGTCCACCTGCAGGGTTTACATGACAATCCTTATGAACTCCTCAAGGGGACATCATCAACCTAGATTACTAGGACACAATTTCATTCTATAATCAACAACACACCATATAAATAATATCATTTCCCAACTTATCGGGCATATAGATTTAACGAGCTAAATTACACCCTATGATAAATCAAAGAAATAAATATTAAGTATATGTGCTTGTTATTATATCATGATTAATAGTATACACTTCCATAATAACAGAGGTATTGTTCTTTTATATAGTCAGTATAAAAAGATACTACCTCAAATGGTCCTGCTCAATACACTCATAGTGTACTAGTGTAATTTATTAGTCAAGATAAACTAATATCTAATTACACTACAACCACTCCAATAGTTTGTCTTATTCCATCTTAGTTGTGAATAACTGTTTATAATTTATAAGGAACTGATAACATGAACTTCTGTGTGTCTCCTCACATCATGTTATCTTCAATATAAATTCAATGGACAACTACACTTCGCATAAATGTAGACATTTGACCAATGTGATTTTTAAATGTTTATAAAAAAAACTAGACTTTTAGTATACAGTACTCTTCCTTTGGCTCTCGTCCCTCTAATGCATCCAAGCCCTCGACTCGTCCCCAATGTCATCCTTCATGTATGCCTCTAAGTCGTTTCCCTCGGCCCTTGTCCTTGCTGTCTTATCTAAGGTCCCTCAGATACTCTATTCTTTACCGGATCCGAAGCCATCAAGCTGTGTTATATGTGTATCCTGCAAACTTGCACAATCACATACACATATCAAATACAAGGGTAAACCTAACTTAAACCCTCTACCTAAATACCAAAACACATGATCGCACAGACCATTAGGATTGTTTCAGTAATTTTTCCTTTTTAATGTTTGACAACACGTTTAAGTTAGGGAAAAAGTAAATAAATATGTTAAAACAAATAAATAAACTTACGTATAAAATTATATTTCTTTAAATTTAAGCTATATATATTTTTATAACAAAAAAATTATATTATTTTAACAAACAATGTATCATGTGAATATCAGAATTGATTTTTCTCGATTTAAAATGAAATTGTATTATCATGTTAAAAGATTTTTTCGTGTGCTAATATATTTTATAATTTGGAACTAAGATAACATGTAATTAATAAAATACGTTCAACATCACTTTTCCAGCGACTTTGGAAAGAAATTTTTGATTTAACAAAATAATACAGTATTTTTTATTTAAAAACATTTTAATTATTTAATAAATTTTCGTTGCAAATGATCAACATTTTATTTTAATTATAAAATATAAATAAAACAAAAATGAGTTTTTGGTAGGAAATTTAGAAAATCAAATCTATTAATAATAATTTATTTTAATATTTTAATCCACTTAGCTTGGGTCAAAATAACACTTAGTTTTTTAGTATAATTTTTTAGTTGCTCTTTTTTGAATGGATTAATAAATTTTATTTTATTTGTCATTAAAGGATAGGAATCATAGACTTATTTTATGAAACCCTCGCATTATCATCCAACGGTAAAGCATTTATATAGTCTTTCAAATGTTTTTTACATTTGCTTGGATGAAAAATTTAAATATTTTCCTTTAATTATATGAGTGGCTGTAGTGTATTTTCCTCTAATTATTATTTTTAAATGTCAATTAAAATTTAATAAATGATATATATATTGTATACAAAAATTTAATTTGGAAAGATATTAATGAGAATACATTTAAACTTATATACAATATATATTTACAATATTGATGGAATTTCGTGTTGTCTAACTTACCATTAATCTTAATTTGTTAGGGATTCTTCGTTAAATGTCTGGTCATATTTGATCTACTTAAATTTTTATTTTGCCAATCTTTTTATCGAATTTTTAATCATCAAATGTCCCGTCAATCTTTTGACCCGCTTAAACTTTTTTCTTACCAAACTTTTCGTTGTATTTTTTATCACTAAGTGTCAAGTCAACCATTGATCTACTTGGACTTTTTTCTTGTGCTAAGTGACTGATCCTCCATGATCCATTTAGACTTCTCGTCTATACTAAGTATTCGGTCTGTGACATATTTAGATTTTTCTCTTGTCAATTTTACATTGGACTTCTAATATCATCATGGTATCCGATCAATCTTGACATAGTTAACTTCTTTCTCACATATTGATTAAATATCAAAATTCAAGTTCAAATTAATTAGAACTTAATCAATTTTGTTAACCTTATATGAGGTAGATTGTACTAACTAGTTCGATCATTTATTAGATATTAATTAATGTCATTAGATTATGACACAACATATGATCTAATTTATAAATATATACAAAATTTAGTTAACATATAAAAGTATAAATTTATAATTTTAAAATTATATTATATAATCATATATTAGTATGATAATATAAAATTATATATTATATATTTCATTTATAGAATTTAAAATAATTAATGTGTAGGGTTGTATTTAATTTTTTTTAAATTGTATTTTAAAATTATTCATAAGATCACGTGATTAATCTGATCTATTTAATTAAATAATGATAAAATAAGTAAATTTATTTATAAATAGATTATTTGTGACTTAAGATTTTGACTCATTTATAAATGGTTTATCCAGCTTAATAACAATTATGTTTTTGAAAAAACAATTATATGCTCACTTTAGAATAAAAATAACAACATTAAAAGTTTAAAATTTTAAAAAAACTTGAATAAAAAAATAGTAATTCCATATTAAAGTTTTAATTTCGTTTTACTTTTTAAGTATATCACCTTACTATCATATATTTTAATCTTACGATATATGTATACTTTAAAATTCAATAGAAAAAATTGGTCAATATTATTTGATTCATTATTTTAGAGAGGCGTGTTTTTTTTTCTCTTTCTGGATATGATTGAGTTGATTATTATAAAATAAATATTATTGTAATGAATAAAAAATTAAATCTCGGTAAAAATCGAGAAAGATGTCTTCTCTATACTATTAATTATAATTTTTAATTTATCTTCTAACAAATAATCTAAAAACTGAACGCGGTTTGAACATACTGGGTGGCAGTCTGGCAAACTCCTTTTACTGGACAAACGCGTTTCTTAAGATGCATTGTGGCCTCACTGCAACTATCTGACACCACCATATTTATATGATGTGTCAGAAATTTAATTAGAAATCTTACCAAACATATAGAATAATTCAAAAGGTGTGTCAGGATTACGAGCATGGCAACACAGCCGGTCAGTCTTCTCTGTCCTTTTTCCTATTATAATCCCAATGGATAACCCATTCAAATGCATTATTATTGCTCAGTGTCTCAATCTAACACATGATATCATGCCCATTTCAAGGATTAATCAAACTCACGTAGTAATTAGCTGGGTACGATGAAAATCAAGAAAAAGATTCGAAATTAATGTAATTGCATACAGCAACAGTAAAAAAAAACTACTGTAAAATTAAAGAGATTAAAGCTAGAAGAAGGCGGTGGCAGAAGGAGGAGATGGTGACCGTCGACGAGACGAAAATAGCAGTGCAGGCGATCACATGACTTATCAGCCGTGGTGGGATAGGCAGCTGACATTATCTGCCGATTATTGATCACATGATACCAGAGCACGCGATCACACCACTTACCCGCAGTTGGTTACTTGATTTAATGAATTGGCGCGACAACAGACACATATTGAGCTGCATGACAAGAGGGTTGAGCTGTCTCCCTATTAAAATTGTCAGCTATTAATTAATGTCATCCCATCTCATCCCATAAATTGACGTGATGTGAAGTCTGATAGACATATTATATTTGAATGAACACTCTCCTTCAACTTTAACGTAACTCACTACTAACTTATTTATATATAAATAAATTTACTTATTAATCATCATTTAATTGAATAAATTAGATGAAATCATTAACGACATATGGATAAAGAAGTAAAGCTGATAGAGAAATAACATATCTTTCTAACTCTTCTGTTCTAGGCTAGTTAATTACTTTTAAATCACACAAAATTAACAAAGCAAACAGAAGAACTAAATATCTGTGTGCGCCCTTAAGAGAGGAGATAAATAAGGCTTATTACATAAATAAATATTTTTTATAAACTATCATTTTCAAGTTCAAATAAAAGGATATTGATTAGTAAAAAAAAAAAAAAAAAAAAAGTAGATAAGCATACTTATACAAACCTTATACGCTAATTAGCTAACCAAACAGAAATATAAATAATATATCAGTAATTAACTACTGATGAAAATAATATTCTATAATTAAAAACGTGTATTTTTTCTACCTATACCCCTGGATATAATTGAGTTGACTATTGTAAAATAAATATCGTTGTAATGGATCTCTCGTTAAAAATCGAGAAAGATGTCCTCTCTATGTGTTAATTGTAATTTTTTAATTTACCTCCTAACAAATAATTTTAAAACTGAACGTGTGAAAATGGTGAGGCGGCAAATTCCTTTTACTGCAAGGCGTCTGTCAAGATGCATAGTGACCTCACTGTAACTATCTGACAATACCGTATTTACATGGGGTGTCACGAGAAACCTTACCTAATATATAGAATAATTCAAAAGGCGTGTCAGGATCACGAGCATAGCAACACAGCTACTAAATCTTCTTTATCCTCATCCCTATCACGCATCCTCAATCGGATATTAAATGAATATTATAATATCTATTTAATATTTCTTTTTCATTTGAGTGAACATCAAAGATTTAAATATCTCTCGACACTCTCTTTTAATTTTTTTTTTAATTTTTTTTTAAATTATAAAATTTTTAATATTATTAAAAAAAATAAAAAAAATCAGTGAATAAATGATATGACTCATCAATAATGAATATTAATATTAAAAAAAATATGAATAAAAAAAATATATCGTTATAATGAATATGTGATAATCAACCTTATATTTTTGATAAGATAAAGATAATATAACGAATTAACACTAAGAATTATCTAATCTCAATAGTCTCTGGTTAACTGAATGCCATTACAATCTAATCTCAATCCTCTGTCGTTAACTGAACCCCATTACAATCAGAAGGTCTGGCAGACAATGAGCATGACAATGACAACACAGAGCTAGTTAGCTGTCCTTTTTCCTATTATAATCCCAGTGGTAACCCATTCAAGTGCATTTTTATTGCTCAGTGCCGCAGTCTACCCAAGTCATGCCCATCTCAAGGATTAATCAAATTCACACAGTAATTAGGAACCAAGAAAATCAAGAAAAAGATTCGAAATTAATATAATTGCATGCAGCAACGGTATAAACAAATTACTGTAAAATTAAAGAGATTAAAATTTAGATGATTAAAAAAATATCTTAATGACTTACAACTTTGCTTAGGTTTGAAGTACTATAGTAAAGGGAATGGATCCAATGGGCCAGCGCCAGAGAAATGCTCGGCATAGAACGATAGGATGAATGACGAAGGAAGTTCGAGGAAAGCTGTGGCAGATTACTTACCAGCCTTGATGGGATAGGCAGCTGACATCATCTGCCGATTATTTATCACATGATTTGAAATACTAAGCACGCGATCACATCACTTACCCATCGTTCATTACTTGATATCTGATATGTTCTTTGGATGGATCTAGATTAATACATGAGGATAAAATCTTGGGTTCGAATTTAAGTAAAATTTAGATAAATATTTTTTTTATGTACTAATTATTATTCTAAAAATTAGTAATTATTCATGATTTATATTTTTTATATTAATTTTAGGATAAATTAATGAAGACATTGAGACGAACATATTTACTTTTTTTACCATAATTACTTACTTTGATTTCTGACACATGTTGAGCTGCATGAGCGCACACATTAAGCTGTCTTCCCAATTAAAATTGTCAGCTATTAATTAATATCATCCCATCCCATAAATTAACGTAACGTGATGTGATGTGAGATAGACACATTATATTTGAATGAACACTCTCCTTCCGTTTTAACTCACTGCTAACTTATTTATATATAAATAAATTTACTTATTAATCATCATTTAATTGAATAAATTAGATGAAATCATTAACGACCTATGGATAAAGAAGCAAGGCTGATAGAGAAATAACATATCTTTATTGTTCTGTTACTAGTCTAGTTAATTACTTTTAAATCACACAAAGCAAACAAAGAACTAAATATGTGTGCGCCCTTAAGAGAGGAGGTAAATAAGGTTTATTACATATATAAATAAATATTTTTTATAAACTATCATTCTCAAGTACAAATAAAAGGATATTGATTAGTTAAAAAAAATAGATGAGCATACTTATACAAACATTATATACTAATTAGCTAACCAAATAAAAATATAAATAATATATCAGTAATTAACGCCTCCTCCGTTTTGCAAAATTATAATGACAATATATATGTGAATAAATTATAAAAAGGAATAAAACATATAATGTTAATTTTAAATTAAACATATATATACATTAAAATCTCATGGAGAAAAGAGTTTCTAGAATATAGTCTACAAAATTTGAAACTGAATCTTGAAGCTTGTTATTGAAAAAGTAGGTAAAGCACGTGAGTGATGTCACCTTTAATTCTCACCAGTGATGTATGAAGAAGACAAAGACGGAAATATCAGGCTTAGGGCGACGTGAGTGCATTTCATTTGCATATAATAATAATAATAATAATAATATTATTATTAATATTAATATAGCCAGGGTCTCTCATATAGCTGGCTCAACATGAGTTAGCCCATGGTCTCAATGGTTGGGGCAACAATTATGATGTCTTACATTGGGTTAAGCGAGGGTCCCTTGGCATTGCAGTTTCACTTTGACCTCTTTTCATGTTTATAAGATGAAGCTCAATATCGCCTTGGACATCTAAATCATCCTTCCACACGATATAGCTATCGACCACCAAGTAATTTTGGTTGCTTGGATTCATCGTTCAGATTATAGTTTCATCCAAAAGCACATCCCTATCTGTCCTGGTGGACTCTACAAATTGTTGCAAGTGATTTGTCAAAAACCAAAGTAGTAAACGCCCAAGTCAGAAACAAGCAGCAGTTGGAAGAAGGATAATAATTGAGTAATATTAAATAATCAGAATTTGGTCAAATAAAATATATATATATATATGTATGTAAAGATATTTTAGTAATATTATATGTATATATTAGTTATATGTATATACATACATATATTATAATTAAAAGATAAAAATTTCTAACGGATCATTCCTATTAGAGGAATTTTGAGATGTAATCAAACTTACTTCTTACCAGAATTAATTGTGAATAGAAGCCATCCTTATTTTGACATCTTGCTCGTATGACAAACGAGGATAAATGGTCAGTCCACTGACACAAATTGTAACAGAGACTAATTTTAATAAAGAATAATTTTAACATTAATTATAGAGTATATGTCAGTGCTTGCCATCATCCATTAATTACATACCTAATGTTCATCTTGCATTAATCTGTCATTATAAATGATGCTTTGGTTTATATTATTTTATTAAAAACCCGGCAGATTAAACCCGACAGATTAAAAGGAAATTATCTGCACGTGCAAGACGCAACAGCGGTTAAGGTGGGTGTTACATTAGCATTACTTTTCGAGCAACTGGATTATCTATAGGAGAATGAAAAATTATCTATAGGAGAATGAAGAAGATGATCGTTAAAAATAAAATACTAATTGTAATTTTTATTTTTGAAGAGTGGATATTAATAAGGCATAGGCTGATTGATAATTTATATACGGGATTGATAATTTATAGGTAGGATCTTAAATGATTACCTCCTCTTTCTCTATATATCTTGTCATTTAAATCATGGATAAAAATTATTAGTGATAATATATATATATATATATAATTCTTACATTTTTGTCAGCTTACTCCGTGAATCATAGATGAGAATCAGGAATTTAAAATGAAATGCACTCTATCTATGCTAGATTCCTCAAAATTGTCCACTTTCACATTAATATTTTTGTCACGGGTATACTTGCCATTCACAAGAATTCACCAAAAACCATGCATTCATGATCATGACTTTCGTGCATTCATTGTAGTTATGAGGGTGATCACATCACTATCTCCTCAATGGTTATTTTCTTTCCTATTCAATCGTAAACTTTATTTTATTTACAATAACTTTAAAAAGATGTATACACAAATGCATGGCGAGCAGTTGACCATCCAACTACCCTGCATCTTTTACCATGATGGTCTTTATTAAGTAACGAAAAAAAAAAAATCTATAATTGAAACTCATTGCCGTGAATTGGAATGCATAGGTAGTAATTAAGCCCTATTAAGGTGACATAATTAGTAATTTATGAGTGGTTAGTCAAATAAATTTTGAAATCAATTCTAAACAGATGGGAAATAACTTGTTGGGTGTCTAACTTTTCCTGTGCAAAGAGCCACTATATTAGATAAAATTATTTAACTAGGCGGCCGATGATACTGAACTGCCTGACATAAGTATTATCATCCTTTAGTCCAAATGGAATGCATAGGTAAAATTTAATTTTGAGACAATCTTTACAATTATTTATTTTTCATATTGTGCGATTTAAGACATAATTATTATTGGGATATTCAACTATCTATGAACATGTAACTAGTAATTGTAATTATCATCCCTCTTAGGTGTTGGTAAAATAGTGTTAAAAATATAAGTCTAATTAGAAACTTTATATTTGTTGATGTTGAATGAGATATTTATTTATTGATCATTTAATTAATTATAATAGTATTTTATTTTAGTTTAATTTGATGAGTTAAGCAGTTAATTATTTAATGTTGGTTGTGGGCCCAAGTAAATTTTGTAATTTATCTCCCCTCATATAACCTAAGGACATACTATAAGGGACATCTAGAGTGAGTGTTATCCTCTTTTACCACCATGATTATTGTCTTATTTGTCACAAACTCAAGATTTTTTATTAAATTATTTGTCCATGGTATTAATATTCCATAATTAATTTAATAACATTGTAAATCCGATGTATTAAATAATTAGTTTAATAAATATTTTATAGTTATTTTTGCAAGTAAGAATAAAGTATTTCATAGATGATGCTAATTATTAAAAAAAATAATTAAAAACTACCTTAAGAAATAAATCATGTTAATTAATATTTCTTTGGATATAATTAATACTTGCATTGATTAAATGCTTCAATTAAAATTGTAGCGGTTGTTTTAAACTATCGTGTATTTAGTTTTGTGATGTAAGTATAGCTAGGATTTTTAAAAGCCCTCAGTTGGTGTTGTTTTGTAACTGTGTCGTATCTGCTCCTCGATATATCAAGTGATAAATAAAAGAAAATCCTTTTTAAAATTAGGTTCAATATATAAGTCTAAAAATGACTGAACTACTTAATTTGAGCTCAATATATAAACATATAATTTATTGGGCAGTAAAATTTGAGTTTAGTATATAAGTCTAAAAATTATTGATTGCACTAAGTTGAAAGACTAAAATTACTGAGCTATTAGATTTGACCTTAATATATAAACCTAAAAATTGTCGGATTGCTGGGCAGGTCAGGGAATCCAACCCTGGTAATATCACCATTGCTATGATGGATTTTAAAAGGTAAATAAATAATTTATTAAAATTTTAATATTAAAAATATACCTCTATAAGGAATTCATCTGTTTGATTGAAAAATTTACGATGGAACTTTTAATCTCCTTCAATTGAAAATGAAAATGTTTCATATTGCTCTTTATATTGTTCTCCTATGATTCTTCACGAATCAATGAAAAGCAGTAGCAAGAGATGCACGGCGATTGTTGTTGCTGCAATGAGTTCATTAGAAAATGATGTAATGCTTGTAATTTTAAACCAAGAATAAATTAAGATAATATGATATTATTCAACATTCATTTTTTAAATTATAAGTATATAGTTTACGAACATTTTTGATGATTGAAAACATAATTCGGGAATTATTAAATATGAACTGCAAAGGTTAATTCAATTATTAAAAAAAAAGAATTTGATTGAGTATAGACTATCAAAAGAATTTATTTCAAAATACCAAATAAAAATATATCATTGTTTTTATTCTCAAGTAAGTGCATTTTTTTTCTAAATCTTCATTGATAATGGTCCAGAACAATATTATTGGAATAGATACACAACTCACTTTAAATACAAATTATTAATTGAGTAGGTGGATTAGGTCGTCTGAAGAGAAAAGAAAATATTAAACTAAAAATATTTTTTCAAGATATTTATTTTTCTGGAGAGGCAGATAAGATATCTAGGCGCAGCGGTATTTTTATACCACCAAAAAAAAAAAAAAAATTAAGGAATAAAATAATATTTGAAAAATTGAATAAGAGATAAGGGATAATGTTATATATAATATTTATCTATGTAATTTATTTAATTTTTAAAATTCTGTGCGTTTGTTAAAAAAATAAGTTGTAAGAAAATATTAAAAAAAATTAATACTCTTGAAAATAAATAGTAGAGATATTTTAACGATTGATTATTAATATCTCTTATCGATAAGGAGGATTTATGAACGTTGTGATCATGATCACTAGGATTTCTTTCTTTAGGAAATTAAAGAGAAAAGATGTTAGTTTAGGCATCATTACATAAGATTAAGATTTAATTAAATTAAATTCGAGATCGAGAAAACTCACGGCGATAAAGAAATAACCATCACAGAAGCTTTCGTTGAGAAATAACCATCTCCACATAACGCAGCAGCCACCGCCCCTGTCACCACCTCACAAAGCAAGGGAGCCCGGGGGCCTTTAAATAGGGGCGGAAAGAGGGCTTTTCCGCAATCCCTAAATCTCCAATGCTACTGGAACTCCTCCTTTTCCTCGTCCTCCTCTATCGACTTCATCGGATCAGGTCACTGAGCTTGGTCGACGGCTTATGGTCCAACGCCCTCTTTCAACCATAGGAGCTAGCAGCCATCTTCTCACAAGCCGGCCAACAACTCAACAGTAAGTTTTTTTTTTTTTTTCCAAGTTTCCTTCAATCCTATTAAACAACATGTTTCAGTTGTCATTTTGTTTAGCGACCAAAGTAAGAACAATAGTGTTTTTCTCTTCTTCCATTTAATTTCTGTTTTTTTCCCTCCCAATCCACAATAGTCTGTTCTAATTCTTCTCTTTATTTCCTAGGTGAGAACAACAGCAAGATCCATCACTGCAAAATTTTCTTGTGCAGTGGGATGTTCCAGCTTGGCTGGAGAGATGAAGATAAGTGGAGCGTGATTTTGGTTTGTCCATGGAACTTCAGGGAAGAAGAAAAAAAACAACTCTAAATTGAGCTTGGCATGGGAGGTATTGGAAAGATTTGTAAGTAAAATATATCTTCTTTTCTTCATTCAATTTTATTTTTTAGACCATCTATCCTAAATTTAGCATATAAAAAAATTAGGTCATTTCTTCTCATAATATTTTCATGCTGAAAAAAAAAATTAAAATTCAATGAATGATACTAATTAAATTAGAATTAACAAATAAAGCATGTTAATAATATCATCTTTATATACTTACATTTTTAGATGCCTCTTGAAAATTCAGTCCATCATCTTTCTTCAAATGATAGCTGATATTAAAGGCAATTGAACTCACGCATTTGAGAATGCGAGATATCCAAACTCTGTTGTTGTTAATGTCATGTATTTTTATTTAAGTTTTTTTAATTCTAGGCTTTTAATTAATTTTGTTATTTTTTCCGAACGTGAACATATATTTTCTGCAACAACTCCATACCTATAATTAATTTCAATTATTAATTGCTATTGAAATCGACTTAGTGATAATAATAATGCAAACCCAAAGTCTTATCTCTATGTAAATTGCCGTGGATACAGCATAGTATTCTAATACTACAACTTCTCCACGTCGATCTTTCCTCATCATCATCATGAAACTTACGGTGGTTTTCATCCTAACAATGATTTTCATTATCCTTGTTTCCAGCGAGGCAAGGAATTTGTTGCAGGCATATTGGATCTGATTTACCACCGATATGTTGCCGCTATAATGTAAGATTCTATTGCCTCGTCTACAATATTATTTATTTCAATCCATGAGTTGGTGTGAGTGATGAATATTTTCATTCTTAATACTTATGGATTGTGTTTTTATTTTTACACTAATTAATATTTTAATTAGTTAGTTATGTATGTATTTGTATTATAATATTTACATTATAATGTATTTGACATGTGTAAGAGAGGATGATTTATGATATTATAATATGCATGTTTTAATAAAAATGGCATTGTTTCTTATGTTTATTTAGTATTTTTGTGATTTTTGAGTGGTTGTGTATGAAATAGGATTGCATGCGAAACAGTACTGTTATACCCGAGCACCTCCATCGTCTACTGTTCCAGAGCCTCCCTAGCAACAAAAGAGCGATTCGATGTGAAACAATATTATTTACATATATACCTTTCGTTTAATTTGCTTGTTTACTGGAACTAACTATTTGGGTGAAGTTAAGACTACAAATAATTAATTCAGTTACAAAATGAGTGAGAACCTCTCATAGAAGAGAGCGATCTGAGAAATAATTGGCGTGCATAGAGCAAGATCAAACCATGTAGAGTGTAGTATAAATCAACGATGTGTTGTAGCCCTACTTTTGAGTACGTAGTTATTGTAGGCTTTTCTGTAAAATAAGAGAGTATATATTTGGATCTACAATTCTAGAGACGTTGTATTTGTGGCAAGTAGAATCATAGATATTGGTCGAGAAGTGAACAATGGAAATTTTCTCGCCTCATATGCATTGTTCCAATAATATCACAAATACAAATACAGGAAAAAGCAAAGGATCCCCTAAGAAGCTCGTAATGGTCATCCAATTGAGTGAAAGTGATCCGATAGCGAGCCCATTAAACTCAAAGCCAATTTGCTGTGCAGTGAGCAGAGTCAATATTCCATAGCCAACGCACAAAGAGAGGCCCGTTAAGGAAGGGAAGAAGTATATAAAGAGGCATGATAGGTGTAAGCAATAAAAGTTGCAACGGAGACTAAAAACAAAGAAGTGAAAAAGCGAAAATTCTCCCTCTGGCCTCTTATCCTTCTCGTGTAATGCTCTGAGAAACAAGAGTAAAACAAACATTATATATCAATAATTTCTTTTAATCAGGGATATAATAAGAAGTTAAAATTAACGTACTTGTAGAATGAGATGCCGAGAATAGCATCGGGCCACCACATGTACAGTGAATCCACTAAAAAATTTTAAGAACAAACCGGCAAATCCAACCCTAAAATCTACACGATTGAATACAAACGGATGATATGCTAATCGATTGCTGGCCGCTGAAAAATGCCAATTCGGAACAACATCGTTTACAAGATGCAGAGTAGAGTGGAATGCCGACGACGGCCCATGTCCGGAAGGTTAACACTTGCAGTGTCGGATCATCCGTCGGATGAACTATCAATCACACTTGTTCGATTGGCCAATTAACTACTTATTATTATTATTATTATATGAGAAAATAATGGATTGACATGAAAAATTTAAAAGTTTAGTGTATTATTTACTAAGATAATAAAATAATTAAGATGTGCTTTGTTTATAGAATATTGGAACCATAATATATACATATGGGGAAATAATAGGAAAGAGATTAAAGTGGTTTCAAAAATTAATTAATACCCATATATATATATATATATATATATATATATATATATATATATATATATATATATATAATTACTATTCGAAATTAATTGATTGATCTAATTTGATTAAACTTTAATCTTATTCCACAAATGTTTTCGGGCCATAAACGTAAACACATACAAACTTATTCTATAAACCCCACTACCAATTTGGTAAAATATTGATTTATAACGAATTATAAATTTTGATGATCAAGACATTTCATATATGATTAGTTTCCTTATATTTGGTCCAAACATTGAATTGCTTTTTAGCCATTGTAAAACAATTAACAAAACTTTAAAATTTAGAGTGAAAATAGAATCAATAATACATTGATTCAATTATGTTCCGATATATATTCAACTAAGGAAAAACAATTATGAGAGATTTAAATTTGTATAAAATATTAATCGGTTTGCCTAGTTTATGTTTTTAAAAAAATTTAAAACGAAATTGGGTTTTAAATATGTTCAACCATTCATTAATTTTGATAAAACTTTAATGCGACAAGAACAGTCATATATAGCATAAAATCTCAAGAATAAATGAGTTAGTATCAATATTAAATAAAAATATATAAATAAAACATACTAGCGCGCAATATAATTTTTCTAATAAAATACCAAAAAACATTAATTTAAATAAAAGAGTTTTTTATTTTAAAATTTTATTATGATTTTATTTATTGATTTGGAATATTTTAGTTTATCTAATAACTTTATTTGAAACATTTAGGGTTTGCCTTTAGACTATGTCATTTAGTGAGGTTTAGGATGGAACACGTTATTCATTGGTCCCTTGGAATGGACCCTACTAGGGTCCATTCCAAGGGACCAATCATCTTTTGCGGTCCATCCTCTAGACCATAAAATTCGATCCAGTGGATTCGGTCTGGAGTGCAACGTTAGTCCTGTTTGGAAGGAGATGAGGGAAGGGTAGGGAAGGAGAAGGGAGACTTGAAACATGTTCGGGAGGAAGTGACCTAGGGAAAAAAATGGTAAGAAGGGATAAGCTTTAATCTTCCTTACCCATGAAACAAAAAAATTTCTTACATCCGGATTTGGGGTGTAAGGAAAGGTAAGAGGAACTAAAAAAAATTATGTTTCAATTATAATCTTGATTTATTATATTAATTTTAAAAATTATTGTTTTAGGTATTCTTTGTGTCGTAACAAAAAACACTTGCACCGTCACCGCCCGACGCTCGCACTCCGTCGACGCCAACTTCGCCGATGCCAACTCCGACTTTGACCGACTTCGACTTCGACGCCGATGCCGACTTCAACGCCGATGCCGACTTCGATACCGACACTGACTTTGATGTTGATGCCGACTTTGACGCCAACATCGATATCGACTTTAACAAATGAGTTACACTTGCTTGAACGCATAAGTCTTAACCAATCAATATATGCAAGATACACTAGGCTCTTGAACGCTTAAGACTTTAACAAAAGTGAGAGCAATTTTATAACTTTATATATTTAACCTTATTACCCTCACTTTCCTCCCAAGCATAGTAACATATGTTACGATAATGAACCTTCTCTCCCTCTTAAACAAGGAGAATATAAATACTTCCCCTTCCTTCCCCATCCGTTAATGAATCTTCGCTCACCCCATTCAAACAGAGAGTAGGTGTCACCTCACCCTGCTTTCTGAATTTATTTGATGGGCGAAATATGAGGTTTGACAATCCACCTCAAAATTAGTCGACGTAAACTTGATGCTTGATATAAATAAAAAAATTGATCACCTAATTCTACTCTCCACCGGACCATTCCATATATATCTTGAAAGGATAATGCTAAGCTAGAATAGACTTTTTTTTTTATATAATTTTTAGGATCATTATATTTAATTTTTAGGATAATATCATATTTTACGAGTCAATTATAATTTTTCTCCTGTTTTTATATTTAATTTTCCATAATAATACCTAATTAGTTTTTTATTAATAATACTTAAGTAATTTTTAACTAGGTAAACTCTAGGTGGCCAAATTCTAGCCACCCATATTTACCGATCTTAAAAATGAAGCGAGATGTTAAACAAAAGAGTAAATAATACAGAAACTGCATTAAGTACATCAGGCAATATATGCAAAAATTTCACATTTAAATGTGTCGATTTGCCAAACATATATAATTAATGTCTAAATATAATATATTCATGTATAAATAGAAAAATAAAGAAAATTTTGGTTAGAGGCATCGCGGTAGATACAAATGTGGTGAATTTTGAAGGATGACCAACGATTCAATAATATTTTACTAAGCAATAAACTTTTAACCATTTTATTTGCTGAAATAGTGATTTGAATTAACTGCTCAATCAATTTGGATATGTATTTAATTTTATATATAATAATCAATTTATTATTAAATAAAAATTTTAAAAATAAATAAAAGTATAATTTATATTTGTGGATTTTAATATTTACAATATCATAAATATGTATATAAAGTTAATTAGTTAATTAAATTAAATAAATTAGTTTAAATGGCTATTTTTTGTAGTGTAATGTTATTTAGATATGGAAACTTAATTGTGTTTGTAGAAAACAATTTGTTATCAATTTTAATAATTACATTAATTTGTTCTAATCTATTTGTAGATGGCTTTGAAGCATATTCTCATTAGTAGTCGACTTTAATAGTTTGTCGCTTTTTGTATATTAGGTTTTAATTGTTTGTCATTTATTGCTAATGCATATAGTAAGCTCTCAGTTGTTATAGTAATTTAGTTTAATTTAATTTATATATATATAGTAATTTATATATATTTACTAATTTAATTTAATTTATATAGTAAGTTCTGAGTTGTGGTGAGACACTAGGCCTTCTTGGTTATTGGAACAACAATCACTTTCTAAACAAAGTTTCTTAATAAAATTAAACATTTAATTTTCTCTTTGAAAGTCCTGGTTTTAAAATTTAATCCAAATATGATTTTGGAACCCAATATAGGTTTCTTCCTACTGGGTTAATTAAAAATTTCTTACGTATATATTTCTTTGATAATTTTCTAATTTGACCCTTGTGATATCTAAAGTGTCAATTTAAACTATTATATCTTGTAATATGTGCGCATGCACGATTTTTCAAAATTTTCATTTCTATTTTTAATTTATCATTTTCCAACTTCATTTTATCAAAATTTTCTAATCGACAAGATTTAGCTAAGTTTGATTTTAATTCCTTATCTTCTTTTTCTAACTTATAGCAACTTTTCGATAATATTTTTATAAATTTAAACATTTTATCCGGAGGTAGAGATCTTACCTGACTTATCTTGTCGATCTCGTCATCTGAAGCTCTCCCTGAAGTACTGCTTTCTTCTGATGTCACTCCCCTTCATCGATGCTCTCGATGCCCATTTCGGATGAGCTTACTTCGTCTTCATCTTTTTGGTGACTTGCCACTAACACAAGTTCGACGAGAGTTTCGATCTTCGATTCGGATTACGTTTCGTCCCACGTCACCTTTAGATTATACTTGGGCTGAGCTGACTTTTTGTTCTTTTATTTGTTCTTGTTTTTACTCTTTAACTTAGGGCAGTTATCTTTCACGTGCCCTTTTTCATCGCAATAATAGCACCTTAATTTTCTTCTTCTTCTTTTATCCTGCAGTTGATTAAATCTATTATATTTAAATAATTTTTAAAATTTTCTTACCATGAGCATCGTTTCATCATCGTCGAGAGAATATTCAGTGTCTCGTTTGTCCGTTTTTGCCTTTAAGGTAATGTTGTGGTTTGGTTCCTTCTTCAGATCTGCACATCTCGTTTCATGGACTTTAAAAGTTAAAAATTATTCTTCTAAAGTAGTTAACTCTAGATCCTTAGATATATAATAAGCATCTACTAATGATGTCCATTCAGTATTTCTAGGAAATACGTTAAGCGCGTACCTTAGCGAATCTTGGTTGCTTATCTTTTCTCCAAGATTCGTGAGTTCGGTGATAAGCTCCTTGATTTTTGAGTGAAGGTATGCAATGGTTTCGCCTTCTTCTAGTTTGATGTTGCTGATCTGGTTTCTGAATAGAACCCGTCTCATAAGTTTTGCCTCTGAGGTTCCTTTATGTAGTTCAAGAAATTTCTCCCAGAGCTCCTTGGCAGATTTGTAGGCGCCGATCCTGTTGACTTCTTGTGGTGGTAAGGAACTATACTTTGTCATTTGCCACGAAGTCGGCCTGCTCCTTCTTCATCCATTGATATTCTTCTTTGCGCTCAGGTGCTACAAAACTGAATCATTATTAAAAGCAAATCGAAATTAGTTTTAAAGAATACCTCCATCTTTTTCTTCCAGCTAGCAAACTCCCCGTCGAACTTTGATGGGCAGATGCTCGGTCCAACCATCTCGTGTGCTTCGTTCGGCGGTTAGTCCTCCTGAAGCGAACCTCACTCTGATACCAATTGTTGGATACTTGGACGGCCAGCTAGAGGGGGTGAATATCCCTGCAAAAAAATGAACCTTCCTCGAACTTTTATAACTTAATTAAAATGAACACTTGCATAAATAAAAATAGGAGATTAAAAGAAGAGGCACGAGGGATTTACTTGGTTACAACTAGGGAGGTTGTTAATCTAAGGAAGTTAAAAGCGCACTAATCTCTCCTTCTGACGGAGAAGCCTGTTTACAATAGTTAACACACTCAATTACATAATATAACTCAAGAGGATTCAATTACAAGTGGTATTTCATTTCCTATGTCCAGGGGCTCTTTTTATAGCCCCTGGAAAATCTTATCCTAGGCTGGAAGACGCCTCCAACATGATGGAAAGCGCCTCCAGTGAAGCAACAAGGGATAATGTTTTATCCTTTGCCAATGGTAAAATTTGTCCAGTCGAAGGCGCCTTCAAGTGATTTAAGGTGCCTTCTATGAAGTGTTGAAGGCACATTCAAGTGCTTGAAGGCGCCTTCCACCAGAAGGTTGCGAGGACGCCTTCAATCCATTGAAGGTTGCGAGGGCACCTTCAATTCATTAAAGGTGCCTCCAGCAGCTACTACCGAGCTCCAAACTTCTCCTTTGACTCTTTTGCTGCTCCGCTAGCTTGGGTGATTTCGACAAACCAGAATAGGGCTCACCCGAATCCATTTTCCGGCCTACTCCTCGAGCAATCTTCCTCCCGGCTTCTCGTCCCTTGGATCGTCATGTGCATACTTCTCGTCCGCCGATGTACTCTTCTGCAGCACCTCGTCCCTCGGACGCACATAGCCCATCGGCTCTCTCCCGTGCCATCCTTCTCGCTAGCTGCATCTCTCGCTCGACTTTCTATTCTCCTAAGCTCCTACACACTTAGACACAGAGATTAAATACTAACAAGACCTAACCTGACTTGGTTGATTACATCAAAACTACTACGGGGTGCCAACACGTACAAGACCGATGCCTGTAGCTACTTTCCACATATATTGTCTACTTGTCTTTATTTGACGTATAGCTGCCACAATGTTGTAGTAGGTACATGGAATGTTAGCTGCTACAACGTTGTGGTAGCTACTTGGAATGTTAACTATTATAACGGTGTAGCAGCTACTTCGACGGCTAGTTGCTACAACATTGTAGTAGCTATTTTGAATGTTAACTGTTACAATGGTTTACCAGCTACTTGGAATGTTAACTGCTTCAACGGTGTAGTAGCTACATCGACGGCTAGCTGTTACAATGATGTAGCAGCTACTTCGATAGCTAGTTGTTACAACATTGTTACAGCTACTTTGAATGTTAACTGCTACAACGGTGTATCAGCTACTTGGAATGTTAACTGTTGTAACGTTGTAGTAGCGACTTTGGCGGCTAGCTGCTACGACGTTGTAGCAGCTACTTCGACAGACAACTACTACAATGGTGTAGCAACTAATTGGAATGTTAACTTCTACAATAGTGTAGAAGCTAATTGGAATGTTAACTACTACAATGGTATAGCAGCTACTTTGATAAATAACTACTACAACGGTGTAGCAGCTAATTGGAATGTTAACTGCTAGAATGGTGTAGCAGCAATTTCAATGGCTAGTTGCTACAAAATTGTAACAGCTACTTGGAATGTTAACTGCTACAATAGTGTAGCAGTTACTTTGACGAATAGTTGCTACAATATTGTAGCAGCTACTTGGAATATTAACTACTACAACGTTATAGCAGCTACTTCGATGGTGTAGTAGCTACAACGTTGTAGCCTGTTGCAGCTACTTTGACGTCTAGCTGCTACACCGTTATAGTAGTTACTTCGATACTCGAAACAACCTTTTCTTACCATTGTTTTGTTCTATAATTTACTAGAAACTTGTCAAACATTATTTTCCACAGAGCATTCGATGGTAAGTCTTTTACATCGAAGTTGTAATTTCCTCTAATCCTAATATATATTATGATGCACTACGGAAGAAAGTATAAATATATTGTACAATTACTATTTTGCCCTCATCTGCCAAAGTTTTAACCCTAAAATTGGGCGTGCGATAAATATTTTGAAAGATTTTCACTACAATAAATTGGTGCCCCATGGTCTCTTCGTCAATCAACCTCACCGTGACGACTTGTTTCTCCTCCGGAGCTTTGTCTCCATCGTAAGTATTTCGTAAGACTTTAGTGTTTTGATTTTTCTTCTCTTGTTTAGGGGTTTAAATGTTTAGAGTTTGGATTATTATCCTAGTGCGACAATGGTGTTTAATGGTTATAGGCATTTGGATTAAAGATTTACTTTTAGGGAATAAAGAGTTTAAAAAATAGTTGTAATGTTGTAGCAGCTACTCGACAGTAGGTGCTACAACGTAGTTAAACCTCCTAAACTCTTTAAGTTCAGCAATAAAATCATCTTTAATAAATCTATTTTCTAATTGATTATACATCCAATCTTTGTTCATAGACATTGTCACCTAATGAAAATACAATTTAAACTACTATTAAATAAGCATCCCTTACACAAGCATGTGCATCTCCAAATTGGTTAATATGCCGAGAACTATGTAATTTAATCACTTACCATGTTTAATACTCACATTATTAAAATCAAGATGTCTACTAACTAAAGTATAAATTTACATAAGTATAACAATTACCATAAAGCATAACAATCACAATAAAATATATATGCACTATTAACCTACAAATCACCATCAACATGCCAACTATTTAATATAGCAAATATTAAGTGTATTGTTTAAGAAAAAATTCTAGAAGAGAGTAGGCTAATAGGAAAAGAGCAATAGATACATTACACTACAAAATAAAAAATAGCTAAAATTAAACTAAAACAATTATAATTAAAATTACTTAGAAATTTAGCAAAAGGTTGATGATCGTACAAGCTCCTGGTCGCGATCAAGTGACTGAGCACACGACCAGCCACATCTAAAAGGAGGTCCTTGGCCACACGAGCTGCATCCAACAAGAGGTGGCCGACCACGATGCCAATAGGTGGCGGTCAGCACAGCCGACATCCACGTGCTGGTGGCCGTCGCAGCCGCTAGCACACGGCTAGCGACCGACAGAATCGCCAGCACGCGCCTAGCAGTCGAACACGCTGCTTGCAGCAGGACACAGCGCCAGCCATGTTCTAGCAGCCTGCATAGCCACCAACACATGCCTAGCGGCTAGAGACGCCGCCGGCCGTGTGCTGGCGGTCAAAGACGCTGCCGGTCGTGTGCTGGCGGCCGGAGACGCCGCCAGTCGCATGCTAGGGGTCGGAGACTCCACCGCGCTTGGCGGCGTGTCACCTGTCGTCGATGGAAGAAGGTTACCTGGAGAAAACAGAGAGGAATGTCGCCTTCCGTCGGTAATTACCGACAAAATTAGAATTCCGTCTGAAAACCTAAATTTTTTTTGTGTTATCCGATGGAAATTAACTTCCTTCGGTGTTAACCTACAAATCACCATCAACATGCCAACTATTTAATATAGCAAATATTAAATGTATTGTTTAAGAAAAAATTTCATGAAGACAATAGGGTAATAGGAAAAGAGCAACAAATACAGTACACTACAAAATAAAAAATAAAAAATAGCTAAAACAATCATAACTAAGATTACTTAGAAATTTAGCAAAAGGTTGATGGTTGTACAAGCTCCCGACCGCGATCAAGTGGTTGAGCACACGACCAGCCACATCTAACAGGAGGTCATCGGTCACATGGGCAGCCGCATCCAATAGGATGTGGCCGACCACGATGCCAATAGGTGGCGGTCAGCACAGCCGCCATCCACGTGTTGGCGGTCGTCACAGCCGCTAGCACACGGCTGGCTACCGGCAGAATCGCCAGCACGCACCTAGCAGCAGGACACACTTTTTGCGGCAAGACACAGCGCCAACCATATTCTAGCAGCCTACATAGCCACCAACACGCGGCTTGCGGCCGGAGACGCCGCCAGCCGCGTGTTGGCTGCCGGAGATGCCGCCAGCGGCGTGCTGGCGGCCGAAGACGCGGCCAGTTGCGTGCTGGCGGCCGTAGACGCCGTCAGCCGCGTGCTGGCAGCTGGAGTCACCGCCAGCCGTGTGCTGGCTGCCGGAGACGTCGCCAACGAGTACTGGCAGATGGAGACTCCACTGCGCTTGGCGGCGTGTCGCCTGTCGTCAATGGAAGAAGGTTACCTGGAGAAAACGGAGAGGAATGTCGCCTTCCGTCGGTAATTACCGACAGAATTAGGATTCCGTCTGAAATCCTAAATTTTTTTTGTGTTTTCCGATGGAAATTAACTTCCGTCGGTAACGTCGAAAAATACCAATGGAATACTTTTTCGTCTGTATATTTCGTCGGTAAACTAGGAATTTTTTGTAGTGTTAATAGAAAAATATATGTTCGACGATTATGGGCCGAAATATTCATGGATCGAAAAAAATCATGAGTTTGTCTTCGTGATCGAAATATTAATTCAGCATTGGACGATCTTATATAGATGATGATGAAGACGGTGGGGTCCACTATCAATAACGTACTGCAATGCTTCTATAATTTACCTTGAAACTGATGGAAAACTTATATCGGGTCCAATCGACCGCCTAGAATTAGTTGGATCATCAGAATTGGACACTTAAGTTATACATCACGAGAAGTTATTCGAGTATTCGCCGCCGCTAGTGCCGGCATGCCGCGACGGCTGTGCCTGTGCTGTGCCGCTGTGCGTAGTGCGTGCGCCGGCCTATGAAGTGTGAAGCGTGTGTGCAGTGTGCGTCTGTGTGGCTGTGCCGAAGAAGATGAAGTTTTGTTCTGTTTTTTTTTTACCAATTTTAATTAAACAATAATAGGTGGGGCCCATTGTTAAATAAATTAAATAATAAAAAAATAAAAAACATTAAACAGGGTTTGTAAAATGTAAAAGCCCCAAATTGCTTTGCAGCTGCTGCCTGCTGCTTCGCATTTCGCAGACGGCGATTCAAACCCTAAGTCCCTAACTCCACTTCTTCCTCCTCAGTCCTCAGCTCTTCTCCCACTCCCACTCAAGTTACTCAACTCTCCTCCAAGTCCCAACTCTAACTCTCCAAGCCTCCAACCAAGGTTCTAGAGACTAGAGTCTAAGCCCAAGGATCAAGGTCCAAGGCTCCAGCCTCCAAGCCTCCAACTCCAACTCGCAGTCTCTCTCGACTCTAACTCTAAGCCTCCAACTTCAAGCCTCAACACCATTTCTTTACAAGGTTAGAACTTAGATTTGCTATGTTTTAATTTTTTTTTATTATTTGATTTTTTTTGAAAATGTACAGTCCATATTACAATTTAGTGAATTTACCATTGTAGTTTAGTTTTCTATTAGATTGGTAGTTTTCCATTATTATTTATTTTATTTTTTTGTAAAATATGCAGAATTATATTTATAGTTTAGACTATTTAGTTTTCCATGAGTATTCTATATTTTTATTAAATTGGCAATGGTACTGTGGTCTATGGTAGTTTATTAAAGTTTTAGTTCAACATTTATTTTTTCATTACATTTGTAGTTGTTCATTACATAATTTATTTTTAGTTATTTATTTGTCTAGGATATGGAGAGATTTTTTAAACGAACTCGTAGTTCCGGCTCTAGCTCCTCTAATGAGCCGAATGTTATTGAACAAGTAGAAAATCAATCCCGTGTAGAATTGAATTTGGATGATATTGTTAGTGATCCGGGATTACAAAAACCAATTGAAGAATTTGATATTACTATTCGAGATCAAGCTCGAAGAGAGTATGCGCTCCGAGGGCCTTGTCAACCAAATGATCATGTGTATCCGAAAACAACTTTTGGTAATCAAGAAAGAAGTTTTCAAGGAACTTGGTATAAAAAATATACATGGCTAGAGTATAGCATATCAAAAGATGCTGCATTTTGTTTTTGGTGTTATCTCTTCAAACCTTTAAATAAAGAAAATGTAGATAATGCCTTTATAAAAGATGGATACAACAATTGGAAAAGAGCATTAGAAAGATTCAATCGTCATATGGGGACTGTGAATAGTTGTCACAATGAAGCTAGAATACAATTTGAGACTTTTCAAGATCAAAGGCATAGTGTGGGGAATATTTTACGAGTACATAGTCGCGATATGGAAATTGATTATCGGACTCGTTTAACAGCAATGTTGGATGTGACACACTTTCTATTGAAGCAAGGATTGCCCTTTCGTGGACACGATGAGTCAACTAGTTCTTCAAATAGAGGTAATTTTCTTGAGTTGCTTGAATGGTATAGTCAACGAAATGAAGAGGTTTCTAAAGTTATAAAACAAAATGCTCCTGCAAACAATCAATTGACTTCTCAAAAAATTCAAAAGGATTTAACACGTGCTTGTGCTTCAGAGATTACACTTGCTATAATCAATGATATTGGAGATAAATTCTTTTCTTTGATGGTTGATGAGGCTAGGGACAGTTCAGTGAAGGAGCATATGGGAGTTGTTTTGAGGTATGTGAATAAAAAAGGATGTGTGATTGAACGATTTCTTGCAGTTGTGCATGTGCCTGACACCAGTTCTCATTCTTTGAAAATGGCTATTGATGCTTTATTTGTGCAACATGGTTTATCATTATCTAGATTGAGAGGCCAAGGATATGATGGAGCTTCAAATATGCGTGGTGAGTTCAATGGATTGAAATCTCTGATACTACAAGAAAATTCATTTGCAATGTATGTTCACTGTTTCTCTCACCAGCTCCAATTAGTTCTTGTTGCTGTTGCCCATGATAATTTTACTGTGAGTGAATTTTTTGGGTATATCACTATGATTGTGAATATATCTGGAGCATCTTGTAAGAGGAGAGATCAACTTAGAAAGATTCAACATGATAAAATAATTGCTGAATTGGAAAGTGGAGAAATTACTAGTGGAAAAGGAAAAAATCAAGAAACTAGTTTAGCAAGACCTGGAGATACTCGTTGGGGATCACACTACTTAACATTACTTCGTTTATGCTCTATGTGGTCTTCAGTGATAGAAGTGTTAGGAAATGTATATGATGACGCCTCTTATTCTGCAAATAAAGGTGTTGCCGCAGGTTTAATTGAGAAGATGGAGAGTTATCAATTTGTTTTTGTGTGTTACATTTGATGAAGTATATATTGGGAATTACAAATGAGTTATCACTTTCCTTACAACAAGGGGATCAAAATATTGTTCAAGCCATGTCCTTGGTTAGAAGTGTGAAATGTCGACTACAAGACTTCAGGGAAGATGGATGATAGATAATTTTGGAACAAGTTAACACATTTTGTGAATTGAATATGATTCCAATACTTGATATGGAGGACAACATGCTAACTCGTGGTCATGGTAGGCGTAGAGGGCAGCTCATCACCAATTTTCATCATTATCGTGTGGAGATTTTTTGTCAGGTATTATTTCTAAAAATCTATTTTTTTTGTTAAAGATATTTCATTGATTATTAATGTTATCATGGTTGCAAATTTGAATGATAGGTTGTTGATTTAATTATACAAGAGATGAATAATCGTTTTTCAGAAGTTAGTACAGAATTGCTTGGTTGCATATCATGTCTTCATCCAAGAAATTCTTTCTCTCAATTTGATGTTCACAAACTCATCCATCTTGCTGATTTTTATCCCGAGGACTTCTGTGGTACTGATTATTTATTTTTGGAACAACAACTTATGAGTTACTTTTATAATCTGCGAGATGGTCCTTACTTTTCTTCAATTGATGACTTGGGAATTCTTGCTCAGAAATTGGTTGAGACTGAAAAACATTTGGTGTTCCCATTGGTTTATCGTATGATAGAGTTGGCATTAGTTTTACCAGTTGCAACTGCTTCGGTTGAACGAGTGTTTTCTGCAATGAAGACTGTAAAGACTGATTTACGTAATAGAATGGGAGATGAATGGATGAATGACAGTCTAGTTGTATACATTGAAAAGGATATCTTTTCTACAATTGAAAATGAGCAAATATTACAACATTTTCAACAAATGCAGTCTCGTAGAATCCAATTGCCTCCTCTTGTACCGACTCGTCAGTCGTCGCAGACTTCTGTGCCAACCCGGAAATGAAGCTCACCTATGGAAGAAAGGTAGACTAATCTTTCCTAAACTTCTAGTTTTTTTCTCTTGCAAGTTAGATTAAATGTTCTCAATGTTAATTTATCAGGTTATGGAGAATCGGTCTAGTATTAAGTGGGACAAGGGAAAGGCTCTCGAGTTCTAGCCTCTTGGACTCTTGGTAAACTCTAACAATATCATTTCAATCAGATATTGCAAGTATTAGTATTGCAGCCTGTTATATGATTTAAATGAGAATCCTAAGTGTTCAATAAGATCAATTGGTTATTTGGTTGTGATTAACTTAATAGGCTAAATGGCTAATAGCTTTTGCATGGAGAGTGCTTCCTGTTGTTAGTCATCAAGTGGGTTGCAAAATGAGATGTAGACCTATTTCTTATTGCTTCTGTATTGACAGAAACATTTGCTATTAAAGTGTTCTTTGTTCATCATTGATTCCTCAAAATTCTGAACTTCTTTTTTTTTGCTCTGTTCTACACTATATCTCATAAGAATTCCATGCATATTATGATTTATATGAGTGATGTTCATGTTTATTTGGCTGCAGTTTCTGCAGCAACCTATATTATGCAAGAGTTGGAGCCTTAGAGGGATCAACACAGTGGAAATGAATAGACTAGAGTCTAGAGCTTAACTCCTTTGTTCGTTAGATTTCAGACTTTATGTGTATAGTTTCTGTAGACTGTAGTATCGTATATTATGCAAGAGTTGATGTAAAACTTTAATTATTAAATATTTTTATTTAGTCGTAAAAAAAATATCTGTACAATTCAGCCCCCCTGAAAATTTTTTTCTGGTTCCGCCCCTGATCGGGTCCAACCAATAGCCTTAAGAATTAGTTGGATCGTAAGAATTGGACACTTAAGTTATAAATAAAGAGAAGTTATTCGAGTATTTTTATTATGATGCCTATGTAAATATGAAAAAAATAATATAATTAGGACCGAAACAAGATGCGTAAGATATCAATGTGTAATCTCATCCTTTTCTAATGAAGGTACATGATGCAAACAAAACTTCTCCCACTTCTTAGTGATTTGATGATCGACTATAAGTTGATCTTATAATTTATTTCTCTTCATATAATTTAAGGAAAGATTGTAAGAGGTGTATGAGATAAATATAATGATCTTTTGCTATAATATTGCATAAGATGATTGCATGAGTTAACAACAAAAAAGAGTAAATGAGAAGGTATAAACAAGTAAATAAATAAAAAAAAATTCTACCTAAATATAATTATTAGGAAAAAATAAAATTTGTAGATTACGTTGAACATTACTTTTGGAGCGGCTTTACAGAAATTTCAATTTCTTATTTCTTATTTCAAAATATTTTAATTTATTAATAATTTTAGGTAAAATGCTAAATAGATCAAAAACTTATTTTAATTTAAAAATATAAAATAAAATAATAATATTTTTTTGTTAAGAAATTTAAAAATTCAAAGCTAACATTAATATTTTTGTAATATTTTAATTCACTAGCTTTCCATAAAAATACTAAATTTATCATAAAAAATAATTGAACCCTAAAATCGAATAAATATATCATTCTTTAACTATTGATTGTATAAAATTATATTTCTTTAAATTTAAGTTATATATATCTTTACAACAAAAAATTATATTATTTTAACAAACAATATATCATTCGAATACTGCACTTGAATTATTTTTTATTTAAAATGAAGTTGTATTATCATGGTAAAAGACTATATCGTATGCTAATATGTTTTGTAATTTGGAACCAAGATAATATGTTTTCCTAGCAACTTTAGAAAGAAAATTTTGATTTAACAAAATAATATAGTATTTTTAATTTTAAAACATTTTAATTATTTAATAAATTTAGTTGCAAATGCTAAATAGATCAAAATTTTATTTTAATTATAAAATATAAATAAAACAAAATTGAATTTTTGGTAAGGAAATTTAGAAAATCAAATCTATTAATAATAATTTATTCTAATATTTTAAGTATAATTTTTTAGTTGCTCCTTTTTAGTGGATTAATAAATTTTATTTTATTTATCATTAAAGGGTAAGAATCATGGACTTGCTCTTTCAAATGTTTACGGTACGATTTACATTTGCTTGGATGAAAAATTTAAATATTTTCCTCTAATTATATGAGTGGCTGTAGTGTATTTTCCTCTAATTACTATTTCAAAATGTCCATTAAATTTAATAAATGATATATTTATTGTATTCGAAAATTAAATTTGGGAAGATATTAATGAGAATACATTTAAACTTATGTACAATATATATTTACAATAATGATGGGATTTCTTGTTGTAACTCCCGGTTAATCTTAATTTGTTAGGAAATTTTCATTGTGTAGTCACATTTGACCCACTTGAATTTTTATTTTGCCAACTTTTCTATTAAACTTCTGATCAATAAATATCCGGTCAATCTTTTGATTCACTTAGACTTTCCTATTGGCAATTTTTTTATTGGATTTTCGATCATTAAGTGTCAGATCAACCATTGATCTACTTGGACTTTTCTCTTATGCTAAGTGTTTGATCCTCCGTGATCTATTTAGACTTCTCGTCTATGCTAAGTATCCGGTCTGTGACATAAATTTTTCTCTTGCCAATTTTACATTAGACTTCTGATATCATCATAGCATCTGGTCAATCTTGACATAGTTAACTTCTTTCTCATATATTGATTAAATATCAAAATTCAAATTCAAATCAATTAGAACTTAATCAATTTTGTTAACTTTGACATGAGGTAGATTGGACTAACTAGTTAGATCATTTGTTAGATATTCATTAATGTCATTAAATTCCAACACCAACATACGATCCAATTTATAATTTATAATATATAAAAAATTTAGTTAAAATATATAGAGTATAAATTTATAATTTTAAAATTATATTATATAATCATATATTAGTATGATAATATAAATTTATATATTATATATTTCATTTGTAGAATTTAAAAATAATTAATTTGTAGGGTTGTATTTAAATTTAATTTAATCTTTTTAAATTGTATTTTAAACTTATTCATAAGTTCACATGATTAATCTGATCATAATGATAAAATAAGCAAATTTATTTATAAATAGATTATTTGTGAGTTAAGATTTTGACTCATTTATAAATGGATTATCCAACCTTAACAATAATTATGTTTTTGGAAAAAAAAATTATATGCTCACTTTAGAATAAAAATAACAACATTAAAAGCCTAAAATTTTAAAAAACTTGAATAAAAAAAAAGTGATTTCATGTTAAACTTTTAATTTCGTTTTACTTTTCAAGTACATCACATTATTACCATATATTTTAATCCTTACAATATATGTTCACTTTAGAATAAAGTGAGTTAAGATTTTGACTTATTTATAAATGGATTATCCAACCTTAACAATAATTATGTTTTTGGAAAAAAAAAATTATATGCTCACTTTAGAATAAAAATAACAAAATTAAAAGCCTAAAATTTTAAAAAACTTGAATAAAAAAAATAGTGATTTCATGTTAAACTTTTAATTTCGTTTTACTTTTCAAGTACATCACATTATATACATACTATAAGATTAAAATTCTCTATTAAATATTATCGAATAAAAGCGTGTTTTTTACCTGATAGCACTAGAAAAGATTCGTCCAATATTATTTGATTCATCATTCTATAAAGACAGTTTTTTTTTTTTTTTTTTTTTTTTGCCTTTCGATATGATTGAGTTGACTATTATAAAACAAATATTGTTGTAATAGATAAAAAGTTAAATCTCGGTAAAAAATGAGAAAGATGTCCTCTTTATACTGTTAGTTATAATTTTTTAATTTACCTTCTAATAAATAATTTTAAAATTGAACGTGTGAAAATGCTACTGCAAAACAAAGCGTGTCTTAAGATGCATGTGACCTCACTATAACTATCTGACACCACATTTTTATATGATGTGTCAGGATGAAATTTAATTAGAAACCTTGCCTAATATATAAAATTATTTATCAAAAGGTGGGATGTAGAGATCTAAATTTATAAAGATGTATATTATTTTGATATTTACTAAAAATTATATTTTTTTAAGTTTATTTTCTATTTTACTCTCTGCCAATTTTACTTTTTCTATCTTTTTCTTTTCTCCATTATTTTTCTCTCTCTTTTCTTTTTTTATCGGCATACAGAACATATGAATAATATTTGTCAATTTTTAATAACATTTTAATACATTTGAAGAAAAAAAAATAAACAATGAATAATATATTTGAACGCTTTACAATTTCAGAAATCCACCGGAACTAAAATAAGTATAATCGGAGCTTTCTATGTCGATCAGTGGGTTTCGATCAAAACCCACTGATAGACCTAGAGATCTCCGATTGTACCCATTTCAATTTCTATGGATTTCTGAAATTGCAAAGAGTTCAAATATGATATCCATTATTTATTTTAGCTTTTCATAGATGTTAACATGTAAAATGAAAGAATTGTCAAAACCGCCCACGTTGGGTCTGATATGATTTCATATCAGGCCTAACATGGACTATTTTTGCTGATTCTTTGATTTTATATATTAATATATATAAAAATCCGAAATCAATATTGGACACTATATTTGAACTCTTTGCAACATCAGAAATTCATAGGAACTGAAATGAGTGCAATCGGAGCTCTCTAAGTCCATAATGAGTTTTGACCGAAATCCACTGATCAACCTAAAGAGCTCCGATTACACTCATTTTAGTTCCGTTGGATTTCTGAAATTACAAGGAGTTTAAATACGGTGTCCATTATTTATTTCTACTTTTAATAGATATTAATATATAAAATCAAAGAATCGTTAAAAAAATTCACGTTGAGCCTGATATGAAATTATTTTAATACACATATTGCATTTCTTTGATTTGTATGTATCCTTGAATCAGTAATAATTACATGCATATTACTGAATACATAAACTTATAGTGACTCCATTTGAGATAGTGATAATGAATGTTGTACTGGACTGAAGGTAGATCAATTGGGATAGGGACACAGCTCCAACCCTGACCAATCGAACAAGTTATTCACAACCTCGGAGTCCAACCAGACTTGATTTAGTCATGCAAAATTCCATTCATCATGAATTTTTCACTACAGAGGAGCATTCCCATTCATCACCTACTGATCCATTTGTTGCAACTTAGCATTCCAAATTAATACTTTTTGCAAGGAAACACACGAGAAATGGAATTGTGCAGCCGAAATATAGAGGAATAATTTCTTGACTAGGCATAGATTCAGGCAAAGAATGTACTGGAGAATCACTGAGAGCCATGTTGGGTCTGATATGTTTTCATATCAGGTCCAAGTTGGGTCTGATATGCTTCCATATCGGATCCACGTTGGGCCTAATATGGAATCATATCAGGTCTAACATAGATTTTTTTGCCGATTCTTTGATTTTATGTATTAACATCTATTAAAAATCGAAATAAATAATGGACATCATATTTGAACGCCTTACAATTGCAGAAATCTACCGGAACTGAAATGAGTGTAATCGGAGCTCTCTAGGTCGATCAGTGGGTTTCAGTCAAAATCCACTGATGGACCTAGAGAGCTCCGATTGCACCTATTTCAATTCTTATGGATTTCTGATGTTGCAAGAAGTTCAAATATGATGTCCATTATTTATTTTAACTTTTTATAGATGTTAATATATAAAATCAAAGAATCGGCAAAAACAGCCCATGTTGGGCTTGATATGGAGTCATATCAGGCCCATATTGGGCCTGATATGGAATCATATCAGGCCCAACGTGGGCCTGATATCATTCCATATCAGGCCCATGTTGGGCATGATATGATTCCATATTAGGCCTAACGTGGACGTTTTTGACGATTCTTTTATTTTATACATTAACATCAATAAAAAGCCAAAATAAATAATGGACATCATATTTGGACTCCTTGCAATTTTAGAAATCCATAGAAACTGAAATGGATGCAATCGGAGCTCTCTAGGTCCATCAATGGTTTTGATCGAAACTCACTGATCGACCTAGAGAGCTCAGATTACACTTGATCCTGTCCGAGCGCTGAGTCGACGGACACTGGGGGCGTGGCGCTCTCCGCTGTCTCCGACTGGTGATGTGGATCTTCGATGAACCTGCAAAGAACCCGAGCCGGGAAGGGGTTCCCGACAACGACCCTCCGACGCTCAAGTCTGACAACGAAGAAGAAAGGAGGTAGAGTAACTGTGGCTACAATGATGAGAATTCAGCATACCTCCGTCGAAGTTTGGGGGTCCTTATATAGGACCCTGGGGAGGCGTGGGCACGCTTCTCAATACATGCACGCTTCCCCAACCATACCTCCAAATGGGTGTGTCAGGAAAGCATGCCTGACGTCATTCCGCAATCGTCCGAGCATATCCCTGACGTTATGGTGGAAACTTCCACCGTACGATACTCTGTCCGGTCCGACCGCCGACCATGCTATTTGTCAGCGGCAGGCATCTCGAGGATGATGTTACCAGCTGCCCCTTTCGTCTTCTTGCGTCTCTTGTCGATTCCAGGGCCATGCGGTCCGACCGCTCGACGCTCCCAGCCCTCGGGTACGTGTCCTATGCTTGGTCCTATGCTCGAATAGAATCGCACCTCAGTGATCTGTGCTTCGACTGAGCGACCTGTCCGCTCTGCCCATAAGCTCCTTTACCTTGAGCATTGGAAGCTCGACTTGTGGTCGAGCTATATTCCGACCGGCCTTGAGGACATCCAGCCGACCGGTCAGATGCTCTGTCTACTCAGTAGGACCTTGGGGCCGCCCCTATTGACCTTTGACCTCCACGTGTCGTTGACCGCTGCCGATGTGGGGCCCCATCCTTACCACCAGATCACATGCCTTCCCCTCAAGTCTAGTCGAAGGAGGCGGCGAGTCCGACTGACTGGACTGTTGACTTGGTAGTGGCCTGTCACGCGGCTGTTGATGTTAGTGTCTATCCGACCGGGGACTACGCAAATGGGTGATGCCGATCGGCACGTCATTGGTTAGCACTTGGCAAATTTTATTTGACACTGGTTGTCACGCCGCACCGATAATAGTCAAGGCCGGTATCCCTAGAAACTCCTTAGGCTTTGTGCAAATCAACGCCATTAAGGCTCAGCACGCGACCATGCCCGCATAATGGTGCTCATTAAATGCGGCCTATGAGCGGGCACCACGTGGTCGCGCAACCGTCACCGCTCGCTCGAGCTGTCAGGGCTGATGTGACTTTTGGCTTTTCGAATTCGACGGTCGGATTCGCTCCTCGGATCTCGTGACCTGGATCAGACGGCTCCGACCAATCGAGCCCAACGTTTACAAGGGCATCTTCTCTTCCCCAGCCGCTTCGCGTTATCGTGCGTGCGCATTCGAGGGCTTTCACTTAGTTTTGTTCAGTGCTCCGGCGAACTCGTTCCTCTGCACTCCGGTGATCCCTCGCTTCCTCCTTCGGTCACATCTTCTGTAAGGCTCCTTCGTCCCTCTCCTTTCAGTTCCTTTGCGTTTTTCTTTGCGCTTTCTCCGTATTCGTGCAATCTTAGACACTATTCCGGCCATCCCTTTCCTTAACCTTTGCCGTCTCTTGCTTTGGCCCTTATCACCAATGACCAGTTCCTCTCGTTCGTCTGACCTCGCCCCCGACCTCTGGTATACTACCACAGAGAGCTAGTTCGACGAGAGGGATGCGCTGAGCCTCACCCAAACCTTCGAACTTCCATCTGACCACGAACTAATATTAGCCACACCCTCCGATCGGCCACACGATCCTCCGATTGGAACTGTTTGCTTTTTTCGAGACCAGTTTGTGGCCGGTCTGCGTTTCCTTGTTCATACTTTCATCCTTGAGGTGTGCAACTATTTCCGCCTCCCGCTCGGCCAACTCGTCCCTAACTCCTGGTGGAGGCGGCGACCGCGAAGGAGATGGCCGATCTGGGCATCGCACTGGTCGGCTCACATGAGGGTGAAAGCGAAGAAGCTCCACCTGCGGTTGGAGAGTCGGTCATTCGAATCCCTGCAACTGCGCCGGTCGGTGACGCTATCTCGTCTGCCGGACAACCAGCATCGGAAGAAGAGGGGCACTCGACCGAAGACTCACTGTTGATAATACGCAAACGGCGCCGGACGGATCTCCACACCCAATCAGCTACCTCTGTGGAACCGGTGACTGAGCAGGCCGGCGCCGTTTCTATAGCGATCACCCCGGCCCCTGCTTCAGTCGAGGCCATTTCTTCGGATTGAACTCCTTCCCAGCTTGATCTGCCTGTGGCTTCCATTGGGGCGCCGCCTGTCAGTTCCCAGCCACGCGCTCATCTTCGGCTTAGGCGTTCTGGTATAATCTCCGCCCCGCTCGGTGAGTCATCCAGGCGCACAACCTCAGCTCAATCTGATCCGAGCGACTGTCGAGTGGTTAAGGCCGTCCTTGATAACCATGATTTTACTGCATTATTTTGATTCATATATGCATGGTTTGATGTTGTTTTCATAGGTTAAAATCATGGTTATATCACATTTTGTGCATTTTGTGTATTTTTGGACTTAATTGCAAATTACTTTATTTTTATATTATTTGATGCTAATATTTGATTCTTATTTTGTAGGCATCAAAGGATCTTGGATTTGGATCTATTAGGACCGAAATTGGGCTCAAATCGGAGTTCAAACGAGAAGATCAAGCTTTGAAGCATTATGGGTCGTTTATCAAGAATAGGAGAGATCTGTACCATCCGTTGAAGATCTGGCCTATCCAACCTAATGGGGAGCAGATCTGAGCCATTGATGAAGATCCAGAAGTTTTGATCCAGATCTGAGTTCATCTAGCCATTGATCAAGCCGAATTAATCTGGGTCGTTCAATGAAGACTAGGCCGATCTGGGCCATCCAGTGATGATCTAATCGATCTGACCTACGGGAGGATAGATCCAAACCCTAGATCAACATCAGTACCTTCGGATCAGATTTTGGATGACTTTTCACTGTTGATTTAGCCCGGAATCATCTCAACCGTCCATTCCAGATCCAGATCTGATTTAAATGAGAAGATACAGTACCCAGCTTCGTCATCGATCCCCTGCGCTGTTCTTCATCCCGCGGCGCGGCATCTTCCGGATTTCGGCCCCATTCCTTCTCCGATCAATTTCCCGAGCTTCAATCTCGGTGGAGAACTTCTCGGCGGTGTCATCCCGATCATCTGGAGCCATCGGAGAGTGTTCTCTCCGGCGGAAATCTGCTCACGGTGACTTCTCTGTTTTCGGCAGATTTGGAGGTGGTCTTCCAAATCTGCGCTCCGATTCCATTCAGTGACGCTTGGAGGTGGTCCGCCGGCGTTATTGAGCTTCATCCGACGCTCATCCGTAGTCCACATTTTCACTTCAGATCTAGAGAGCTCTGGGATGCAGATTTCCATCATTTTCGGCATTTTTGGGTTTTGGGATGTTCTTAGCTCGTCGGGGGTGGTCCGTCGGCGTTGCTGAGTATACCTGGAACTGAGACGCAACTGAGATGCTCCACTGAGGTCCGAAATTGGGTGGTCTCGATTTTGGCCTCTTGTGTGACGGCTTGAGTGTGAAGTTTTGTGGAATTGGTTGAGGGATTGGATTGGTTAGGGTTTATTTCTTTTTGCTAATGTTTTATAGCTTAGAACTTGTTTCTTTTAATGGTTGTTATGTTTTTATGCAAGTAATTTAGTATTTCATTATCTTGTTGTAGTTTAATTTGAGTTTAAGTTGTGCTTGATTAATTGTTTAGAGTTTAAGTTCTAAGTTAGGGTTTACATCTTGTTTTAGATCAGATTTACTTGAGTCTTCTTATTTCAATCTTCGTTTGATGTGTGTTGATGACTTAATTATAATGTAGGGTGACAATGCATTATGCTTTGATTGTTGGCACACAAGTAGATTTCATTTGTTTAGGTTTCACTCTTGTTTTAGATTAATTTCTTATCCGTTGTGCTTTACTTTTGTAGATTTAGATTCAAGCTTAAACTCCCCCATTTGCATACTAAAACCCCAAAAATAAGAATAAAAGACAATCCTAGATTACATCCTATCGTTGGTTCCTCGAGAGATCGATCCTGGGCTCGTTACTACAACGTTATTGTTTAATTAAGGGGTTCAGTGGAATATACATTTGTACAATTTGATTAGCGGATGTGACAGATTCGCCTTACCAAATTTTGGCGCCGTTGCCGGGGAAAACGTTAATATGCAATGTTTGGTAATTTTAGGATTGTTGTTTGATTGCTTTCATGATTATATATCCATGTGTTGATTTTATTTGTTCTTGAGTCTTCTAATTTTATTTGCTAGTGTGTCAGTGTAAGAACAGGAAATTTATTTGACCATGGATCCATATCAGCATTTTGGAGATTGGAGGGAGAGCTATTATTATCAGCCTCAGTACTACCTACCTATGGAGCAACGGAATAGGTACGAGGATGTAGAAAAATTTGCAGAGTCAGTTTGGAAATTCAATGAAGTTATGCATCAAATGAGTGAGCATCAAGAGCAACAATTTGCAAGGATACAGAATATACAGAGTCAGTTAGATCAGATAACATCATCTATTAATCAGTTACAAGCACAAAGAGCCAGTGAAGAGGTGGATTGTGGAGATCTTGTCAGGCCTGACACTACTTCTATTCCTTCACAAGAATTTTCTAATATTATTTGTGATGATGATGTAATTGTTCAAATTGTTGATTATACTGATGTTGTTGCTTTAGATGTTGTTGAAGATGCAGGTTTTGATGTTGAAGATGATTTAAGTGTAGGGGAGTGCTTACTGGAAGCATTACCTCAAGAATCATCAAGAATCGAAGATGTAAGTGTAGGGACTTGTGCTACGGAGCCAAGCACCCAAGAATCACTACATGGAGATGTACATGCACCAGAACTAGAGTCTGAGCCATTAGTTGATGAAAAGGAGATAACAATCACCACTCCAGGTACCTTTCAAGATGACAAGGTGAGTATTTTGTGTAATTTTTCAGAAAATTTTATAGAGGTACCAATTATTGATTTTATTAGATGTGATGCATTTCTGGATATATCTTTTACCCACACTAATATTCTCCTATTTTCTTTTGACTCCACGTGTGTGTGGGAGGTGTTTTCTTTGATTGATGTTGTAGGAGAAATTAAGCTTCCGGAGTGGGTATTAAAACTGGACCGCCTCCGTCCTCCAGAAAGAGCTTTCAAGGGAAAAAGGACGAATAAAAAGAATTTAAGTGGAACCATGATTTCTCCATTACCGGGGGTGGCTACTACTTCTAAACCTTCTTCAACTACCGGGAATTAAAGGGAAGTTAGTTCTAATTTTACTTACTCTTGCATTTAAATTCATGCTTTGTGTTTAATTTTTCTCTAATAAATTCTTTATACGTTTCTTTAGTTTTATACTTTGCACTTTGCATTTTACTTTCATACTTTGCATTTAGTTTGGTATACATAGCATGTCATTTGAATAAAAGTCTCCATGAATTATTTAGTGATATTTTTAAGATGGTAAAAGTTGTTTTAAATTTGATCATCAATTTTAGGTCATTTAACATGATTGGATGTTTTTCTTGCATGATATTAGTTAATTTGGTGGTGGATTCCAATGTGATCAATTGAGCTTGATTGCAATAAAAATACCTAGTGAGGTCCACTTTAAGCCTAAACACTATTTTATCTTTGTGTGGCATGCACTCATAGCAAATTAAACTCTAGAACTTGCTTAGTTTCTTTTCAAAGTCACAATAGCATTTGTGTGCATGGAAATTGAGGATTTTAATCAATTTTGTTCCCCTTCATACTTTCAAATTCCTTTACTCACAATTTTCTTTAAACATTTTCCTCTTGCATTTTACCCTTTTATTATCTTTGCTTGCTCTATTTTATTTAGAGTTTTGGTTGAATTCTTGATGAGTTATATTTTGCAAGATGGGGAAAGGGTTAAGTGTGGGGAAAAATTGGTATACATTTGAAGATGTTGAAGGTGTTGGATGACTCCTTGGATTGTATGCTAAATATGTCTATTTCTTGAGTTTTATCATGTTAAAAGCAAGTTCCATTAGCTTTGAATGTTGGAGTTTGATACTATGGTGATACTAAGTTGAAAAGGATATGGAATGCTTATGCATGCACATGATTTTAGATTCCTGCACATTCTGACGTTAATGCATAGAAGCATTTCATATTTGAAATCTGAAGGACAATTGTAGAAAATGAGAAGTGCTGGATTTTGTGCCAAAAATGTATCAAGAATTGGGTATAACATTTAAACAAGAATGAAGAATGTCTGATAAGCAAGGGAATTTCGGTATATATAACTTCTAACTGAGAAGTTAACTGAACTACAGATTTCAGGATCTAGTCTTGCAGTCTAAAATTGATTTGTGAAGTAATTTCTGATACTAAACCTGATCATCTGATACTGCAGAGGTGAAACTGATGTTTCAGTAATTCTTGTTTGGTGTAAAAATCTGTTGATGTTTGTCTGATTAACATTGCTTTGAAGTGAAGCTCCAATCACTCTAATGCTAAATGAGACTACTGGTTGCTGATGAACAGAATGTTAAATATGCAGAATTGGAATATGAAATTAGTATCAGTTGTGTGACAATCCATGTTACAAGCATCTGATCTGTAAAACTAAAGTGAGTTCCAAGATCTTTGAGGAAGAGAAGTTACTTTTTAAGTGGCAAACCTGTACAATCAATTTTGAAACACAGCTGTTGAGGTAAATGAAGTGCTAATCTGATAGCTTGGCAAATTAAAGATGCTTGGACATGAGCTAGTGTTGATGATGGATCAAAGAATGAAATGCAAGTGATAACAACTAATATGAAATATGGACAGAATGAAACTGTGTTTACAGATTCTACAGGGACATAATATGGGAGCTACAATTTGATGTACCTACTTCCGAAATAAGTTGCAACAAAACAGAATTGTTCAAAACCACATTAGGAACTTAGTGAATTGTGGGCATATTGAACATAGCTAGTATGAATTCTGCAATTCAGAAAGCTTGACAGAACTTATCAGTGCTGATTTTAATGGAACACTTTGATAGGGCCTAGAATTCTGTTACAAGAGTTCTGAAATTTGATTTCAAATGAAGAAACTGCATAGTTAGTTCCAACAATCCAATACAATGTGCCAGCTGCATAGAGAAAAAGAAATCAGAAGATTAAAGAAGACTGAAATAGATTCCAAGTGTGAAGTGATACTCATTCAAGGATTATAATTTAAACTTTACAATGGAACAAATGGAAACCAAAGGGGATGTTAGCTGAAAAGACAGAAGCTAACAGGAAATCAGCAATCTGTGAAATGCAAGAAGTAGAAACTGATTTCCAGAGTTGAATTTCTGCTCTCTTCTCTTAATGTTGCTTCTGCCTACTCATGAAAGTTCACCAAGCTACTGATTACTTCAGATGTGCAGTATCCAATGCAGCTCATCAGTTCGGAAATATTGCTTATGAAGTATCCAATCAGAATTCATCAACCTAAATTGTTCAGCCTCATAATCTGTTTGCAGAAATCAGTAGTGGAGTTTGAAGTCAATGGTGAAGGAAACTTCTTCTAACTGAAGAAACTGAAAGCATGTTTTTCTGAAATTGGAGAGATGCAGAAACCTGATTGCTGGTATTTTGTAGTAATTTCAGAAGCTGTTCAATCTGATGATTATTGCTATTGTGCAGTGATGGAATGCTAATGGAGACTACTGAACATTGAATCTGAAAATTTTAAGTATGTGCTAATGCTGTGCAAAATTAATCATGCGGGAATCAGTTTCAATTTTCAGTCATTACTAATGAACCAATGCTAAAATTATAGTTTTCAATTCTGAAATTGACAGTAGAACACATTCATATTATTATTGGTCAAAATCAGAATTGGTACCATGCATGGGTGTTGAGTTTTGGAATACGTTCAGGAATTTCAGAATAAATTGTAGTGAGTCTCAGAGATAGCTACTGGAAGATAATGTAATGGGGTCAACCTGTAAAACCAGTTGCTTTGAGCTGAATGTTGGTTTTAACTGAATGTTGCATCAGTTTAGCAGGACAAATTGAGAGCATTCCCATGTATTGTTGTTGTTGTTGTTGCTAGCTTTGGATGTTGTTGCTGAAGAATGTCTTCTCATGCACTAAAAATCTGTAGATGAGTGGGAAAGTCTGTCAAAAGCAAATTGAATGATACAAGGTCTTGTTGCTATAAAAGGTTTCAAAGAAACAAAAAGTTTAAGTGCCACACCACTAGGCACAGAAATGGAAATTATGTTTTGTGCCAATTTTATGTGTTATCTTTGAATAGTAGTGACTTGAAGTCAACATCTTGTTTATTCAATGGTAGTAATAATATTCTGCAAACATATTTTTTTAATTCTGTTGATAAGGAAGCAATTGAAATGATAGTGTGAAAGCCTAACATTAGTAATAGTTTCTTTCCAATGAAGTAAAGAGGAAATCAATGGAATCATTTCAGAAGTTGTTAAGTCAAGTCCTTGATGGTTAAAAGTTGAACTGCTGAATTGAAGTTGATGTTTTCCATTGCTGCAGAAGTGGATCTGAGCATGATTGAATTTGGTCAGTGACAAGCTCAAAATTCAGAAGCTGAAACAAATCAGTAGCCAGTTGCATTTCAGTAACATTATTTTTGAAGCTGCCATAAAGCTTTATGTATGAAAGTGAAATGTTCAGAATTGAATTACTAAGAAACAGAATGCTGAAAAGAAAAAAAAACTGTGACTAATGTTGTTGTGCCAAACCTTCAAGCCATTTCTAGCCCGAAACAATTCTGTTTCCCAATTAATTTTGAACTGAAACTGCACTTCTAATTCTTGTTTCCAATTTTCAAAGATGCATGCTCTTCTCAACCAGCAGTTTGCACTTTTCTTCTAATTCTGTTTTTGCAGATCTGTTCAAGGCATGTAGTTTTAGTGGACTTGATTCTGATAATGTCCAGCTTATATGAAGTTAACTCAAAACTTCTGGATTTCCTAAATAGTGAGCACATAATGCTTCAACTCAACTCAGAGTGCAGAGCTGTTGTGAGTTGAGCTGTGGACGAAATTAAAATTGCTATGTGCCTAATTCTATTGTGAGTTTTAACTGATGACAGCTTCAAGAATTCAGAATGGTGTTGTGTGGTAAAACTATCAAAGGATTAAAGGAGTTGTTTATGTTCCAACGCTTTGCTCAGATTCATAAGTGATACAAGATGATGTAAATCTTCAAGATATCCAAGACACAAATAAGTTACAACAGCATGTGCAACCCTGTTTTCTGAAATTGCTGTTGCTGTGAAAGCTGAATGCAGAATTTGGGATTAGCCAGTTACACTTTAATGCAGAAATTAGTGAATTGTTCAGATTCAGTTTTCAAAGTTTTGGAATGTTTACAGAAATTTGACATAAGAAGCAACAAATGATGCTGAATTGATTTATAGAAAATCCGGACCCAAAGAATTGAAATCATCTCATTGCTTATGTGAAATTAATTGTTTTCTTGCTAACATGATCAGAAATAAATAGAGATGCAGAGTGTGTTGTTATTGCAGTTGTGAATTGTGTGCTGTATTGCAAAAGCTGCATTTCAATTTTAAAATCAGTTATGGCACAGCTGGGCTACTGAACTTGAAAGATTATTATTACTTATAGAGCCTTGAAATGTTAGTTGAAGTGCCTTATATTTGTGATGATAGCACCCAATGGAAAACTACGGATTGACACAGTACAAAAAAAATGAAATTTGCAGAATGAAAAGGGAAGCAGTGGCTAGAAGAGTTTCAAGTAAGTGGAAAGCATGATGTTCTTCATTGTCCGAGACGGCCAAATTTTAAGTGGGGGGGGGGGGGGGACTCTTCTTGGCAAGTTGAAGTGAGATATTGGAGCTTTCAAGTGATGGAATGAAGTGGAAAAATAGAAACAAATTGTTGGTAAATCAAGAGTATCAAGTGTGAAGGAAGAGTATCAAGATTTTGGGTTTGCTATCAAATTGAAGGGGAGGTTAGCTTGGTCTTTTGAATTGTTAAAAACAAATGGTATTCATCTCTTTTCACATCAAATGGTCAACTCATCAAGTATATTCCTCCAATACTCTATCTCCTCAATTCTTCACTAAATTCTTTTCTTTTGCCATTTCATCCACTTTCATTGTTCTTTTTGCTTTCATTCCAATTTTTCATGATAAAATCCTTTTGATTCATGTATGCTATGTTCTATGGTGGTGGAGAAGTAGAAAATAAGCAAGCTTATGGTAGTGAAATGTTGTGAGTTGCATTGAGAGAGCTCCACTTATATACATGTTTGAGTGTGAGAGTTAGAATAGGTAAATCCCTTGTAAGATGCAACTTGCTTTATTTTTCAATTGGATTAAAACTACCGTACCTACTAATTATTGTTTGAATGGTATGCATGATTGTTTGTGATCTTTAGATGGTCTTAGTTAAATTCCTTTTACTATCTTCTAGGTATTGCTAGGAAATTTTCTATGGAGATGATTTTTAGTTTTCTTTACTTGCACGGGACGTTCAAGACTAAGTGTGGGGGATTTGATAATCATGATTTTACTGCATTATTTTGATTCATATATGCATGGTTTGATGTTATTTTCATAGGTTAAAATCATGGTTATATCACATTTTGTGCATTTTGTGTATTTTTGGACTTAATTGCAAATTACTTTATTTTTATATTATTTGATGCTAATATTTGATTCTTATTTTGTAGGCATCAAAGGATCTTGGATTTGGATCTATTAGGACCGAAATTGGGCTCAAATCGGAGTTCAAACGAGAAGATCAAGCTTTGAAGCATTATGGGTCGTTTATCAAGAATAGGAGAGATCTGTACCATCCGTTGAAGATCTGGCCTATCCAACCTAATGGGGAGCAGATCTGAGCCATTGATGAAGATCCAGAAGTTTTGATCCAGATCTGAGTTCATCTAGCCATTGATCAAGCCGAATTAATCTGGGTCGTTCAATGAAGACTAGGCCGATCTGGGCCATCCAGTGATGATCTAATCGATCTGACCTACGGGAGGATAGATCCAAACCCTAGATCAACATCAGTACCTTCGGATCAGATTTTGGATGACTTTTCACTGTTGATTTAGCCCGGAATCATCTCAACCGTCCATTCCAGATCCAGATCTGATTTAAATGAGAAGCTACAGTACCCAGCTTCTTCGTCGATCCCCTGCGCTGTTCTTCGTCTCGCAGCGCGGCATCTTCCGGATTTCGGCCCCATTCCTTCTCCGATCAATTTCCCGAGCTTCAATCTCGGTGGAGAACTTCTCGGCGGTGTCATCCCGATCATCTGGAGCCATCGGAGAGTGTTCTCTCCGGCGAAAATCTGCTCACGGTGACTTCTCTGTTTTCGGCAGATTTGGAGGTGGTCTTCCAAATCTGCGCTCCGATTCCATTCAGTGACGCTTGGAGGTGGTCCGCCGGCGTTATTGAGCTTCATCCGACGCTCATCCGTAGTCCACATTTTCACTTCAGATCTAGAGAGCTCTGGGATGCAGATTTCCATCATTTTCGGCATTTTTGGGTTTTGGGATGTTCTTAGTTCGTCGGGGGTGGTCCGTCGGCGTTGCTGAGTATACCTGGAACTGAGACGCAACTGAGATGCTCCACTGAGGTCCGAAATTGGGTGGTCTCGATTTTGGCCTCTTGTGTGACGGCTTGAGTGTGAATTTTTGTGGAATTGGTTGAGGGATTGGATTGGTTAGGGTTTATTTCTTTTTGCTAATGTTTTATAGCTTAGAACTTGTTTCTTTTAATGGTTGTTATGTTTTTATGCAAGTAATTTAGTATTTCATTATCTTGTTGCAGTTTAATTTGAGTTTAAGTTGTGCTTGATTAATTGTTTAGAGTTTAAGTTCTAAGTTAGGGTTTACATCTTGTTTTAGATCAGATTTACTTGAGTCTTCTTATTTCAATCTTCGTTTGATGTGTGTTGATGATTTAATTATAATGTAGGGTGACAATGCATTATGCTTTGATTGTTGGCACACAAGTAGATTTCATTTGTTTAGGTTTCACTCTTGTTTTAGATTAATTTCTTATCCGTTGTGCTTTACTTTTGTAGATTTAGATTCAAGCTTAAACTCCCCCATTTACATACTAAAACCCCAAAAATAAGAATAAAAGACGATCCTAGATTACATCCTATCGTTTGTTCCTCGAGAGATCGATTCTGGGCTCGTTACTACAACGTTATTGTGAAATTAAGGGGTTCAGTGAATATATACATTTGTACAATTTGATTAGCGGATGTGACAGATTCGCTACATCAGTCCTCCACCTCCCAACACAAGAATTTCTTCTGGCGGCTGACCGGCCAGTCGCCCCTGAGCATCAGATTACTATCCGCGGACCGCTCGCCAAGATATGGGAGGATGTGAGGGCCCGCGTCGCCTTGATGACTCCCAGTCAGCTCGGGGACAGCCACTTGTAGCAAGCTACCGGGGTATGCTTCTTAACACACTACATGACTATTTAACTTGGTTTGTGATATTATTTACTCTGTGCGCAGAACTGGGTAGAGAACATCGCAGTCAGCAACCGCCTGGCAACACTGGAGAAAGAATTGAAAAAGCTTCAAATTTCCGGAGGGGCGCCAGCTCAGGGGCCCTCATACGGCACACTTCGAGCCGAGCTGAGCAAATCGGAGAAATTACTGGCGACCGAGTGGCACAAGTCTTCTGGCCTGGAGACCAGGGTAGTTGGGCTTGCAGCCCAGGTTAAGTCTCACGACCAGGAGATGAAGCTGGCGGCCAATAGAAAAAATAGGGTCGTCTCCGATTTAGAGGCAAAGAATGTGAAGGCCCGAGCGCTGGAGCAACGCGTCAAGGAGTTGGCCGACTTGCTATCCGCCGAGCAAGAGGGCCGATCGGCCACTGAAGCTAAACTCCAAGGAGACAAGAAAGATCTCCAAGACGCTCTCGACGCTTCCCGAGCTGCGCTGAAGGAATATCAAGACGGTGAATCAGGCCGCTTCGAGGTGATGAAACAAAACTATCTCCGCTCGGACGAATTTGGCGAAAAGTTTAGCGATCGGCTAGTTCTGGCTTTTGAAGAGGTTATCCGGGTGACAACTGTTTATCTGAAGGCCAAGGGCCATCTCCTGGAGATGGCCTCTATCCCTCCTCAAGCCCTGGCTGACCTGCTAGAGACCATTCCCGAGCCCATCTTTGATGTACTAGAGTGAGGAGCGTCTTTAACTTGTCTGTCTATGTTTCAAAGTTTCGTCTGTATGCTCGCCGTTCGGTGAGTTAACATTATCGGCTTCAATTTGACATTTAGCCTACTTGTCCGTGTATTTTTGAACGACGGGTCAATATAAACTCCGCTTCTGTTGATGTTACTTCTTCGACCGCATTCTTTCCAAGCGGCCTTCGGTAGTCTTCGGGCCGGAGGGTTTATAGTCACCGGTCCGACATAGGGATTTAATGTCGCCGCTCGACGGTCTTCAAGCCGGGGTTTTTATAGTCGTCGGTTCGACTCTAGAGTTTAACGTCGCCTCTCGACGGTCTTCGGGCCGGGGGGTTTATAGTCGCCGGTTCGACTCTAGAGTTTAATGTCGCCGCTCGACGGTCTTCGGGTCGGGGGGTTTATAGTCGCCGGTTCGACTCTAGAGTTTAACGTCGCCTCTCGACGGTCTTCGGGGCGGGGGGTTTATAGTCGCCGGTTCGACTCTAGAGTTTAACGTCACCGCTCGACGGTCTTCGGGCCGGGGGATTTATAGTCGCCGGTTCGACTCTAGAGTTTAACGTCGCCGCTCGACGGTCTTCGGGCCGGGGGGTTTATAGTCGCCGGTTCGACTCTAGAGTTTAACGTCGCCGCTCGACGATCTTCATGGAGTTTTGTTGTTCGGCACCAAATTCTCATATCCTTGTCTTTTTTAATTTTTACTCCTGCAGCCAAATGATACAATCGAACGGGGCATATATACATGAAATAAATTACGTTGGCACACCTTTTACCCCGCTCGGTATGGCTGGAGGTGGTTCGCGCTCCATTGTCGTTCTAACCGCCATCCATCCTCATCTTCCAGGTAGTATGCACCCGATCGGAGCTTCTTGACGACTCTGAAGGGCTCCGCCCAGGGAGCTGCCATCTTACTCACATCGCCGACCGACTTCACCTTCTTCCATACTAGGTCGCCGACCTGGAATGTTCTGGGAATTACACGCCTGTTGTAATTCTGCTTCATTCTTTGCTTGTACGCCATCAGCCGGACGACTGCTTTAACTCGTGCTTCGTCAACTAGGTCCAACTCCAGCTGTCTCCGCTTGGCGTTGCCCCCATCGTAGTTCTGGATCCGATAAGACTCGACTCCGATCTCGACTGGGACGACCGCTTCGCCCCCATATACCAAGTGGAACGGTGTTACCCCCGTTCCCTCCTTTGAGGTTGTGCTAATAGCCCATAGCACGCTGGACAGCTCGTCCACCCAGCTTCCTCCCATGTGATCGAGCCGAACCAGAAGCATTCGCAGGATCTCCCGGTTGGCTACTTCGGCTTGACCATTGCTCTGAGGATACGCTACGGAAGTGAAGTGTTATTCGATGTCGTATCCCTTGCACCATTCTCCGAGCTACTGACCAACGAACTGTCGCCCGTTATCCGAAATGAGCCGATGAGGAATGCCGAACCGACAGATTATATGCTGCCAGATGAACTTCTTGACCATCTGCTCGGTTATTTTGGCCAGTGGTTCGGCTTCGATCCACTTGGAGAAATAGTCAACCGCCACTAATAAAAACCTCCGCTGCCCGGTCGTCATGGGGAAAGGTCCTACTATATCTATACCCCACTAGTCGAACGGGCAGGACACAGCAGACGCCTTCATTCACTCCGTTGGCCTATGGGAGAAGCTATGGAACTTCTGACAGGAAAGGCAGGTGGCGACGATCCGAGCGGCATCTTCCTGTAGAGTTGGCCAGAAGTATCCGGCCAGCAGGATCTTCCTAGCCAACGATCGCCCGCCCGGATGACCTCCGCAAGATCCTTGATGTACTTCTTGGAGAATATATTCTACGTCTTCTGAGCTGACACACTTCAGCAGCGGGCGGGAGAACGTCTTTTTGTAAAGCTGGTCCCCAATAAGTGTGAACCGGTCGGCTCTCCTCCTCAGTAGCTGAGCTTCCTCCCAATTGGACGGTGTGGCTTCCGAGCGCAAAAATTTCATTATGGCTATCCTCCAATCGTTTGGAAATGTGAGGCCTTCCATCCGGTCGATGTGTGCCACCAAGGACACCTGCTCAATTGGCTGCTGGATGACAATCGACGATATTGAGCTAGCGTGCTTGGCTAATTCGTCTGCTGGCTGGTTCTCGGCTCGGGGGATCTTCTGTATGACAACCTCGATGAAGTTAGTCCTGAGCTTTTCAAAGGCCTCCGCGTAGAGCCGGAGCCTTGCGTTGTTTATCTCGAAAGACCCCGAGAGTTGCTGAGCGGCCAATTGGGTGTCAGAATATAGTATCACCCGGCTGGCTCCCACATGTCGCGCGGCCTGTAGGCCGGCTATGAGGGTCTCATATTCTGCCTCATTATTTGTTGCCCGGTAATCCAGACGGACGGATAGATGCATCCGCTCTTCTTGAGGAGAAAGCAGCAAAATACGGATTCCGCTACTGTGCCGAGTGGATGACCCGTCCACAAATACTTTCCACGAAGCTTATGGCTCAGGATTGTGTACCTCAGTTAAAAAATCTGGTAAGGACTGCACCTTAATTGTCGCGCGGGCTTGATACTGGATGTCTCCGTCGTCCATTTGATGAGCCGCCCGGACGCCTCTGGATTCAGGAGCACTCTTCCCAACGGGCTATTCGTCATAACGATGATCGTATGTGCCAAGAAATAAGGGCGGAGTCTCCGAGCGACGAGAACTAAAGCGAATGCAAGCTTCTCAAGGCCAGTGTAGCGAGACTCGACATCTTTTAAAATGTGACTCAGGAAATACACGGGCTGCTCTTCGCTTCCTTTCACCAATGCCGAGCCTCTTTTATTTAACTTTAAATTTCAGTTGTCATAATCAAAAAGGGGGAGATTGTTGGTACGGGAAGCATCTGACGATCGAACCTTTATTTTGATAATGGCAAAGGAATTCAAAGTTAAGTTTATTTGTGATCTAACATGTCTGATTGAGCTTGCAAGAAAGTCCTAAGGGTCCTTAAGCAAAAGTCCTAGTCGCGGTTAGGCAAGGTAAAAACCCTAGGGGGTGGTAACCCTAGGTAGAAGAAAACCCTAAGGGGCGACAACCTTAGGTCTTAGGGGGTGGTAACCCTAGGTGGAGGAAAATCCTAAGGGGGGGGGGGGATAACCTTAGGTCCCAGGGGTGGTAATCCTAGGTGGAGAAAAACCCTAGGTGGCGGTAACCATAGGTCCTAGGGGGTGGTAACCCTAGGCGAAAAGTCCAGTCGATCGGGAGGACCGTACTAGCATCAGTTAATCTCTCCTGAGGGGAGTAGGTGAGGACGCGTTCCCTAGAAGAGGGAACAATAGGCGTCGGTTCGACCTAGGGTTTCCGGTCGGAAATCCGAAGTCAGAACCGGACAGTCCGGAGATTGTCAAATACTTCTTTTACTATATTTTATGTGTGCTAACTTTGTCTTGCAAAGTATGTGTGTGTTTTGTGAACTAACATGCTTTGCAGGGACAAATGAGCAAGGCTAGCCTCGGATGAACAGTGTTTGCGGCACCTCCATGGAGCTTGGAGGCGCCTCGGGTGCAAGGCAGAATCAGGCTGCGCAGCAAGCTTGGAGGCGCCTCAGACGGAGCTTGAGGTGCCTTGGACCAAAGCTTGGAGGCGCCTTAGACTAGCCTTGGAGGCGCCTCAAGCAGGATAAGAGAAGAAGCTTTCAGCGCTGATCCACACGGCTGACTCGGCTGCTTTGAGGCACCTCGGAAGGGCTTTGAGGCGCCTCAAGCAAACTATTTAAGGAGGCTTCGAGTAACATTGTTTTTCATCAATTCAAGAGTGCTTCTACTACCACGTGCTGCTCCAAAAGACGCCCTGAAGTACTGTTTCAAGTTCCCGACGACCCGGTGCTCCGATATTTTGATTCTGTCGTCGATATATTATTTTTTTAATATTATTGCACTTATTGTAACACATATCTGTACTATTTTTGCGCGATATAGTTGTTGCCCACAAAAAGCGATCAATGATCGCGGGCCTTGGAGTAGGAGTTGCCCTATGCTCCGAACCAAGTAAAATTCTTGGTCTTCTCTGTGTGATTGTTTGTTTTTACTTCTGCTACTTTACTCGTTCTATTTTTCGATTACGAAACGCGTGAAAGCCACGAGCGCTATTCACCCCCCTCCTCCCTCCCTCTAGCGCATTTCGATCCAATAGTAACATCACGCGAAATATAACATCATTTCATCAAATTATATATATTAATTCCCCTCTCCTAGTACATACATGCATGACACAATGAACAAAAATACTAACAGCCCACGTCTATTATACAATACAATACATGCAAAAATTAGAAAGACACGTAATTACTAGAATACTTACTAATTAAAAGACAACACATATTTCGAATCCTGGGGAAGACAAAAATCCACTGCCAGGGGTGGGAAGTCCTAGTGAGTAACGACACGGCCAAGGGTCATCGGTCGACGACATTAGAAGTCGCCAAATGGGCCGACGACATAAGGGGCCGCCAGTGGGCGGGCCTTTTTATTGTAACGACCCAGCCCTTTGGCCTCTTGGGCTACCCTTGGGCGGGCCACTGGCGGCCCTTATGTCGTCGGCCCATTTTGCGACCTCTCATGTCGTAGACCGACGACCCTTGGCCGTGCCGTTACTCACTAGGACTTTCCACCCCTGACCAGTGGATTTCTGCCTTACCCAGGATTCGAACTCTAGACTTTCAGGCATAAGTACTAGAGTTTATGAATCCTGGTAGACCTCCAGGCTCACTTGGCTACCAGGATTCATAAACTCTAGTACTTAAGCCTGGAGGTCTATAGTTTGAATCCTGAGGAAGACAAAAATCCACTGGCCAGGGGTGGAAAGTCCTAGTGAGTAACGGCACGGCCAAGGGTTGTCGGTCGACGACATTAGAGGTCGCCAAATGGGCCGACGACATAAGGCACCGCCAGTGGGCCGCCGCAAGGGCCGCCCAAGAGGCCAAAGAGTCGGGTCGTTACAGAAAATCCTAAGGGGGGGGGGGTAACCTTAGGTCCTATGGGGTGGTAACCCTAGGTCCAGTCGATCTGAAGGACCATACTAGCATCAGTTAATCTCTCCTGAGGGGAGTAGGTGAGGACGCATTCCCCGAAAGAGGGAACAGTAGGCATCGGTTCGACCTAGGATTTTCGGTCGAAAATCCGAAGTCAGAACCGGACAGTTTAGAGACTGTCAAATACTGCTTTTACTATATTTTATGTGTGCTAACTTTGTCTTGCAAGGTATGTGTGTGTTTTGTGAACTAACATGCTTTGCAGGGACAAATGAGCAAGGCTAGCCTCGGATGAACAGTGTCTGTGGCACCTCCATAGAGCTTGGAGGCGCCTCGGGTGCAAGGCAGAATCAGGCTGCGTAGCAAGCTTGGAGGCGCCTCAGATGGAGCTTGAGGCGCCTTTGACCAAAGCTTGGAGGCGCCTCAAGCAGGATAAGAGAAGAAGCTTTCAGCGCTGATCCACGCGGCTGACTCAGCTGCTTTGAGACGCCTCGGAAGGGCTTTGAGGCGCCTCAAGCAAATTATTTAAGGAGGCTTCAAGCAGCATTGTTTTTCATCAATTCAAGAGTGCTTCTACTACCATGTGCTGCTCCAAAAGACGCCCTGAAGTACTGTTTCAAGTTCCCGACGACCCGGTGCTCCGATATTTTGATTCTGTCATCGATATATTATTTTTTTGATATTATTGCACTTATTGTAACACATATCTGTACTATTTTTGCGCGATATAGTTGTTGTCCACAAAAAGCGATCAATGATCGCCGGCCTTGGAGTAGGAGTTGCCCTAGGCTCCGAACCAAGTAAAATTCTTGGTCTTCTCTGTGTGATTGTTTGTTTTTTACTTCCGCTACTTTACTCGTTCTATTTTTCGATTACGAAACACGTGAAAGTCACGAGCGCTATTCACCCCCCCTCCCTCTAGCGCATCTCGATCCAACAGTAACATCACGCGAAATATAACATCATTTCATCAAATTATATATATTAATTCCCCTCTCCTAGTACATACATGCATGACACGATGAACAAAAATACTAACAACCCACGTCTATTATACAATACAATACATGCAAAAGTTAGAAAGACACGTAATTACTAGAATACTTACTAATTAAAAGACAACACACATTTCAACCATATTATTGGAGCAAAAACTCCAATACTAACTAGCACCTAACTAATTAAGACATATGGAAATAAAGAGGGGATTAAACAAGAGCTTTGGTACGTCACCGAGTCATGGATAGAGTATCTGGGTGCTATTGGAGGGACAGCAAATCCTCACGTTACCTTGACAGCAAAGCCTCGGCGGCGAGATGAACTGCAAGAGACTCCTTTCCTCTAATGAGGAAAGGAGAACGAGGAAGATGATCGTCAGAAATAAAACTCCAATGGTAGTTTTCATTTTTGAAGGAGAAGTGAGCTGAAGAAGGATTTTTTAAGGAGGAGTGAGTTGAAGAAGGAAGAGAACAATTGACAATTTATAGGCAGAATCTTAATTAAATGACTGTCTCATCTTTCTCTATATATCTCACATGTTTGTCTCCCACTTAATCCCTAACGTTTTAATTTGTCAGCTTGAGTATCCTAGCTATCCTAGATTCCTAGAAAGCTGACCACTTCCTAGAAATGCATGGCATTCATGATCCCACCTGACGATGCATGTGATCACATCACTATCTCAATGGTATCATTTAGTTTCAAAAATCATTTAATTTCTTTCCTATGACAGTGGTATCATTTAGTTTGAATATGATATATTTTTTGGGTAATGCTAAATGGTTAGAATCTAGCCCGCTAGAATCCACTTTGTAAGTCATTATCAAGGATATTTTAGTAATATCATATTTATATATGAATTACATGCATACATTACAATTCATTTCTAGCTGGCCAGATTCTGATCAACAAAATTTACTCATATTTTTTTTCCCTTATATCCATTATAAGGGGAAAAAAAAAGAACAAACGGTTGGATGGATCATTTATGGGATAAGGACAACCAAGTGCATTTATAAGACCCAGCGTATTAGGAAAGAGAGTACATTCATAAGTGAGTGAACAATAAATATTTGGATGATAGCGGATGGAGTAGGCAATCATGAGTCGACACATATGCAACTACAACAAGATCACATTCAGATTTGACTAAATCCATAATTTATTAATTTTTAATTTTATCCGAACTCATACTTGAATGGGTTCGATCATAAATTGAAATCTACTAAATGGATAAATATCAAAAGTCTTAATGACTAATTTATATATATATTATTATATATATATATAAAAGAAGATTAGTGAAAACTAATTAATTTTTAAATAAAGTAGAAATAATAAAGACTATTTATTTTCTTAGGCGTAGTTTTTAATTTATTCGTTTTAATAATCCAGATCAATATACAATATCGAAATAAATTAGATTTATGTGCTAAGCCGCAATTCATATATTAGATTTACAATGTTATTAAACTAATTGTAATATCAAAATAAATTTATACTATTATTCATTTATGAATTATTACCTCATAATCAATTTAAAAAAATTATAACTTCCAAATTAAACTAAACGTTTTATAATTAAAAATTATTAAATAAGGTGAGAAAAGGTGCTAAAGGAAATAATCTTACTATATCTTACTATTTTATTAAAAATCTCTCCCCTTTACTAACTAACTTTGGTGAAGCCTAAAATGCATTTACGTTAATGTCCTTTTTTTTATTTACACTAAAAATAATTTCAAGGTTTATTAGTAATTCCACAAGCGAAACATGTGATGTAGAGTTCAAGACTCGGCTACGACATATTATTATGAATTTTTCTTTGGTTGTTTTATATAAAAAAATATAGTTCTCTTTAGTCCCACATCTTAAAATTGACAATACTATGATGAAAGAAGCTTCTATAAATATTTTAGGCCGACGATATTAAAAAATATACTTTTCTTAATTTTTTTTACTAAGACAAGTATAATATTAAAATAAAATATTTTTTTTACATAGGGAAGCCCGTTACAGTAGTTACTATTGTATGGGTCTGACGAATCTTACCCAAGTAATTAATTCTTGGTTTATAAGGGTGATACTAGAAAATCCAAACAATTCAGATTTTCAAATACCCAAATAATTTATATATTATTATATTACACACGCAACGCGTGTGCACGATCACACTAGTACATAATAAAAATCTCCCCCCTTTATTAACTAATTTTGGTGAAGCCTAAAATAAATTTACGTTACTGTCTTTTTTTCTATTCACACTAAAAATAATTCCAAGGTTTATTAGTAATTCCACAAGCGAAACAATTAGTGATCTAGAGTTCGAAAGTCAGTTACGGCATATTATTATGAATTTTTCTCATCATTAATTTTCTCTAGTTGTTTTATATAAAAAAATATAGTTCTCTTTAGTCTCATATCTTAGAATTGACAACACTATGATCAAAGAAGTTTCTATAAATATTTTAGACCGACGATGTTAAAAAATATACTTTTCTTAGTTCTTTTTACTAAGATAAGTATAATATTAAATTAAAATAATTTTTTTTTTGCATAGGGAAGCCCGTTACAGTAGTGGGATTCTCTAGCGTCACCCTTGCATTATTGCACTATTGCGCAGCACTATTGCATGGGTTTGACGAATTTTACCTAAATAATTAATTCTTGGTTCTAAACGTAAGGGTGACACTAGAAAATCCAAACAATTCAGATTTTCAAAGACCCAAATAATTTATATATTATTATATTACACACGCAACGCGTGCACGATCACACTAGTATACATAAAGAGAGGGGAATCAAACACAATGGGCATGATCCCTGATCTTCTAAAGAACAAATAAGACCATGTTCTACACCGACCCAAAAACTGCTCGATCAATGGATTGGTGGACGTTGCATAGATAAATATTTTTTATAAAATATCATTTTCATCCCTTAATACATATGTTTATGAAAAAAATGGCACTTTTCAAGGTATCTTTGTCAGTACGGTTCTATGAAGGTATCATTGTTATAAAATAAGTTTTAAAAAAAATCTAAAGACTTATAAAATTGACTAGTTTCTAATGTCCATTTTATAATCATTTATGAAGGTACCTGTTTGTTTACCTGCCAATGTCATCCATCATCATGCCGATTTGCAGATAATGCAATTAATATGCACGTTTCGAAAGCTGCAGGCGAAGGAAAAAACTTACTCGCGTTAAACAATGCTCTCATTAAAGTTGTCAGAAATTCAACAATAAGATGCAGTCAAATAAATATGGACGGACATCGAAGTGGTCAGAAATCCAATACACGAATGTTGTCATTAAAATTGTCAGTGGTCAAAAATACAATAGAGGAATGTTGTCATTAAAGTTGTCACTTGTCAGTTGACAGAAATTTAACAGAAATATTATCAAGGCATCTTCAATTGTTAAAGCTTTAAATGAGTTTTTTTTTATGATTTCAATATGCCATGTCAATATTATAAAACCTCGTCGAAACATTTCCAATGGTTAAAGATCTAAATGAGCTTTTTTATGATATAATTCATAGCATGATTCATAGCATGTAGTTGCATGACTTCATACATATACATCAATTTCAATACAAAAGAGCAGCTTTGAGTTTTCACTACTGCTCTTGAACTATAAACCTCAAACCTCATATCTACAATGGTTCAAGTTTTTGTATTCGGCTTTTTTGATTTTAAAGACCTCTCACAAATCTTACATTGGAGATGCTCTCAGAAAATATTAACGGGCATTAAAGTTGTCAGAGTTCAGAAATCCAATAGTGAAACGTTGTCATATAATATTGACACGAGCATTAAGGTTGTCAGAAAACCAATACTAAAACGTTATCAGATAATATTTACGGGCAGTTTTAATCGTATAACATACATAGATGCATTAAAACATGGGATATAGTAATGAGAGCTCGTGTCATTTAAGATTTTTATAAATTATAATTTAATTATAATAGTAAATAGTAAATATATAGAGGATGGTAGGGAAAGAAGTGTTATTCATCCGTACGATAAAATATGTGTTAGAGGTCATTTTTAAAGAATAATGAAGGGAGTCATATGATATTTATTTATAAATAAATAATTATGATGGAAGTTATTGGTGCAATAATTCCTAGATTAAGGTTGATCAGATTGATTAAACTTGAGTTGGCTCAAGTTTGAGTCTTAATTTTTGAGTTTTGATATTTGACAATACATAAAGATTGCAGGTGCAATCGTCCGATTGGGGAGATTTTTGGTGCAATTCTCCTTTGGACAAGGTTTGACCAGTTTGATGAGAACAATAGTCAAGTAGGTCAAGATTGACCGGATACTTGACTAGGTGAAAGTCCTGATGAGTGAAGCCAGGCAGATGAAAGTTCCGGTAAGTGAAGTCGAGCAATAGAAAAATCCTAGTGAGTGAAGCCAGGTGAAAGACCTAGTGAGTGAAGGGCTGGGCAGGTGAAAATCATAGTGAGTGAAGCCAGGTAAAAGTCCTGGTGAGTGAAGTCAGGCAGAGGAAAGTCTTAGTGAGTAGCTAGGCAGATGGAGAGTCCTAGTAAGTGAAGCTAGGCAGAAGGAAAGACCTGGTGAGTGAAGCCGGACACATGGAGATCTAGGTGGGTGAAGATTGACAAGACACCTGGTGTTGGGAAGCCCGAGTAGGTCAAAGGATTTACAGGATACTTGGCACTAGGAAATCTAGATGGGTCAAAAGTGACCAGACATCTGGTGAAAGTCTAAGTGGGTCATGGATGACCAGACACTTGGCACGAAATGATAAGTCCAAGTGGATCAAGGTTGACCAGACACTTGGCACGAGGAGAAAAGTCCAAGTGGGTCAAAGGATTGACCAGACACTTGGTGAAGAAGCCCAAACAGGTCAAGGTTGACAGGATGCTAGGCATGAGGTCCCAACAGGTCACGGTTGACCAGATGTTGGGTTTGGGGACTTTGAACTTGAGTTTAGCCAAGTCCAAGGGTGGCTAATGTCAATCGATCGATTGATTGAACCAGAGCCCAATCAATCAGCTGATCGATTGAGAGTGTGGCGCGACCAAATGCAATGTAGGGTGCCCTTGAACGTGTTGGATCGAAAGCGCTAGAGGGGGGAGGGGGGTGAATAGCTCGTGACTTTCACTTTCATTTCGGAAGACTTAAGAATAAAACACAGCGAAAATAACAACAATTGAAACACAGAATGCCAAGATTTACTTGGTTCGGAGCCCGGGGCGACTCCTACTCTAAGACCTACGCTCGTTGAGTGTTTACTTTGGGCAATCACTATAAGCACGAAAATTCTTTACAAATTAAGTACAATATTAGAGCAGTAGTAAAATTTATACCGACAACAAAAATAATAAGTTTGAAGCTCCTGGTCGTCGGGGTCTTGCTATAGCTTTTCTGGATCGTCTTTTGAGCAGCACGGAGAAGGCAGATTGCAATTTTGTTGCTGTTGAAAGCTGCTACTCGAGACTGTCTTATAAGGCATGTGGAGGGCGCCTCCAACACCATGGAGGGCACCCTCATCCATGCCGAATCCACAACGTAGATAAGATCCGACCAAGTCGTGCCTATCCACCTGAAGGCACCTCCAATCCCATGGAGGGCGCCCTCGTGCCAGGTCTAGGGCGCCCTCAGATCCATGAGGGTACCCTTGCGCCTTGCTGCGAGGAAGTCTCCACATGTAACCTGAGGCGCCTCCAAGTTCCATGATGGGCGTCTCGGGTACTGTTCATCCAAGGCAAAGTTGTCCTATTTGCTTCTTGCAAGATACATTAGTTCAACATACCCTGCAAAATAAAGTTAGGATAATATATACATAAAAGATAAAGAGTTTGATAGTCATCGGACTGTCCAGTTCTGACTTCGGATTCCATCCAAAAACCCTAGGTCGAACAGACGCCTACTGTTCCCTCATCGGGGAGCGTGTCCTCACCTACTCCACTAAGGAGAATATACCTGTTGCCAGACTGGTCCTCCAGACCGGCTAGACTTTTGCTCAGCGCTCGAGGTTTCACGACTTTCTATTGGACGTCCGCTCCACGATCCACCCAAACTTCCACCTGGTTCGTGACATCAGGACTTTCCACCTAGAGTCCCTAACTCTGGAACTTTTGCCCGAAACCCTCGACCCGCCAAGTCTTTCCGACTAGGGTTACCACCCCTAGGACCTATGATTACGGCCTCCTAGGATTTTCCACCTGCCTAACCGCAACTATGACTTTTGCTTAAGTACACTTAGGACTTTCCTGCAAGCTCATTCAAACATATTAGATAACAAATAACCTTAACTTTGAGCTCTTTGTCATTATTAAAACTTAGGTTCGATCATCGGATGCTTCCTGCACTAATAATCTTCCCCTTTTTATTATGGCAATAAAATTCAAAGTTAAGAAAAACATAACAAAAGTACACAAAAAGTATAAGTGCAATGTTAAGAATCAGGTAATTGCAATAATTAGAACATGTTAAGTACTTGTAACAAATTGAACGAAATGTTCTAGTTTTCCCCTTTATTCATTTTTACTTTTATTCATTTTTTACTTTAACTTTAACTTTCTTAATTTTCACTTTCCTCTCCCCCTTTGCCATATATCAAAAATATAAAGTAGAGAAAGGGATGTAAAGAAAAGATAATTGTCTCCCCCTGAAGGAAAGCTCTTTTACTTCAAAATACTAATTGTATAAGAGAAAGCAAGGAATTCAAGGCTTAAAGTGACTTAGTAAAATTTAGCAAATAATATTTAGTCAAAATAATAGTTTTGCAAGTTAAGTACTTTAGCTTTAAAGATGTGAAAAATGATCTTAAGAAAGTACTTTTTTTTTTAAAAACTTTGATAAATTGTAATCTTAAAAATTAAGTCAATATTATTCTTGAATATAATTAAACCAACATTAAGCTTAAAAAGAATTTTAATGAAACAAAAAATAATTTTTATTTCCTTACTAGGTAAACAATTTCAACACAAAGTCAAAAATAATTTCATAATTATTTCAACATTAAGAAAAAAAATTATTTCAATAACCAAGCTAACAATAATTAAGCTAAAAATAATTATAAAACCAAGTCCAAGTTAAAAATAATTTTAAGTTCAAGTTTAAAAATCAAGTTAATGATAATTAAAAATTGAAGTTTAAAAACCAAGTTAATAATTTAAATTCAAGTTTAAAAACCAAGTTAATAATTTAAATTCAAGTTTAAAAACCAAGTTAATAATTTAAATTCAAGTTTAAAAACCAAGTTAATAATTTATCGGGATTTTTCTACTGTCCGGCTTCACTCACCGGGACTTTCATCGTCTGGCTTCACTCACCAGGACTTTCACCTAGTCAAGTATCCGGTCAATCTTGACCTACTTGATTATTGTTCTCATCAAACTGGTCAAACCCTGTCCAAAGGAGAATTGCACCAATAATCTCTCCAATCGGACGATTGCACCTGCAATCTCCATATATTGTCAAACATCAAAACTCAAAAATTAAGACTCAAACTTGAGTTAACTCAAGTTTAATCAATCTGATCAACCTTAACCTAGGAATTATTGCACCAATAACTTTCATCATAAATATTTATTTATAAATAAATATCATATGATTCCCTTCCTTATTCTTTAAAAATGACCTCTAACGCATATTTTATCGTACGGATGAATAACACCTCTTTCCCTACCATCCTCTATATATTTACTATTTTAATCGATCTATTATAATTAAATTATAATTTATAAAAATCTTAAATGACACGAGCTCTCATTACTATATCCCATGTTTTAATGCATCTATGTATGCTATAAGATTAAAACTGTCCGTAAATATTATCTGATAATATTTTAGTATTGATTTTCTGACAACCTTAATGCCCGTGTCAATATTATATGACAACGTTTCACTATTGGATTTCTGAACTCTGACAACTTTAATGCCCGTTAATATCTTCTAAGAGCATCTCCAATGTAAGATTTGTGAGAGGTCTTTAAAATAAAAAAAAAGTTGAATAAAAAAACTTGAACCATTATAGATTTGAGGTTTGAGGTTTATAGTTCATGAGCAGTAGTGAAAATTCAAACTTGCTCTTTTGTATTGAAATTATTGTATATGTATGGAGTCATGCAACTACATACTATGAATTATATCAATAAAAGCTCACTTAGAACTTTAACCATTGGGAATGTTTCGATGAGGTTTTATAATATTGACATGACATATTGAAATCATAAAAAAAATCTCATTTAGAGCTTTAATGATTGGAGATGCCCTGATAATATTTCTGTTAAATTTCTACCGACGTAACTGACAAGTGACAACTTTAATGACAACATTCTTCTATTGTATTTTTGACCACTGACAATTTTAATGACAATATTCTTGTATTGGATTTCTGACCACTTTGATGTCCATCCATATTTATTTGACTGCATCTTATTGTTGAATTTCTGACAACTTTAATGAGAGCACTATTTAACGCGAGTAAGTCTTTTCCTTCTCCTGCAGCTTTCGAAACGTGCATATTAATTGCATTATCTGCAAATCGGCTCGATGATGGATGACATTGGCAAGCAAACAGACAGATACCTTCATAAATGATTATAAAATGGACACTATAAACTAGTCAATTTTATAAGTCTTTAGATTTTTTATAACTTATTTTATAACAATGATACCTTTATAGAACCGTACTAACAAAGATACCTTCAAAAGTGTCATTTTTTTCATAAGCATATATATTAAGGGATGAAAATGATATTTTATAAAAAAAATTATCTATTCATATATATGTGTTTATAAATATTTTATAAAATAATTTTTTTATAAATATTTTACAAAATAACACTCTCATATACAAATAAAAGGACATTGATTAACTAAGATTAAATATAGTATTTATTCACGAGATCTACTGAAGCACCCCTTGCCCGTCCACCAATCCATTGATTAAGCAGTTTTCGGGTCGGTGTAGAACATGGTCTTATTTGTTCTTTAGAAGATCAGGGACCAGGCCCATTGTGTTTGATTCCCCTCTCTTTATGTATATAGTAAGATTATTTCCTTTAGCATCTTTTCTCACATTATTTAATAATTTTTAATTATAAAACGTTTAGTTTAATTTAGAAGTTATCGTTTTTTTAAATTATTATGAGGTAATAATTCATAAATGAATAAAAGTATAAATTTATTTTAATATTACAATTAGTTTAAAAACATTGTAAATTTAATATATGAATTGCGGCTTAGCACAGAAATATAATTTATTTCTATCTATTGTATTGATCTGGATTATTAAAACGAATAAATTAAAAACTACGCCTAAGAAAATCAATAGTCTTTATTATTGCTACTTTAATTAAAACTTAATTAGTTTTCACTATTTTTCTTTTATATATATATATATATATAAATTAGTCATTAAGGCTTTTGATATTTATCCGTTTAGTGGATTTCAATTTATGATCGAACCCATTCAAGTATGAGTTCGGATAAAATTAAAAATTAATAAATTGATGAATTTAGTCAAATCTGAACGTGATCTTGTTGTGGTTGCATATGTGTCGACTCGTAATTGCCTACTCCATCCGCTACCATCCAAATATTTATTGTTCACTCACTTATGAATGTACTCTCTTTCCTAATACGCTAGGCCTTATAAATGCACTTGGCTGTCCTTATCCCATAAATAATCCATCCAACCGTTTGTTCTTTTTTTCCCCTTATAATGAATACCAAGGGAAAAAAAATATGAGTAAATCTTGTTGGCCAGAATCTGGCCAGCTAAAAATGAATTGTAATGTATGCATACAATTCATATATAAATATGATATTACTAAAATATCTTTGATAATGACTTACAAAGTGGATTCTGGCGGGCCAGATTCTAGCCATTTAGCATTACCAAAAAAATATATCATATTCAAACTAAATGATACCACTATCATAGGAAAGAAATTAAATGATTTTTGAAACTAAATGATACCATTGAGATAGTGATGTGATCACATGCATCATCAGGTGGGATCATGAATGCCATGTATTTCCAGGAAGCAGTCAGTTTTCCAGGAATCTAGGATAGCTAAGGTACTCAAGCTGACAAATTAAGAAGGTAGGATTAAGTGGGAGATAAACATGTGAGATATATAGAGAAAGATGAGACAGTCATTTAATTAAGATTCTGCCTATAAATTGTCAATCGTTCTCTTCCTTCTTCAATTCACTCCTCCTTGAAAAATCCTTCTTCAGCTCACTCCTCCTTCAAAAATGAAAACTACAGTTGGAGTTTTATTTCTGACGATCATCTTCCTTATTCTCCTTTTCTCATTAGAGGCAAGGAGTCTCTTGCAGTTCATCCCGTCGATAAGGCTTTGCTATCGAGGTAACGTGAGGATTTGCTGTCCCTTCAATAGCACCCAGATGCTCTATTCATGATTCGGTGACGTACCACAGCTCTTGTTTAATCCCCTCTTTATTTTCGTATGTCTTAATTAGTTAGGTCCTAGTTAATATTAGAGTTTTTCTCCAATAATATGGTTAAAATGTGTATTGTCTTTTAATTAGTAAGTATTCTAGTAATTACATATCTTTCTAATTTCTGCATGTATTGTATTATATTACAATGAATCATCCCATAATCCTTAAATTGCAGACAAGGATATGTGCTCAGAACTGACATTATCGTCCATCAATTCAACACAAAGTTTAAAATAGCAACTGACAACATCATTTAATTGAACCTAAAAACAGAGAGAGAGTATTAATTATATAAACCAAGATTTAATTAACGTTATTTATTTTCTTAGTGTAGTTTTTTTAATTATTTTTTTTAATAATCCAAATTTTATCTGTTAAATAATACTCGTAAAAAAGACTTAAAAAAATATTCATTAAACTAATTATTTCATATATTAGATTTAAGATGTTATTAAATTAATTGTGGAATATTAAATACAAAGAATAATAATTTTACTAATTAATATGAATTATTTTCTTAGCCTAGTTTTTTATTTATTCTTTTTAATAATCTAGATATACAAGTTGCATTCAATTATATATATAGCCAATATTTTATTCTTATTTGTAAAAATTGACTCTAAAAAATATTTATTAAGATAATTTAATGTATTAAACTATTTATTTAATATATTAGATTTACGATTATTAAACTAATTACAACATAAAAATAAATTTAATTGTGTTTGAATGAAACTGAACTAGGTCATCATGAAAACATCAACAAATGCTTGGATAGTGGAGACCGACAATCACTATAAATGTAAGAAAAATAGTGAAAACTAATCAATTATTTTTAATTGAAGCATGAAAATAAAGTGTATTTATTGACTTGACTTCTAATGAAATTAGTATTTAATGTGTATGTAGCACTGAATCCATTGTTACCTTTAAAATGGAAACTAGTGAAAAAGAAGTAATAATAATAATAATAATAATAATAATAATAATAATAGCATGATAGTTTATAAGGCGATGATCAGTCGACTCATCTAACGTTGTTTCATGGGAGATCCTGACTCATGGAATTATTAGATATGATTTGTTATCCTTGATGTACTTAGTGATATATATATCCCGCAATAGTGTGGAGGAAGTGTTGTTAGTTGAGTAATACCTAGGAGGTCTGATCGTAACTAAGTATAATTTCATATGATGATCTTTGAGGGGTAAAATATTGACAGATATTTTTACCAGCTATTTAGTTTTATGGTTCCTATATCATTGTTTAGGAGACTATCTGGTATGATTGATTTACATTGAGGATGATTTGTGATTGATGGATATTGTGAGATCATGTGTAGTGATATGTTGTCTTTTGATGATATATTGGTGGATATTTGACTTGATGATCTATTGTTTAGTATTTGATGTTGATAGCGACATAGTGAGTAGCATGTCTATGATATTTATGGATGTGGTGATTTGTAGTTGGTGATCCGATCATAGACTTGGTGTTGGGGATCTTACGGTTGAGAATGCCTGTTGTATGGATATTATGAGTCATTGCTTTTATCATTTAGGCATACAGTGCCTTAGATGTTTTTATGGACTCGATGTACTTGGTATTTCTAGGGTATTTGGATCAGTTTTCATTGTCTTCATTGACGATGTTACGATCTATTCCCTATCCAAGGTAATCACGTACACTATCTTCATATAGTTCTAGAGATGTTTTGACGGGAATATCTATATGTGAAGTTCAGTAGTGCGTATTGTGATTGTCTTCTGCGAGATTTCTGGGGCACGTTGTCTTTAGTAGAGAGATATTAGTGGATCCACGGGAGTTAGAGGCTGTTACTAGTTGGGAGTAGTCGTAGTCTATACATGAGACTTGCAGTTTTCTTAGTTTGGCTGGATATTACCAGAGTTTGATTAAGGGTTTCTCCAGCATTATGCAATTGACCGGACTGTCTGGGAAGAGTGGAATTTATTTGGATAGAGGTTTACGAGATCAGTTTCAGGAGTTGAAACGAAAAGTTGATAACTGCACCCATCTTAGTTTTACTTTTTAGTGTAGACGGATTTGCACTCTACACAGATGTATCGTACCTGGGGTTTGGTGCAGTCCCGATGTAGCATGAGCGGAGCAGTCTCATGCCAGTATACCAAATTATCGTGTGATGGGAATAAGATTTTTTTGATTTTGGAGACTGTGTGTGTTCCTGAGTGACTTCTTATCTGGGAGGAGTTACTGCAGGAAACACATTGATTTGGATTTGTGATACATTCGGGTGACACCTGATGTAGGGAGACTTGGAGCATTCTTATTGGTGGAATGATATGAAGGAGGGCATCGCAGATTTTGTAGCTTGATGTCTAGTATGTTAGCAAGTAGAGGTTGAACATCAGAGACCACTAGGATTGTCTCGGTAGACTTGCATATTGGAATGGAGTTGGTTGTATGATATGATGGATTTTGTTGCGGGATTACCAAGGACATGGAGAGGATGTGATGCGATTTGGATAATCATTGTTTGGTTGACTACTTTGCTCTTTTTCTATGGATTTGTAGGATGGACTTTTTTTTGGATCGAGTAGTATACTGTAGAGAGATTACCTCATGGTACATCTCTAAGTGTGGTATTGGATGGAGATATGTGATTTCACATCATGGCTTTGACTGTAGTTACAGCAGACTTTGGATTAGGAGCTTCACTTTAGTATAGATTTTTACTCTCAGACTGATGGATAGTTTAAGCGTCTTATACAGATGTTGGAGGATCTAATGATAGTGGATTTTGGTTTTCAGAGGTAGTTGATTTATCCACAGTTGGTTAGAGAACAGTGTGAGAGTAGCAGTAGTAGGGTGAGCTCATAACCCATAGAGACATCCTTTAGGGTTGGAGATTTGTTCTTGATACTTGGATAGAGTGGTATATGAGTTTGTTGCTTAGTTGTTACCCTTGGATGAGGATCCCTGAGTTAACCAGTAAATTTAGGGACCAAATTTTTATTAGTAGGAGCGAATGTAAGATATTGAAAATTTTAAATAATAAGGTTATTCGAGAAATAGCATTATGAGATTTTCCAGGAATTTTTAAAAATTTTCTGAGAATTTTTCGGAGCTCGTATGACAGATTTTGAGGGGACGAATTGACGGGTTCGGATAAAGCCTGTTTGGGATACTCATTTAAGTGAGGAAATGTTTTAATATATAAATACCTCCCTTTTCTTTTCCTTTTCCCCTACCCATCGCCGATCTCAATCCTTCTTTCCCCGATTCCTCTCGTTCTCTCTCGCGGACGACTCGACGCCGAGGCCGGAGGAGCATGTCACCAGAGCTCGACGGAAACCAACGGAGTCACCGGAGCTTGACGGAAACCAACGGGCTCCAGGTCGTCTTCGGCCAAGGAGTCTTTGTTCGATGGATGTTGCGACCGATCGTCGACGACACGGCGGCTAGGGCACGACGGGAGGCTTGATCCGCGTCATCCCCAACCGATCTTCGTCCCCTTTTCTGAGCTGCTCACGAAGCGATCCACGTCTTCTCTAGCCGGATCGGACCGAGCAACGCCATCAGCGAGGAGTGATCTTGGAGGTAAGGTGTCGCCGGATCTGTGTTGATTCAAGGGTTTAGCTAGATTAGGGTTCTTCTCGGCATTGACCCTCTCTTCTTCATGATCCGTGCCCTAGATCTTCGCCAATCCCCGGCCACTAGGCATCGACGCCGACCCCGTGCTGCTCCGATTCGCCGATCGTCGAACACCCATGAGCAGCCAATGCTGGCCACCGCTTCTTGAGCACTAGCTTTGGGCCCGCAACCTTCTTCTTGATCCAAGATGTCGCCTCAGCATAGCTTGATCTTGGACAAGAGCAAGAATCAGAGCCCTAACTCCCGTTCCTCGTCGCAGTACCTATGCACCTCACTTCCAGGCATCCTCCATTTCCTTTCCATCACTGGGGTAGACTTGATGTAGCCATGCCCTAGCTCTGGCCATCATTTCCGACAGCACTCTTCTCCAACAGTGAATCATTTGTTGGGGCATCTGGATTGAGGTAAGATAGGTTAATTTCAGATTTGAAACAATCTGAATTCCATTGTTGCATTGAGAGGTTTATGATTTGAGGTGTTTATTTGGATGACAGTAACTTCCACCTTGCTCCAGTTATGGTTTCCGACAGTGAGCACTTTTTTGGTTGTGAATCAACAGAGAGGTCTCCAATTTGGGTGAGTTGTTAGAACTAAATTATGTTTAGCCTTAATCTAATTGATTATGAAATTGGTTGGTGTTGTCTAACGGATGGATTATTGGATTTAGTAATGGATTCATGTTTAACCTAACCTAAGGTGATTATAGAATGTTTAATCTAAGGTAGTTGTGGTTGGTTATGGATGAGTGATCAGTGGTGATTAATTTTGGGTTGGATTAATTGAGGTAGATAAATTATAGAAGTTGATTTTGGATGTTTAGTAGAGACGATACAATGGATTGATTAATAGATTATGGATTATACTTGGATTTAGAAGGAGTTGGATTAAAGATTATTTGGAGGATTAATCAGAGATCAAATTTGATTGGAGTTATCCTAATTGGGTTAGAGATTTTATTTAGCTATTTAATTCTTATGAATTTAGTTAAATAAAATATATATTGATTGATGCAGGACGTTGATATGGGGCGATCATCACGATGTGGGATTTTATTTTAGCAAGATCGATGGATAAAGACGGGTATTTCTTCCTTGACCTCTATGTAGATTTTCTTGAACTTAGTGCATGATTTTTATGTGATGGATTAGGTTGTTTTACCTTATATCATGCTTATTTGTTGCTTTCCTGCTTGATACTTATATTTGATCTTTGAGGTTTTTAGATATATCATATACAATCTTAACTCTTGATATCTACTCTGCTATGTTTATACATGTAGAGTATGTACTGTAGGAATTGTTGGGTTGTTTGAATTACCATGCTGATTGTGTATATGACGTAGATTGTACATAGGTTGATATGTGTCATAGAAGTCTCTTAGAAGATTGTCCATTTGTTTGTCGTGTATACATTTGTGGCGAGTGGTGATTAGAGGAGTTGTGTTGATTATATATTTGTGCACATACACATGTCTAATGTGTTTTTACTGGAGGATACATATTGATTGTATTTATGCTTTGTGTACATATGTTTCGTGGGATATGTGAAAATATCATGACGATTATATTCATGTTGTGGAGTACTTATGTGGTTTGGAAGTTGCATTGATGATGACAATGTCGGTATCATGATTATATATATCATATTCATCATTCATTGCATTTGACGATTATTGTCTCCCTTGTGGTTGAGAGGGTCGTCAGTTTTTTATAGCTATCCATTCGACCACTGATGGAGAGTAGTAGTTAGGAGTAGAGCTAGTCCGATCGCGCTTACTCAGCTGCTCAGTGATTTTACTCTGTTTGCCTTGACCACTCTGGAGTAGTGGGTCTTGAGGGTGCAGTAGTCAGATGACTTGAGTTGTGAATGGTCAGAGACTCTTAACTATGTAGTTAAATAACTACTTAGTGTATCGTTGCCTCAGTTGTTTTATAGTGATTACGTGCATGAGGCTTGTACGGTTTTATAATTTTAAACTGACCTGAGTAGGTGGCCAGGTTTTAAAATATATAAATATTTATTTTGTGCAAATCGACTTTTAATATTATTAATTAAGTGGTCACGTTTTAAAATATATAAATATTTAATTTTTATTAGTTAATATATATAAAGTATAGATATCTAATTTTATAACGGTTTAATATAACCATATATTAATTATAATATAAAATCATATATTATATTTTACATTTTGTATAATTAAAATAATTAATTATTTTAATTTTATTTAAGCTTCTTAAATTAATTATTATGCGAAATTATTTACATAATTAAATAGATCAATATTCATGATTGAACTCATCTATTTATGACAAATGACACAAGGACAAGATAGACTAATTTTAATAAAAATAATGTTAAATGGTTAGAATATAATCAGTTAAAATATATTTTATAAATTATTATTAAAAATATTTTAATAATATAATTTCTATATATTAATTATAAACATATATTATAATTTAATTTTAACAGGTCAAATTCTGATTACATAGATTTTCTATTTTAATAAAGGACAATTTTAACATTAATGATAGAGTATTGTCGTGCACCAATACTCACCATGTTGTGTAATGGGACAAGGCAAATCATTTCGGATGTCCCACATCTACGTAATTTAAATAAAGGACAACTTTAACATTAATAGTACATCATTAATTTGGATGTGCCAGTGCTTGACATACATCTATGTGATAAGGCAGATCATTTCGATGTCACACATCATGCATTCATTTCATTTTGACACACACAGATAATATTCACCTACCGTTAATCGAGCTGGATTGCCATTAATCTGTCATACATAAATGATGTTGTGGTTTATACTATTTTAATAAAAAAATTTGGCAGATTAAAACACGTGCTGTTACTAGCAGATAGCACATTCGTGTCGTCCGGAGAAATCTATAGCCTTATCTCATCTGACGGTAATCTAATCCGGACTATTACCCCCAATAGTCCGGACTACTACAATAAGAAAGAGTAATCGTAAATTTTCATGGCCGAAAACTCTCTACCTAAGGACTCCAAGAAAGGGAGGGTCATAGTCTTTAAGGAAGAGCCTCAGGAGAGTCTGAGGAGCAAGTGTCCTTCTCTTTAAGGGTACTCGAGGAGAAGCTACCTAAGAGGTACAAGCCCCCAGCTATTGAAGAGTATGACAGTAGCAAGGATCCGGAGGATCATCTCCGAAAGTTTCAGAACGTTGTTCTATTGTACCAGTATAGCAACATCATTAAGTGTCGAGTGTTCTTGAATACTCTGTCTGGCTTAGCATAGAAATGGCTTGATAGATTGTCGAACGGGTCAATCACCTGCTTCCATGACTTCAAGACTGTCTTCCATCGTCACTTCGCCAGCAGCAGAAAGTACCAAAAGATAGACCACTATCTCTTTGCCCTTAAGCAAGGGTTGTGCCAAGCCCTTGAGGAGTTATATCAAATGCTTTAACCAGGTGGCTCAGGACGTCCCATCCACTACCTCTGAAATATTGATGAGCGTCTTCTCTCACGAGCTGGTAGAAGGGGAGTTTTTTCGAGACCTCATCCGAGAGCCTGTGAGGAACTTCGATGAGATGCTAGGGAAGGCCGCCAGTTACATCAATGTAGAAGAAGCTCAGGCGGCTCGACAGAAAGTGGACAAGGTGTCTGCTCCCACCAACAAATCAGAGAAGAGGTCATCCTAACTACCAGCTCAGCCTCTTCCATGCGCCCGGGATGTGTGACCTCAATTCCCTCCCGGTCAGGATTCCAGGCCAGGCCCAACATGTGGTAGTTGTCCAAGCCCCAAGGTCTGGTCAGTGGGGGTTGCATTATTGCACTTACCATAGGTTACACACCCACGCCACTAGTGATTGCTTCCAGTTCGCCCGTGACTCTAGGCGCGCAATTGAGCTGGGTCTACCTCCACCTGAGATCGTGCCCAAGATCCAGAGGTTGTTGGAAGACCGACAGGCCAGAGTAGGCCAGTCTGGTAGACCCCTGCCTGGCTACACAGGATAAGGAAATCGACAGCCTTGTCACAACCAGGAGCTAGGAGAAGCCCGAGAAGAGGAGAACAGGGGAAACATGGTCATCCGAGAGATTGGCATGAACTTAGTGCATGGTTTTTATGTGATGGATTATGTTGTTTTACCTTATATCGTGCTCGTTTGTTGTTTTCCTGCTTGATACTTATGCTGGATCTTTGAGGTTTCTAGTTATATCATATACAGTCTCAACTCTTGATATCTACTTTGCTATGTTTATACGTATAGAGTATGTACTGTAGGGATTGTCGGATTGTTTAAATTACCATACTGATTGTGCATATGACGTGGATTGTACATAGGTTGATATGTGTCATAGAAGTCTCTTAGATGATTGTCCATTTGTTTTTTGTGTATACATTTATCGGGAGTGGTGATTGGAGGAGTTGTGTTGATTGTATATTTGTGTATATGCGCATGTCTGATGTGTTTTACTAGAGAATACATGTTGATTGTACTTATATTTTGTGTACACATGTTTGGTGGGATATGTGAAGATATTATGACGATTATATTCATGTTGTGGAGTACATATGTGGTTTGGAGATTGCATTGATGATGACAGTATCGGTATCATGATTATATATATATATATATCATATTCATCATTCATTGCATCTGACGATTATTGTCTCCCTTGTGGTTGAGAGAGTCATCAGTCTTTTATAGTTGTCCATTCGGCCACTGATGGAGAGTGGTAGCTAGGAGTGGAGCTAGTCCTGTCGTGCTTACTCAGCTGCTCAGTGTTTTTACTCTGTCAACCTCGACCACTCTGGAGTAGTGGATCTTGAGGGTACACTAGTCAGATAGCTTGAGTTGTGAGTGGTCAGGGACCCTTAGCTATGTAGTTAGATAACTACTTAGTGTATCGTCGCCTCAGTTGCTCTATAGAGGTTACGTGCATGAGGCTTGTACGGTTTGTCACGGACCCAAGCCTCTCGGCCATATCGGGGTTGTGGTGTCTAGAGAGGTGGTGGGGTGACCATATGGCATGCATGCACATTTTAACATATGATGCGCGGTGCATCTGTGGAAATATATTTGCATACACGCCTAGTAGTTATTAGTTGTATGTGATTGTGATATGTTGCACTTGTTTGAAATATGATTGTTGCATATGGTTGTCATGCTGCATACATGTAATTTATTTTACATGTATATGTAGTCGTATTTATATTGCACAGGTGTCACGAGTAGGTCCATTGCAGATCCGGTGAGTTTACTGATCATTGTACCATGTGTCGATTCCAGATTGAGAATGTATTTATCATTATGTTAGTTGTGGATCATGCAGTTTGTATGTCATCTATTATCGTTATACCATGTAGGATAGACTGGTATTGGTAGTTGTGTCTATTGGTTATGTCAGTATGAGCATGTTCTTTATTCCCTACTGAGACTGTATACTTTTGATCTCCATATTTATTTATGGACCATGCACTATATTGTCTATTACCCGCTGAGTAATCTATACTCACCACCGCATATATATCTTTATATTTTCAGGTAGCTTGTAGATGATGGTGTGTTGCTTGAAGTATCCTGTTTGTCGGGTCCTACATCACATCAGAAGACAGTTTTACTTTGTATTTGGTATTTCTTACTTTTGCTCTTTATTGTATTGGTATTGTATTTATGTTTTAGCCATGTGGCTATTCTATTGTTTCTGGTATTGTGTTGTGTATAAGTTGTGCTGACATGCATTGTATCTATTCGGTTTGTGTGGGCTTTCCTTCATTTTTCTTCTATGTTTTTAATACAGCCGTGTGGGCTACTTTATATATAACTGGGTGGTTATGATTGTTTTGTTCCAGCCGAGTGGGCTGTGATTATAACTACGTGGTTGTGCATATATTCCAGTCGTATGTGGTTGATGTATATTTTGTATGTATGTATGCTTCAGATTGTCACCTGTACAGGGGAGATGCTGCTGGATTTTTATCTGACAGAGACTCCTTTGGGGGCGTGACAGACAGTCTCCACATTCCACCAGAAGATCAAGTTCCTTATAGGAGACCAGATCAGGGAAGTCCAAGGTGAGCAATTGGTCTCTCGCAGGTGTTACATCGACATGGTGAAGGTGGAGGCGCGCAAAGCTCAGAGAACCCAGATGACAGTATCCACGTCATTCAAGAGGAGTATCTATTGAAGCAATCTAGGTGCCCTAGGTTTTGATGTTTGGGCAAAGGTTTAAGTTAGGTTTATTGTTGTATTTGATATGCATTGTGAGTGTGCAGGATATAGGTACAACAAGGAAAGCCCAAGTGTGATCTTGGTAAAGGAGGAAAGCCCAAGAATGAGTCTTGGCGGTATAAGTCCAAGCATGTAGTCTTGGCAACGTAAGTCCAAGTGTGACTTGGCAATGGATGAAGTCCCGGAGGTGAGGAGCCTCTTGGCAAAGGAAGACCCGACAATATAGGCAAGGCCGAAGGGAGCTCCAGAAGGCAAGACGTGAAGGATGGGGAGACATCCGAGAGACGCGAGGCTGATGGAGGAGGCTAGAAGGCTAGGTCTAGGTTGGTCGGGCGAGGACGAGTGCATGAGAGATTGTACTCGGAGTAAAATCCTAGTTTTAGGGTTTACTGTAGCGTCACGGTAGCAGTTACTGTAGCGTTACTGTAGCAGTTGACTGGTGCATGGACCAGTCGACTGATGCACTGTAGCAAAGAGCCGTTGGGCTGGCACCAGTCGACTGGTGCATGGACCAGTCGACTGGTAACGGGCAAATCAGGTTGTTGATTTGTTCCAAGCTCTATAAGAAGGAGCGTGGTATGGCCGGCCAAGGTGACGAAATTAAACTTAGTTAAAAGCCTAATTAGTAGTCACCAAAGGTGCTCAAGGTTCTCTTGTGTCCAAGTGTTCTTGGTTGGTATTGTGGTGAGGTTTCTCCACACACAAGGAGTTGCTTGAGTAGCCGGAGTTTGCCGGGGGTTAATCCACCGAAGGATCGGGATCGTCCACCTTACGGACAACCGTGGAGTAGGAGCAAGTTATCTCCGAACCACGTTACATTGACGTGCATTGGTTTGCATTTCCTTTCTTTGTCTTTAACTTTCATATTCGTATTTAGTTTCGTATTATTCCGCTGTGCAACTAACGAATACGTAGGAAGCCATCGATTTGGGTGAGACGCTATTCACCCCCCTCCAGCGGGCACATCGGTCCCAACAAGTGGTATCAAAGCGAGGGCGCTCTTCTACGGACTAACCACTAAGAGAGCAAGAAGCTAGAGGAAGAAGAAGATGGAGTCCGAAGGATCGCTTGGATGGGATATCCGAATTCCACCTCCGTATGACAAAGAAGACTTCAATTATTGGAGGAAGCGGTTGGAGACATGGTTCCAAATGGATTGGAACCAATGGGTTGTCTTGAGTGACCCATTTGAAACTCCTACGAACAAAAAGGGGAAGCCCCTCCGTCCTCGACATTGGACCGAGGAACAAAGGGAGCAAGGGGAGGTGGATAAGGAGGTAACAAAAATTTTGTTAAATCTATTACCTTCTAATATCATTGTGAGTGTAGGTGAATGCACAAGTGCATGTGATCTTTGAAAAAAGATCATTGCCTATCATGAAGACCCGTCACAATTCCAAGGAGTGGAAGAGCCCAAGGAGAACGGTTCATTGGTTCAAGAAGAGAAGGACCAATTGAATGTTGACACGATCTCAACATCCGAGGAGGAGAAGGAAGATGAGCAGGTATCATCCACATCATCAAGGGAGGAAGAAGTGGAACCGTCCACATCTTCAAGTGAAGAGGAAGAAGAGCAATCCAAGGAAGAGGAGATCTTGGAAGCTCAACCCTCCACCTCGACTACCAAGAAGAGCACAAAGGACCACATCAAATGCTTTGAGTGTGATAAGATGGGACACTACAAGAGTAGATGTCCTTCGCTCAAGAAGGTAAAGGAGGTAAACTCTAAACTCACTAAATTTAATTTAGAAACTAATGTGAGTTGTAGGAAGAAGAAGAAGAAGGAGAAGAAGCACATTAGGTGCTTTACATGTAGTGAGTGGGGTCACTACCACACAAAGTGCCCAAGGAAAGGAGAGGTCAAGAAATTGGTGCACTTGAAGAAGTGGGAGAAGAAGAGAGTTTCAAGGGTAAGGGAGGTAAACCCTAATTTGAATGCTAGTTCAAATTTAAATCGTTATAATGATATTTATCATGAAAATAGAATGCATGATAAACCTAAGGACAAATATATACCTCCTCATGCTAGATCTACCATACCTAAGGTTAGGAAGGTAGATAACTACTTAGGCAACAATTCTAAGGACTTTAGATATAAGCCTAAGGCTAGCAATGCTCATAGGAATCAACAAAAATCCAAATCTATGGATTTAGTAAGGGAAAACCAAGTCTTAAGGTCAAGACTTGATAACTTAGAGAGAACCTTAGCAAGAATGGAAAACTTGCTTAAGGGGCAAAGTGAGCACAACCTTGGAAAAGATAGACAAGAGTCATCCAATGGCTATAGAGGTTTGGGATACAAACCCAAAGCCAAGAAGGATGTGACTTCCTTTCATAGGGTTCCATATAGCTATGGAACCAAACATAGGACTAGTGGTCAAGTTAAAAGTACAAGGGAAGTTGTCCCTAAGAGTACTTTTGCAAAGATCAATGTGACTAAGACTTCTAAGAAGTCTAATAAAGTCACAAATAAGGTTACAAGGGGAGTTAGCCCTAGAAGTGACCTAGTGGAAGTGGCTAAGACTTCTAAAAAGCCTAGAAAGGTCCTTAGGAAGGTATCTAGGGAAGTCATCCATAGTGAGTACCTAGAGCATCTAAGGAGCACCAATAGGTTTTGGATTCCTAGGAGCATAGTCTCTACACCCTAGATGGGTTTAGAGAGTGTCAACTCCAATTGGAAGGGTAGTTAACCCAACCTTGATAAAAGTTGACACTTGTAAGCATTTTCAAGGTTATTGTTAACCTTTGAAAATGAAAAGGATTATTAAGTGTACTCTTTAAGAAGAGTAAATTGTGTCAAAAATTGAGAATTTGAGTTTAACTTAAATTGACACAAATATGAAAATACAAGGAATACAAGTTGGGATCTTGGTCTCCTTTTGAATGAGTTAAGGGAGATTTTTAACCTTAATCCAAAGTAATCACTATTTGGAAGAACAAAGTATGTCAAATCTTAAGAAATTGAAATACATGTAAATTGGCACACTTGAAAAGGATTAGAAATGGCTAGTTGAGATCTTAGCATGTTTTTAAAGGATTAAGAGCAAAATTAAGTCTCAATCTAAATGTTTGATCCTTAAAGAGAGTAATATGTGCCAAACAAATATTTGAGGATTGAATTCTTAATTTCAATTGGCACAAATAGAAAAGGGATAAAAGAAATGCCAAGTTGGGTTTTGACATTCTTTCAAGAGATAAGCAATCTAGGCTTAATTTTAAGGTTTTAGCTAAGGTTTAAGGATACTTAGATTATCTAGGTATATTTTATTTATGCTAAAATACCATGATTGATTGCATATTATATGTACATCATGTGTTGCATTCATTTTATTATGAAAAATATAAAAATATCATGTCATGTCATACATACATCATGTAGCTATAGCATGCTTTACTTTTGAAAATTACTTATTTTGATGTATGTCATTAATCATCATGTAGTATGTCAATTTCCTTATAATTAAGGATAAAAGACATTTATTATGTATGGAAGTGCCCCCAACAAGGGGGATCATATCAAGTGACATCCTAGATGGATGATCATGATTTTTACAATGCCTAGATAGAGATGCATGATCCCTTAGTTTAGGGCAAGACCAAATATACATCTCACAAAGAACTATAAGGTAACTTGTATGTGTTTTAATACACGTTAGATACAAGTGAGATGTTAAGATGGTGAACTAAACTCAAGATGTTGATCTAGTGCATCTTGTTGAGTTTTAGGTTCATCAAAACACATAGTTATGTGTCTTCCAATCATTGGGAAAGCTAATGTACAAGTCATGTGCATTGAGCCCAAAGAACGTGGTTGGATATTGGTTTTGAAAAAGATTTCAAAATACTTTTGAAAAACTTTAGTGAAGACTATCTTTTGATAGTAATCATCATTGGAAAGTTATTCACAAACTAGGAGAAAACATTGAAGTTTTCAAGAGTTTTCAAATTTGTGTCAATCTTTGAAAATAGGAAGTATTTTCATAGAAAACTATTTTTCCCTGATAAAGTATCCTAAATAATGTCTACATGAGTTTTCATGATGAAAACAAGTATGGATTGGCTAAGAAAAATCAAAGTGAAGTTTTGGTTGAGGTTTAGTTTCATTATTAAATTTTGAACCTCAAAACTTTGAGTTTTGATTTTCCTAATTATTTAGAAATCCCAAGTCATTGTTGGTGCAATGATAGAAATTTGACCATATTTTTAGGGGGAGTTACTCTTTGAAAATATAAAAATCTTTTCAAAGATCAAAAGGAGGTCAAGTGTTAAGATAGCCCATGATATTGGTATGGGAGGTGTTACCAAGAACAAGGGAGAGTTATCCAAGGCCAATAAGAAGAAATATGTTAGGGTAGCATATAATTATGGCAAGGATGAGGTGTCCAAGGTTAAGGACAAGAAGAAATTAACCAAAGACAAGGTGTCTAAGGTTAAGAAGGTGAATTTAGTAGGTCAAGTGTCACCCGAGGTGCACCGAAGTGGCCTAGCCATAGTGGATGAGTCACCAAGGGAGGTGACTAAGGTTAAGATTCCTAATGTTAGGAAGAGCCTCTGGGACCCATGGTAGATGGGTTATCAAATGTGTCAAGTGGTTATGAGACATACTTAAGCCTCTAACCTATTGGGTTGGCACAATTGGGATGTGATTCGTGCATGGAAATATGAATTGGATTCATATTGCATGAAAATTAGTTTTTGATGTATATATGCCATATAAAATAATGCTAGGGATACATTATGATTTAGTATGGGTAGATACATCAAGAGGAAGCCAAAACTAGGACTTTAGATCAAGGTTCAATTGAACCATGTAGCTAGTTTTAGATTTTGTGTCAATCTTGTGATTGGTGATAGATACATTTTGTAATGTATTTTTCCCAAGTAGACAAGGGTACAATAGACCTCTCCACAAAATTTGGGGATTTTTGGAGGTCTAGGGAATTTCTGGTACATTTCTGAAGTTGGCTTGAAAAGGTTGATTTTTACAGAAATAGGGTGTCAGTCGACTGGTGCAGATACTAGTCAACTGGTAACAGTGTTTTTGAGCACAGAATGCTTATGTAAGCTCATTTTGTCGATACCAGTCGATTGATAACAGTAGATTTTGACCACAGAATGCTGCTGTAAGGTTCTGTCGAAGGGGGCAGTCGACTAGTACCTAGTTCAGTCGACTGATACCAACCTAAAAGTGTTTTTCACCGTTGTTCTTGACCATGTCAACTCGTTTAAATATATGAGATCCATGGAGGATAAATACATGAGTTTAGGGTCAATTTGGATGACATGTTTTCAACAATTGGGATATTGTTGGAGCTCTTTTTGATGTATGGCAAAGGGGGAGAAGTTTAGGTTTAAGTGGGAAACCTATACACCTTTGCAAGAAATCCTAGCTCGAGGGGGAGCTTAAGTGAAGGGGGAGCGATTGTTTAGGCAAAGGGGGAGAAGTTTACCTTTGCGGGAAATCCTAGCTCAAGAGAGAGCTTAGGTGAAGGGGGAGCCTAGGGATTTAGGTTCCATTATTTATGCATGAGTTAATTTGCATATTTATTTGCATATGTATTGCATTTATGTTTCCCTAACTTAAAAAGGTTGTCAAACATAAAAAAGGGGGAGATTGTTGAAGCAATATAGGTGCCCTAGGTTTTGATGTTTGGGCAAATGTTTAAGTTAGGTTTATTGTTGTATTTGATATGCATTGTGAGTGTGCAGGATATAGGTACAACAAGGAAAGCCCAAGTGTGATCTTGGTAAAGGAGGAAAGCCCAAGAATGAGTCTTGGTGGTGTAAGTCCAAGCATGTAGTCTTGGCAACGTAAGTCCAAGTGTGACTTGGCAATGGATGAACTCCCGGAGGTGAGGAGCCTCTTGGCAAAGAAAGACCCGACAATATAGACAAGGTCGAAGGAAGCTCCAGAAGGCAAGACGTGAAGGATGGGGAGACATCCGAGGGACGCGAGGCAGATGGAGGAGGCTAGAAGGCTAGGTCTAGGTTGGTCGAGCGAGGACGAGTGCATGAGAGATTGTACTCGGAGTAAAATCCTAATTTTAGGATTTTACTGTAGCGTTACTGTAGCGTTACTGTAGCAGTCGACTGATGCATGGACCAGTCGACTGATGCACTGTAGTAGAGAGCCGTTGAGAGAGCCATTGGGCTGGCACCAGTCGACTGGTGCATGGACCAGTCGACTGGTAACGAGCAAATCAGGTTGCTGACTTGTTCCAAGCTCTATAAGAAGGAGTTTGGTATGGCCGGCCAAGGTGACGAAATTAGACTTGGTTAAAGCCTAATTAGTAGTCACCAAACGTGCTCAAGGTTCTCTTGTGTCCAAGTGTTCTTGGTTGGTGTTGTGGTGAGGTTTCTCCACACACAAGGAGTTGCTTGAGTAGCCGGAGTTTGCCGGGGGTTAATCCACCGAAGGATCGGGATCGTCCACCTTACGGACAGCCGTGGAGTAGAAGCAAGTTATCTCCGAACCACGTTACATTGACGTGCATTGGTTTGCATTTCCTTTCTTTGTCTTTAACTTTCATATTCGTATTTAGTTTCGTATTGTTCCGCTGTGCAACTAACGAATACGTAGGAAGCTATCGATTTGGATGAGACGCTATTCACCCCCCTCTAGCGGGCACATCGGTCCCAACAGTATCTGCCCATAACAGAGGAGTCCATCCCTTGAGAGGAGGTCCAGCTCTATCCCGAGTGTCCGGAAAGCCTCACTTGCATATCGAGCAACCTCCCTATCGAGATCAAGACAAACCTGGTTCAATGCTTGACGCGCAATAGGGACGTCTTCGCTTAGTCCCCTGCAAAGCTACTCGGAGTCAGGCCTGAGGTAGCTGAGCATAAGCTAATCTTTTGCCTGATTCTCGGCCAGTCAAGTAGAAGAAGTTGAACTTCTCGGCCGAGCAAAATAAGATCATCCGAGTTGAGGTGGACCAGCTCTTGAAAGCAGGACATATTAGAGAAGTGAAATTCTCACTCTGACTTTCTAATATGGTCTTGGTGTTTAAGCCCAATAATAAGTGGAGAGTCTGCATCGACTTCTGAGACCTCAATCGCGTCAGTCCCAAGGACTGCTACCCGCTGCCCAGGATTGATCAGATGGTAGACTCAACCTCGGGTTGTGAAAGGATTTGCATGCTCGACGCTTACCAAGGGTACCACCGGTTGGAACCCCAAGGTTATTTTGATGTGATCAAATAAGTTAAGTTAGGTTCTATGGTATTTTAACCTTGTGTCCAAGTGTGCAGGAGCTTAGGAGCACAGGAAGTCGAGCAAAAGATGCAACTAGCGAGAAGGACGACACGGGAGAGAGTCAACAGGCTCGGTGTGTCTGAGAGACGAGGTGCTGCGGAAGAATACACCGGCAGACGAGAAGGAGGCGCGCGGCGTTTCTGAGAGACGAGAAGCCGGAGCGGAAGGTTGCTCGAGAAGGCTGGAAATTGGGTTCAGGTGAGCCCTATTCCGGATGGCCAAGATCACCCAAGCGAGCAAAGCCAGAGCGGAAGACCCAAACCGAGGTGAGTAGAACAGGAACAGAGGGTCCGGATCGAAAAAGTCAACATGGTTGACTTTAAAGGTCCAGGCGCTCGGAACCCTTTTGGGCGCCCAGAACCTCAACTTTATCAGGATCAATGTGTATGTTGACCGACGCATCGGGGATAGAATTCTATCCCACTCTAGGCGCCTGGAACACTTCCATGCGTCTCGACCAAGGCTATAAATACAACCTTGGTCCAGAAGCTAGAAATCAACAAGCATTTCTCGCATACAACACTTGTACATGCTCTAGTTGTCTTTTAGCTTCTCATTTTCTATACTTCTCCGCCTGAAGGAGATACTTAGTGCGATCCATTTCCTTGGATTAACAATCTCCCCGGTTGTAACCAAGTATAAGTTGTGAGCCTTGTCTTTTAGTTTATTTTCTTTATTTTCATACTATGCAAGTGTTCTTTTAAGTCCAAGAAGGGTATTATTTTAATTTTGTGCAGGGTCATTCAACCCCCCTTCTAGCTGGTTCAACGGTCTCTGAACACCACCAAATCCCTCTGGCACAGGAAGATCAAGAGGAGGTCAATTTCATCACTGCAGATGGTACTTTCTGTTACACCGTCATGCCTTTTGGATTACGAAATGCAGGAGCTACCTATCAAAGGATGATGGATAAGATATTCCGTGAGCAGATAGGACGGAACTTGGAGGTTTATGTGGACGACATCCTCATCAAATCCACTCTGACTATAAATTTGATCTCTAACATAGAGGAGACTTGTTGCATGCTACGACAATATGGGTTGAAGTTGAACCCATTGAAGTGCTTGTTTAGAGCTCGGGGAGGGAAGTTCTTGGGATACCTCCTTACCGAGTGGGGAATTGAGGCTAATCTAGAGAAGGTACAAGTACTTCGAGATATGAAAGCGCCTCAAAACCTGAAGGAAGCTCAGAAGATGGTGGGTAGAATAACTGCACTGTCCATATTCATATCTCAGTCTACAGATCGAGCACTGCCCTTCTTTAGGGTGCTCAGGAGAGCGGCCAAATTTCAATGGGATGAAAAATGCGACCGAGTCTTCGAAGAGTTGAAAAAGCACTTAGGAACCTTGCCCTCATTATTTAACACTATTGTAAGAGAGCCGCTCTGGGTTTATCTGTCAGTCACTCCTGAGGTCGTGGGGGCAGTGCTGGTAAAAGAGTAAGATGATGTATAGTGGTCAGTGTACTTCTTCAGCCACTTATTGAAAGGGGTCGAATCCCGATACACGACCCTGGAGAAATTGGTTTATGAATTGGTACTCATGACTCACCACTTAAGACCTTACTTCTTGGCACACCCATCATAGTCTTAACCAACGACACCATGGGGAAAATTCTTACTAAAGTGGAGGAAGCAGGCCGTCTCATCAAATAGGAAACTGAGTTAGAAGAATATGACATATAGTACCAGCCCCGAACGGTAGTTAAAGTGCAAGCCCTAGTAGATTTTTTGATGTAAGTTCATCAACCCAATTCCAAAAAAACTTAGAGGATCTATGTGGATGGGTAGTCCACCCAGCAAGGAAGTGAAATGGGGATACTCCTGATATCCCCCTAGGAAGATATCCTACAACTGGCCGTAAGGTTAAATTTCATAGCAACTAATAATGAAGTGGAGTATGAGGCACTATTGGCAGGGTTGCAGGCAGCTCAGAATGTCGGAGCCACTCGGGTAGTCATTTATTCAGATTCTTAGCTTGTGACTCAGCAAGTAATGGGTAACTTTAAGGTTAACAGTGACAAGCTGCAGCTACACTGGGAAGCATATGAGAAAATGAAAGAAGGTTTCAAGGAAGTAACCGTGACTAAGATTCCGAAAACAGATAACCAAAGGGTTGACGAACTAGCTAAAATGGCCAACTTTTTGACCACTTGGGTATTGGACAGGTCTATAGCTCAAACCTTCTTAGTAGCTCAGATAGACCTACAGAACAATATCAAGGAACAGGTCGACTGGAGAGCCCTAATGATCATTTATCTTTAGCGGGGTGTCTTACCTGTTGATCTAGAAGAAGTCAGGCTGATCGGGGAAAAGAGCTTATGTATATACCCTGATAGGAGGCCAACTGTACAAGCAAGCATTCTCCAGACCGCTGCTCAAATGCTTAGGAGCGGAGGAGGTCGAGTATGCTTTGCAAGAAGTACATCAAGGGTGTTGTGGTAACCACATTAGAGGAAGGACACTGGCTCGAAAAATATTATTGGCCGGGTATTTCTAGCCCACTCTATAGAAAGATGCTCAACGATTGGTAAATACTTGTTTATCTTGCCAAAAGCATCAAAATCTGACCCATCGGCCGACCGACACTTTTAAAACTTCAATAGTCTTATGCCCCTTTGATCAACGAGCATGGACATTGTGGGACCATTCCCCATGGCACCAGGCCAGAAACGATTCTTACTCGTAGCAGTAGAATACTTTTCCAAATGGATGGAAGCAGAAGCTCTGGCCAAGATTACCGAGGGGGCCATTAGTCAATTTCTGTGAAAGAACATCTTATGCCGATTTGGAATACCGCACAAGCTGGTCTCAGACAATGGAAGGCAATTCCAAGGGCGTAAAATCTAGGAGTGGCCTCAAGGATTTGGAATAGCCCAGGCCTTCACATCCGTGGCTTACCCTCAAAGTAATGGGCAGACAGAGGTCACCAACAGAGAGATAGTTCAGGGGTTGAGGGTCAAGATGGATCATGTAGGCGGTGATTGGGTGGAAGAGCTGCCTAGCATCCTCTCGGCATACCGCACGACTCCACTAGAAAGCACTAGGCTCATCCCGTTTCACCTGGTCTACGGTAGTGAAGCAATTGTGCCCATAGAGGTCAGGGTGCCATCTGTTAGAAGGTTGTTGGATGATGAGGAGAACACTGAGCGACGACTTTTAGAACTGGACTTTATCAGTGAAACTGGACAGCAAGCAGTTGCCTGGTTAACTGCCTATAGGCAGTGGATGCGTCAGAATTAAGATAGGAGGGTGATTCCGAGGTTCTTCAGAGAAGGAGACTTAATATGGAAAAGGACAAAGCCTGTAGGAGAGGTAACCAAATTAGCACCTTAGTGGGATGACCCATATAGAATTGTTAAGAGGTTAGCATCAGGTGCCTACTACTTGCAGGATCCTCGGGGTAGGAGGTTAGACCGCCCTTGGAGTGTTAACTACCTCCAGCCCTACCATACTTGAGTGAGTCATTCCTTTATAAGATTTGAGATTAGGATAACATGGCTAGTCGGGCATGAAATACTCGGCCAAGGTAACTCAGTTTGGAACACTCATGAATCTTTTTTAAGACCTGCTCAGGTCCCAGTGCTAAGCCTAAAACAACACGAGTTCCACTTAATAGGGACTAGAGACTAAGGAAAGGGCATAAAATCTAAAGGGAAGATAGTAAGAGGAATAGTAGAAATTAACTTTTATAAATACAATGGGTAGATGTTCATGCACAATAAGAAGGGTTATTCAAATTTTGAGAACACATCATCGGACAACTCTCTGAGGATCCGGCGATGATCCAAGAAGTCCTTGGGAGGATAGGGAGACAGATAGCCTCCCTCCTTGAGTTGCAGAGTGTTCCTATCGCCCCGTAAGCCACAAACCTGACAAAGGTGATTCCCCACTTGCGAGCCAAATTTCGGAGGGCGTAAATATTCTTCCCGGCTTGCACGGAGACGATCGTTCTTCCCTTCCTTATAAGTCTTTAAAGCAATAACAGAGTTAAATAAGGTAGACTGAGCCTGAGACATCTTTGTCTGCAAGGAGCCTAGCTCTATTGTCTGAGACTCCAGATTACTTCTCTGGTCCATAAGAAGCATGTCTTTGGATTGTAGCTCTTGAGTCAGGCAATTCATCTCTTTGTTGTTGTACGTTGAGTCAGTTCTGACTGAACTTCTTAACACTTAGTCTCGGATGACTTTAGGAGATCTTCAAGTCTACTCTTATCATCTCGGAGACGACCGATCTCTAGTTGGACTTCTCCCAGTGTTTGTTCCTGGGAGGCGTTCACCTTCCTTAAGGTCGCCATCTCTACCTTTAGTTAGGACATGACTGAGGCAGGGTCAGATATGTGAGATTCTAGGTCGGCCACAGTATCCTTTAAAATTTTATTTTGCTGATATAAGAAGGAGAATGTCTGACTCAATACTATGGACTCAGCAAAAGCTTGTGCAGGTAAGCAAGTAGTTAGAGTAAAGAAAAGGGAGGTGATAAGGGAGAGTGAAAGTCTACCACGGCATATCCTTCAGAGAACCGATCTAGTTGAGCAGGCAGAGGGAGAGTATGCATTTGTTGCAGGCCCTCCTCCCAATGGGTCGCTAATTGACCCCTCAGTGTGAGACGACTAGTTTTGGCATTTGATTGATGGTGCAAGCCTCATTCCGATGGTTTAGTGGCTCGATAATGATTATAGCTAGAGGGCTGCTATTGTGACGGTCCATCAGTGGTCTCACGAGAGGGAGGATGAGTCATGGCTCAACAGTGGTTGGGAGGTGCAGAGGTAGATAGTTGGGAGGAAGAAGGTCCAGACTAGGTAGTAGGGGTAGCTTGAGACACTGGCATATGAGGCCCCTTGGTGGAGGAAGAAGGCTCGGGTGAGACATTCGGTGTAGCTTGGGATGCTGGAGCAGAGGGCAACTCTATGATAATTTCTTCTTTAATGACTTGAGCCTTCCCTCGCTCAGCTCCGACCTTGGCTCTGGGCGGCATAATAGGGTTGTTCGGGAGTTGGGGATCAGGAACGGAAGTAGAGGTTAGTTGGGATGGTGGAGCAGCAGTCTGAGCCCCGGATGCTAAACCAAGTCTCATAGGTCTGCGCCTAGACCATCGCGAAAGCGGCTGCTCGTCCAAGTCTAATTCCCCTAATGGAGTCAAAGGCTGACGGGCAAGGGGAACTGGAGGAGTGCGCCTCACGGGCTCAGCAATAGAGCGGGCATGCGAGGCCGCCCGGGCGACCGGACAAGCAACATTTGGGGCTACCGCCTCGAGGGCAGGTGGAGCCAAATGCGAGAGGCCTCGCCTGTCTAGAATTATACGACCTCGATGGTTTATTTCTCTGTCGCTCAGGAGAATAGGCCTAGTCACAGAGGCTCGGGTCAGCGTATTTGCTGTAAAAAGAGTGCTAGAATCGGAATTGAATAACAAAGGCAAGTCAGGGCAGGATAACCCTTATCCAGAGAGCGTGGCAGCTCTAAGGGGATGCGGCTCAACCAGAATAGAAACTGCGTGTCCTCGATCAGTAGTAGGAGCAAATCCAAATGCCAACCTACCAGTTAGGGCGCTGAAGGAAGAGTTGATCGCCACTGGGTAGGTCACTCCGGGGCAAGGGGAAAACGCAGGAAAAAAAAATTTCCTTCCAGTCTAATTCTGAGGAGGGGAGGGGAGCAAAGAAGGTGGCGCGATACGGGTTTGAAGATGAAAAAGGCCCTCACTATGATGATGAGGAGTAAAAAAGTAGTGGAACAGACGAGGAGACCGGGGTACGTCGCACACTTCACAGAGTAGGACGAATCCACACAAGATCCTCGTGGAATTGGGGGTGAGTTGGCCAAGAGGAATTCAAAAGTAATTATTCACTTCAGAAAAAAAAAAAAAAAAGGTGGATAAGAAGACAGAGGCCGACAACAAATTGTTCTTTGAAAAAGTCACATACCCCGCCGGAGGGGAGGAGACCCTGTGAACCTCAGAGGGTATAATGATATGTATAGCCACGAGGATTTCATAAGAGAAGCGGAGATCATCTAGATCCATGCCGGTGAAGGTTGAAACTCCGAGAGTGTAAGTAGGCGCAGGGGAATCCATGAGAGGGTGCAAACATGAAATAAAGGAGGCAGAGCGCCAGAGGTAGCAGAAGCAAGATAAAGACTGAAGCTAGAGGCAAGAGGCTCCGGGGAAAGGTAGGAGGAGGATATTTGTAGCTGTTAAGGGGAGAATAGAGGGCCTCGACATCGGCGCCAATCCTACGATCGGTATACTAGAAAGAGGATATTATTCGTGCGCACTATAATAAGGGTGGTTGTTCGATTGCCCCCAAGAACCTTGCCAGAAAAGTCTTGTCAGAAAAGGCCGCAGCCAAAGACACGTGGAAACACTCGACTGGACGCCTTTATGATCTCATAAGTGGACTAAGCTCTGATAGTTCCAATATGGGTGATAGTTCCAATATGGGCAGATGGTAAGACCCAGCAACCATGACTTACCGCAGTGATTCAGGGCCAGTCGAGTAGCTCTATCAGTTAACCTGGTTGGGCTAACCTGATTAGGGAAATAGAGTGGGAAAGGGGAAGCAGTGCCTGATCAGGGCAATGACCCTGAATAAGGCCCTCTCAGGTAATAAGCTATCCAGTCTTTTCATGCAAGTTGGTAGCACTCCACCAATTTACAAAATCATAGAAGGGGCCAGGAGGCTTAATGGGACTCTGTAGTATATGAACATCACACCACACACGAACAACAAGTTCATTGGCACAAAATTTCACAATATAGAGCACTCACTGGTATCAAGAAATTTGAAGTCTTACTTGTCTTATGTTACTACAAGTGGACTGGTATCAGTCAAAAGAGGGAAAAGCTTCATCAGGAAGCTCCTTGAGAAGGCGAGTCCGGTCTAAGAAGCCGTCAGGAGGGGTTGATCGGAGAAAGCCTTTCTTGTAGAGCTGTAGCAGGGCCCACACCGCCATAGTAGATCATCCGGTCAATGAGACTACCTATCTTAACCCCAAATTCTTTAGAAGCAATGAAGGTGGCCTTGTAAGCTTCCAGACGAGCAGCCTCGCCGGCTTGATAGTCTGTCAGCTCGCTCTTGGCCTTGTCAACATCAACTCGGAGCATAGCTAGCTCTTGATGTGTCATGGTGGCCTCATCCCGGCCCTTAGAGAGGTCCACCTGAAGGGTAGCCTTGGCTAACTCCCACTGCTTTTGGAGGGCAACTTCTTGATCCACATTAGCAGGCAGATCTGCCTTTTCTGTTGCCAGGTCCCTCTCTAGCAAGTTATAGGCCCCTTGGAGCTCCTACAGCTTTGAAGAAAGAGTGGCGACCTCTATTTCCCTCTCCTCTAGGTCCGCTAGGATTTGGATGCGTCTCAGCTCCTCAGATTTCAGTTTGGCAGAGCTGGTCTTCAAGGCGGCCTCCAAAGATCACACCTTTGCAAGCTCCGCACGAGATAGGTCCTGGGCAGCTCAAGTTCTATCCTCCGTCTCTTGCAAATGGGATTGGACCGGGCTCTCTAGGGTTGTTAGATCGATAGCCTGACCTGCAACCGAAGGAGATGTCAGCTCCTGAAGTCGACCTCGAAGTGCCTCGTTTTCCCGATGAAGACTGGCCACATATTGGGCAAGGCTCATCCCCATGATAGAAGTCTATAAAAAAACGACGGTATTATTAGTGATAGAAGGGCATGAGGAAGAATCAAGTAAAACTTACCTCCACTAGACGTTGGGAGAATAGGTCAGCCAGGTCCAGTGGAAGACATTCCAAAATATGGTCGGCGGAGGCTTTCCAAGAGTCGACCAGAGCACTGTGATGTTGCACCTGACCGCGAAGGGGGGAAGAGCTCGAGGGGGCTGGATCTAACACCTGAAGGGACAGTAGTTGAAAGGAGGAGGAGAAGATATACCGTCCCTTGGATCGTTCCTTGGTGCGAGCTAGAGGCGCCATAACCGCAGGGGATGGGTGGCTCAAAGACGGAAGAAAGGGAGTCGTGGAGTCTCTGGGTTGATCTTACACTCAGGGGACAGTATGTTCCTGGGTGGGGACTTGGACAGGAGGAGAAGACGCAGCCTCTATGGTAAAGGAAGGGTTTGCCGGGGCGAGGGTTGTTGCCTTAGAAGAGGCTTGCAAAATGGGAGGCCTAGACAGAGAGGATTGGACTGAAGGAATAACACACTTCCTCTTACACTGAAGTCGTAAACGCTTCTCAGGAGCGGGAGAAGGAGCCCTCTCACTAGCAGTTGCCTCAGTGGGGAGGGGTTCGGTTCTGGGGCTCTCAGGGTCCCCCGATTGATGAGAAGAAGCCTTTGCGGAAGCACGGGCCTAGGGGACTTCCTGACCCACCAAAATCTCTTGGCCCAGCTGCCGCAGGATAGCATTGGAAAACTTAGAAGAGTCAAGGGCGTAAGCTCGAAACATAGCAGCTTCTGCAAAACAAAGGGAAAATACCTCAGTTAGTGAAGACTTGAAAGGGAGAGATCTTGAATCTTACCAAAAGGAGCGCTCAAAGGTGTCTGGATAGGGCTGAGCCCGAAAGTGTATAGCACACTCTCTCATGACAAAAAGGGAAGCTAAAGTTGCACTCCCTTCAATTTTTCAGAAGCCGTGAGACAGTCTGGGTGATGCTGATGATCACTCAGTTCGGAGGGGGTGGGTACAGTGTGACGTCATTCTATAGGCCAAGACACAGATCCAGGCAATTGGAAGAAGAATCGAGACTTCCTTCCCTTATTGGAGGTAGGCATTCCTTCAAAGAACTTGTATCTGACCCTTGATTGCACCATGAAGACACCCGGTTCAAAGCATTTGAGAGCATAGAAATGGTGAAAAAGCTAGGGAGTCAAAGGGATCCAATACAAGTGACACATAATCACCATTTTGCACATAGCGTGGAAGGCGTTAGGGGCGAATTGCGAAAGGGGAATTCCAAAATACCGGTTTAAAGAAGAAAAGAAGGTAGGAATAGGAAAGCGAAGGCCGCTGAGAAGCTGGTCTTTGAAGAAAGTCAGGTAGCCGGCAGGAGGAGGATAATGATGATCATCAGGCCCCGAAGGGTGAAGCTTGTAAGCATCGAAAAGCTGCTATCCAAATAGCCCTAAGGTCACTTCTATCCAAATCGGAGCGAAAATATGTGTACCAGGGTGTTACCATCTCAATGACCATGGCATAGTTAACAGAGGGGGGAGAGGAAGAGGAAGCAGAAGTACTTACAGAAGGGACACATGAAGGGGAAGCGAGGGAGCAAAGGCGGATAAAGAAGAAAGGATCCGAAGGAAGACGAAGCACTGATGATTAATGGTGGACGACCTTTATGGTTTTTAAATCAAAACCCTTAGGTTTATGAGCCAGACAACTGAAATGGCGAGGCGCACGTCAGTAGTCAGATCCCGAGGAGACGCATCCTGGAGTCGCATGCAAAACATGCATCAGACATAATGAGAAAGTTCATGGGACACGTGTCCATTCCCTAGGAAGTGGCATTTATGATGGAAGTGATAGAAAAATCATGAAAGGGATATACGAAGAGGAGTACCTTACCTCGGGAAGACTCCGCCTCGAGGATCAAAAAGTCCAGGCGACAGCCTCGGGAAAGGGAGTAAAAGACAACGGGAAACATTGATTGAAATTTGACACCTCCACCCATTCTCGAAAGCAGAGTAAAGTTCGAATTTGATTAAAGCCCTATCTTTGTGATCGCAAGAACATGTGGTTGAGTCCACTAGCCCAACTCCTTCCAAGCCACAAGTGATGTCCTTCTAGACCAGTTCTCGATCGGGTTCCAGATCAATGCCCGATCATGTTTCCAGATCAATGTCCGATCAAGTTTTCAGATCAATTCTTAGTCAAGCCGCCAGATCAATTCCTAGTTAGGCCGCCAGATCAATTCCTGGTCAGACCTCCAGAGCACTTCCCGCTCAGGCCTCTAGCCTGGTCAGGCTTTCAGAGCTCTTCCTGGTCAGGCCTCCAAAGCACTTCCCGGTTAGGCCTCCAGAGCACTTCCCGCTCAAGCCTAGAGCACTTCCGAGTTAGGCCTCCAGATCACTTCTTGGTCAGATCTTCGGTCCATGGGTAGTTCATGATTTCAGACTCTCACCCCAACACAAGTTATAAGTAAGCATGCTCTCACGCTTCTAAACTCTCACCCCAACGCTAGTATGCTCTCACGCTTCCAGACTCTCATCCCAGAGCGAGTTATAAGTGAGCATGCTCTCACGCCTCCAGACTCTCTCCCCAGCACCTCCAGACTCTCTCCCCAGCGTGAGTATAAGTGAGCATGCTCTCACGCTTCCAAACTCTCGCCCCAGAGCGAGTTTTAAGTGAGCATGCTCTTACGCCTCCAGACTCTCGCCCCAGCGCGAGTTATAAGTGAGCTTGTTCTCACGACCAACGACCTCTCGGTCGGGATTCCAGACTCTCGCCCCAGCGCGAGTTATAAGTGAGCATGCTCTCATGCTTCCAAACTCTCGCCCTATAAATGAGCATGCTCTCACGCCTCCAGACTCTCGCCGCAGTGCAAGTTATAAGTGAGCTTGCTGTCAAGACCAACGACCTCTCGGTTGGGATTCCAGACTCCCGCCCCAGCGTGAGTTATAAGTGAGCATGCTCTCACGCTTCCAGACTCTCGCCCCCAGCGCGAGTTATAAGTGAGCTTGCTCTCACGACCAACGACCTCTCGGTCAGGACTCCAGACTCATGCCTTAGCGCAAGTTTATTAGTCAATCTTTCTATCTGTTCACCCCTGAGCAAATTATCAGCAAGCAGAACTTCCGTTAAATACCCCGAGGTTGTGTAAATGTAACGCCCGAAAATTCTCAAACTTGCATTAGAATTATTCTGTGATTTTTCTGGAATTTTTAGATATTTTTCCGGAATTTTCCGAGTAGCGGAAGTAGCAAAAGTAATTAGAAGAATAAAAAGGCTTAAGCGGGAATCGAACCCGGGACCTCTCGGGTCCGCTAAACCTTTAGTTAGCCTTAGTAACCGGTGAACCCAGCAGGACCGTGCTGAAAGAAAGAGGAACCAATTATATTTATATTAGAGTTGGGTTCAAAAATCCACTTAATATAAATTAAGAACTTAAGTTGGGTTTGGTTTAATTTGGTTCGGCAGCCTCTCCTCACAAAAACCTCACGCCACCTTCTTTTCTCCAAAACCTCACCGCCGCCCATACCTCTCCCTCTCCTTCTCTCGGTGCCCTAGCCCAAGGTCCCTAGGTTCATCTTCCGGCGACGACTCCAACATGAAAGAGGTTCTTCTCCGCGAGAGGAACGCGAAGACGTGATCGGATCGTCGAGAAGGTCATCTCCACCGGAATTCTAGCGAATAGAATCGTAAGAAATTACGAACAGGAGGTAAGAAACCCCTCACCTGCAGTATAATAGCTCCGTTTGGTTTCCTACGCATTAGTTTTAGCTATATGCAGGTTTTTCGGCACATAGGGTGTGTTTAAACCCTCCTCGAGGATTAGGGATCTAGTTGAGCACCTCTAGACGGGCCGGACACGTTGTTCTCCTTTAGTTGGAGATTCTAGACGTTGTCGGGTGCCTAGAGGTGATCTCCCTATTAGAGGAGAGAGTTGGAGCACACCAAGTGTTCGGTAAAATGTTAGTGTAGCTAAATACCACCTCAGTTATGTTTAATAGCTCAGTTAAATGCATTAGAAGCATTTAAAACAGCACATTAGTTTAGTTCAATTTTATGGGACTACGGTCCAATGGGTGGGCTCCCACAGTCGCCTCTAGGTTCAGATAACCTAGCTCTAGGTTCAGATAACCTAGAAACAGCAAGTTAAAACAGTTAGCTATATTCAGTATTTTATTTTCAGTGGCACTGTATTGGATCAGATATCCATTGGGTTGGACTCCCACAGTCGTCCCTAGGTTTAGATAACCTAGTTAACCCTACTAAATTCGGGACTTGCAAACCCGGGTCTAGTTAGGGATGCGCGCACAGCAAGTATAGTTGCCGGGCCCAAACAGCATGATTATTATTTTCACTTATTATGAAATAGTTTTCAAAACTCAAAATTAGTTATGTTAGTTGAGTTTGAATTCAGTACCAGTTTAGCTTCAGTTTAGCTCTTCCTTGCTTATACATTATGATAGCTCACGTTCAGTTCTAGATTGCGATGCTTGTATGATCATATGCCATGTTTATATGTTTAGCTTAGTCAGTTTCTTTCAAATAGCATGCTTTAAAAATCATATTGCATCGTTGCATGTTTTTGTGAGGTAGATGGTTTCTTACTAAGCTTGTTAGCTTACAGATACTACTTTTCTTATACTGCAGATAAAGGTAAAGGAAAAGTGGACTAGCAGTGGAGGCTGGAGGTCAATGCAGATCAAGATGTGTGTGGAAGGAACTGGAATAAAAGATCCTCTAGAGATTTAGCATTTACTTTAGCACTTTGCAGTTATTGGTTTCAGTTTACATGTTTTATACACTTTTGAACATTAGCAAATTTTAAACAATTAGAACTTTTAGAAATCTCTACGTTCATGCACTTTAAGTTGTTAAAATGCATGTTAGCGAGTAAAATGCCATGAACCAGTAAACCTTGCTTTAGCTTAAGTTTAGAATAGTTACTACATGTTATTAGAATAGTTTATCATGCATTAGATAGTTGTTATATGGTATTTTGGCACACCAGAGTGCTGAAATCAGAGTCCCCGGGCGAAATCAGACTCTGATCGGTCTCCAGACCGATCAGAGCCTGGGCAGTGCCACTGGATCGGTCAGCCGACCGATCCAGACAGATGCAGTACGCTACTGTATCCTCCTGATCGGTCAGCCGACCGATCCAGCGCGATACAGTAGCGTTCCAGGGGATCTTAGGTACCTGGATCGGTCAGCCGACCAATCCAAACACACCTGGATCGGTCTGCCGACCGATCCAGTTGGGAACAGAACGTTCCCCAGCTCCGATCAATCCACGGACCGATCCAACCAAGAGCAATCGATCCAGTCCAGCTTGGATCGATTGGGAAGCTCAGGTTTCGTCCAAGAAACTTACCAGTCCAGCTCCTTGACCGTAGGGGATGTAGGATACACCAGGTATCCCTTAGATCATCTCCCTTAGCACAGGTAGAACCAATAACATGTATTAGATCAGATATCAGTAGCATAAAAACTCAAATTAGATCAGTTTTCCGCATAGCCAGTCCAGTAGTAATGTAGCGATTCGCCTTACAGTCTAGTAGTAGAAGGCGGGTCGTTACAGTAAAACAAGAAAAGGTCAGGGGAAATTAAGCAGTTAGATCGGTGGCACTATTAATAGTCTGGGAAAGGGAATAGCGTGGAAAGTGACAACAGCTAAGTAAAAAAGACTAAGGTTTGGGTCTAGTCAGCAAGACAGAAGGCGCTAGATGACAACAAAGTCAGAGAATTGTAACTGACTGTTAGAGACTGATTGCTGTATGTTAGGGAATATTCCAAGGGTCGGTCATCATCTGTGAGTGGATCCTTCTTCCGTCCCACGTGTACTCCATCACCCGACAAGTCCTGACACCCGACATCCTCTGACATGGGCAAGGCTCTAGAAGTACGCACGGTCATATAAAAAGGGAGGTCCTCTCCCGTACACACAGGTACGCTCTCTCGCACATTCACACTTGTCTTCTATTTTTCTTTCTCTTTCGTACACTGTTTCTCTGGGAAAAAAATACCTGACTTGACCGTCGGAGAGCCTCCTCCGAGGACTTTTTCCTGGTTTCTGGCCTCTAACACCCCGAGTGTTTGTCTGAGTGCGCGTAGAGCTCAAATACCAACGGCTCAATACTCGCCGTCCGTCAGCGCCCCGTGGGGTCTGTTCTTGTAGGCGTATATAAGAAGGGTATCCCAGTCGCCTCTCTGTCAACACCAGCGACAGCTCATCCGACCTTTGCTTGACTCAGATTCCGAACATGATCAGCATATAATAATGACGAGCAAGATGTGCATTCAAGGCTAATGAAGCTAAACTATGAATGTGTTCCTCAATGGTGATTTTACTTGATATTTTTCTCAATGATCGGAACGGCAATTCTAGTCTGTGAAGGTTTTGGAGGTCAAATTCAACTTCGTTATTGGGAAGTTTTATTGGCATGCACTATGGTGCTTCTGTTCCTTCTAGTGGAAACTGTACTTCGAGCAATTAGTGGTCTGGTGCGCACTCATCTTTACAATGAATTTGTTGACTGTCGAACCCATATTTTAACTTACCAATAACTTTGTGTGACATGTAGGAATTCTCATTAAATCTATTACTAGAAACCATCATTGGATATATGAATCCAGGTAAACCTATAGCCAACTTGGCTTTCAAATTATACGCATCAGAGGCTCACCTTTTAGCATCCTCTGTCATGTATAACTTCAAATTGTCATCGTGAGTTTATTCATTATCTTAATTCTTCCATTGTTGGATGCTTGATTTTATTCATCATTAATTATATACAAAATGAGCTTCACTGATTTTATATTATTTTTAACTTTAGTCTTTATAATATGTTTTTAAAAAATAAGGATATAAATTTTATTGAATAAATAAAAGTTTAATATAAATTATAAAAATAACAATATTGATTGTTGAGTTCATTAAAATTTTTAATAATATTCTTAAATAATTTTAAATTCAGTTCATAAATAAATTTGAACCCAATTAATTTTGCTTTGCCTCGACTAATTTACACCTTACAAGAAATAACATAAAAAGATATTTTTAAAGGATTTACAAATTGAAAAATTACATATTTAGTCCTTAATTGGCTATGAGAAGATGATTCACGGACAAGAAGTTAGTGCCAAGGCTAGGCGGCTTTTGAATTACTTGCCTGTTATGGACTCTGTTAGTATCATTTGTCTCTTGTAGTTCTTTGTTCTGACTTTTGATAGTGAGGGAGAGAGAAGGAATGGTCTATTTAAAGAGAGTGAGACAAGGAAATGTCAGAAGAAAATAGAACCATTGCAAATAGCATTAGTAGTGTATGTAAGGACTTATGTTACCTATTAGTAGTGTGTGTTGTGTCTTTTCTTTTAATTTTTCATGTATGCGTCTTGAGGGCATGGATGAGGATGACATTATGTGTGATATTTATCTATGTAATTTGCTTTTTTTAAAAAAAAAATTGTGTGTTTGTTGTGTTGTGCTGTGAAAGAAAATTATCTTAAGAAAAAAATATATAATTAGGTTTGACAAAGATCAATTTGAGTTTTGAATTTCCTAAGATTCTCTTGTAGTCAATAATAAGCCTTAGACGAAGAACCTCCTTAGCAAAGGGAGAAGAACTATGCAAGAACAGCTGTATTAGGAAGTCAATTTGAATTTTGAAGTTTCTAAGATTCTATTACAGTCAATAATAAGCCTTAGATGAAGAACCTCCTTAGCAAAGGGGGAAAAAAATCATGCAATAACAGCTGTATTAAAAAGGTAAATTTGAGTTTTGAATTTTCTAAGATTCTCTTGCAATCAATAATAAGTCTTAGATGAAGAACCACCTTAGCAAAGGGAGAAAAATCATGCAATAACAACTGTATTTAATTTCGAATTTATCAGCACACATAGAATCATCCTTTGAAACATGAGCTTGACGTTTCTACAAGAAGCAAGATAAGCAAAACTAAAACAAGGCTACCAACAAAAAAAAAAATTATCGAAGTTTGTGAGTGTCCTGTTGAAGTTTCGCTCTTATATCATTTGAGTTTCCTATTGAACGGGTGAAAAAATAGATTTCCAGTCATCTAAACAATTAGTATGTTTTGTGCACATTTTAAGCATGGGAAGAAAAAAGGCATATTAGACAATTTAAAAAAAAAAAATCACTTGGCTCATGAAAGCATGTTCTGTTATTAACGACACAGAATCAAAATTAAGTGTAAATGGTTGCTAATTCGACAGAAGAGGATGAGGTGGAAAGATTCAGTTCATTTACCTGGGATGCACGATAGTTGTTCGTCTATGGAACTCATCCGACTTCTTTGGTGTTGAACTTTTCGTGAGACCATATTTTGACTACAAAGATGAACATGAAGAAAAAGATGCCAATTATTAGTCAATAACTTCTTTAATGTATATTCATACTAAGAGAGTGAGTGTACATTCAACATCACACACTCAACTAATACTATTTTACTTGATTCTTAACTGGATGTCAGATCCCATGAGAATTTGTAGTGTTGTAATTCAGGAACTCAGTTTAGAAATTAAAAATGCATTTCCTAAAGTTTTCCTTCTTTCAGAATGAGATTAAGATCAAGAATGAATTTGGTTGGTTTTTCAGTTGCAGATTACTTGATGCTGGAACTAAGAGATGCAACGTAACGATGCTCATTCAATGCTACAAGCTCGCTCCGCCTTTCCTGTTCCATTCTTGCAACAAAATCTTCAATGGATCGCTGATCACTTGAGGTCTTTCTGGGGAATCACTTATTCTTGGATGTCAATCAGCATCCTCACAAGGTTCGCCACCCGACGACGGCCTGATGTCAGAATCTGAGTCCCCAGACTCCAGAGGGGTGGCATTGTCGGAGTCGTTGCTGCTGTTTTCCGGTCGGTTCTGGGGACTGAACCCTGCGTCGGCCTCCAAATCCCTCAAAATCTCTATCAGAAACGACGCTGCTAGGAAGGTCAACCGTAGCGACGGCAGCAGTTCCGGCCAAAGAGGAATCAGAAGCCTGTCAGAGAAAGGATCGGGCGCGGGCGGAGACAAGCAGAGCGGCGGTGTCCAACGGCGATATTTCAGCCTCGCGGGCCTACAGGTCCAGGGTCCTGGATAGCTCTCGCACCTACAACTACGCCCACTGTTCTAGAATCGCCGGCGACCCCGCGTCCTCCAGGATTGCAACGACTGGAGTATCGAGATTGAAGGAGAAATTTGAAATTTAAAAATTTTGGGCAGCGTAAGGCGGATGGGACATTATGGCACAAGGGAAGGCGGATGGGACATTATGGCACTCAACGGTCAGGTTGCATTATTGCTCTCAACGGTCAAACTCCGTGTCCAGCTGTTGTCAATTGCTGTGGTAAGTAAATCGGCTGATAAGAACAAAAGAAAAGATAAATTTTTATGAGTGGTTCGTATACTGTTGCAGAGCCTCCTTAGCATCAAGAGAGCGATCCGGTGTGAAACAATAGTGTTTATACCCTTCATTTAATTTTCTTGTTTACTGGAATTGTTTGGTTGGGTGAAGTTTAGACTACAAATAATTAATTCAGTTACAAAATGAGTGAGCAATGAGAACCTCCCATAGAAGAGAGCTATCTGAGAAATAGTTGACGTGTATAGAGCAAGATCACACCATGTACAGTGCAATATAAATCAACAATGTGCTGTAGTATATATTTGGATCTAAAATTTTAGAGATGTGGTATTTGTGGCCAGTGGAATTATAGATATTGGTCGAGAACAAAAGAGTGGAAATTTTCTCGCCTCATATGCATTGCTCCAATAATAAATCCGACCAACATATTGAATATCACAAATGCAGGAGAAGACAAAGGATCCCCTAAGAAGCTCGTAATGGTCATCCAATCAGCAAATCCAAATCCCAAGAACTACACGATCGAATGTAAACGGATGATATGCTAATCGACTGCTGGCTGCTGGAAAACGTAACGCCAATTCGGAGCAACATCGTCTACGGAATGCAGAGTGGAATGCCGACGAGTCATGTGCGGAAGGTTAGCACTTTCAATATCGGATCATCCGTAAGATGAATTGTCAATCGCACCTGCACTTGTTCGATTGGCGAATCATTGGCCATCTTCTTCTTCTTATTATTATTATCTTAGAAAATAATTGATCGAAAAATTAAAAAGTTTAGTGTGTTATTAATAAGATAATAAGATTATTAAGATATGCTTTGTTTATAGAATATTGGAACCATAATATATACACATGGGGAAATAATAGGAAAAAGATTAAAGTGATTTCAAAAATTAATATATATATATATATAGCAAAGAAATTACTATTCGAAATTAATTGATTGATCTAATTTAATTAACTTTAATCTTATTCCTCAAATGTTTTCGGGCCATAAACGTATACACATACAATTTTTTTCTATAAACCCCACTACATATTTGGTAAAATATTGATTTATAACTAATTATAATTTTTGATGATAAAGACATTTCATATATGATTTGTTCCTTAATTATATTTGGTCTAAACATTGCATTGCTTTTAGCCATTGTAAAACAATTACAATACCTTAAAATTTAGAGTGAAAATAGCTAGAATCAATAATACATTGATTCAATATGTTCCGATATATATTTAACTAATTAAGGGAAATCAATTATAAGAGATTTAAATTTGTATCAAATATCAATCGGTTTGCCTAGTTTATATTTTTTAAAAAAATTAAAAATGAAATTAGGTTTTAAATATGTTTAACTATTCATTAATTTTGATAAAACTTAATGCGACAAGAACAGTCATATATAGCATAAAATCTGGAGAATAAATGAGTTAGTATCAATATTAAACAAAAATATATAAATAAAACATATTAGCACGCAATATAATTTTTCTAATTAAATACCCAAAAAATATTCATTTAAATAAAAGAGTTTTTTTTTATTTCAAAATTTTAATTATGACTTTATTTATTGATTTTGAAATATTTTAGTTTATCTAACAACTTTATTTGAAATATTTAGGGGTTTACCTTTCGTCTATGGCCTATGTACCTGTATGAATCTCCCTCCATATCCATGGGGTCGGCACTAGGAGGACCGCTAAGGTAGCGGATCTACCTTTTTTTTTAAGGGTTTACCTTTAGGGCATGTCATTTAGTGAAGTTAAGTGTCATGTTAACAGTCACCTCACCTTACTTTCAGAATTTATTTGATGGATGAAATATTAAGTCTGGCAACTCATTTCAAAATTAGTCTACTTAAACTTGATGCCTGGTATAAATAAAAAAAATGATCACCTAATTCTATTCTCCACCGTACCATTCCGTATATATCTTGAAAGAACAATACTAAATGGCTAGATTCTAGTCAACCATAATAAGTTTTTTTATAATTTTTAGGATCATTATATCTAATTTTTAAGGTAATATCATATTTAATGAGTCAATTATATCCTTTCCCGTCTATTTTTATATTTAATTTTCCATAATAATACCTAATTAATTTTTCTTAATAATATTTAATTAATTTTTACCCAGATTTGTCGATCTTGAAAATGAAAATGAAGAGAGATCTTAAACAAAAGAGTAAATAATGCCGAACCTACGTTAAGTCTAAATATAATATATTCATGTATAAATAGAGAAAGAAAGAAAATTTTGGTTAGAGGCATCCCGGCAGATGCAAATGTGACGAAATTGAAGGATGATCAAGAACTCAATAATATTTCACTAATAGACTTTTAGGCTACATTTGGTTGGGTGTAATGTAATGGAGCTTATAATATAATGTAATGTAATCTTAATTATATTACAACATTTGGTAATATAATATATGTAATCTTTGATTAGGATGATTATATTTTTGTTTAGTGTCTATTATTTTTTATAAGTAGTAACTTTTTTTATATTGTTGTAGGTTTTAATGCTTTGGCATTTATTACTAATTCATATTGTAGACCCTGAGTTGTAGTTATTTATTTAATTTTCAAATTATATATATATATATATATATATATATATATAGAGAGAGAGAGAGAGAGAGAGAGAGAGTAGGCTATGTAATTTTAATACATTGTGTCTAAGTATACAGGAATTTAGGAATACAAGAAGTTAATCAGAAGACGTTACGGACGAGAATGATATAACAGGAAGGAAGTCGGCGGACTCGGTTTATTCAAGGGACGAAAAGCTGCGGGAGAATATATCGACAGACAAAAAGGACGCGGATGACACATGGCATAAAGAGGTGAAGGATCTAATTAATTCTCAAATACATTTCCAACATAAACGACTAACACATGACATAAACGAGGACAGACATAAATACGGTCGACCTTATAGATCGACCGAAAAATACTTAAGAAAAATTGGCTAGACTTATGAGTTGACCAAGATACATGCAGCTAATGACATGATCGGAATCCTAGAAACAAAGAAGTTCCCAAAGTATAAGGATGGTTAGTCTTACGAGCCAACTCAAGCATGTTCAAAAAAGAACCGACCAACTCTATAGATCGGCCGGGATATAGTTAACACACAACACGAGTAAAGAAACCCGAAAGCCTGTTAGAATAACAAATTTATGTCAGAGAATATTTTTCTGGAACCTTCTTCACAGGTTATTATGCCTCCTATTAGCCGACTAATTATAACAGCACATTTCTTCAACAACCTTAGCCAAGATATAAAGCACAAAAGACAAAACAGGTATACATGTGAGTGAAAGAAAGATTCCTATGAGAATTATTGCACGTTGCCTAGGTGACGCACTTCCATTTCCTGTAACAAACTATGACACATTGTTACCTCATGCTGACGGAGGTTATAAGAGGTGGTATAAAAAGGAGTCTTCTCCATTAGCAAAGTATGCTCTCTGACCATCTGAAGTTACTTTTTGTGCACATCTTCTACCGTTCTTCATCCATCCGTCTGACATTATTTATTCTGACTTGAGCATCGGAGGGTCATCGTTAAAGACCGCCTCCCTGATTTCTTGGCACTGACGTTTATTGGCTCATCTCAATGTGTGCAAGAAAGTTTTTACGAGGAGGAAAAAGATCTTCTGTCGGTCAATCGTTAGTCCACCGTGCCTAACGCATTAGCTTTATAATTTTCAGACAGGATCAACTAGCAATCAATTGTTACACGCTGTAATGGCATCTACTATTGACATTTTGGTAAATGATAGATGGAGCCTTTTAATTTTTATCCTAAATTAAATCTTGATTTTTTTTAAAAAAATAATCAGTGGACTGAGTTCACCAGTACAATACAATAATGATTTATAATTACAAAAAGGTCTTTGACACAAACAAACTCATAAATCTTTTCAAGTTGTGCGACGGTGGGCAAATCGAGCTGATAATTTGGAGAGAATGAATGACTCGGTGAACCGGACCGATGCTCCAGTGAACCGCATCAAATTGCAAGGTCTTTATGGGAATTGGGCCTTGAATATGGCCTATGGGCTTCAGGCGGACGGGGCTGATGTTTCACTGAACCGTATCCATTGGGCTGGCCTATAGATCAAGTTCCGATGCCTTTCTTGGAATTGGGCCTTGAAACGTGGCCCATGGGCTCCATCAAGTGCGATAGTATTCGAAGTCAGTAGTTCTCTTCTCCGTTGTTGGAACCGGCGGCTGCTCGGAGATTGTGCCAGGAAATGCCATAAGGATGATCTATCGTACTTTTGGAATTCCATCAGAGTCACCTCGTTCCGTATGAAGAGTCACGCTTTGGTCCCCCGTCACAGGAGGCGTTGCTGTTCTTCGCCACTCATAGCGTTCGCCCAACAGATAAAACCCTAGCCTTCACCTCTTTAATTTATGGAAGCAGTATGGGAGCTTTGTCAACCTCTTTGTTGTTCGGTTGGTCTTACTTGCACTAATATAATTGCTCATGCCTTCTTTTTTAAATCAGTGGACTAATTGCTCATGCTCTTGTATAGGGAGAAGAGCAATCGTTACGTTGGTTGTGGTGGGTGGTGGTGCTGCTGGAGTCTAACACAGTACAAGGCGTCGGCCACCCTAGTTGTAAGAACCCTTGCCTCACTAGAGTAGAGGTAAGGACGTCGTCTATGAAAACCAACACAAGTTTCATTATGAGGATGAGGCCAGGAGTATTAAGAAAGAGGAGTCCTAAGTGTTGAACAACCGTGCATGCAAGGTAATAACTATGCACGCTCGGTAATTTATATACCTGGTTTCTGATTAAGTCCATTCTAATAGGAATTAATACTTGAAATTAATTTTTGCAATGTATCTATCTTAATACACAAACACAGTTGCTACAGAATTAGTTTGTAGGGTCCCTACCATTGCCACATCCCCATTTTTTTAATTAAAAAAAAGTTGAGAGAAAGTAAACCTAAATTTTTTATAATTAAAAATATTTTTAAAAATTGACAGATATATATATTTTTTATTTTAAGGATAATTAATGATATACATTATCTAATTTATAGGGTCCTTAACCTTTTTTTTTATTTATATGTATTAAAGAGGCATGCATACGGTAATGCATTGATTAAGCTATATAATTATGGAATGAAGATTTGCTAAAGCATGATGTCCCGGCTATAACTATGGAAACTTAATTATGTTAGCAAAAAAATAATTTATTATGGGTTTTAATAATTTCATTAATTTTTTGTTCTAATGTATTTGTAGATATGCATATTTTTACTATGTAGTCAGCTTTAATAGTTTATCATTTATTGCTTAGATGTATATTGTTGTAGGTTTACTGGTTTGTCATTTAAATATTGTAAACTCTATGGTGTTGTAGTTATTTTATTTTATTTTTTAAATTTTATTAAAATCAACTATAGATAAAATTATTTTTGAATCCAATTCGTTTACGTGTGAATCAAAATAATCAAAATTTTCCACTTTGATACAGATAGATCATCAAGCTAAGGGTTCAATTTCTATATAGCTAACACGAAATTAGATGTGGTGTCATAGAACCATGCATTAATTGTCTACATCGCATCTATGATTTCACATGGTGAATTAACGGTGTTGTGTTATCAGAATATCAATTCAATACTAAAAAAGATTAAATAAATAACATATGATCTTTAATTATAAATAAATTTGATTAATTAGTAATAACATACTGTATTTCTATGTCAAACTCTCAAAGTCAAATTGTGATCCTACACAATAAAATTGTTAATTGACTATAGATAATTCCTATTCCTGAGTACAAATAGGAGCATATTATCATGGATTTTGTGGTATAATTACCTAAGACACGACAAGACCATGACACGATTGGGGTAGTCGTCGATCGATTAACTAAATCCGCGCACTTCTTAGCGATTCGAAAGACCGATTCTATAGATCGATTGACAGAGCTGTATTGTCGAGAGATCATCAGATTGATGATTTTCCATTGAGTATCATATCGGATAGAGACCCACAGTTCACATCCCGTTTCTGGTAGAGTATGCAGTAGGCCTTGGGCGCACAGCTCCGTTTCAGTACAGTCTTCCATCCGCAGACAGATGGGCAGTCAGAACGGACATTCAGACTTTATAGGACTTGCTGAGGTCTTGTGTTATGGATTTTGGAGGCAGCTGGGAGGATCACCTGTCATTGGTAGAGTTCGCCTACAACAACAGCTATCATTCGGCTATCCAGATGGTATCGTTTGAAGTGTTGTATGGTAGGCCTTGTCGGACACCCATCCTCTGGGAGAAGGTTGGGGAGGCCCAGTTGCTATGACCTCAGAGAGCTCAACAGGAGGCAGAGTTGGTCCGCACTATTAAACGGAGGATGTACGAGGCGCAGGACCATCAGAAGAGTTATGCTGATCGGAGACGCAGATCCCTGGAGTTCTCTATTGGCGACTATATTTTTTTACGAGTTTCACCAACGAAAGGGGTGAAAAGATTTGGCTTCTGAGGTAAGCTAGCTCCACGATATATTGGGTCTTTCCATATCTTGCAGAGGATTGGAGTAGTAGCTTATCGTCTGGCACTACTCCCGGCTCTGGCAGACATTCACAACATGTTCCATGTGTCTATGCTGAGGAGATACGTAGCCGACCCAGCATACGTTCTCTTAGATATATCAGTTCCTATTCAGCCTTGACGTTACTTACGAAGAGGTTCCGGTACGGATTCTGGACCACAAAGAGTGTCAGCTGCGGAACAAGACTAGCCAGCTGGTTAAAGTCAGATAGTAGCATCATTCTGACAAAGGGCTACTTGGAGCTCGAGGATACGATCCAAGCTCGATACCCTCATCTTTTCACTTGAGGTATGTGAGTTAATTTCCGTTCAGTATTTATACTATTATTTATTACTAGTACTTGCTAATGGTAGATAATGAAATTTGAGGATCAAATATTTATTAGTGGGGGAGAATGAAAAATACGGTAACAAAAAATAAATTAAATAAATAGAGGAATAACGTTAACGGAATTTTCCAGAATTTTAAGAAATTTTTAGAGATTTTTTCTGAGGTCGTATGATGTAGGTTACGAAAATAAAAATTGGACTATGAGAAAGTCTGTTTAAATTTTTCTATTTTAACGAAGAAAAGTTAGAGTTCGAAAATAATTTAGATACAGTTGAGATAAAGGAATGATGCCTTATCAAATAGTGACACATCGAAATTAATGATCTACTATTACGTAGATGTGTGATATCCGAAATGATCTACCTTATCACATTACATGACTTGATAAGTATTGGTGCACGATAATACTCTATAATTAATATTAAAGTTGTTCCTTATTAAAATTAATCTATATTGCCATCTGTACCAGTTACTGGCCATTTGTGAATATTGATCAATTTAATTATATAAATAATTTCACATAATAATTAATTTAAGAAGCTTAAATAAAATTAAAATACTTAATTATTTTAATTATACAAACTGTACAATATAATATATGATTTTATATTATAATTAATATATGGTTATATTAAACGGTTAGAAAATTAGATATCTATACTTTATATATATTAACTAATAAAAATGTACCGAATACTTATTTTATGGTATACCGAAGATTTTGATACGGTATTATTTATCATACCAAAATTTTTGATATCGATATCGATATACAATTTTTAGTAAAATTTTCAGTATACTGTACCGATATCAAAATTTTAGTTTAAACGATGTGAATATCGAAATTTCGACATACATAAAATTCGGTATATCAAAATTTTAATACGGTATCAGTATGAAAAACATTTATATCGTATTTTTTTTTGTACAATAATGATATACGGTTTGGTTGTTCGGTATATCATACCGATCCAACCATAATAATGACTAGCGGCAAATATTTTTTATAATTTAAAATATTTAAAAAAATTGACAGATATATATTTTTTATTTTAAAGATAATCAATGATATACATTATCTAATTTATTAATTTATAGGGGTCCTTAAGCTGTTTTTTTTATTTATATGTATTAAAGATGCATGCATATGTGGTAAAATTGAAGGGTCACCAAGCTAAGGGTTCAATTTCTATATAGTACTTTTAAGTAATTGTTAATAATTAATTGACATGAGATTGAGAAGTGAGGACTACTCAACTTACAAATCTCTTATGAATTAACATAAAATTTGATACTCCAAATTATTTTATTCTACAATAGATTTGAACCTAACACCTATAGCTAGAGCAATGGAAGTTGATGTGGTGTCATAGAAACATGCATTAATTGTCTACATTGCAATCTATGATTTCACATGGTGAATTAACGGTGTTGTGTTATCGAAATATCAATTCAATAATAAAAAAGATTAAATAAATAACATATGATTTTTAATTATAAATAAATTTGATTAATTAGTAATAACATATTTCTCTGTCAAACTCTCAAAGTCAAATTGTGATCCTACACAATAGGATTGTTAATTGACTATGGGCTGACGTAGCCTAATCCTTTTATATATATATACTATGCTGGTTAGAATTCAGAAATAATTTAGATACAGTTGAGATAAAGGAATGTTACCTTATCAAATAGATGTATGGCACGCACTGGCACATCTAAATTAATGTTAAAGTTGCCCCCACGGGCGGGATCAACCGGTTATGACATGGATTCTTGCAGCATGAGTCGAGAGGTCGAGGGTCTGCGGCAGTAAATGCGATAACATCAATATCTGTCCGTGCTAAACACCTGAGACCACCATGTCATAGTTGGGCCCGTATTCACCGTGATTTACTCCCTCTCATACTTGTGGGACCGGGTTGAGGGGGCCGCTGGGTTGGCGGTTCCAACCTTTTGCAGCATAAATTAATGTTAAAGTTATTCTTTATTAAAATTACATAGATATGTGACATCCTAAATGATATGCTTTATTACATTACATGGCTTGGTGAGTATTGGTGCATGACAATACTCTATAATTAATATTAAAGTTGTCCTTTATTAAAATTAGTGTATGTGATGTCTGTGCCAGTGGACTGGCCATTTGTCAATCATGAATATTGATTTATTTAATTATATAAATAATTTTACATAATAATTAATTTAAGAAGCATAAATAAAATTAAAATACTTAATTATTTTAATTATACAAACTGTACAATATAATATATGATTTTATATTATAATTAATATATGGTTATATTAAACGGTTAGAAAATTAGATATCTATACTTTATATATATTAACTAATAAAAATTAAATATTTATATATTTTAAAACCTGAACACTTAATTAATAACATTGAATAACATTAAAAGTCGATTTGCACAAAAATAAATATTTATATATTTTAAAACCCGGTCTCAGTTTAACTTATGCATTTAATAACAGCTGGAGTATTCTCCGCATCAAATAGATATATATATAAAAGTAAACTTGGATTAGTCATTTTTTCTCATGTTTTTTCCTTTCAAAGCAAATGATGGAGTATAAAAATATATTAATAAATATTTTAATATCATCCATACATACATATATGGATAAAACGAGATTACGATAAGTCAATTAAAACACTGATAAATATCACAAAACATTAATTATTCTCACACACATACAAACAAAGTTAAATCAACTAAAGAAACATATATTTATAACACCTAGAGCATAATGACTAAGGGTGAGAAAAAATATCGAAATTTTGGTATACCGTACATACCATACCGAAATTTACTGAACTATACTGATTTTATGATATACCTAAAATTTTGGTACGGTATTATATCGTACCAAAATTTTTGGTATCGGTATCGATATACGATTTTCAGCAAAATTTTCGGTATAAGGTACCAATATCAAAAATTTACTTTAAACGGTATGTACCGAAAATTCGGTATACCAAAATTTTGGTATGATATTTGTAAATACGGTATCCAAATAATAATTAAATAATAAGGTTATTTGGCATATAATCTTATTGGAATTTCCAAGAATTTTTTGAAAATTTTTCGGTGCTCGTTTGACGTATTTTATGGGGATCAATTGTGGGCTTGGAAAAGCCTGTTTTGTTATCCAAATTAAGTGGAAGTTGATTAAAGAATTAGTTTAGGGTTTAATTTATTTAACACTAAATCCTAAGTACATAATCCCTAATTTCTTTCTCTTCTTCCTCGATACCTCACCTCCACTCGATTTTCCTTCTCTCCTGAGCTCCACTCACGAATTCCTTCTCCCTATCGCCTACCACCACAGCTTGACGCCAGCCATCCGACGTCAATCGGCAGGTACCTAGGTTTGTCATTACCGCCCTCTTCACCTTTTAATTTCGTTTTACTTTTAAGTGCATCACACTATTGCTACATATTTTAATTCCGATGATATATGTATGCCATAAGATTAAAACTCTCTGTCAAATATTATCTGATAAATGCATATTTTTTTACTTAGAAAATTTCTATAGAATTAGGTCAGTCATCTCAGGTTTAATGTTATTTAATTCATCATTTTATAAAGACTTGTTTTTCCCACCTTTGGGCATGGTTGAGTTGACTATTATAGGATAGATATTGTTACAGTGGGTAAGAGATTGAATCTTGATAAAAGTCGAGAAAAATGCCCTTCTCTGCTTATCAATTGTAGTTTTTTAATTTACCCTAATAAATGATCATAAAACTGAACGTGTAAAGCTGCTGGGTGGCAGATTCCTTTGTTGCAACAAAGGCGTGCCTCAAGATGCATCGTGACCATCACTAACTGCAACTCTCTGCACATCGCACGTGATGATGGCAGATAGATAGGGAGGGTTAGTTTATGACTACAACTTTTATCATAAATCATATAATAAATAACATATAGGTATCCATATTAACCACCTTTTATTTCCACCCTCCCGCTATACCTTCTCACTCACCTTCCTCCACTGCGCCGAGAACCACCCCTTCCTTTTTCTTTCAGAAGGTTTCCCACTGTTCCTACCAATATGGAAAATTAATTAATGAATAAGGTAGATTGATATGATTCATCTAAGTTATTTAATTAATTAAATGATGATAATAAGTAAAATCATTTATAAATGGATTATTTAAGATAACATCTAGTTCTTTCCTGGGACTTAAAATAGGAATAAGAATCATAGTATCATGAGCATAGCATACATCATTACTTTAATCAGTCATTTTTTCTCATGTTTTTTCCTTTCAAAGCAAATGATTAAGTAAAAAAATATTATTTTAAAAAATAGAAATATATATATATATATATATAGGGTAACAACAACAAATAACCGACACCTTGATAAATATTTTACATAATATCATCCCACACATACATATATGGATAAAACGAGATAATGGTTAAAGTCAATTAAAACACTGATAAATATCACAAAACACTAATTATCCCCACACACATACAAAAAAGTTAAATCAACTAAAAAACATATATTTATAACACTAGGGGATAATGACTAAGGGTGAGAAAAAATATCAAAATTTCTATATATCGTACATATCGTACAGAAATTTACCAAACTATACATATTTTATGATATACCGAAAATTTCGATACGGTATTATATCACACCGAAATTTTTGATATCAGTATTGATATATGATTTTTAGCAAAATTTTCGGTATACTGTACCAATACCAAAAATTTATTCTAAATTGTATGAATATCAAAATTTCGGTATACCAAAATTTTGGTACGATATTGATATGAAAAAAATTTATATGCCGTTGGTCATTATTAAAGTAATGCAGTGCAGGGGAATGAGGTCAATGGACGTGAGATAGATACTCTGTTATGAAGCGAGAAGAGGAATGAAGAGGAAGCTAGAAGAAGGCAAGAGCAGAGGTGAGGAGGCAATGGTCATCGACGAGGTGGAAATAGTAGCGCAAGTGATCAAATCACTTATAAGTATATCTCCAAATGAAAACCTACCTACAACAAAGATGCAAATAATAATCGTTAATAGAATAAGATTAAATTGTCGAGAGAGTCCGAATGCATGAGGTAATATGCTGCAGTTAATGTCTTACATTTGAGGAATGCTTGAGATATTTAAACTCTGTCATATCACGCGAACACATAAGTTTACGCTACAATTAATGTCATGCATTTTATTTAAGTTTTTTTAATTCTGGGCTTTTAATTTTGTTATTTTTTTTTTTTTTTTTTTTTGTCAATGTCAACATATAAAACTCAAAATCTTATCTCTCTATAAATTACCGTGGATACTGCATACTATTCTAACATTGTAACTCCTCTGCACATCGATCTTCCTTCATCCTCATCATGAAACTCACGATGGTTCTCATCCTAGTGCTGATATTCATTATCCATGCCTCCAGCGAGGCAAGGAACTTGCTACATGCATGCTGGCTTGGTTTATCGCCGACTTGTTGTCGCTACAATGTAAGATTCTGTTACCTCGTCTACAACATCACCCATCTCAACTCATGATTTGGTGAGAGTTGCGGACATTTTCATCCTCTAGAACTTACTTGTGGATTGTGTTTTTATTTTTGCACTATTTAGGATCCTCGCTAGGTAGTTAATTGTGTACTTTCTGGTTTATCATTTGCATTACATTATAATGTATTTGACATGTCTAAGAGGGGATGATTTATGATATTATAACATACGTGTTTATGATGGCGTTTTTTATATTTATTTGCTGTTTTTCGATATTATTATTATTATTATTATTATTATTATTTCTTTTTCACTAGTTTTCATTTTAAGATAAGAACGATGCTACTGAAACATTATTAAATACTAATTTCATTATAAGTAAGTTTAAATACATTTTATTTTTCTACTTCAATTAAAAATTGATTAGTTTTTACTATTTGTCTTATATTTATAGTGATCGTCGATCTCCACTATCCAAGTGTTTATTGATGTCTTCATCATGACTAAGTTCAGTTTCATTCAAACACAATTAAATTTATTTTTATGTTGTAATTAGTTCTTTAATTGTAAATCTAATATATTAAATAAATAGTTTAATAAATTAAATTATTTCAATAAATATTTTGTAGAGTCAATTTTTACAAATAAGAATAAAATATTAGCTACATATAGGAGTTGGAAAATATATTAAAATTTTGACATACTACACATACTGTACCGAAATTTATCAAACTATATTGGATTTATGGCATACTAAAAATTTTGATATGGTTTTATACCATATCGAAATTTTCGGTATTGTTATCGGTATATGACTTTTAGCAAAATTTTTGGTATACCGTACCGATACTGAAAATTTATTTTAAACGGTATGAATATTAGAATTTTTGAAATTCCGGTACTGTATCGGTATGAAAAAATTTTATATCATATTTTTTGCTATGGTAATAGTATACGATTTGGTGGTTCGGTATATCGTAGCGAACCACCCCTAGCTACATAATTGAATGAAACTTATATATCTAGATTATTAAAAAAATAAATTAAAAACGAAGCTAAGAAAATAATTCATATTAATTAATAAAATTATTATTCTTGGTATTTGATATTCCACAATTAATTTAATAACATCTTAAATTTAATTTATGCAATAATTAGTTTAATAAATATTTTTAAGTCATTTTTACGAGTATTATTTAACAGATAAAATTTGGATTATTAAAAAATAATAATTAATTAAAAACTACACTAAGAAAATAAATAACGTTAATTAATACTTGGTTAATATAATTAATACTCTCTCTCTCCTTTTTTGTTTTTTAGGTTCAATTTGTTGGTTGCTATTTTAAACTTGGTGCTAAATTGGTGGTGTCACTTCTGAGCATGGTCTGCAGTTTGCGGATAGGGTGATCCATTGCATGATCTATTTTAATAGATCCCATATATTAAATAGATAGAATCAATCATCATCCATCATCTTTTGGTCCGTATTTATTGATCAGAGGATCTTACTTGGTCAGTTCTTAGATAATTTTAAAAAGTAAATAAATAATAAATTAAAATTTCATATACCTTATATCAACGAACCAATAGTTTAAATTTAAAAACGGCGTCACATCCTAAATCTATCCTATCACATGGTAAACACAAGCGCACTGCAATGCTCTACAATTAATGTTAAGGTTGTCTTGTAGATGCTACTGTACAGTTAATGTCAATCTATCCTATCACATGACAAACACTGGCCCTAAGTATTGTCTACCGTAGTTGCGCCGGTACAAGATATACATGAGGGGAAAGTCATAGAGTCAACGTCTACTGTCCTAGACGGGTAATTATGTCATTTTTTCTGAAGATATTAGGAGATAATTAAACTGCCAAAGTACTATCAACCCTTGAAGATAGGAGAATATGGAAGATCAATTGATCCTGAAGATCACCTCCTCAAGTTTGAGAATATTATCCTCCTCCACCAGTAAATAGATGGCGTAAAGTGCCGAGTGTTTCTCACCACCTGCTCTAGTTCGACGCAGAGGTGGTTTAAGCGTTGCTGCTGAATCCATCTATTGTTTTAAAAATTTCCATAAGCCTTTCCTTTATCATTTCGCCAGTAGCCGTCGTTACTACAAAACTATTGGTGTGATTTCCCTAGTTAAGGTTGAACAATTTGACTAAACTTGAGTTGACTTAAGCTTAAGTCTTGATATTTAACAATACATGGAGATTGCAAGTGCAATTGTCCATTTGGAGAGATTGGTTATGCAATTCTCCTCTGGTCAAGGTTTGACTAGTTTAATGTGAAGAAGAGTCAAGTAGGTCAAGGTTGACTGGATACTTGACTGGGAAGTCTGATAATTAGCATTTGTTGATGTTATTTTAGCTCTTATACTTGGCATTTTCTTATCTTCTCATTCAATTAAATATTGTTTAACACCATGATTTACGAGTGATCTGGTGATGACCCAGAAGGGCCCACCTCCAAGGAAGTTCAGCGCTGATCCTGTCCGAACCAGAAGTCAACAGACGCTGGGCACGTGGCGCTCTTCTGCTCGCTGATGTAGATCCCCCACTGGTGGCGCGATGCTCCGGCTAACCTGCACAGAAGTCGAGCCGGGAAGGGTTCCGACGCTCAAGTCAGGTAAGCTACGATGAACAAAGTGGCTTCCAAAGTCTCAGAATACGTACCCTCCGGCGAAACCTGAGGTTCTTTATATAGAGCTGGTGAAGGGTTTGGGCACGCGTACCTAGGTGCATACGTGTCCTCTGTCCTTTCCTAGGTATGCGGCTGTCAGAAAGCTTACCCGTCCTTTCCTAGGTATGCGGCTGTCAGAAATCTTACCTGACCCATATCGCTATAGTCAAAGCATGCCCTCGATGGGACAGCAGAATCCCCTGTCACAAGATTTGGAGCATGGCACACACGTGAAACCTACCGATTGTCAGAGAAGAAATCCTCGGGTCTTTTCCCTTGCTCCAAACTTGTCGTCCGAGCGGACATCTCCCTCAACATCCGACCGGACATCCGCAGTGGTTTACTTGTGCTTTGTGGAGACTAATAAACAGGGGTGCTTTATGACTGTGGTCGGTCAAAAGGTCAGCTCGGTCCATGACCTTTTTAACTGAGCGTCGGAACCCCGATTTGACAGGGTGCCTTCCAACCATAAGTGCGAGCCGGCCGGACCCATCCGGGTATTCGATTCCATCGGCCGGCCGGCAATCCGGTCGGACCGGCCGTCTATGGTCGTCCGTCCGGTCGGACCACACTCCTCCCGGATGGGCGGCTACTCCGGTGACTTCCACTTGGCGTTGACATTGCAAGAGGGGGGGTCCGCTCTTACTACCGGATCACTTGCCTCCCCTTCAAGTCTAGTCGAAGGAGGCGAATAGTCCGACTGACTGGACTGTGAGTCCAGCCGAACGGCTCATCCATGCTAATACTCTCCGCTCGGTCAGCCGCGAAAATATCCTTGAATGAATCAACGATGGCCTTCACCGGATCTCCTCGCGTTCTGCGCCAATCTTCGACATCAAGGTCGATCATACCTTCATTAAATGCTCTGAATGATTGACTGCCACGTGGAGCAATGCCACCAGAGTACGGAGGCGGTTGCATGATATTTTGATGTGATCGAAGCAATTCGAAATAAACGGCTAGATGTATGCTTTGATTCCCGTGACCTGGATCCGACGGTGGAGGCCGCCCGGCCCTCACCCTAAAAATTCTTCGTTTCCTTCTCACCTTCACACGCCTCCATTACATCTACTGCTGCTCTCTGCGCTTTGGAGCTCCGACGATCTTGTTGCTGCCTCCTGACGCTCTCCGGCGCCTTTCCTCGATCCATCTCCCCTCAGTAAGGTTTTAGGTCTTTCCTCCTTCCTTTCTGGTATCTAATTCGCCTTTCTTCCCCTAGCTCCAGTCTTTGAAATTCCCTTTCTCCGTCTTTGGAACTTCCTTTTTTGATTTCTCCTATCCGGATCATGGCCAGTTCCTCTCATCCCGAAGAACAATCCCTAGGCCCATGGTATACTACCATGCGATCCCGTTTCGAACAACGGGATTTTGATATTCTGGCTGACAATTTCGAAATCCCCGAGGATATCGAAGTTCGTCTAGCTGGTCCCGCCGCTCGGCCACACAGACCGCCGCGCGGTGGTTTCTGTGTCTTTCGCGACCAATTTACCGCCGGTCTGCGGTTCCCCGTGCATCCCTTTATAGCAGACGTCTGTAATTATTTTGGCGTGCCGCTCGGAAGTTTAGTACCAAATACCTTCCGTCTCCTCTGCGGCGTTGTCGTTTTGTTTAAGATTCACAACATTCCCCTCCGACCGGAGGTCTTCTTTTATTTCTATTATCCTAAGCAAGCCGAGCCGGGCACCTTTATGTTCCAAGCTCGGCCCGGTCTGGTCTTCTTCAATAAACTACCCACTTCCAATAAACATTGGAAGGACTATTATTTCTACATTCGCATGCCCGGTCAGCCCAACTTTCCGACCCAGTGGCAGGTCAGTCTACCTCCTACTCCCGAGTTGAAGAAATTCAAGACCCGACCGGATTATCTTCACGCCGCGTCTTGACATCAACAAACTTCTTCACGAGGGAGTGATGTACATTTTTGGGCTGAGTCCTATACGGACCCCACTTCCGACCGGCTTCGGTAAGAATTTTGCTTGGGCGCTTGCTTTAATTGCTAACTGATTTCTTTTTCTTTTCATGCAGCTGACATCGTCATGGACTCGGTGATGGCCGGCGTCCTGAAGAGAAAGGCAGCGGCGCTGGAAGCCACGGCGGCAAAGGAAATGGAGGCGCTGGGTATTCAGCCGGTCGGTTCTCACGAGGGAGAGAGTGGCACCCAGGCTGAATCGGCCGCTCCGGCCTCTCAACAGCAGGTAGCTAGCGGAGCTACCCCATCCAGGGAACCAACGGCCCCAGAGGAAGGGTCCGTTCGGGAGGAGGAACAGCCACTGCAAAAGAGGCGCCGGGTGGAGACTCCGCTGCGCTCGGCTACCTCCGCGGTCCAACCCTCCGACCGGGCCGCCGTGGCTGCTAAAGGCAAGGCGCCTGTGCCCGAGACCATCTCGTCCGACCGGACGCCTTCTGACTGGGACGAGCTGACTACTCCGATCGAGGCCACTCCGGTCGACACTCTCCGCCCTGCACGCCGTTCAGTCCAACGTTCGGCCATCCATTCGCGATTTTCTGCGCCAGCTTCTGATCCCGGTCAGGCTATCCCTGGTCACGGCCGCACAATACGAGTTACTCTTCATCTTCCAACTGAAGAGTTGCTACCAGAAGCCGACCGGCCCACCGCGCCCGAGCACACCATTACTTTGAAAGGGCCCCTCGCCGAGATGTGGGCCGACGCTCGGGCGCGAGTAGCAATGATCCCTCTCCAGAACTTAGCCAACAGCCACATGCAAGCGGCTACGGGGGTAAGTTTGTTGTTTTTTTGAAGTTTTGCCTGAATATTTCCGCTCGGCTTTTAACAACTGCGCCTTCTTGCTTCAGAGATGGGTGGAAGAGATAGCAGTTGCCAGCCGCCTGGCTATGGCGGACGAGGAGATAAGGCAACTGCGGGCGGCGGGCAGTCCGAGCGGCTCCCAAGGCCATTCCTACTCCGAGCTGCAAAAAGAGCTGAAGAAAGCTCAAACTCTGCTGGCTGCACAGCTGACCAGGCCCACGCCCTAGCCGAGTCCGAGCGACAAGTCAAGTCGCTTAACACAAAGATAACTCTGGCCACCACTCGGAAGAACACAGCCATCTCCGATCTGGAGAAGAAAAACGTGGAGGCCCGGGGCCTGGAGTTGAAGATAAAGGAGCTGACGGAGCAGCTTGACCGAGAGAAGGCAGGCCGCTCGGCCGATGCGGAGAAGATTGAACGTCTGAATGAGGCCCTCACAAGCTCCCAGGCGACCTTCAAAGAATACCAGGATGCCGAGCCGGGCCGAGTCGCCGCTCTCCGACAAAGACACATCCGATCGCCCGAGTTCTCGGAGAAAATTTGCGAGCGGATGTACTCGGCTTTCGACTTGGCCATTAAGGCCACTGTGACCTACCTGAAGTCGAAGAGCCTTCTTCCGGATTCCACCAATATTCCGGCCGGCGATCAGGTGGAGCTCCTTAACAACATTCCGAGGGACCTCTACGACTACATCGAGTAATTCTTGTAATATCGCCGCTCGGCCGAATATGAACCTTTTTGTACTTAGGCCACTCGGCCTAAGGTTTTAATTTTAATGAAATGCTTTCCTTTCGTGTACTCTATCTTTTTGCACTGTCCCCTTGCTAATACTTGTGCTGTCCGCTCGTCTGCTATCACACCTTTGGCATTCGAGGTGCATTCTTGGAAGTGTTTTCCCCAGCCCTTCCATTCCGCCGCATATCACTCTGTGTTGCTAGTAAGAATCGCTCGTTATAAGCCGATCAGAACCTATATACCTCGAGTCTGAGCGGAACTTAGCGTCGGTCTCTCGATATTTAACGTCGGAGCTCGACGGCATGGATATTTATAGCCGGACGGCGCGGCTCTTGATCTTTAACGACGGAGCTCGTCGGCGCGGATATTTATAGCCGGACGGCGCGACTCTCGATCTTTAACGACGGAGCTCGTCGATTCGTCCGCTCGGATTATTTATAGACGCCGGCTCGTCTCTCGATCTTTAACGACGGAGCTCGTCGGCGCGGATATTTATAGCCGGACGGCGCGGCTCTCGATCTTTAACGACGGAGCTCGTCGATTCGTCCGCTCGGATTATTTATAGACGCCGGCTCGTCTCTCGATCTTTAACGACGGAGCTCGTCGATTCGTCCGCTCGGATTATTTATAGACGGCGGCTCGTCTCTCGATCTTTAACGACGGAGCTCGTCGGCGCGGATATTTATAGCCGGACGGCGCTGCTCTCGATCTTTAAAGACGGAGCTCGTCGATTCGTCCGCTCGGATTATTTATAGACGCCGGCTCGTCTCTCGATCTTTAACGACGGAGCTCGTCGGCGCGGATATTTATAGCCGGACGGCGCGGCTCTCGATCTTTAACGACGGAGCTCGTCGATTCGTCCGCTCGGATTATTTATAGACGCCGGCTCGTCTCTCGATCTTTAACGACGGAGCTCGTCGGCACGGATGTTTATAGCCGGACGGCGCGGCTCTCGATCTTTAACGACGGAGCTCGTCGATTCGTCCGCTCGGATTATTTATAGACGCCGGCTCGTCTCTCGATCTTTAACGACGGAGCTCGTCGGCGCGGATATTTATAGCCGGACGGCGCGGCTCTACGGTTTAACGTCTGGGCTAGACGGCCTTTAAGGCTAACTCCTTACCAGGTCGAGCGACCTTGGCTTTCCTTTCAGCAGAGAATACTCAATGTGCTTTCATCTTTCAACTTCCTGCATCGCAAGTACATAGGCGACCAAAAAGTATATAAATTTATATTTAGCGCACCTTTCACCCGGCTTGGAGAACGTACGCTTAGCCGAACGGTTCAGGCTCTGCTTCGTCGAGCACTTTGGCTCGGATAATTTCCCTCCGTCCAGACGGTACGGGGCCTTCGATACTCACGCGCTTGGTTCGACCCTTTTACCTCCGGCCGAACGGCGCGGGGCCTTTGTTCCTCGAGCGATTGGCTCGACCCATTCACCTCCGGCCGAGCGGCGCGGGGCCTTCGTTACTTGATGACGATGCCTTATATTCGTTCTTTTGACTTTTCATTTCTGCATTTCAAGTATTCAGTCGAAAAATATACACAGGATGATTTACATAGGCACACCTTTCACCCTGCCCGGTAAGGCTGGAGGTGGTTCGCGCTCCACGGCCTATCTAGCTGCCGACCGTCCTCATCCTCCAGATAATACGCGCCCGAGCGGAGCTTTTCGATGATTTTGAAGGGACCTGCCCATGGAGCTTCAAGCTTGCCGACGTCGCCGACCGGCTTGACTTTCTTCCAGACAAGGTCGCCAACCTGGAATGATCGGGGAATGATGAATCGGTTATAGTTTTGCTTCATTCGTTGACGGTACGCCATAAGCCGAACGGATGCTTTGGCACGCTCCTCGTCAACCAAATCCAGCTCCATATTCCTCCGCTCGGCGTTGCCTTCATCATAACACTGGACCCGGACGGACTCGACGCCGACTTCAACCGGAATGACCGCTTCACCGCCGTACACCAGATGAAAAGGTGTAACGCCCGTTCCTTCCTTAGGAGTCGTCCGGATGGCCCATAAAACGCCCGGCACTTCATCCGGCCAACTTCCTCCCACGTGGTCGAGCCGAGCGCGCAGAATACGGAGAATTTCCCTGTTGGCTACTTCGGCTTGACCGTTGCTTTGGGGGTAAGCCACGGACGTGAAGTGTTGCTCGATGCCGTAGCTTTTGCACCAATCTTCCAGCACCTTCCCTGTGAATTGCCGCCCATTGTCGGAAACCAATCGGCGAGGGATACCGAACCTACAGATGATATGTTGCCATATGAATTTTTTGACCATCTGTTCGGTGATCCTGGCTAGTGGCTCGGCTTCTACCCACTTGGAGAAATAATCGACCGCCACCAGCAAAAATTTCCTCTGCCCGGTCGCAATTGGAAAGGGACCCACAATATCCATTCCCCATTGATCGAACGGACATGAAACGGTTGATGCTTTCATCTCCTCTGCCGGTCGGTGAGAGAAGTTGTGATACTTCTGGCATGAAAGGCACGTAAATACTGTCCGAGCGGCGTCCATTTGTAAGGTCGGCCAAAAGTATCCAGCTAGCAAAATCTTCTTGGCTAGTGATCGTCCGCCCGGATGTCCTCCGCATGATCCTTGATGTACCTCCTGGAGGATGTAAGCCGAATCTTCCGAGCTCACACACTTCAACAACGGGCGAGAGAAAGCCTTCTTGTAGAGCTGATCGCCGATAAGTGTGAACCGACCGGCCCTCCTCCTAAGCAGCTGGGCTTCATCCCGATCGGCCGGTGTGGCTTCCGAGCGGAGGAACTCTATGATGGGTGTCCTCCAGTCGCTTGGAAACGTGAGGCTTTCCATCCGGTCGACGTGCGCTACCAGCAGTACTTTTTCAATAGGTTGCTGAATGGTGACTGGCACTATAGAACTTGCTAGCTTGGCCAAGTCATCTGCTGCCTGGTTCTCCGTTCGGGGAATTTTTTGAATAAGGACCTCTCGGAAAGTGGCTTTGAGTTTTTCAAAGGCTTCAGCGTAGAGCTTAAGCCGAACACTATTGATTTCAAAGGTGCCAGAAAGTTGTTGAGCGGCCAACTGTGAATCCGAATAGAGAGTCACCCGACTGGCACCCACATGCCGGGCTGCCTGCAATCCGGCTATGAGGGCCTCATACTCTGCTTCATTGTTGGTGGCCTTGTAATCTAGTCGGACGGATAGGTGCATCTTTTCTTCTTGAGGTGAGAGTAGTAATATTCCGATCCCACTTCCGAGCCGAGTGGAAGACCCATCCACATATATTCTCCACAGAGCTTCCGGCTCTGGCCTCTGCACTTCGGTCACAAAATCAGCCAAGGATTGCGCTTTGATCGCAGAGCGGGGCTGATATTGGATGTCAAATTCACTTAGTTCTGTCGTCCACTTGATGAGCCGTCCGGACGCTTCTGGATTCAACAGCACTCTTCCTAGTGGACTGTTCGTCCGGACGATGATGGTGTGAGCCAAGAAATATGGTCGAAGGCGCCGAGCGGCTAGAACCAAAGCAAAGGCCAACTTCTCGAGCCCGGTGTAACGAGATTTAGCATCTTTCAAAATGTGGCTTAGAAAATACACCGGCTGCTCTTCGCCGCTCGCCCTCACAAGTGCCGAGCCTACAGCATGCTCAGTTGACGACAGATAAATATAAAGTGACTCACCCCCGATCGGCTTGGCAAGTACAGGTAGAGAATTTAGATATGTTTTCAATTCTTCAAATGCTCGGTCACATTCTTCATCCCACTGGAACTTAGTAGCCTTGCGCAGGATCTTGAAGAATGGTAAGCTCCGGTCGGCGGTTTTGGAGATGAATCTGGACAAAGCAGTTATCCGACCGGTCAACCGTTGTACTTCCCTTGTATTTCTAGGAGGCGGCATGTCTTGCAGAGCTTTCACCTTGCTGGGATTGGCTTCAATTCCCCGCTCGGTCACTATATATCCCAAGAAACGCCCCCCTTTTGCTCCGAACAAGCATTTCTGAGGATTTAGCTTGACTCCATATTTGTGTAGCGTTCGGAAGGTTTCTTCCATGTCCTTGAAGAGATCGGCCGCTCGGACGGATTTGATAAGAATGTCGTCCACATAGACTTCCAGATTACGCCCGATCTGCTCCTTGAACACCTTGTTCATCAAGCGTTGATAGGTGGCCCCGGCATTCTTCAATCCGAACGGCATCACATTATAGCAATATGTGCCGTCGGCAGTCACAAAGCTAACCTTTTCTTGATCTTCACGGGCGAGCGGCACCTGATGATAGCCTTGGTATGCGTCGAGCATGCAAATCAATTCGCAACCGGCCGTAGAGTCCACCAACTGATCTATCCGGGGCAAGGGATAAAAATCTTTGGGGCATGCTTTGTTTAAGTCCCGAAAATCGATGCAAACTCTCCACTTGCCGCCCGGCTTGGAGACTAATACTACGTTAGCCAGCCAGCTCGGGAACTGCACTTCGCGTATGTGGCCGGCCTCCAGAAGTTTTTCTACTTCCGCCCGGATGATGGCATTCTGCTCGGCACTGAAATCCCTTTTTCTCTGCTTTACTGGCCGAGCGTCCGGTCGGACATGCAACTCATGCTGCGCTAGGCTCGGCGAAATTCCAGGCAACTCATGTGTCGACCAGACGAGAATATCATGATTTCGTTGGAGGCATTGGATCAGCTCCTCCTTCTCGATTCGGGGCGCCTTCCGAGCGGAACAAGCTTCTGCTCGGACCATCTCTATATAGCACCGCCGAGCTGCTAGCTGATCTCCACGTACTTCTCCTACTTTGTCCTCCACGGGGAACTTTATCTTCTGGTGGAAGGTTGAGACAACCGCTCGGAATTCGCCGAGCGCCGGTCGTCCCAAAATGACGTTGTAGGACGAAGGAGAGTCTACCACCACGAAGTTTATTGCCCTGGTCCTCCTGAGCGGCTCTTCTCCCAATGAGGTAGCTAGCCGAATTTGTCCGACCAGCTGAACTTCGTTGCCCGTAAACCCGTAGAGCGGGGTCGTCATGGGAAGCAGCTCGGCTTGATCAATTTGCAGTTGATCGAACGCCTTCTTGAATATGATGTTGACTGAGCTCCCTGTGTCAACAAATATGCGGTGAATAGTATAATTTGCTATTACCGCTTTAATGAGCAGAGCGTCGTCGTGGGGCACTTCTACTCCTTCTAAGTCTCCAGGCCCGAAAGTGATTTCCGGTCCACTTGCCCGCTCTTGGCTACAGCCGACTGCGTGGATCTGCAGCTGTCGGACGCCCGCCTTTCTGGCTCGGTTGGAGTCTCCTCCGGTCGGCCCGCCAGCAATAACGTTGATCTCGCCCCGGGAAGTATTGCTCCTGTTTTCCTCTTCCCGAGTGGACGGTCGTGACCGTTCTCTGGACGCCCGGCGATTCTCCTGTCTCGGAGATCTGTGCCGATCGGGTGTCTGTTGATGTCGCCTTTCGATGCGGGTCCGGTCGGCTTCATGGGTCCTTTGTCTTCTGTCGATGGGAGGAGACCGTCGTTCGGCTTTCCTGGGAACGGGATTGGCCACGAAGGGAAGACTTCGACAATCCCTCGTGTTGTGCGTATCCGTCTGGTGGAAGGAGCAGAACATAGGGGTCCACCTCTTCTTTGGCTTGGGCCGAGCGGCAGCCACTTCTTGTACGTGCGTCCTGGCGTGGGGGGATCGGATTGCTTCGGCTCTCGGTCCTCTAGGTGGCTGCTGAGCGGCGTGCTGTTTCCGCTCGGCATGAATAGGTGCCCGCTCGATAGGAGTTTCCTTTTTCCGGGCGGTTTGTGCTTCTTCCACGTTTATGTATTCGTTGGCCCGATGTAGCATATGATCATAATCTCGGGGCGGCTTTCGGATGAGCGACCGGAAGAAGTCCCCATCCACAAGGCTCTGCGTGAAGGCATTCATCATCGTCTCCGATGTGGCCGTTGGGATATCCATCGCCACTTGGTTGAATCGCTGGATGTAGGCTCGAAGCGATTCTCTCGACTCTTGCTTGATGGCAAACAAGCTGACACTTGTCTTCTGATAACGCCGACTGCTAGCGAAATGGTGGAGGAAGGCCGTTCGGAAGTCCTTGAAGCTAGTGATGGATCCGTCCGGCAACCTCCGAAACCACCGTTGAGCCGATCCCGAGAGAGTTGTAAGGAAGACGCGGCACTTTACTCCATCTGTATATTGATGGAGTGTAGCTGTGTTATCAAACTTACCCAGATGATCATCCGGGTCCGTTGTTCCGTTGTACTCGCCGATCGTCGGAGGCACGTAGTGCTTGGGTAGAGGGTCTCGCAGAATAGCCTCCGAGAATTGGCGATTGATCCGCTCGGGAGATGAGTCCGTCCGGGGAGCTTTCCCTTTTCTGTCATCCCGCCTGGGCATTTTGTCTGAAGAAGAGCCTCTACCTCTTCGAGCTGGTGCGGCTTCAGGAGTGCGAAATAAGGCCCGGTGGAATGCGACGGTGGCTGGAGGTGCTTCCGCTCGGCCACCCGACGCAGATGTTGCTTGTTGCTCCGGCCGTTCGGCCGCTGCTTTCTGTTTTTGTTCTACTAGTTTGGCGGCCCTTATCTCGACCAGAGCTTCGAGTTCTTCCGTCGAAAGCGCCACCGTGTGTTGTCGTACAGCCTCGTCCATTGTTCTTGTTCGAATGCAGGAGCGTTCCCACAGACGGCGCCAAATTGATCCTGTCCGAACCAGAAGTCAACAGACGCTGGGCACGTGGCGCTCTTCGGCTCGCTGATGTAGATCCCCCACTGGTGGCGCGATGCTCCGGCTAACCTGCACAGAAGTCGAGCCGGGAAGGGGTTCCCGGCGGCGACCCTCCGACGCTCAAGTCAGGTAAGCTACGATGAACAAAGTGGCTTCCAAAGTCTCGGAATACGTACCCTCCGGCGAAACCTGAGGTTCTTTATATAGAGCTGGTGAAGGGTTTGGGCATGCGTACCTAGGTGCATACGTGTCCTCTGTCCTTTCCTAGGTATGCGGCTGTCAGAAAGCTTACCCGTCCTTTCCTAGGTATGCAGCTGTCAGAAAGCTTACCTGACCCATATCGCTATAGTCAAAGCATGCCCTCGATGGGACAGCAGAATCTCCTGTCACAAGATTTGGAGCATGGCACACACGTGAAACCTACCGATTGTCAGAGAAGAAATCCTCGGGTCTTTTCCCTTGCTCCAAACTTGTCGTCCGAGCGGACATCTCCCTCAACATCCGACCGGACATCCGCAGTGGTTTACTTGTGCTTTGTGGAGACTAATAAACAGGGGTGCTTTATGACTGTGGTCGGTCAAAAGGTCAACTCGGTCCATGACCTTTTTAACTGAGCGTCGGAACCCCGATTTGACAGGGTGCCTTCCAACCATAAGTGCGAGCCGGCCGGACCCATCCGGGTATTCGATTCCATCGGCCGGCCGGCAATCCGGTCGGACCGGCCGTCTATGGTCGTCCGTCCGGTCGGACCACACTCCTCCCGGATGGGCGGCTACTCCGGTGACTTCCACTTGGCGTTGACATTGCAAGAGGGGGGGCCCGCTCTTACTACCGGATCAAGCGCTTTGGTAGACGTCAAAGTCAAGGGGTGGTCAACCGAGAGACTAGCCGGTCAGAAGGCCCTTCGTCCCTATCTGACCAGAAGAGTTCGGAGGGGGTTGGCCGAGCCTACAACACACCGAGGCAAGGGACGACACACTGAGCGGCATAGACATAGGCGCATGAGGCTAAAGAAGAGACCGGTCGGACCGATCAAGGTGGAGTCCAGCGAGGCAAAAGACATTCACACCGACCGGCCAAGACATAGGCGCATGAGGCCAAAGAAGAGGCCGGTCGGACCGATCAAGGGGAATCCGGCCAGACGGATAGCCGATAAATAAGATGGGGGAAACATGCCAACATCCTTCTGGGAGTCAGTGCCGCCGATTAATGGTGCGTATGGATAGAATATCCTTTTGGGAGTCAATTTCGCCGACTGACGACAAGGAGGACAGAGGATCGTACGAAGGAAGATCCGGCCGCTGTGGCAGAGATACGCTTGCCCCATTACGGTAAGATTGTTAGGATCGTTCGTACTCGGCTAGAGAGGGGGGGTGTGAATAGCCGACCCCAAATCGTCGTTTCTTTCTACAAAACGTGTTAGCGCAGCGGAAAATACAAGGAAACGAAAGAGAAGAAAACCAAACCTTAACACAAGGATGTAACGAGGTTCGGAGATTAGGGCTCCTACTCCTCGGCGTGTCCGTAAGGTGGACGAGTCCAGTCAATCCGTCGGTGGATGAGTCCCCGGAGAACCGGCTAATACAATATACTCCTTGTGGGTGGAGAAACCTCGCCACAAACGTTTGCAACAGCAAACAAAGAGTACAAGGACAGTAAGAAAAGCAATACAATATGAATACAATATCACTCTACCAATTGCTTGCTTTCTTGTCGAGTGAAGCAACAACTTCACAACCCAAACGCAGCAGGATCGACGATGGAAGCTCACGCGAAGCTTCGAGGCGAGCTCAATCAAAGCTCGGTTGAGCGAAGCTTTAGCGTAAGAAGAAGTTCTATGAAAGAGAAGAAATATATGCAGCAGCCTCGACCCCTTTATACCGCGAAGAAGACAACGAAGAAACTAGCGCGCATTAGAACCCTGATCGATGCGTGGACCGATCGTGAAAAGCCTTGGTCCTGATCGGTCCATGGACCGATCGAACCTCTGATCGGTCGTGGGGACCGATCAGGCCTATGCTGATCGGTCCCCAGCCCGCAGAGAGTTGCCCAACTCTGTGTGGAATCTGATCGGTCCCGGACCGATCCCGCCTCGATCGGTCCGGGGACCGATCAGCTCAACGATCGGTCCCCAAACCGTCGGTAAGCCCACGAACCATGATCACCTTCGCTTGTCATCGATCGGTCACCGGATCGATCGGATACACAACGGATCGATGCGGGCCGATCGAGCAATTTTACCCAAACCAAGTCCCAAATCTTCCAAACCAATATCCGGTCAACCTTGACCTATTGGTACATCATGCTTAGCATCCGGTCACTCCCTTGACCTGCTAAGACTCCCCACCAAGTGTCCGGTCAATCCCTTTGACCCACTTGGACTTTCCTCTTCGTGCCAAGTATCCGGTCACTCCTATGACCTACTTGGACTTCCCATCACCAGATGTCCGATTACCCTTGATCCATCTGGATTTTCCCTTGCCCGGCTTCACTCACCAGGATTTTCACACTGCCTAACATCCCAGTTAGGACTTTCTCACTGCCTGGCTTCACTCACCAGGACTTTCCAACTGCCTAACATCCCAGTTAGGACTTTCCCACTGCCTGGCTTCACTCACCAGGACTTTCCACACTGCCTAACATCCCAGTTAGGACTTTCCCACTGCCTGGCTTCACTCACCAGGACTTTCCACATGCCTAACATCCCAGTTAGGACTTTCCCACTGTCTGGCTTCACTCACCAGGACTTTCCACACTGCCTAACATCCCAGTTAGGACTTTCCCACTTGCCAAGCTCCCTGCTTGGACTTTTCCCGTGCCAAGCTCCCTGCTTGGACTTCTCCAGTGCCAAATCTCCATACTTGGACTTTTCGCGTGCCAAGCTCCCTGCTTGGACTTCTCCAGTGCCAAATCTCCATACTTGGACTTTTCGCGTGCCAAGCTCCCTGCTTGGACTTTTCCAGTGCCAAGTCTCTATACTTGGACTTTTCCAGTGCCAAGTCTCCATACTTGGACTTTTCGCGTGCCAAGCTCCCTGCTTGGACTTTTCCAGTGCCAAGTCTCCATACTTGGACTTTTCAGGTCAACCAGGTCAACCTTGACCTAGGGTTGCACCAATAATCTCCCAACCATCTATTCTTGTCTCACATCAAGAATAGAACTCTCTCACGAGTGTCAAACATCAACATGCAACTCAACTAGGTCAACCTTGACCTAAGGTTGCACCGACAATCTTCCCAAGTCAAACATCAAAATACAACTCGAGTCAAGTCACCTCGAGTCGGGTCAACCAGGTCAACCTTGACCTAAGGTTGCACCAACAATCTCCCCCTTTTTGATGTTTGACAAAACCCATAATCAAGTTAGGTTAACCCGATAACCTAACTTAGGTTTTCCAACCATCTTCCAATGTCCAATGTTCTTTCCTTGAACATTCTCTGGACATTCTCCCCTTAGGTTAACCCGATAACCTAACTTGGGTTCTCCAATAATTCTCCCCCTTTTTGACACACATCAAAAAGAATTCCAATGTTCTTCCTCGAACATTCCTTGACATTCTTCCCCTAGCTTAGGTTAACCCGATAACCTAACTTGGGTTCTCCAATAATTCTCCAATGAACACTCTCCCCTTTTTGACACACATAAAAAAGAAAAAGAAGGGTATCAAGGTCAAGAGTTTCTTCCTAATGAAAGTCCCATACTTTTCATTGAAACTCTTAATTTCCCCCTTGATACTAAACTCAACAATCAACTTAGTGATAATCCCATATCACTAATCCTCAAAAGTCTTAAGGAGTAAAAACTCCCCCTAAAAGTTAACTTCCCCTTGACAATTAGGTAAAACTCCCCCTAAAGGTCAACTCCCCCTTTGACCATTGCACCAACAATGTCTTTGAGAGTTCCAAACCTTTAGAAATCCAAAAACACCATTTCCATAACTGAAATTTCAGACAACAGCTGAAAAATCAGAAATTCGGCACGCCCTGATCGGTCCCCAGACCGATCAGCCCTTCACCAGATCGCACTCGTGCTACTGGAACTCACTGGATCGGTCTGCAGACCGATCCACAATACTCTGGATCGGTCCGCAGACCGATCAGATCTTCCCTGGATCGGTCCCCGGACCGATCCAGCCACTGAAATCAGAACTTCTGATTTCCCCTTCCGGAAAATCAGAAACTCCTAATAAATTCAAGAAAATTCCAAAAATTACGAAACTTTGAGGATACATTCCTCATATCATACACTATCATGGAAAAATAGTTTTCTATGAAAATAACTTCCATTTTTCAATCTTGATACAAAGTTCAAAAACTTTGAAATAGTTCAAGTTTAACTCAACTTTGTATCACAATGTTCAATGATGAATGCAATCACTAGGAAAGCTTCATCAAGGTTTTTCAAATCAATTTTGAAATGATTTTAAACCCTTTAATTTAGGATCATAATCTTAGGACTATATGTACATGACTTGTACACAAGTTTTCCCTATGATCCTCCATTTCTTGAATTAGACTCATCTAGGTACAAGAACTATGCACCTTGATCCTAACTCATGATCCTAATATCTCACACACATCTAAAGTGTATCAAACACATCCATGTCAATTTTGATGTGAGATATGGGTTTAGGTATCTTAGACTAAGGTCTCATGCATTTTCTAAACACAAATTTGATCTCAATATCAAAATGTGTTTTTCATCCTTAAATCAATTCAATTGATTACTAATGCAAGAGATGATGACATGGCATAAAATGGTATCATAAATGAAAACATGTGTCAATGTCATGATGTCATGGCATAAAGTTTGAAACTTAAATAAACATGACATAAAAACTAGCCTAAGCATTATCATGACATTTCAAATGATAATAAAACTAAACATGATGTCATGACATGTGAGGGCAAACAATCATGGCAAGATTTAACATAAATAAATATACCTAGATTACCTATCTAAGTATCCTTAACCACTTGGCTAACTTCAAATTTAATCCTAGATTGCCCCAAAATGCCAAAATCCTAATTTTGACACTTCTTGAACTCTAGATTAATTCATGCCACTTAAAGATCAAATTTATCCTCAAAACTTGGCATGTTTCATTTTTCCTCGAGAGTTCTCTAGATTTTCCCAAATTGTACCAATTGAGATTAAAAATGAAATTTCCAATCTTTAGGCACATTTAACTCTTCAAAGGAGTAAATGATAATTCCATTTCATTTTCAAAAGTTCTCAAAACCTTGAAAATGCTCCTTGAGTGTCAATTTCCTCAAAGTTGGGTTAACTACCCTTCTAATCGGAGTTGACGCTCTCTAACCCATCTATGGGGTAGAGAAGATGCTCCTAGGAACCCAATACCTATTTGAGCTCATTGGGTTCACTAAATATTCACTAGGGATAACTTCCCTAGCAACCCTCCTAATGACCCTCTTAGGCTTTGAAGCCTTGGTCATTTGGGACTCATCAAGATCAACTCTAGGGGTGACTCCCCTTGTGACCTTGGTGGTGGTCTTCCTAGCCCTAGGTTTTGTTTCATAATCGAATGGAACATTGTGGTAAGTGGGCTTGACCACTTGGGACTTAGATTTGTGACCCAAACCTTTCTTGTCCTGGGACTTTTGGCCCTTAGGCCCTAGAGTTGACTTCTCTAAATTTTTAAGGGCCTTTTCTAGGGTATCAAGCCTTGACCTCAAGACTTGATTCTCCTTTTCTATTACCTCAAGTTTTGATTTGTCATTCTTTCTTGAGGTGTTCCTAGGCATGTGTCTAGTTGATTTAGGGTTTCTACCTAGGTTTTCCTTAACCTTAGAAGTGTTAATCCTAGGGTTAGCATTCCTAGTAGTATCCCTATCTAGGTTGACATGTTTAGCACCTAAGCACATGTATTGATTTCTAGTGTTAACATGCTTATCATTATTGACTAATGCAATAAAATTACTAGCATGTATCCTACTAGAATTGCACGAATGAGCCTTAAAAGATACCTTAGGGTTTGCCTTAGCTCCCCCTATCGATGTGCATCCCTTGTCCTTGTGAGGTTTCCTCCCCTTCAGACATTGGCTCCTATAGTGTCCCCGTTGCTTGCATTGAAAGCACACCACGTGCTTCTTGCCTTTGTGTGTTGGGACGCTGGCTTCCTTGACCTTTGGTGCCGGTGGAGTCTTTCTAACCCTCTTTGGACACTTGCTCTTGTAGTGCCCAAATTCCCTACACTCGAAGCACATTATGTGTAATTTGCTAGAAATTAAAATGCTTGAGTTACCTAGGGTTGAGGATGGATGAACGCTCTCATCTTCATCCCTTCCGGAGGTAGAAGCTTCTTCTTCTTGCGCCGACCTTGAAGAGGAACTCTCCTCCTCTTCTTCTTTAGATGTTGAGTGGCCCTCAACTTCTAAATCTTCTCCTCCATGATGTGAGCTACTTGGCTCACTTAGCTCCTCTTCATGGCTTGAATTTGAGCTTCCCTCATGGAACTTGGCCAAGTTATCCTATAATTCCTTGGCATTGTTGTAACCTATCTTACACAAGATGTTAGTAGGCAATGAAAATTCAATTATTCTCGTTACCTCTTCGTTGATTTCGGATTTGTGAATTTGTTCTCTTGTCCACTCCTTCTTCTCAAGTGGTTTTCCTTCCTTATCCACCGGAGGAGTAAAACCTTCTTGTACACAAAACCAATTCATTATGTTAGTCATAAGAAAGTACTTCATCCTTACCTTCCAATACGCGAAGTCGCCGCATTCGTAGAAGGGTGGAATGGTGATGTCTTCTCCATAGAGATCCATTCTCTAGCTTTGCTCCCACGGGTGTTGATCCGATGAAGAGCGACCTCGCTCTGATACCACTTGTTAGGATCGTTCGTACTCGGCTAGAGAGGGGGGGGTGTGAATAGCCGACCCCAAATCATCGTTTCTTTCTACAAAACGTGTTAGCGCAGCGGAAAATACAAGGAAACGAAAGAGAAGAAAACCAAACCTTAACACAAGGATGTAACGAGGTTCGGAGATTAGGGCTCCTACTCCTCGGCGTGTCCGTAAGGTGGACGAGTCCAGTCAATCCGTCGGTGGATGAGTCCCCGGAGAACCGGCTAATACAATATACTCCTTGTGGGTGGAGAAACCTCGCCACAAACGTTTGCAACAGCAAACAAAGAGTACAAGAACAGTAAGAAAAGCAATACAATATGAATACAATAGCACTCTACCAATTGCTTGCTTTCTTGTCGACTGGAGGTGAAGCAGCAACTTCACAACCCAAACGCAGCAGCTTGTCGACGACTGGAAGCTCACGCGAAGCTTCGGAGGCGAGCTCAATCAAAGCTCAGTTGAAGCAGCAGCAGAAGAACAAAAGTTCTAGGAAAAGAGAAGAAATATATGCGGCAGCCTCACCCCTTTATACCGCAAGAAGACGGTGAAGAAACTGGCGTTGCGTCGCTAGAACCTGATCGATGCGTGGACCGATCGGGAAGAAGCCTTATTGTTTCCCCTGATCGGTCCATGGACCGATCAGGAACCTCCGATCGGTCCCCGCATCGATCGAAGCTTTCACGCAGAGTTGCCCAACTCTGCGTGGAACTGATCGGTCCCGGACCGATCCCACGCATCCCGATCGGTCCGGGGACCGATCAGGCTCGATCGGTCCCCGGACCGTCAGCCCACGTAACCATGATCACCTTGTTTGTCATCCGATCGGTCACGGATCGATCGGATACACAACGATCATTGGATCGGTCTGCAGACCGATCCAGAGCTTGGTTTTTGCCCAAACCAAGTCCCAAACCTTCCAAACTAATATCCGGTCAACCTTGACCTATTGGTACATCATGCTTAGCATCCGGTCACTCCCTTGACCTGCTAAGACTCCCCACCAAGTGTCCGGTCAATCCCTTTGACTCACTTGGACTTTCCTCTTCGTGCCAAGTATCCGGTTACTCCTATGACCTACTTGGACTTCCCATCACCAGATGTCCGATTACCCTTGATCCATCTGGATTTTCCCTTGCCCGGCTTCACTCACCAGGACTTTCACCTAACTTCACTCACTAGGGTTTTCACACTGCTTAACATCCCAGTTAGGACTTTCTCACTGCCTGGCTTCACTCACCAGGACTTTCCAACTGCCTAACATCCCAGTTAGGACTTTCCCACTGCCTGGCTTCACTCACCAGGACTTTTCACACTGCCTAACATCCCAGTTAGGACTTTCCCACTGCCTGGCTTCACTCACCAGGACTTTCCACCTGCCTAACATCCCAGTTAGGACTTTCCCACTGCTTGGCTTCACTCACCAGGACTTTCCACACTGCCTAACATCCCAGTTAGGACTTTCCCACTTGCCAAGCTCCCAGATTGGACTTTTCCCGTGCCAAGCTCCCTGCTTGGACTTCTCCAGTGCCAAATCTCCATACTTGGACTTTTCGCGTGCCAAGCTCCCTGCTTGGACTTTTCCAGTGCCAAGTCTCCATACTTGGACTTTTCCAGTGTCAAGTCTCCATACTTGGACTTTTCGCGTGCCAAGCTCCCTGCTTGGACTTTTCAAGTGCCAAGTCTCCATACTTGGACTTTTCAGGTCAACCAGGTCAACCTTGACCTAGGGTTGCACCAATAATCTCCCAACCATCTATTCTTGTCTCACATCAAGAATAGAACTCTCTCACGAGTGTCAAACATCAACATGCAACTCAACTAGGTCAACCTTGACCTAAGGTTGCACCGACAATCTTCCCAAGTCAAACATCAAAATACAACTCGAGTCAAGTCACCTCGAGTCGGGTCAACCAGGTCAACCTTGACCTAAGGTTGCACCAACAAAGATGTCATGGATCCTTTCTCAATGTTAGTGTTGGTATGGGAAGCATCCGACGATCGAACTTTAGTTTTGATAATGACAAAGGGATTCAAAGTTAAGATTATTTGTTATCTAATATATTCATGGAGCTTGCAGGAAAGTCCTAAGTGATGCTTAAGCAAAAGTCCTAGCTGCGGTTAGGTAAGGTGAAAACCCTAGGGGATGGTAACCCTATGTGAAGGAAAAAACCTAAGGGGGGTAACCTTAGGTCCTAGGGGGTGGTAACTCTAGGTGGAGAAAAACCCTAAGAGGCAGCAACCTTAGGTCCTAGGGGGTGGTAACCCTAGGTGGAGAAAAACCCTAAGGGGCGGCAACCTTAGGTCCTAGGGGGCGGTAACCCTAGGTGGAGAAAAACCCAAGGGGGTGGTAACCCTAGGTCCTAGGGGGTGGTAACCCTAAGCGGAAAGTCCAGTCGGTCTGGAGGACCGGACTGACACCAGGTAATCTCTCCTGAGGGGAGTAGGTGAGGACGCGTTCCCCGTAGAGGGAACAGTAGGCGTCGGGTCAACCTAGGGTTTCCGGTCGGAAATCCGAAGTCAGACCCAGACAGTCCAATGACTATAAAACTCTTAATTTATCATGTTTATATCAGTTCTAACTTTGTCTTGCAGGGTACCGTATTATTTTGGGACTAACATATCTTGCAGGTACAAAAGGAACAAGTTAAGCCTCGGATGAACAGTGTCCAAGGCGCCTTCATGGAGCTTGGAGGCGCCTCGGGTGCAAGCCGAAGCCAGCTGTCCAGAGGAACTGGAGGCGCCTTCATTAGGACTGAAGGCGCCTTGGACCAAGGCTTGAAGGTGCCTTGAAGAGGTTTGAAAGCGCCTTAAACCAGATAAGGTGCGACCAATTCTGTGCTGATCCACGCGTGCGACTCAGCGGCCTGGAGGCGCCTTGGATAGGCTTGGAGGCGCCTTCAACCTAGTATAAAAGAAGGTCTCGAGGAAGAACTCAGACAATCAAGTTCTAAGCTTTCTTTCTTCAACGTGCTGCCAACGAGACGACCTAGAAGTGCTGCGAATTGACACTGACGACCCGGAGCTCCGAATCTTCAGTTTTTCCTACCGTCGTTGGTATAATTTAGTCATTTCTTTTAATCATTGTACTTCATCTTGTAACCACATTAACGAGCTTATAGTTGTTGCCCACCGGAAGTGATCAACGATCGCAGGCCTTGGAGTAGGAGTCACCACAGGCTCCGAACCAAGTAACTCCTCGAGTTCTTGTGTGATTGTCTTTTTGTTTCCGCTGCTTTAACTCTCGAATGATTTTCGACTCTGAAACGCAAAATAGCCACGAGCGCTATTCACCCCCCCCTCTAGCGCTTTCGATCCAACAATTGGTATCAGAGCGGAGTCGCTTTGAATCGGTGCAACCATCGTTCAAGCAATTTTTTCGTGGTATTTTCAGTTTTACGGAGTCAATTAGAATTAGCTTAATAGCTAAATTCTAATTATTTTTCCTTCGAATCGATTTTAACTCGAAGTCGGTGCAACACCACTCGAGTTCGTTATTTTATTAAACTTATTCCCGCACTACTAATCCAAGACCCAGTTCGTCCCTCGCTCTTCACCGAAGAAGACTTCGGATACTGGAAAGGACGAATGGAGAATTTCCTCAAAATCCAGTTCGAGACATGGATGATCGTCAAGAGTAGATTGGATCTACCAACTGATAAAGACGACAAACCTACACCCTGCGAGGACTGGGAACTAGCATTAATCAAGAAGGTGGAGGCAAATGCCAGAGCAACTTGTGCCCTCCAATGCGGACTAACAAAGGAGGAGCTAAACCGTGTCGGTCCATTCTCGAGTGCCAAGGAGCTATAGGAGAAGCTGATCGAGCTTCACGAAGGGACCTCCAATACCAAAGTAAGTAAGCGAGATTTGTTGTTCAATAAATTGTATAACTTAAAAATGTAGGAAGGTGAGACGGCTAGCCAGCTCCACGCCCAAATTCAAGAACTACTCAATGGACTCCATGCGATCTGACAAAAGGTAGATAACCGGAACATCATAAGGTACTCCTTAAACGCTTTTCCGAGGAACACCTTATGGGCATCCATGGTAGATGCCTACAAGGTTTCTAAGGATCTCTCTACTATTAAATTAGATGAGTTGTTTTTTGAGTTTGAGCTTCATGAACAGACTAACTCATGTCCGGTCGAGAAAGGGTTGGCCTTGATTGCAAGTACAGGAAGAGCACGCGAGTCAAAATCAAAATGTAGAATCGAACAAGAATCAGAAGAGGAACAAGATTCGGAAGACGACGATGAGCTCACAACCGAATTCGTCAACCTGATGAAGAAACTTTACAAAAAGAAGGGCTTCAACAAAAAGGATATTAAAAAGGCCATCGAGACCAAAAAGGCCCAAACAAGCTCAAAGGTCAAATTCAAGGTGACTTGCTACGGGTGCAATCAGAAGGGGCACATCAAGGCGAACTGCCCAAACCAAAAGGACCCAAAGAAACCAAGAAGGAAGAAGGCTCTGAAGGCAACTTGGGACGAATCTTCTTCCGAGGAATCCGACAATGAAGAAGTCGAGCAGGCGAGCCTCCTCGCATTGACAGCCTGGGACTGCACCAAAAGCGAGGACGAATCGGAAGCCGAGTCCGAGAGAAGTCACGAATCCGCATCTGTTTTCGAAGGGCCAAACCCCTCTGTAAGTAAAAGTCGTTTATACAGTTTAATCAATTACTTAATACATAAAGTAGCTAAGTCCAAAGTTTGAATTAAGTCGCTTCTAAAGGAGGTAACACTCCTTAAAGAAGTGACTAATACCAAATCATTGACTGATCCAGCTTAGACTGGAACCTCAACTCAAGTTCAAAAACTTGAGAAAGAGAATTCCAACCTGAGAAGTCAAGTCAAGGATTTGAAGACTACCCTAGAACGATTTTCTTTGGGGTCCAAGAACCTTGACCTAATTCTTGGGACTCAAAGAGTCGTTTACAATAGAACTGGACTAGGTTTTAAATCTAGAAAGAAATATCGATCTTACCTATCGTTAGTCAACAAACCAAATAGTAAACTAGTCCAAGCATGGGTACCCAACTCCAACCTGGTCAATCAAGTTGGATTTGGTCAATACTGGGTCCCCAAGGATCAAGTACATTACCTTGATAGACCTTATCGAGACTATGATCTAGGGGGAGCAAAAAAAAAGTTATTTTAACTAATAAATAATTAAATTATTTAAATTATCTTAACAAATAAATAAAATAAATTATTTTAATAAATAATTAATTAAATTAAAATTATTTTAATCTTAAAGGAAAATCACTAATGGAGGCTCCAGAATATCTGGCACCTCCAAAAAGGAACCTACCCGATAGGGTAACTAAACGCAACCTACCCAGCAGGGTAATTAGGACTAGAATAAAAAAGGCTAAGTTTAACTTGACCCACGGTACTGGTGAAGTATTGGATGATAGTACGTTAGGGAAGTTTAGTCTATGCATGTCTAGGAAGATATGGCTTCGACCTGGTGCATTTGGCTAAGTGGAACTGACCGAAGCTACCCTTTATGGATCCTAACTAGTTAGACCAAGGTTTTGTACTAAGTTCAGTGGATAGGACTATTTGGAAAACCTCGAAGGTATGGTTACTTTAATGATGTCCAAGTGACTCACCATAGCCCAGAAGTTTATCCAAAGAATGCCTATTTGTTGAGCCCAAAGCTAAACCTGAATCTAACCTAAAGTTAAAACAAACCCTACAATTGAACCTAATTCATCTCACAAAATTATAGGATCCACTGATTGAAAAACTTACATCGGGTGAGATAACTAAGGACAAATTAAAATTAAATTTAATTAAAAATTAAATTTAATTAAATTAAATTAAATTAAATTAAAAATAAAAAATAAATTAAATTAAATTAATTTGAAATAAAATTAAAATTAAATTAAATTAAAAATAAAAATTAAATTAAATTAAAATAAATTAAATTAAAATTAAATTAAATTGAATTGAATAAATAATTTTTTAAAATTTAATTAACTTAAACATTTTTTTAAAAATTTAATTAACTTAAACATTTTTTTAAAATTTTAACTTAAACATTTAAAAAAAAATAACTTAAATATTTCTAAAATTTAATTAACCTCTCAAATCTTAATTAACTTAAATTTAATTAACTTAAATATTTTTCAAAATTTAATTAACTTAAATACTTTTCAAAATTCAATTAACTTTTCAAAATTTAATTAACTAAATATTTAATTAACTTTTCAAATTTTAATTAACTTAATATTTTTCTAAATTTAATTAACCTTAATATTTTTCAAATTTAATTAACTTAATATCTTTCAAAGTTAATTAACTTTAATATTTTTCAAAATTTTATTAACTTAATATATTACCAATTTAATTAACTTTAACTTTTCAAAATTCAATTAACTTAAATATCTTTCAAAATTAATTAACTTTTCAAAATTCAATTAACTTAAATATCTTTCAAAATTTAATTAACTTTTCAAATTTTAATTAACTTAATACTTTTTAAATTTTAATTTACTTTTCAAATTTTAATAAACTTAATATCTTACAAAATTTAATTAACTTAATATTTTTCTAAATTTAATTAACTTTAATACTTTTTCAAAATTTAATTAACTAAACATTTTTCAAACTTAATTAACTAAACAATTTTCAAACTTAATTAACTTTAATATTTCTCAAAATTAAAAAATTACATAACTATTTTCAAAACGAAAATAATTTTTACTTAAAAAAAAAACTTATTAGACACATAGGCGCGCATCGGAGGCACCTCCCACACAAGGGAGGCACCCTCAATCACGACGAGAAATCTCCCGCCGCCTTAACTAAAGGCGCCTCGGATGCTCTCCGAGGCGCCTCCAACAGCCTACTTAAGGCACCTTAAGTATCGTCTAAGGCGCCTTAAATCCTGAAGGGTCGGTGGTGTTAGCCATTTTCATGTCACATGGCACATCAAATTAATTAAAATTGAAACTCATTAAAATTAATACAAGTGTTGTAGCAACGAGTCCCAAGTCGTATTTTTTTCCAAGGGTTACTAGCAAAATGTGTGAATTCTAGAATTGTTTCAAATCAAAATCTTGCATCATCATGGTCAAGATTAAAATCAAGGTAAGAATGTTCTTAACTAGACATGATCTATTAGATTTCATCACATCAACATCAGTAAAGTTTAGCTCCCAAAGCATCATCAAATCAAATAATTCAATTCCCGAACTCCAAACCAAGTAAATTCAAAACTCAAGTCACATTTGCATAAATCAAACTATCTCCAATTCTCATTCACAATTACTTCAACAAACAAGCTCAAGAATTCAGTCACAATAAAATTGAATAGAGGTAGCAATCTAAACACCAAATTAAACATTCCAACACTTAAACAAGATCATGATCACAAAGGTTGAATTGCTAACTAAATCTCAAAACTCTACAAACTGTTAATATCAGAATTGCAAGAACTAATCAGAATTAGGTCTAAGAGTGGGGTTTGTAAGCAAGAAATTGAAATTGAAAGTACAAAAACTCAAACAAGAACTAAAGTAAGAAATGCAAACAAGAATAAATGTAATATATCTATCAGATCTTCAGATCTGAGCAATTTTGCGACAATTCAAAGACAAAAGCAAAGAAACCTAAACCCTAATCATTCCACATCCCAAAACCGAAACCAATTCTCTCCAATTTGCTGAAAAACAAATGCGCTATCGGAAACCTCCCCTCAAGCACCCAACAACTAATCTCTACCTCCAGCTATTACCAGTAGGTGCTCATAGTCTTCGGAAACCTCCCCTCTAACTCCCAGTCTTCTGATAATCTCACAAACCGAAGAAAACAGAGGATGAATCTGTGATTGTGCAAACCGGATCAAATGGCCAATTCATCCAAGTTGTGATATGGAATGGAAGTCGGAATGAGATCTGAAACTCAAAGAAACCTCCCTCTAAGCTCAGTTGAGTACGGAGTTCGCTGATCGGAAACCTCCCCGGATCAAGAACGCGCGGTGAAGCAGAATCAAGCCGTGCCGAGAAACCTCCCTCTAGCACTTCTCTGATCGCTGGAAGATGAACGCCAGTAGATTAGGATAGCTGTCGTTGAAGAAAGTTGCTCGCCGGATCTGGAAATGAGGAACGGGAAACTCGGCGTCGCGGCGGAGAAGAAACAGGAACAGTGAAGAAATCGCGAGCTGAGTCCAAAGAAGCACTGTAGCTTCTCGCGGGTTTTAAATCCTCCTCAGATCTGATCCAATGGCTGAGAATCATCGGAGCTTGATCAACGGTGGAAAACAGTCTAAAATCCGATCCAACAGTACTGATCTTCATCTACGGTCCAGATCTGCTCCTCATTAGGTCGGATGGACTAGATGCTTAACGGATGGCTCAGATTTGCTTGATCTTCAATGGACGGCTACGACTGTTCTGGAGCTTGATCGCCTCGTTAAAACTCTGATCCGAGCACAACTTTGGTTCAGATTCATCCCAATCCAAGAACCTTTGATGCCTACAAAATAACAAACAAATATTAGCATCAAATAAAGCTGTAATAACATAATTTGCAATTAAGTCCAAAATTAATACAATGTATAAAAATATGATGTAAATATGGGTTCTATATATGAAAACTACATCAAACCATGATTGTATGAATGAGAATAGTATAGTAAAATCATGGTTATCAAATTCCCCCACACTTACTCTTGAACGTCCCGTGAAAGTCAAGAAAAACTAAAATCCTACTTAAATGGCATCCCCTAAACAAATTCCTAAACATGATTAGAGAATAAAGAAAGTAAACCATCTAAGATTATCACATTCCAAAGTCTCAAGCATTCATGGACTTCAAACTTTACTCTTGGTTAACAACATAATAATTTCCATCTATCATGAATAAATTGAAATTGATTTCAAACTACAATCCTCACAAGATAAAATTTTTGTGGCCCTCGTCCTATCTCACATGTAGTCACAAAAAATGGAGGGCACTCATGCTACTTGTGCTTCTTGAACTACCATAAGCTTGCTTATCTTCTACTCTCTACCATGATCATAGATACAAATCACGATATAAAGGTTAATCATGAAGAAAAAGGAAATATGAATTAAGTGCACGTCATAGCATTAATTGCAAGAAAAGATAAGGAAAGAAAGAATTAGCAACAAGGAAAAGATAAGAAAGAAAGTATGAATTTTAGTTCTAGTGGAAGACATGGATACAAAAGAGTGCTACATAAATGAATACTTGACCATACTTCCTTCTTCCTTAACTTTCTTACTTAGCTCCAAACACATCTCCAATGGTTCCACATTTCAGTTTTCAAAATATTTCATTAAGCTTCATGTTCTGAATTCTGCATGTTCTGAATTCTGAGCTTGATTTTATACAAATTTTGTACTGCACAGAATTGATTCATCTCAGCAGATTCAAAATTCAACTTTCTTGTACCAAACATCACTTTAATTCTGTTTTCAACACTGGATAACACTATTTCTGTTTGTTTTCTTTATAGAAATCTTCCCCCACACTTAAACCTTTGCTCGTCTCGAGCAATGAAACTCATCAAGTAACCCACTAAACTTCAACTTCCTAGTAGCTAATATAAACAACATTCTTACTTTCTCACTAATCAATTATCTAACCTCGAATTGCTTCCATACTTCATGCAACCAACAGATTTCTTCAATTTCTGCATATCAGGATACAGATTCAGCCTAACAGAGCAAGAAAAATCAGAAATCCCCCTGGTTTTAACCAAGAATTCTAGTTGGCACATTGCTTCAAAATTAACAGTCAAATACCCATCAAAATCTAGTCCAAACAGAATTTTCATATAGGCTTGCAGTTTCAATTTCTGATACAATCTGTACTTAAGTTTCCAGATTATGATACAAGGTCATTTCTACAAAATTTTCCTGCCAGTTGAGCTTAAGAAGATGGCTCATTTGGTATTGAGTCAAAAGACTTTGAGTTCCATTAATTACTAATCAGAAATATCAAGGAAACTCAGCCCTAATTCTGTATTCTGAAAATCAGAATCCAATTCATGAGTTGATAAGTTTCAGCTCCTCTTTCATCATTTCTGAGTCCTCCATTTCTGAAGCTTTTCTTTTCATTTAATCCACAACCAGACTTAACTATATTCAGCTCGAGTTATACCTTCAATGACTGCAAATTCAGAGTTCTAACTTAAATTCAGAATGGACAGATTTAAATCTCAAGTTTCAACTTCTAGTTCCAGCTTTTGTCACTGTTCTGTATCAAACTTTCACTCTGAAATTCAGCTAAACTATGGAGATGCAAGATCTTCTTCTGTCAACAATATACAAGCATCTAGCTTCCAGATTTTCAGTAAAAAAAAAAAAAGCTTTTTAATTCAATTAACACAGCAAATACAGGTTTCCTGACTTAACAGCACAGTCTCAGATTATTGTATCAACTTAACATCATCTAGCCTCCAAAAATCTCAAATTATTCACATCTGGCCTCTTAAGATTCCTATCAAAACATCCTCCAAAGAATTCCGCATTTAAACAACTTAAACATTGCTAAAACTCATTTCCCAAAATGCAAAATTGCCTCATTCAGTTTTCAGATTCTACCCAGCAGGTTTGTGAAGAAATGCTGATAATGAACCCATCTGTTGTATCCAGATTGAGCCCACTGAATAGTTCCAATTCCTTAATGTCAGAACAATTCCACCACTTAAACTTCACGACACTGCATTCATATTGCACCTGTAGTGGCAACTTCAGAATTTGAGTTGCAAAACAGTTTCAGAAACCTACTTTGTGTTTGTTCAGAAATTCATTCCAGGATTCTGATCCTTGTTACTGATTCCATTTCTGAATTGCATAGCTCATCAATCACTTACATTCTGATCATTTCTGACTTTGCAGCAACATATCCTTTTGTCTTCATTTGTTCAACTTCCAAGCTAACTCAGATTGTAATTCTTGAATGACGTATCACTTCACAACTTGTAATTTATCACTATCTTCCTTCATTTCTTTCTCTACATATTTCCAATCCTACTCTTCAATCAAATTCCATTAGCTACATTTCCATTTAGCAACCCTCTTCAATTCCCCAATTGAAACTGCAACCTTTAAATTCCTGCACAATTGAATTGAATAGGTTCCCCATTCCTTAAATTCTTCTGTGCAATTCTGACTTCCTTCATTTATGTTTTCAGCAATACTTAAAAAGAAAATTCAGAGAATAACTCATTTTGAATTCCTTCAATCTGCAAAATTCCTCATTGCTGCAACTTACAGATCCGAATTTGAATTGCCAGAATTTAATTTCAGTATATGCATTCCAGCAGAATTTCATATTAAATTCTCTGATTTAAGAGACCAAACTCAGCCCTGCAAGACTACTTTTCGAAGACATTCTTCAGCATTGGTACATAAACACAAAACAACAAGTTCAAAGGCACCATCAGATACAGAAACAACTTCCTTTGGTATGCATCTCCTCATTCCTGCAGCTGCATTTGTGAGCATTCACCTATTACAGTAAGCATCTTCCCTATCCGAATTCAGCTCTTTAATCAGAATTCAGAATTCTGATTTTTCTCTAGCAGCAAATGCCATTTGTGTCTTGGACATCTTGAAGATTTGCATCACCTTGTACCACTTATGAATCAAAGCAAAGTATGGAACATAAACAACTTCTTGAAACAGATTCACAGCAAGTTTCATTTAGTACAGAATCATTACAAAGCTGAATTCCAGCAGAATTTCAGTAGCAAGAACAGATATAACCTCCTGGATTCAAATTTTAGAATTTGGGAAGAGAAGAACATAACATCAACTGACAATATAAGACCAACAACTTCATGTGGCTTTCACTGATTAGAAGTTTTATAACCAAAGACTTGACACACAAGCAAAACTGAATTCTATATTTCATCATATAACAAGCAATGTATCCATATCCAAAAGATTTACAATTAAGAAAACATAAATTGATATGATGATTATCAAGAAGAATAGCAAGAATTTGTGTGGAAGAAAGAAACAAATAGATTTACCTTCATAAACATGATTTAATCCATTGGATTGTGGTTTTGAAAGAATCAAAGCAAGTTCTAGAGTGCAATGACACAAGTGCATCACTCAATTAAGGCTCATCCTCACTAGGTATGAAAAAGTATCAATCCAATTTATCAATTAAATTTCCATCATTAAGTAGAAACCTTAAGAAAATTAAAAATCTGTTGGAGTGTATACTGAAAGCCTAAGCTTTGTAAACATTCATTATGAATAAAGAATCACATTTGGTCTAATTGTCTACATTTGTTTGTAGTTGTTCATTTAATTTATATTGTAGATAACATAGTATGTGGTGTCACATACAGAAGATGATGTTATCAGTACCTTATAAATTATAAACAGTAGCTCACGACTAAAATGGAAAGGAACAAACCATTAGAAGGTCGTAGTGTAATTAGGTATTAGTTTATCTTGACTATACAATTACACTAGTACACTCAGAGTGTATTGAGTAGGACCATTAGAGGTCGTTTCTTTTATACTGACTTTATAAAGGAACAAAGACCTCAGTTATTATGGAAGTGTGTACTCTTAATCCTAATATAATAACAAGCACATATGTTTGATATTTATTTCTTTAATTTATCAATGTGTGAGATTTAGTTCGATGAATCAATAAACTCGATAAGTTGGGAAATGGTATCACTTATAGTGTGTGTTATTGATTATAGAAGGAAACTGTGTCCTAGAGATACTAGGTTGATAATGTCCTCAAGAGGAGCTCATAAAGATTGTCATGTTAAACCCTGCAGGTGGACTTAGTCCGACATGATAATAAGGTTGAGTGGTACTACTCTTGGACTTAGATATTAATTAAATGAGTTGTCAGTAACTCACTTAATTAGTGGACATTCGATATCTTAAACACAGGAGACTAACACACTCATAATAAGAAGGAGCCCAAAATGTAATTTGGGATTGGTGCGGTAGTTCAATGATAGTTCTCTAGTGGAATGAATTATCATTGATAAAATTAAGTTGTGTGTTGGGGGCACGGGATGCTTAATTTTATCGGGAGACCAAAACCAATTCCTCCTCTCGGTCCCTATCGTAGCCTCTTATTTATAGAGTTCTATACCCACCTATACCCACCTTCTATACCCACCCAATAGGGGCCGGCCAAGCTAGCTTGGGATCAAGCTAGGGCCGGCCTAGGTATGAGTCGGCCCTAGCTTGAACCCAAGCTAGTAGGGCCGGCCAAAATAAATTTAAAAAGAAATTTAATTTTAATTTTTATTATTATGTGGAAGATATAATTTAAAGATAATTAAAATTAAAATATCTCTCTTGTAAAAGATCTACAAAAGATTAAAGAAAGAGATTAGATCTCTTTCCTTATTTGTAGATTGGAGAGATGTTTTATTTTCTCTTTAAAAATTATTCACATGTTGATAAAATTAAAATTATAGAAATTTCCTTTTATCAACCATGAAGAGATTTTAAAGAGAAATTTTATTTTTTAAAATTTCCGGAAACAAATTAGGAAGTTTTAATTGTTGATTAAAACTTGTCCAATTTGTTCTCCAATGATGTGGCCGGCCATTGAAGTTTGATTTGGAAAATTTATTTTATTTTTCTAAATTAAATCATGTCAAGGAAATTGAGGAAATTTTATTGTAATTAAATTTCCTAATTTGCCTAGGCCAAGGAATATAAAAGAAGGGGTGAGGGTGCCTTCAAGAGACACATCATCTATTATTTATCTCCCTCTTTTGTTCCTTGGTGTGGCCGGCCAACCTCTCCCTCTCTTCCTCTTGTGGTGGCCGAATCTCCCTCTTCCATTGGAGCTCTTGTGGTGGCCGAATACTACTCGGAGAAGAAGAAGAAGAAGGAGAGAAAGCTAGCATCTCTTGGAGCTTGGTTAGTATTTTGGTTTTCCTCCTTGGTGAAGTTTTTCCTTTGTGGCCGAACCTTGCTTGGAGGAGAAGAAGGTGGTTGGTGTTTTCTCATCTTGGTAGATCGTTGCCCACACAACATCCGAGGTTAGAAGAGGAATACGGTAGAAGATCAAGAGGTCTTTCTAGAAGGTATAACTAATAGTTTTTCCTTTTCCGCATCATGCTAGTTATTTATGGAAATAATACCAAATACAAGAGGCTTACGTTCTAGTATTTCGAATATGTTCTTCGATGTTGTGTTCTTTTGTTTCTTTCTTTTCCTTGTGATTTGATTGTTCTCTTTGGTTAACCTAAAGTTATTTTAGGAAATTAAATATTAGCTTTCTATTAAAGGTTTTGTCTAGTCGGTGGTGGTTGCTCCCATATCCAAGAAGGCCATGTGCCTCGCCACGTCAGTACTGGGAACCTTTTATGGAAATTAATATTTAATGGAATTAATAACTTAAGGAGACTTGGGTCGAACGTGTTAAGTTCCGCAGGAGATCCAAGTCAAAACCTAAAAGAACAAATAGATTAAGTTTTGGATCAAACGTGTTAAGTTCCGCAGGCGATCCAAAATTTAATTTAAAAGAACACATGGTAGCTAGGAAAAGGTTCAGACCTTTGTACAAAATTTTTGTACAGTGGAACCTATAGGTTTTCCGAGTAGCAACCAACAATTGGTATCAGAGCTAGGGTTTTTGCCTCTGTGTATTTGGTATTTAGTTTAATTATGCACATGTCATACATAATTTAGGCAGGTTAATAGTAGGATGTGCTAACTTTGTGGATGCAGGATCCAACTATTATGGCTTTTAGTTATTATGTGTGTGATTGGACCCTTGGACATGTCAAGGGCATTTATATGTGTGTGCATGATTGTATTAAAATACAGCAGGAGCTGTATTTAGTTTTATTAGGATTTTATTTTTGATCTAGATACATGTACATTCCTTTTATGGAATATAGGATCAAAAATGTAAAATTCTATTTATGTCGCGGATCGAATCTTGCAAAGCGTGGAACCTTCTAAGGACCAGAGGCGCAGCAAGATGGATGCGACAGCTAGACCCGGTGGCGGTGGCCAAATATGGCAGCAGCTTCGGATGACAACACACGGAGGACAATTAGAGATAAAAGCCATAATAGTTGAAAATTAGATTTTCTATTTATTGCTTTTATATTGTGCTATGTGTGCATGTTAGTGGGCTAGCATAGTTAAAATTCCTCATTTATAAATAACTAAGTGGGAGAGGGAATTTTAAGTAAATCCCATGGTTTCCATTACTGGTTTGTAAGTGATGCAAACAAGCTTGCGCGTTGGCTCTGAGTGCCTTCCTCCATAACGGATGAGCTTGTTTGCGGATCACTAGAATAGACTTCCATTTTTGGATGACTATAGGAAGTTAATTAAGAGCGTGTGATCTTCCCCAACGGAAGGGGCATAATCTTATTAATGGACTTAGTGTCAAGTAATGGTATACACTTAGACACATCTAATAGTATCCTCCCCAACGGAGTCACTGCTATTATTTGTGTGACCAAATAATACCAACTATTAATTTTATTTGTCAAAAAGTTAGGTTGACAAGATAATAGAATTAATGGGTTAAAACCCTCCTTTTACAAATGATGAAATTGTATACGTCCACACTAACGTGGCATACAAAATTCACGGTGTTATGAGGTGTTGGTTAATTTAAAATAGTATTGTTTGAGGAATGAATATTATTCTAAATTTAGAGTTCTGACCAAAAGTTATTTGTAATTCTTAGGATGACTTTCAACCCACTGTCCATCATACTTCAACAAAATAGACTTACTGGACCTAATTACATAGATTGGAAAAGAAACCTGGACATTGTTCTGACTGCTGAAAGCTATAAATTTGTACTGACTGAACCTTGTCCTGATGCACCCACTGGTGAATCTACCCAAGAGGAGATTGAATATCATAAGAAATGGGTAAAGGCAGATGAGATGGCGCGGTGTTACATTTTGGCTTCAATGTCAAATGTATTGCAACATCAGCATAAAGATTTACCAACAGCTTATGATATTATGAATAATCTCAAGGAACTCTTTGGTCATCAGGATAGGGCTTCTAGGCAAGAAGCCATGAGAAAGATAATGACTGCCACCATGCAAGAGGGTACTCCTATAAGGGATCATATCCTAAAGATGATGGCTTATCTGAACGAGATACAGATCCTTGGAGGAGAAATTGATGGGGAAACCCAGATCGATATGATTCTCCAAACGCTACCTAGAAGTTTTGAGCAGTTCCGCCTGAACTATAATATGAATAAAAGGATTTATTCATTAGGGGAACTACTGACAGAACTTCAAGCAGCAGAAGGATTATTTCGTCACAATTCTCAAATTCACTTTGCTGAAAATGGTTCTACTTCTAAACCGAAAGGAAAGAAGAAGAAGAAACAAGCTGGCTCAGCAAAGAAAGTGAATAAATCTCAGAGTACGGGATTAAAGCTGGAGTGAAGAAGCCCAAGGGCAAGTGCTTCATCTGCAAGCAGGCAGGACATTGGAAGGCGGATTGTCCTCGTAAGAACCAAAACAAAGGTATATCTCATGCTCTAGTTGTTGAAACATGTTTAGCGGTGTTATCTACCAGCACCTGGTGTGTAGATACGGGAGCCACTTATCATGTCTGCAATTCCCTGCAGGGGTTCCAGGAAACTATCTGAAGGGGAGATTACCGTCTACATGGGCAATGCTACTAAGGTGGCAGCTGTTGCAGTGGGAGACGTCTACTTATCTTTTAGTAGAAATAGAAATTTGGTTTTAAGAAATTGTCTTTATGTACCCAGTTTTAGAAAGAATTTAATTTCAGTTTCTAAACTGTTTTTAGATGGATATTCAGTTTTTTTCAGTAACGATGTAGTTATTAAAAGAAATAAAGTGATTATCTGTTCTGGTGCATTAGTTGGCAATTTGTATATTTTAAATCCAAATTCTTCCACAAAGCAAAACATGGAAATTTATAATTCATCTTCTAATTCTAATAAGAGAAAAGAACCTTCAGAAATGAACCAAGCATATCTTTGGTGTTAGAGTGTATACTAAAAGCCTAGCTTTTGGTATAAACATTTATCTAGAAATAAGAATCACATTGGTCAAATATCTACATTTATGATAAATGTAGTTGTTCAATTAATTTATATTGTAGATAACATGGTGTGTGGTGTCACACACAGAGGATCATGTTATCAGTACCTTATAAATTATAAACAGTAGCTCACGACCATAATGGAAAGGAACAAACCAGTGGAAGGTCGTAGTGTAATTAGGTATTAGTTTATCTTAACTATATAATTACACTAGTACACTTAGAGTGTATTGAGTAGGACCATTAGAGGTCGTTTCTTTTATACTGACTTTATAAAGAAACAAAGACCTCAGTTATTATGGAAGTGTGTGCTCTTAATCCTAATATAACAACAAGCACATATATTTGATATTTATTTCTTTAATTTATCAATGAGTGAGATTTAGTTCGATGAATCAATAAGCCCGATAAGTTGGGAAATGATATCACTTATAGTGTGTGTTGTTGACTATAGAAGGAAACTGTGTCCTAGTGATCTAGGTTGAGAATGTCCCCAAGAGGAGCTCATAAGGATTGTCATGTTAAACCCTGCAGGTGGACTTAGTCCGACATGACGATGAAGTTGAGTGGTACTACTCTTGGAGCTAGATATTAATTAAGTGAGTTGTCAGTAACTTACTTAATTAGTGGACATTGTTATCTTAAACACGTGGAGACTAACACACTCATAATAAGAAGGAGCCCAAATGTAATTTGGGATTGGTGCGATAGTTCAATAATAGTTCTTTAGTGGAATGAATTATTGTTGATGAAATTAAAGTTGTGTGTTAGGGCGAACACGGATGCTTAATTTCATCGGAGACCAAAACCAATTCCTCCTCTAGGTCCTATCGTAGCCTCTAGTATATTGAGATTTATACCCACCGATACCACCTTCTTACCCATCCAATGGGTCAAGCTAGCTTGGAACCCAAGCTAGGGCCGGCCAAGTCCAAGTGGATGAGCCATGTAGGTGGCCGGCCAAAGCATGGGTCCCAAGCTTAGGTGGCCGGCCACTAGAATATTAAAAAGAATTTTTATTAAAATTATTTCTTATGTGGATATTATGATTTTAAAAGAGAGTTTAAAAATTAAAAATTTCCTTTTATAGCTTTTTACAAAAGATTAAGAGAAGAGATTAATCTCTTTCCTTATTTGTAGTTTAAAAGGATGGTTTTAATTTTTGGTAAAAACTTTCCTTATTTGTAAATCATCTACATGTTTAAAAGAGAGTTTAAAATTTGAAATCTTTCCTTATTTGTTGATTAAAGGAGGATTTTAAATTTTAAGAAAACTTTCCTTTTTAATTATGTTCATGATTTAAAAGAGAGTTTAAAATTAAATATTCTCTTTTATAAGTTTCTACAAAAGATTAAGAAAAGATTTGATATCTTTCCTTATTTGTAGATTAAAAGAGATTTTAATTTATAGAGATAACTTTCTTTTTATCCACATGTTTAAAAGAAAGATTTTAATTTATTAAATTTCCTTTTTATAATCCACCATGAAGGGAAAATTATTGGAGAAATTTTTTATAAATTTCTGGAGACAAATTAGGAAGTTTTAATTAATTAAAACTCTCCTTGTTTATAGCTTGATGATGGCCGGCCATGTAAATTGAGAAAAGGAAAATTGTTTTTAATTAAATAAAATTTTCCTTTTCATAGCAAAAGAATTAAGGAAGTTTTTAATTAAATTTCCTTATTTGCCAAGACCAAGGATTATAAAAGAGGGGGTAGAGAAGGCTTCATAGGGAACAACCTCTATTATTTCTCTCCCTCTTTTCCTTGGTGTTGTGGCCGGCCAACCTCTCTTCCTCTCTTCCTCTTGGTGGTGGCCGAACCTTCTCTATTTGCTTGGAGCTCTTGTGGTGGCCGGATACTACTTGGAGAAGAAGAAGAAGAAGGAGAGAAAGCTTGTATCCCTTGGAGCTTGGTTGGTGGAAAAAGATCTTCATCTTTTGGAAGCTTTGTGCTTGGCCGAAACTTGAAGAAAGGAGAAGAAGGTGCTTTGGTGGATTCTCATCTCGGAAGATCGTTGCCCACACAACGTCCGAGGTTAGAAGAGGAATACGGTAGAAGATCAAGAGGTCTTTCTAAAAGGTATAACTAGTATTTTTTCTTTCCGCATCATACTAGTTATTTTTGGAAATAATACCAAATACAAGAGGCTTACGATTCTAGTATTTCGAATATGTTTTTCGAAGTTGTGTTCTTTTGTTTTATTTTTCCTTGTGATTTGATTGTTCTTTTCGATTAACTTAAAGTTATTTTAGGAAATTAAATATTAGATTTCTATAAAAGGTTTTGTCTAGTCGGTGGTGGTTGCTCCCATATCCAAGAAGGCCATGTGCCTCGCCACGTCAGTACTGGGAACCAATTATGGAAATTAATATTTAATGGAATTAATAACTTAAGGTGATTTGGGTCGAACGTGTTAAGTTCCGCAGGAGATCCAAGTCAAAACCTAAAAGAACAAATAGATTAAGTTTTGGATCAAACGTGTTAAGTTCCGCAGGCGATCCAAAATTTAATTTAAAAGAACACATGGTAGCTAGGAAAAGGTTCAGACCTTTGTACAAAATTTTTGTACAGTGGAACCTCTAGGCTTTCCGAGTAGCAACCAACATTTGGCATCTAAGGCTTGGTCATATTAACTTAAGTAGGATTCAGAGGCTTATAGCCGATGGACTTTTAAGTTCATTAGAGTTGGAAAATTTTCCAACTTGTGAATCTTGCTTAGAAGGTAAAATGACCAAGAGGTCGTTCAAGGCCAAGGGGTATAGAGCCAAAGAAGTGTTAGAATTGGTTCACTCTGATTTGTGTGGTCCTATGTCTGTCCAGGCAAGAGGAGGTTTTGAATATTTTGTCTCTTTTATAGATGATTATTCAAGATATGGATATATTTACCTAATGCACCGCAAGTCTGAGTGCTTTGATAAGTTCAAAGAATACAAGGCTGATGTGGAAAAACGATTAGGTAAAAGTATCAAGACACTACGATCTGATCGTGGTGGCGAATACCTCTTAGGAGAGTTTAGGAATTACTTATCAGAGGCCGGGATTCAATCCCAATTGTCTGCACCTGGAACACCCCAACAGCAGAACGAAGGAATAGGACTCTTATGGAGATGGTTAGATCGATGATGAGTTATTCAGAATTACCAAATTCGTTTTGGGGATATGCTCTGGAAACAGCAGTATACGTTCTGAACTTAGTACCTTCTAAATCAGTTTCTTCTACTCCCATAGAATTGTGGAATGGGCGAAAACCCAGTCTAAGACATATTCGGATTTGGGGTAGTTCAGCACATGTGCTGAAACCAGATGCTGATAAGTTAGAATCTCGTACAGAAGTTCGCGTGTTTGTGGGATATCCCAAAGGAACGAAAGGAGGTTTATTTTATAGTCCTAAAGACCAGAAGGTCATTGTTAGCACCAATGCCCAGTTTTTAGAAGAAGACTATATAATGGATCACAAGTCCAGTAGTAAAATTGTTTTAGAAGAACTTAGAGAGGACACGTCTACTTCAGTACCAACAGTACAAGATGAAGTACCACAAGAGACTGCAACGCGTCACACATGATACACAACCACGAGACTGTGCCTCGTAGTGGGAGGGTTGTGAGGCGACTGAGAGATTCATGTTTTGGGAGAGTCTTGGACTTGATCCGTGGTAAACATGAACCGATCCCCAGTCATATGATGAAGCACTCCAAGATACAGATGCAGCATCTTGGCAAAAGGCGATGAATTCAAATATAGTCTATGTACTCTAATAAGGTCCGGGAGCTTGTAGAACCACACGATGGTGTAAAAGCGTTGGATGCAAGTGGATCTACAAAAGAAAAGAGGGATGACGGAAGGTAGAAACCTTCAAAGCTAGGCTTGTTGCGAAGGGTACACTCGAAAGAGGGATCGATTATGAGAAACCTTTTCACGGTAGCCATGCTTAAGTCTATCCGGATACTCTTATCCATTCTTTGCTCATATGGATTATGAGATTTGGCAAATGGATGTCAAGACTTTCCTTAATGGAAGTCTTGAAGAGAACATCCATATGAAGCAACGGAAGGGTTCATTGAAAAGGCAAAGAGCATCTAGTGTGCAAGCTTAATCGGTCCATTTATGGATCAAGCAAGCTTCAAGTCTTGGAACATCCGGTTTAATGAAGTAATCCAGTATGGATTTATTCAAAGTCCGGATGAGTCTTGTGTATATAAGAAGTAATGGAAGCGTGGTGGTATTTCTTGTACTATACGTAGATGATATTTTGTTAATTGGCAACAATGTCAAGGTATTATCAGACGTAAGGGTATGGTTGTCCAAACAATTTGATATGAAGGACTTAGGAGATTGTGCACACATTCTTGGGATCAAAGTTATAAGGGATCGTAAGAAAAGAATGTTATGTCTGTTCCAAGCTTCATATATAGATACAATCCTTGCTCGTTTTAGTATGCAGGATTCCAAGAAAGGTTTCTTACCTTTTAGACATGGAGTAGCTCTATCTAAAGAGATGTCTCCAAAGACGTCGAAAGAGATAGAGGGCATGAAAGTAATTCCTTATGCTTCGGCTGTAGGAAGCCTAATGTATGCAATGCTATGTACGAGACACGATATCTGTTTTGCCGGGCATGGTCAGCAGAATATCGAGTAACCCGACAAGGACATTGGATTGCGGTAAAGCATATATTAAAGTACACGAGAAAGACTAGAGATTATATGCTAGTTTACCAAGCAGATGATCTGCTCCCTGTGGGGATTCAGATTTCCAATCAGATAGGGATAACAAGAAGTCTACATCAGGCTATGTGTTTACTTTAGGAGGTGGAGCCATTTCATGGAGGAGTGTTAGCGAATGCGTTTTGGACTCAACCATGGAAGTCGAGTATGTAGCAGCCTCGAGGCGGCTAAAAGCAGTATGACTCGGAACTTTCTAATGGATTTAGATGTGATTCTGGTTTGCCCAAAATCATCACAATTTATTGTGATAATAGTAGATTGCAAACTCAAAGGAACCACGAGCTCATAAGGCAAGTAAACATATAGAGCAAAGTACCACGATACGAGATATCGTGAAGCGAGGAGAAGTTGTCATCGCCAAGATTGCATCAGCGGATAACCTGGCAGATCCTTTCACTAAGGCGAAAGCTTTCGATCGGCATATGGAGGGAATGGGAATCAGATGTATGGTAGAAGATATGGCAGCTTAGTCATTAGTATAAGTGAGAGATTGTTGGAGTGTATACTGAAAGCCTAAGCTTTGTAAACATTCATTATGAATAAAGAATCACATTTGGTCTAATTGTCTACATTTGTTTGTAGTTGTTCATTTAATTTATATTGTAGATAACATAGTATGTGGTGTCACATACAGAAGATGATGTTATCAGTACCTTATAAATTATAAACAGTAGCTCACGACTAAAATGGAAAGGAACAAACCATTAGAAGGTCGTAGTGTAATTAGGTATTAGTTTATCTTGACTATACAATTACACTAGTACACTCAGAGTGTATTGAGTAGGACCATTAGAGGTCGTTTCTTTTATACTGACTTTATAAAGGAACAAAGACCTTAGTTATTATGGAAGTGTGTGCTCTTAATCCTAATATAATAACAAGCACATATGTTTGATATTTATTTCTTTAATTTATCAATGGGTGAGATTTAGTTCGATGAATCAATAAACTCGATAAGTTGGGAAATGGTATCACTTATAGTGTGTGTTGTTGATTATAGAAGGAAACTGTGTCCTAGAGATACTAGGTTGATAATGTCCTCAAGAGGAGCTCATAAAGATTGTCATGTTAAACCCTGCAGGTGGACTTTGTTGGTTGCTACTCGGAAAGCCTATAGGTTCCACTGTACAAAAATTTTGTACAAAGGTCTGAACCTTTTCCTAGCTACCATGTGTTCTTTTAAATTAAATTTTGGATCTCCTGCGAAACTTAACACGTTTGATCCAAAACTTAATCTATTTGTTCTTTTAGGTTTTGACTTGGATCTCCTGCGGAACTTAACACGTTCGACCCAAGTCTCCTTAAGTTATTAATTCCATTAAATATTAATTTCCATAAAAGGTTCCCAGTACTGACGTGGCGAGGCACATGGCCTTCTTGGATATGGGAGCAACCACCACCGACTAGACAAAACCTTTAATAGAAAGCTAATATTTAATTTCCTAAAATAACTTTAGGTTAACCAAAGAGAACAATCAAATCACAAGGAAAAGAAAGAAACAAAAGAACACAACTTGAAAAACATATTCGAATTACTAGAAGCGTAAGCCTCTTGTATTTGGTATTATTTCCATAAATAACTAGCATGATGCGAAATAGAAATTACTAGTTATACCTTGTAGAAAACCTCTTGATCTTCTACCGTATTCCTTCTAACCTCGGACGTTGTGTGGGCAACGATCTACCAAGATGAGAAACCACCAACCACCTTCTTCTTCTCCAAGCAAGGTTCGGCCACAAAGGAAGAACTTTACCAAAGAAGAAAATCAAAATACTAACCAAGCTCCAAGAGATGCTAGCTTTCTCTCCTTCTTCTTCTTCTTCTCCAAGTAGTATCCGGCCACCACAAGAACTCCAAGAGAGATGAAGTTTCGCCACCACAAGAGGAAGAGAGGGAGAGGGTAATGGCCGGCCACAACACCAAGGAGAAAGGGAGAGAAAACAATAGAGGTTGTGTCTTGTGAAGGCACCCTCACCCCTTCTTTTATATTCCTTGGCCAAGACAAATTAGGAAATTTAATTACAATAAAATTTCCTTGACATGATTTATTTGAGAAAAATAAAATAAAATTTCCCAAATAAACTCTAATGGCCGGCCACATCAAGAGGAAGCAAATTGGACAAGTTTTAATCAACAATTAAAACTTTCCTTATTTGTTTCCGGAAATTTTAAAAAATAAAATTTCTCTTTAAAAATCTCTTCATGGTTAATAAAAGGAAATATCTATAATTTTAATTTTATTAACATGTGAATAATTTTAAAGAGAAAATAAAAAACTCTCCAATCTACAAATAAGGAAAGAGATCTAATCTCTTTCTTTAATCTTTGTAAATCTTTTACAAGAGATATTTTAATTTTAATTCTCTTTAAAATATATCTTCCACATAATAATAAAATCTAAAATTAAATTTCTTTTTATTTAATTATGGCCGGCCCTACTAGCTTGGGTTCAAGCTAGGACCGGCCACCTTAAACCCTAGCTTGGTTCCCAAGCTAGCTTGGCCGGCCCCCTTTAGGTGGGTATAGAAGGTGGGTATATATGGGTATAGTACTCTATAAATAAGAGGCTACGATAGGGACCGAGCAGAGGAATTGGTTTGGGTCTCCCGATAAAATGAAGCATCCCATTTGCGCCCGGGGTACACAACTTAATTTTATCAATGATAATTCATTCCACTAGAGAACTATCATTGAACTACCGCACCAATCCCAAATTACATTTTTGGGCTCCTTCTTATTATGAGTGTGTTAGTCTCCCTATGTTTAAGATATCGAATGTCCACTAATTAAGTGAGTTACTGACAACTCATTTAATTAATATCTAAGTCCAAGAGTAGTACCACTCAACCTTATTATCATGTCGGACTAAGTCCACCTGCAGGGTTTAACATGACAATCTTTATGAGCTCCTCTTGAGGACATTATCAACCTAGTATCACTAGGACACAGTTTCCTTCTATAATCAACAACACACACTATGAGTGATACCATTTCCCAATTTATCGGGTTTATTGATTCATCGAACTAAATCTCACCCATTGATAAATTAAAGAAATAAATATCAAACATATGTGCTTGTTATTATATTAGGATTAAGAGCACACACTTCCATAATAACTGAGATCTTTGTTCCTTTATAAAGTCAGTATAAAAGGAACGACCTCAAATGGTCCTACTCAATACACTCTGAGTGTACTAGTGTAATTATATAGTCAAGATAAACTAATACCTAATTACACTACGACCTTCTAATGGTTTGTTCCTTTCCATTCTGGTCGTGAGCTACTGTTTATAATTTATAAGGTACTGATAACATCATCTTCTGTATGTGACACCACATACTATGTTATCTACAATATAAATTAAATGAACAACTACAAAACAAATGTAGATAATTAGACCAAATGTGATTCTTTATTCATAATGAATGTTTACAAAGCTTAGGCTTTCAGTATACACTCCAACAGACTTAGTCCGACATGATAATAAGGTTGAGTGGTACTACTCTTGGACTTAAATATTAATTAAATGAGTTGTCAGTAACTCACTTAATTAGTGGACATTCGATATCTTAAACACAGGGAGACTAACACACTCATAATAAGAAGGAGCCCAAAAATGTAATTTGGGATTGGTGCGGTAGTTCAATGATAATTCTCTAGTGGAATGAATTCTCATTGATAAAATTAAGTTGTGTGTTCGGGGCGAACACGGGATGCTTAATTTTATCGGGAGACCAAAACCAATTCCTCCTCTCGGTCCCTATCGTAGCCTCTTATTTATAGAGTTCTATACCCACCTATACCCACCTTCTATACCCACCCAATAGGGGTCGGCCAAGCTAGCTTGGGATCAAGCTAGGGCCGGCCTAGGTATGAGATTGGTGTTGGTTGCTACTCGGAAAGCCTATAGGTTCCACTGTACAAAAATTTTGTACAAAGATCTGAACCTTTTCCTAGCTACCATGTGTTCTTTTAAATTAAATTTTGGATCTCCTGCGGAACTTAACACGTTTGATCCAAAACTTAATCTATTTGTTCTTTTAGGTTTTGACTTGGATCTCCTGCGGAACTTAACACGTTCGACCCAAGTCTCCTTAAGTTATTAATTCCATTAAATATTAATTTCCATAAAAGGTTCCCAGTACTGACGTGGCGAGGCATATGACCTTCTTGGATATGGGAGCAACCACCACCGACTAGACAAAACCTTTAATAGAAAGCTAATATTTAATTTCCTAAAATAACTTTAGGTTAACCAAAGAGAACAATCAAATCACAAGGAAAAGAAAAAACAAAAGAACATAACTTCGAAAAAACATATTCGAAATTCTAGAACGTAAGCCTCTTGTATTTGATATTATTTCCATAAATAACTAGCATGATGCGGAAATAGAAATTACTAGTTATACCTTGTAGAAAAACCTCTTGATCTTCTACCGTATTCCTCTTCTAACCTCGGACGTTGTGTGGGCAACGATCTTCCAAGATGAGAAACCACCAACCACCTTCTTCTCCTCCAAGCAAGGTTCGGCCACAAAGGGAAACTTCACCAAGGAGGAAAAACAAAATACTAACCAAGCTCCAAGAGATGCTAGCTTTCTCTCCTTCTTCTTCTTCTTCTCCGAGTAGTATCCGGCCACCACAAGAACTCCAAGGAAGAGGGAGAGGTTCGGCCACCACAAGAGGAAGAGAAGGAGATGATGGGACACACCAAGGAACAAAAGAGGGAGAGGAATAATAGATCTTGTGTCTTGTGAAGGCACCCTCACCCCTCCTTTATATTCCTTGGCCTAGGTAAATTAGGAAATTTAATTACAATAAATTTTCCTTAATTTCCTTGACATGATTTAATTGAGAAAAATAAAATAATATTTCCCCAATTAAACAATGATGGCCGGCCAAATCAATAGGAAGCAAATTGGACAAGTTTCAATCAACAATTAAAACTTTCCTTATTTGTTTCCGGAAATTTTAAAAAATTAAAATTTCTCTTTAAAATCTCTTCATGGTTAATAAAAGGAAATATCTATAATTTTAATTTTATTAACATGTGAATAATTTTAAAGAGAAAATAAAACATATCTCCAATCTACAAATAAGGAAAGAGATCTAATCTCTTTCTTTAATCTTTTGTAAATCTTTTACAAGAGAGATATTTTAATTTTAATTCTCTTTTAAATTAAATCTTCCACATAATATTAAACATTAAAATTAAATTTTCTTTTTAATTAATTATGGCCTGCCCTACTAGCTTGGGTTCAAGCTAGGGCCGCCACCTTAAACTCGGCCCTAGCTTGGTTCCCAAGCTAGCTTGGCCGGCCCCCTTTAGGTGGGTATAGAAGGTAGGTATATGTGGGTATAGTACTCTATAAATAAGAGGCTACGATAGGGACCGAGAGGAGGAATTGGTTTTGGTCTCCCGATAAAATTAAGCATCCCATGTTTGCCCCGAACACACAACTTAATTTTATCAATGATAATTCATTCCACTAGAGAACTATCATTGAACTACCGCACCAATCCCAAATTACATTTTTGGGCTCCTTCTTATTATGAGTGTGTTAGTCTCCCTGTGTTTAAGATATCGAATGTCCACTAATTAAGTGAGTTACTGACAACTCATTTAATTAATATCTAAGTCCAAGAGTAGTACCACTCAACCTTATTATCATGTCGGACTAAGTCCTCCACCTGCAGGGTTTAACATGACAATCTTTATGAACTCCTCTTGAGGACATTATCAACCTAGTATCACTAGGACACAGTTTCCTTCTATAATCAACAACACACACTATGAGTGATACCATTTCCCAATTTTATCAGGTTTATTGATTCATCGAACTAAATCTCACCCATTGATAAATTAAAGAAATAAATATCAAATATATGTGCTTGTTATTATATTAGGATTAAGAGCACACACTTCCATAATAACCGAGGTCTTTGTTCCTTTATAAAGTCAGTATAAAAGAAACGACCTCAAATGGTCCTACTCAATACACTCTGAGTGTACTAGTGTAATTATATAGTCAAGATAAACTAATACCTAATTACACTACGACCTTCTAATGGTTTGTTCCTTTCCATTCTGGTCGTGAGCTACTGTTTATAATTTATAAGGTACTGATAACATCATCTTCTGTATGTGACACCACATACTATGTTATCTACAATATAAATTAAATGAACAACTACAAACAAATGTAGATAATTAGACCAAATGTGATTCTTTATTCATAATGAATGTTTACAAAGCTTAGGCTTTCAGTATACACTCAACAATCTCCCACTTATACTAATGACTAAGCGCCATATCTTCTACCATACATCCGATTCCCATTCCTTCCCATGCCGATCGAACTCTTGGGAAGGGCCTTAGTGAAAGGATCCGCCAGGTTATCCATTGATGCAATCTTGGCGATGACAACTTCTCCTCGCTCACGATATCTCTTATCGGGTGGTACTTGCTCTATATGTTTACTTGCCTTATGAGCTCGTGCTTCCTTCGAGTTTGCAACAACACACTATTATCACAATAAATTGTGATGATTTTGGGCAAACCAGAATCACATCTAAATCCATTAGAAAGTTCCTGAGCCATACAGCTTCTTTCGCTGGGCGGCTACATACTCAGCTTCCATAGTTGAGTCCAAACGCATTGCTTAACACTCCTCCATGAAATGGCTCCACCTCCTAAAGTAAACACATAGCCTGATGTAGACTTACTGTTATCCCTATCGATTGGAAATATGAATCTGTGTAACCCATAGAGCGGATCATCCGCTTGGTAAACTAGCATATAATCTCTAGTCCTTCTCGGGTACTTTAATATACGCTTACCGCGATCCAATGTCCTTGTCCAGTTACTCGATATCTGCTGACCCAGATATCGGGTCTCGTATATAACATTGCATACATTAGGCTTCCTACGGAAGCATAAGGAACCGCTTTCATGTCCTCTATCTCTTTTGATGTCTTTGGAGACATCTCTTTAGATAAAGCTACTCCATGTCTAAAAGGTAAGAAACCTTTCTTGGAATTCTGCATGCTAAAGCGAGCAAGGATTGTATCTATATATGAAGCTTGGGATAGACACAACATTCTTTTCTTACGATCCCTTATAACTTTGATCCCAAGAATTTGTGCACATTCTCCTAAGTCCTTCATATCAAATTGTTTGGACAACCATACCCTTACGTCCGATAATACCTTGACATTGTTGCCAATTAACAAAATATCATCTACGTATAGTACAAGAAATACCACCACGTTTCCGTTACACTTCTTATATACACAAGACTCATCCGGACTTTGAATAAATCCATATGACTGGATTACTTCATTAAACCGGATGTTCCAAGACCTTGAAGTTTGCTTCAGTCCATAAATGGACCGATTGAGCTTGCACACTAGATGCTCTTTGCCTTTTTCAATGAACCCTTCCGGTTGCTTTATATGGATGTTCTCTTCAAGACTTCCATTAAGGAAAGCTGTCTTGACATCCATTTGCCAAATCTCATAATCCATATGAGAAACAATGGATAAGAGTATCCAGATAGACTTAAGCATGGCTACCGGTGAAAAGGTCTCCTCATAATCGATTCCCTCTTTTGAGTGTACCCTTTTGCAACAAGCCTAGCTTTGAAGGTTTCTACCTTCCGTCATCCCTCTTTTCCTTTTGTAGATCCACTTGCATCCAAGCTTTTACACCATCGGTGGTTCTACAAGCTCCGGACCTTATTAGAGTACATAGACTCTATTTCTAATTCATCGCCTTTTGCCAAGATGCATCTATATCTTGGAGTGCTTCATTATATGATCGGGATCATGTTTACAGGATCAAGTCCAAGACTCTCCCAAAACATGAATCTTCAGTTGCCTCACAACCCCCACTACGACGAGGCACTTTATGTGGTTGTGTATCATGTGTGACACGTGTTGCGGTCTCTTGTGGTACTTCATCTTGTCCTGCTGGTAATGAAGTAGACATGTCCTCTCTAAGTTCTTCTAAAATGACTTTACTATCGGGCTTGTGATCCATTATATAGTCTTCTTCTAAAAGCGGGCATTGGTGCTAACAATGACCTTACGTCTTTAGGACTATAAAATAAACCACCTTCGTTCCTTTGGGATATCCTACAAACACGCCAATGTCGAGATTCTAACTTATCAAGATCTGGTTTCAGACATGTCTTGGACTACCCCAAATCCGAATATGTCTTAGACCGAGCTCGCCATTCCACAATTCTATGGGAGTAGAAAACTGATTTAGAAGGTACTAAGTTCGGAATGATCTGTTTCCGAGCATATCCCCAAAACGAATTTGGTAATTCTGAATAACTCATCATCGATCTAACCATCTCCATAAGAGTCCTATTCCTTCGCTCGCTACACCATTCTGTTGGGGTGTTCCAGGTGCAGACAATTGGGATTGAATCCCAGCCTCTGATAAGTAATTCCTAAACTCTCCTAAGAGGTATTCGCCACCACGATCAGATCGTAGTGTCTTGATACTTTTACCTAATCGTTTCTCCACATCACCTTGTATTCTTTGAACTTGTCAAAGCATTCGACTGTGGTGCATTAGGTAAATGTATCCATATCTTGAATAATCGTCTATGAAAGAGACAAAATATTCAAAACCTCCTCTTGCCTGGACAGACATAGGACCACACAAATCAGAGTGAACCAACTCTAACACTTCTTTGGCTCTATACCCCTTGGCCTTGAACGGCCTCTTAGTCATTTTACCTTCTAAGCAAGATTCACAAGTTGGAAAATTTTCCAACTCAAATGAACTTAAAAGTCCATCGGCTATAAGCCTCTGAATCCTACTTAAGTTAATATGACCAAGCCTTAGATGCCAAAGATATGCTTGGTTCATTTCTGAAGGTTCTTTTCTCTTATTAGAATTAGAAGATGAATTATAAATTTCCATGTTTTGCTTTGTGGAAGAATTTGGATTTAAAATATATAAATTGCCAACTAATGCACCAGAACAGATAATCACTTTATTTCTTTTAATAACTACATCGTTACTGAAAGAAACTGAATATCCATCTAAAAATAGTTTAGAAACTGAAATTAAATTCTTTCTAAAACTGGGTACATAAAGACAATTTCTTAAAACCAAATTTCTATTTCTACTAAAAGATAAGTAGACGTCTCCCACTGCAACAGCTGCCACCTTAGTAGCATTGCCCATGTAGACGGTAATCTCCCCTTCAGATAGTCGTCGGGTTCCTGGAACCCCTGCAAGGAATTACCGACATGATCAGTGGCTCCCGTATCTACACACCAGGTGCTGGTAGATAACACCGCTAAACATGTTTCAACAACTAGAGCATGAGATATACTTTTGTTTTGGTTCCTACGAGGACAGTCCGCCTTCCATTGTCCCGTTTGCAGATGAAGCACTTGCCCTTGGCTTCTTCATTCCTTTAAATCCCGTACACTGAGATTTATTCACTTTCTTTGCTGAACAGTTTGTTTCTTCTTCTTCTTTCCTTTGGTTTAGAAGTAGAACCATTTTCAACATAGTGAATTTGAGCATTGTGACGAAATAGCCCTTCTGCTTGAAGTTCTGTCAGTAGTTCCCTAATGAATAAATCCTTTTATTCATATTATAGTTCAGGAGATACTCAAAACTTCTAGGTAGGGTTTGGAGGATTATATCGATCCGGGTTTCCCATCAATTTCTCCTCCAAGGATCCATATTTCGTTCGGATAAGCCATCATCTTTAGGATATGATCCTACAGAGTACCCTCTTGCATGGTGGTTGTCATTATCTTTCTCATGGCTTCTTGCCTAGAAGCCCTATCCTGATGACCAAAGAGTTCCTTGAGATTGTTCATGATATCATAGGTCGTTGGTAAAATCTTGATGTTGCAATACATTTGACATTGAAGCCAAAATGTAACACCGTGCCATCTCATCTGCTTTTACCCATTTCCTATGATATTCAATCTCCTCTTGGGTAGATTCACCAGTAGGTGCATCAGGGCAATGCTCAGTCAGTACAAATTTATAGCTTTCAGCAGTAAGAACAATGTCCAGGTTTCTTTTCCAATCTATGTAGTTAGGTCTAGTAAGTCTATTTTGTTGAAGTATGATGGACAGTGGGTTGAAAGACATCCTAAGAATCACAAATAACTTTTGGTCAGAACTCTAAATTTAGAATAATATTGATTCCTCAAACAATACTATTTTAAATTAACCAACACCTTAAAACACCGTGAATTTTGTATGCCACGTTAGTGTGGACGTATACAAATTCAACATTTGTAAAAGGAGGGTTTTAACCCATTAATTTTATTATCTTGTCAACCTAACTTTTTGACAAATAAAATTAATAGTTGGTATTATTTGGTCACACAAATAATAGCAGTGACTCCGTTGGGGAGGATACTAGATGTGTCTAAGTGTACACCATTACTTGACACTAAGTCCATTAATAAGATTATGCCCCTTCCGTTGGGGAAGATCACACGCTCTTAATTAACTTCCTATAGTCATCCAAAAATGGAAGTCTATTCTAGTGATCCACAAACAAGCTCATCCGTTATGGAGGAAGGCACTCAGAGCCAACGCGCAAGCTTGTTTGCATCACTTACAAACCAGTAATGGAGACCATGGGATTTACTTAAAAATCCCTCTCCCACTTAGTTATTTATAAATGAGGAATTTTAACTATGCTAGCCTACTAAACTTGTAAACTAACATGCACACACAGCACAATATAAAAGCAATAAATAGAAAATCTAATTTTCAACTATTATGGCTTTTATCTCTAGTTGTCCTCCGTGTGTTGTCATCCCAAGCTGCTGCCATATTTGGCCACCGCCACCGGGTCTAGCTGTCGCATTCATCTTGCTCCTAGTTCCGCTGCGCCTCTGGTCCTTAGAAGGTTCCACGCTTTGCAAGATTCGATCCGCGACATAAATAGAATTTTACATTTTGATCCTATATTCCATAAAAGGAATGTACATGTATCTAGATCAAAAATAAAATCCTAATAAAACTAAATACAGCTCCTGCTGTATTTTAATACAATCATGCACACACATATAAATTGCCCTTGACATGACCAAGGGTCCAATCACACACATAATTAATTAAAAGCCATAATAGTTGGATCCTGCATCCACAAAGTTAGCACATCCTACTATTATCCTGCCTAAATTATGTATGACATGTGCATAATTAAACTAAATACCAAATACACAGAGGCAAAACCCTAGCTCTGATACCAATTGTTGGTTGCTACTCGGAAAGCCTATAGGTTCCACTGTACAAAAATTTTGTACAAAGATCTGAACCTTTTCCTAGCTACCATGTGTTCTTTTAAATTAAATTTTGGATCTCCTGCGGAACTTAACACGTTTGATCCAAAACTTAATCTATTTGTTCTTTTAGGTTTTGACTTGGATCTCCTGCGGAACTTAACACGTTCGACCCAAGTCTCCTTAAGTTATTAATTCCATTAAATATTAATTTCCATAAAAGGTTCCCAATATCGTGGCGAGGCACATGGCCTTCTTGGATATGGGAGCAACCACCACCGACTAGACAAAACCTTTAATAGAAAGCTAATATTTAATTTCCTAAAATAACTTTAGGTTAACCAAAGAGAACAATCAAATCACAAGGAAAAGAAAAAACAAAAGAACACAACTTCGAAAAAACATATTCAAAATTCTAGAACGTAAGCCTCTTGTATTTGATATTATTTCCATAAATAACTAGCATGATGCGGAAATAGAAATTACTAGTTATACCTTGTAGAAAAACCTCTTGATCTTCTACCGTATTCCTCTTCTAACCTCGGACGTTGTGTGGGCAACGATCTTCCAAGATGAGAAACCACCAACCACCTTCTTCTCCTCCAAGCAAGGTTCGGCCACAAAAGAAAAGCTTCACCAAGGAGAAAAACCAAAATACTAACCAAGCTCCAAGAGATGCTAGCTTTCTCTCCTTCTTCTTCTTCTTCTCCGAGTAGTATCCGGCCACCACAAGAACTCCAAGGGAGAGGGAGAGGTTCGGCCACCACAAGAGGAAGAGAAGGAGATGATGGCCGGCCACACCAAGGAACAAAAGAGGGAGAGGAATAATAGATCTTGTGTCTTGTGAAGGCACCCTCACCCCTTCTTTTATATTCCTTGGCCTAGGTAAATTAGGAAGTTTAATTACAATAAATTTTCCTTAATTTCCTTGACATGATTTAATTGAGAAAAATAAAATAATATTTCCCCAATTAAACAATGATGGCCGGCCAAATCAATAGGAAGCAAATTGGACAAGTTTCAATCAACAATTAAAACTTTCCTTATTTGTTTCCGGAAATTTTAAAAAATAAAATTTCTCTTTAAAATCTCTTCATGGTTAATAAAAGGAAATATCTATAATTTTAATTTTATTAACATGTGAATAATTTTTAAAGAGAAAATAAAACATCTCTCAATCTACAAATAAGGAAAGAGATCTAATCTCTTTCTTTAATCTTTGTAAATCTTTTACAAGAGAGATATTTTAATTTTAATTCTCTTTAAATTAAATCTTCCACATAATAATAAACATTAAAATTAAATTTTCTTTTTAATTAATTATGGCCGACCCTACTAGCTTGGGTTCAAGCTAGGTCCGGCCACCTTAAACCCAAGCTTAGGCCGGCCCCCTTTAGGTGGGTATAGAAGGTAGGTATATGTGGGTATATTACTCTATAAATAAGAGGCTACGATAGGGACCGAGAGGAGGAATTGGTTTTGGTCTCCGATAAAATTAAGCATCTCATGTTCGCCCGGAACACACAACTTAATTTTATCAATGATAATTCATTCCACTAGAGAACTATCATTGAACTACCGCACCAATCCCAAATTACATTTTTGGGCTCCTTCTTATTATGAGTGTGTTAGTCTCCCTGTGTTTAAGATATCGAATGTCCACTAATTAAGTGAGTTACTGACAACTCATTTAATTAATATCTAAGTCCAAGAGTAGTACCACTCAACCTTATTGTCATGTCGGACTAAATCCACCTACAGGGTTTAACATGACAATCTTTATGAGCTCCTCTTGAGGACATTATCAACCTAGTATCTCTAGGACACAATTTCCTTCTATAATCAACAACACACACTATAAGTGATACCATTTCCCAACTTATCGAGTTTATTGATTCATCGAACTAAATCTCACCCATTGATAAATTAAAGAAATAAATATCAAATATATGTGCTTGTTATTATATTAGGATTAAGAGCACACACTTCCATAATAACCGAGGTCTTTGTTCCTTTATAAAGTCAGTATAAAAGAAACGACCTCAAATGGTCCTACTCAATACACTCTGAGTGTACTAGTGTAATTATATAGTCAAGATAAACTAATACCTAATTACACTACGACCTTCTAATGGTTTGTTCCTTTCCATTCTGGTCGTGAGCTACTGTTTATAATTTATAAGGTACTGATAACATCATCTTCTGTATGTGACACCACATACTATGTTATCTACAATATAAATTAAATGAACAACTACAAACAAATGTAGATAATTAGACCAAATGTGATTCTTTATTCATAATGAATGTTTACAAAGCTTAGGCTTTAGTATACACTCCAACAAAGAGGCCATTTATGATTTCTAGAAGTTTCATGTTTTATGTGGCTTAAAAATCTAGATCATGCTCTCTTGAAGTTTCGGCCATGAAAGAATAAAAGGATTAAGGGAAAGTTAGAAACCTAAATATGCTTGCTTATGATCCCTTATGATGTGTAACCCATTATATGTTCTTAGTTTAAAAATATTCACATGTTGATAAAATTAAAATTATAGAAATTTCCTTTTATCAACCATGAAGAGATTTTAAAGAGAAATTTTATTTTTTAAAATTTCCGGAAACAAATTAGGAAGTTTTAATTGTTGATTAAAACTTGTCCAATTTGTTCTCCAATGATGTGGCCGACCATTGAAGTTTGATTTGGAAAATTTATTTTATTTTTCTAAATTAAATCATGTCAAGGAAATTAAAAAATTTTATTGTAATTAAATTTCCTAATTTGCCTAGGCCAAGGAATATAAAAGAAGGGGTGAGGGTGCTTTCAAGAGACACATCATCTATTATTTCTCTCCCTCTTTTGTTCCTTGGTGTGGCCCGCCAACCTCTCCCTCTCTTCCTCTTGTGGTGGCCGAATCTCCCTCTTCCATTGGAGCTCTTGTGGTGGCCGGATACTACTCGGAGAAGAAGAAGAAGAAGGAGAGAAAGCTAGCATCTCTTGGAGCTTGGTTAGTATTTTGGTTTTCCTCCTTGGTGAAGTTTTTCCTTTGTGGCCGAACCTTGCTTGGAGGAGAAGAAGGTGGTTGGTGTTTTCTCATCTTGGTAGATCGTTGCCCACACAACGTCCGAGGTTAGAAGAGGAATACGGTAGAAGATCAAGAGGTCTTTCTAGAAGGTATAACTAGTAGTTTTTCCTTTTCCGCATCATGCTAGTTATTTATGGAAATAATACCAAATACAAGAGGCTTACGTTCTAGTATTTCGAATATGTTTTTCGATATTGTGTTCTTTGTTTCTTTCTTTTCCTTGTGATTTGATTGTTCTCTTTGGTTAACCTAAAGTTATTTTAGGAAATTAAATATTAGCTTTCTATTAAAGGTTTTGTCTAGTCGGTGGTGGTTGCTCCCATATCCAAGAAGGCCATGTGCCTCGCCACGTCAGTACTGGGAACCTTTTATGGAAATTAATATTTAATGGAATTAATAACTTAAGGAGACTTGGGTCGAATGTGTTAAGTTCCGCAGGAGATCCAAGTCAAAACCTAAAAGAACAAATAGATTAAGTTTTGGATCAAACGTGTTAAGTTCCGCAGGCGATCCAAAATTTAATTTAAAAGAACACATGGTAGCTAGGAAAAGGTTCAGATCTTTGTACAAAATTTTTGTACAGTGGAACCTATAGGTTTTCCGAGTAGCAACCAACAAAATCCATTATTGACATTAAGCTCCAAAATAGATTCTCAAATCTAGCTCACATTCTCTACTTCTAACATGTTATAGAAAACTTGCTAGGGATGCCATTTTCTTATTCACACTCAAAATAAAATGCAATAAGAAAATTATCAATTGTAAACATAGCTAAATGCTATAAGGAAATCAATCTTTACACTCAAATAATTTATTAAGGAAAAGACTAAACATTAAGCATGAATTAAAATGCAAAAGGAAATTAAGTTGGAACAAACTCCCCTTTTTCCCGATAGTTGAAGAAGATTTAAAAGAAGAATCCATGTCGGAAGTGGAGGAATTGTGATTCCAATCATATCCTTTTTATTCATCATTTTTCCTTTCAAAATTCTTTCTGGAGGTCTAAGGCGGTTCAGTTCAAGCATCCACTCCGGAAGCTTGTATTCTCCTACAACATCAATACAAGAAACCAACTCCCACACGCATGTGGGGTAAAAAGAAAATAGGAGATTATTAGTGTGGATAGAAAATTTAGCAAAGAATGAATCACAACTGATAAAATCAATGAATGGTACCTCTATTAAATTTTATGATGAATCACAAATAATACTCACCTTTTCATCTTGGAAGGTACCTGGAGTGGTGATTGTTACCTCTTTCTCATCAATATATGGCTCAAGCTCTTTTTCTTGTGAATGTTCATCCTCATGTAGTGATTCTTGGGTGCTTGGCTCCATAGCACAAGTCCCTACACTTACATCTTCAACTCTTGGTGATTCTTGAGGTAATGCTTCCAGTAAGCATTCCCCTACACTTAGATCATCTTCAAAATAATGTTCAGAATCTGATTCACTAACAACATCATCAACAACAATATCAGTAGGATCAGAAATTTGCATAATGACATAATCATCACAAAAAATATTAGAAAAATCATGTGAAGTAATGGGAGTAGGGTCAGGCCTGACAGAATCGCTACTTTCCATCTCTCCACTGGAGTTTTGTTCTTTCAGCTGATTGATGGTTGATGCAATTTGATCTATCTGACTCTGTATGTTCTGTATCCTTGAAAATTATTGCTTTTGATGTTCATTCATTTGTTGCATGATCTCCTTGAGTTTCCATGTTGACTCATCCATCTGAGATTCGTTTTGTTGAAAAAAATTTGGCATAAAATTTGTTGAAACTTCCTGGAACCCATATGAACTTTGGAAAGCTGGATATGGTTCAACAAATGGTCCTTGTGCACTTTCATACCTGAAACATGAATTATCTACCCAATTAGCATTAAAACCATTTGAAAATGACTCATACCTATTTCGTTGATCCATGTTTGGGTAAAATTGTTACTCAGGTTGAAAACACTGATAACTCTCCATTCCACCTCCAAAATTCTGAAAATATGGATCCATGCTAAAGAAATCTCCTGTTCTTACAATTCAACACTAAAAATAAATGTTAGAAGATCCAAGAGCATAAAGTTTCAATCTAATGAAAACATGAACAGTAGAATCACTAAACATTTCAAGAATAAACCAACATGAAAATACAAAAGAGAAATAGCAATCATATCAATCAAGAAAATGCTAACCAATTTAAATCACAGAATGATCAATCTAAAATAAACACACATTGCTAGTTATTTCCCCGGCAACGGCGCCAAAATTTGGTGTTAGCCATTTTCATGTCACGTGGCACATCAAATTAATTAAAATTGAAACTCATTAAAATTAATACAAGTGTTGTAGCAACGAGTCCCAAGTCGTATTTTTTTCCAAGGGTTACTAGCAAAATGTGTGAATTCTAGAATTGTTTCAAATCAAAATCTTGCATCATCATGGTCAAGATTAAAATCAAGGTAAGAATGTTCTTAACTAGACATGATCTATTAGATTTCATCACATCAACATCAGTAAAGTTTAGCTCCCAAAGCATCATCAAATCAAATAATTCAATTCCCGAACTCCAAACCAAGTAAATTCAAAACTCAAGTCACATTTGCATAAATCAAACTATCTCCAATTCTCATTCACAATTACTTCAACAAACAAGCTCAAGAATTCAGTCACAATAAAATTGAATAGAGGTAGCAATCTAAACACCAAATTAAACATTCCAACACTTAAACAAGATCATGATCACAAAGGTTGAATTGCTAACTAAATCTCAAAACTCTATAAACTGTTAATATCAGAATTGCAAGAACTAATCAGAATTAGGTCTAAGAGTGGGGTTTGTAAGCAAGAAATTGAAATTGAAAGTACAAAAACTCAAACAAGAACTAAAGTAAGAAATGCAAACAAGAATAAAATGCAATCTATCTATCAGATCTTCAGATCTGAGCAATTTTGTGACAATTCAAAGACAAAAGCAAAGAAACCTAAACCCTAATCATTCCACATCCCAAAACCGAAACCAATTCTCTCCAATTTGCTGAAAAACAAATGCGCTATCGGAAACCTCCCCCAAGCACCCAACAACTAATCTCTACCTCCAACTATTACCAGTAGGTGCTCATAGTCTTCGGAAACCTCCCCTCTAACTCCCAGTCTTCTGATAATCTCACCAACCGAAGAAAACAGAGGATGAATCTGTGATTGTGCAAACCGGATCAAATGGCCAATTCATCCAAGTTGTGCTATGGAATGGAAGTCGGAATGAGATCTGAAACTCAAAGAAACCTCCCTCTGAGCTCAGTTGAGTACGGAGTTCGCTGATCGGAAACCTCCCCGGATCAAGAACGCACGGTGAAGCAGAATCAAGCCGTGCCGAGAAACCTCCCTCTAGCACTTCTCTGATCGCCGGAAGATGAACGCCAGTAGATTAGGATAGCTGTCGTTGAAGAAAGTTGCTCGCCGGATCTGGAAATGAGGAACGGGAAACTCGGCGTCACGGCGGAGAAGAAACAGGAACAGTGAAGAAATCGCGAGCCGAGTCCAAAGAAGCACTGTAGCTTCTCGCGGGTTTTAAATCCTCCTCAGATATGATCTAATGGCTGAGAATCATCGGAGCTTGATCAACGGTGGAAAATAGTCTAAAATCCGATCCAACGGTACTGATCTTCATCTACGGTCCAGATCTGCTCCTCATTAGGTCGGATGGACCAGATGCTTAACGGATGGCTCAGATTTGCTTGATCTTCAATGGACGGCTACGACTGTTCTGGAGCTTGATCGCCTCGTTAAAACTCCGATCCGAGCATAACTTTGGTTCAGATTCATCCCAATCCAAGAACCTTTGATGCCTACAAAATAACAAACAAATATTAGCATCAAATAAAGCTGTAATAACATAATTTGCAATTAAGTCCAAAATTAATACAATGTATAAAAATATGATGTAAATATGGGTTCTATATATGAAAACTACATCAAACCATGATTGTATGAATGAGAATAGTATAGTAAAATCATGGTTATCAGTCGGCCACAACCAACCGCTGCTCCTATTGCTGCAGAGGACGAGGATGCACCGCCCGACATTGTCCCGGGCGAGGGAGAGGAGTGACCTAACTTCTTAGCCAAGGAGTTCTTCGGAGATCCATTACCTTCCACCTTCGCCGATATCAAAAATTAGCTAAGTTACTTTTCAAAGTCAATATAATTTTATCTTAGCTAGTTTTAAACGAAAAAGTTATGTTTTCAATTTTTTTTTCTCACTTAGCTAAAGATTTTACAATGATTATTAAAAAAGCTAAGTGCTTATCAAATTTTGGTTAACCCTCTATTTTTCCTTCTCTAAACTTTTTTGAAAAGTTAAGTTTCTCAAAATAAGCTATGGCCATTGATCATTCTTATTTATTTTTGATATATGGCAAAGGGGGAGAGTAGAAGAAATTCAAAAGAAAATTAAATAAAGTTTGAAAATTTATAAATTTAAGGAGAGCTTTTATTAAGGGGGAGCATTCTACAAAATTTATAAAACTCTTGGACTAACTTTTTTTTTTCTTGTGCTAAATTTATGCTAGTTATGCCTTTCTTTCTTGCATCTTTTTTCTTAACTTTGAATTTCGATTGTCATAATCAAAAAAGGGGGAGATTGTTGGTGCGGGAAGCATTCGACGATCGAACTTTAGTTTTGATAATGGCAAAGGAATTCAAAGTTAAGATTATTTGTTATCTAATATGTTCATGGAGCTTGCAGGAAAGTCCTAAGTGATACTTAGGCAAAAGTCCTAGCCGCGGTTAGGCAAGGTGAAAACCCTAGGGGGTGGTAACCCTAGGTGAAGGAAAAAACCTAGGGGGGGGGGGGGTAATTACTTTAGGTTCTAGAGCGTGGTAACCCTAGGTGGAGAAAAACCCTATGGGGCTACAACCTTAGGTTCTAGGGGCGGTAACCCTAGGTCCTAGGGGGTGGTAACCCTAAGCGGAAAGTCCAGTCGGTCTAGAGGACCGGACTGGCACCAGGTCATCTCTCCTGAGGGGAGTAGGTGAGGACGCGTTCCCCGTAGAGGGAACAGTATACGTCGGGTCGACCTAGAGTTTCCGGTCGAAAATTCGAAGTCAGACCCAGACAGTCCGATGACTGTCAAACTCTTAATTTATCATGTTTATATCAGTTCTAACTTTGTCTTGCAGGGTACCGTATTATTTTGGGACTAACATATCTTGCAGGTACAAAAGGAACAAGTTAAGTCTCAGATGAACAGTGTCCGAGGCGCCTCCATGGAGCTTGGAGGCGCCTCGGGTGCAAGCCGAAGCCAGCTGTCCAGAGGAGTTGGAGGCGCCTTGGACCAAGGCTTGAAGGCGCCTTGAAGAGGCTTGAAGGTGCCTTAAACCAGATAAGGTGCGACCAGTTCTGTGCTGATCCACGCGTGCGACTCAGCGGCCTGGAGGCACCTTGGACAGGCTTAGAGGCGCCTTCAACACAGTATAAAAGAAGGTCTCGAGGCAAAACTGAGACAATCAAGTTCTAAGCTGTCTTTCTTCAACGTGCTGCCAACGAGACGACCTAGAAGTGCTGTGAATTGACACCGACGACCCAGAGCTCCGAATCTTTAGTTTTTCCTACTGTCGTTGGTATAATTTAGTCATTTCTTTTAATCATTGTACTTCATCTTGTAAACACATTAACGAGCTTATAGTTGTTGCCCACCGGAAGCGATCAACGATCGCATGCCTTGGAGTAGGAGTCGCCACAGGCTCCGAACCAAGTAACTCCTCTAGTTCTTGTGTGATTGTCTTTTTGTTTCCGCTGCTTTAACTCTCGAACGATTTCCGACTCCGAAACGTACAATAGCCACGAGCGCTATTCACCCCCCTCTAGCGCTTTCGATCCAACAGTTAGCTTTTGGGGAAAAGTTTGGGAATACGCATCTGTTCGGGAAGCGTGCAGTCTACTCGCCGAAGCCCTATATAAGGAGAGGAGCACCCCCCCCCCCCCCCCCCCCCCCCCCTCGCGGAGGTACGCGCATACGTCTTTGGGAGTCACTGTTCACTACTTCTTCTTTACTATGTTTTCCTCAGTTTGCCGGTGTGTGACTTGATCGTCGGAGGGTCGTCGCCGGAAACCCCTTCCCGGCTTGGCACTAACGACTTGTGGTTGTAGGAACGGAGGAGCATCAGCGAAGACGAAGAGCAAGCCACCTCAACGTTGCTCCCCGGTTGCCATCTACTCAGCTTCAGGGCAGGATCAAATTGACGCCGTCTGTGGGAATCTCAACCTAAACCCAGAAGCAGAAGATGGAGGACGTTGGATGATCAACAACCGTAACGCTGACGACGGAAGAATTGGAGAAGCTAATCTAGGCAGGAGTGGCAAGGGCAATGGAGCAGCAACAGTGAATGTTGGCCGAACGGCCGGCGCAGGAGCCAACCGTCTCAGGATCCGGCCAACCCGGGGATCATGGTTTCGAGGCTGAACCCGTAGCCGACCAGGAAATCCGCAAAAGATCGGACACGATCGGACCAGCACCAAACGCGCCCATCCCTTTTCACCGAGCATTGTTTAGGATGCCCTCGGAGGAAGGAGGTCGAGCCCGTCTAGGCCGGGGCTCTTCGTCAGACGAGGCGCCCAAAATGGATGCTAGGAAGGGAAAAGCGCTATGAGACGAGGACTCGCCTGAAAGGATCAACGATCAATTCTCAAGAGGAATTATGGAGGATCCCCTACCCCGACATTACACTCCATTGGCGATCAGAGAATACAATGGGAGTACCGATCTTGACGATCACTTGGCCAAATTTGACAATGCAGCTACACTACACCAATACACCGATGAGGTTAAGTGTAGGGTCTTCTTGACTACCCTTGCGGGGCCCGCTCAGCGATGGTTCGTCAGGTTGCCGATCGGGTCCATCGATAGCTTCAAGGATTTTCGAGCTGCCTTCCTGCACCACTTTGCGAGCAGCCGCCGCCATCAGAAGATGAGTGTCAACTTGTTCTCACTGAAGCAAGGCCCTCGAGAACCTGAAATCATGTTCGCTGTGAAGGTCTGACTGGGGAGAAGGTATATCTGGTGTCAAAACGTATTTATACCCCATTTCTAAGAAGGTATTGCTTTGTGCCAGTTGACACGGAACAGTGCACAGCTTTTCTTTTTCAACCCTATGGAAGGAGACTTTTAAAATTGATCTTATTTATTTTTTTTTATCAGGACACTGTTAGAATGTTTGGAGTTTATATCAGGGGGAGATAGAATCAAGCTTATGAAATGATACGATACCAGGCCTACGTTGGGACTGATATGCACTCATATCAGGCCCACGTTGGGCCTGATATTGAAGCATATCAGGCCCAACGGAGGCTGATTATATTTTTTTTTCCCAGCACGTATAGAGCTTTAAATAAGGATTTGCCAACAGATTTGGAGTCCTTGCAACTCCAGATTACCACTTGAACTAAAATGGGTCCAATCAGAGGTGTTTAGTTCCATCAGTGGGTTTTATCCAAAACCCACTGATGGCCCTCTCTCCTACTTGGATTTACCTGAAATAACGTTCCCTCTGAATTTCTTACTGGGGAGATGGTATATCTGGTATCAAAACGTATTTATACCCCTTGTCTAAGAAGGTATAGCTCTGTGCCATTTGCCACGGAACAGTGCACCTCTTTTATTTTTCAATGACCGAGAAATGTTGTCCTATCTTATTTTGCAAGGATAACTACAATCCCTTTGTGCGAGTTTTATCTCATTTATATTTCACCACATATTTACGTGACTTTGAAATTACGAACCCTTCATATTGAATTGAAATGTATCGCATTTTTATTTTACACAATGGAAATATAGTGTGAAGTATTATTTCTGCCTTGCAGGTGATGGTTTACACTTCTCATACCTACAATAACACTGTAACACAAAATAAATACTCCATAAACCTATATAACAGAAACATCACTTTCCACAACTGTCTTTCTTACAATCCTATATATGTACTTCATACAAAAATATGGCTTAACTCCTCCAATTTACAATTCAGTCAAGAACCAGGGGCTATCGGCATTTTACAGGTCCTCTGATTATGACCCAGTTGTTTGCACCTGCTGCATTTGATTTTTACCTTTCCATTATGTTTCGACTCGATCCTTGCCTTATTTCGCCTACCAGGCTGCACAAGGCTACAGGGACATAGCACTATAATGTTGTTGACTCCCCTAGGCCAAAATTCCTTGCTTCGACAGGGGTAAATACGATTCATGTATGTCGTTTTCCAATTCTGTGAATAAAAATAATGTTCACAATATGGGAGTGTATCCATGTTCCGGTGAATTATGACGGCAATTGCATGTGAGCAAGGCAATCCTGAAATTTGAAACTCCCCACAGTTACAATATTTTCTCTCCAAATCAATAATGTATGAAGCACCCCATGTCTCTACTTCCATTTCGGATTGAGAGTAGGAGTGGACTTTATATCGTCTAGCTTTCTCCCTCCTTGATTCCATTTCTTTGGTAGCATGAGGTGTCAATGCAACATACCATTTCGACGCTTCCTCCTTACGGTTAAAGAACCATTGAGCTACCTTTCTTCTGGTATTATCAATTAACCTGTTTATCAGAAGTTCACGCGTTTCCTTGAACAAAGCATTTAAACTCTCTACACAATTGGTCGTTAGCATTGTGTACCTTTTGCCACTAAAGTGTGCATTAGCCCATCTTTTAGGGTCAATGTTCTGAAGCCACTTATGAGCATCTGGATGTTTTTCAAGCATGGACTGCATTATGAGATCATATTGTAGTGTTGTGTTTGCTCGAGCTGCTGCCTAAAACAACCCTAAACCTGACCTACTGCCAGTATCTGTTACCATTTTGCAAGACATGTGGTGGCAACAAAAAGCATGATGGGCAGTAGGGTAGACTATCTTAACTGCTGCTATAATGCCACGATGTCTATCTGACTCATTGACTCTGGATCAACATTAAAGAATCTCTTCGTATGATCTAGAAACCACTCTCATGCATATCCACATTCAACTTCAGCGATTCCAAAGGCTATTGGGAGGACATTGTCATTAGCATCTATTGATGTAGCCATCAACAACACACCCGGATATTTGCCTCTTAGGTATGTGGCATCAATTCCAATTAATTGACGAAGATAAAACCTGAATACTCTTCTACAAGCTCCAAAACCCCAAAAACAGCGTTGGAACTGATTAACCCCATTCCTGTGTAGAGCCACATAGGTTTCAGGATCCCTGACTCTTAACTCACGCAGATATAGTGGAAGATCTTTATATGCTTGGTCATAATCTCCAACAACTTTTTCTTCATCGCTTTCTCTAGAGCTATGTATGCTTTTCTGTAGGATATGGTCACTCCGAACCTGACTTTTATATCTGCTATAATCATACTTGTCTTGTATAGTTCATTAGCAAGAAATTGCTATTCAACAAAAGAAGATACAAAGGATGAAGAGCATGCTTGATGATCAGCACTTTCCCTAATGGTGCCACATTGGGTTCCTTTATATATTTCGTAACAATGAACTCTACATCCCCCCGGGCAACTACTCTCCACTTACACGGTTGATTGAAGCAGACAACTTTTGTTGGTTGCTACTCGGAAAACCTAATGATTCCATTGTACAAAAATTTTGTACAAAGGCCTGAACCTTTTCCTAGCTACCATGTGTTCTTTTAAATTAAATTTGGATCGCCTGCGGAACTTAACACGTTTGATCCAAAGTTTAATCTATTTGTTCTTTTAGGTTTAGACTTGGATCTCCTGCAGAACTTAACACGTTCGATCCAAATCACCTAGGTTATTAATTTCATTGAATATTAGTTTCCAAAATTGGCTTCCAGGACTACATGGCGAGGCACATGACCTTCTTGGATATGGGAACAACCACCACCGCCTAGACAAAGCCTTTTAAGGAAAGTTAATATTTAATTTCCTTAAATAACTTTAGGTCAACCGAAAAGAACAATCAAATCACAAGAAAATAAAAACAAAAGAACACTACATCGAAAACAAATTCGAAATACTAGAATCGTATGCCTCTTGTATTTGGTATTTTTACATGAAGATAGAACTAGTATGATGCGAAAATTAAATACTAGTATACCTTTTCTTTTGCAAGCAAAAACCTCTAGGTCTTCTATCGTATTCCTCTTCTAACCTCGGATGTTGTGTGGGCAACGATCTTCCGAGATGAGAAACCATCAAAGCACCTTCTTCTCCTCCTTGCAAGGTTTGGCCACAACAAGAGCTCCTCCAAGGATGAAGAGAAAACACCACCAATGCTCCAAGGGATGCAAGCTTTCTCTCCTTCTTCTCCAAGCTAGAATCCGGCCACCACTTGTTCACCAAGAGAGGATGAGAAGTTCGGCCACAAGGATGGAGAGAAGAGAAAGGAAGGGCCGACCACACCAAGGAAGAAAAAGAGGGAGAAAATAATAGAGGTTGTTCACCTTGAAGGCTCCCAAAACCCCCTCTTTTATAATCCTTAGCTTTGGCAAATAAGGAAATTTAATTACAATAAAATTTCCTTAACTTTCCTTGACATCAATTAATTACAAAAAATTAGATAAAATTTCCTAATCAATTATATCATGGTCGGCCACCTCATGGAGAGCAAACAAGGTAATTTTCAATCAACAATTAAAAATTCTTTATTTGTCTTCGAAAATTTTAAAAAAATAAAATTTCCCTTTAAAATCCCTTCATGGTTGATAAAAAGAAATTTCTATAATTTTAATTTTTCAACATGTGAATAATTTACAAATAAGAAAAATAAAATATCTTTCCAATCTACAAATAAGGAAAGAGATCTAATCTCTTTCTTTAATCTTTTGTAGATCCTTTTAAAAGAGATATTTTAATTTTTAATCTCTCCAATAAATTATATCTATCACATAAGAAAATTTTAAAATTAATTTTTTTTTTAATTTAATGGGGGACGACCACCTAAGCTTGGGTTCAAGCTAGGGCCGGCCACCCATGAATCAAGGCTTGGTCGGCCCTAGCTTGATCCACAAGCTAGCTTGGCCGGCCCCTACATCATGGGTATGAAGGTGGGTATAGGTGGGTATAGTATTCTATAAATAAGAGGCTACGATAGGGACCGAGAGGAGGAATTGGTTTTGGTCTTCCCGATAAAATTAAGCATCCCGTGTTCGCCCCGAACACACAACTTAATTTTATCAATAATAATTCATTCCACTAGAGAACTATTATTGAACTACCGCACCAATCCCAAATTACATTTTTGGGCTCCTTCTTATTATGAGTGTGTTAATCTCCTTGTGTTTAAGATGTCGAATGTCCACTAATTAAGTGAGTTACTGACAACTCATTTAATTAATATCTTAATCCAAGAATAGTACCACTCAACCTTATCGTCATGTCGGACTGAGTCCACCTGCAGGGTTTAACATGACAATCCTTATGAGCTCTTCTTGAGAACATTATCAACCTAGATCACTAGGACACAGTTTCCTTCTATAATCAACAACACACACTATAAGTGATATCATTTCCCAACTTATTGGGTTTATTGATTTATCGAACTAAATCTCACCCATTGATAAATTAAATAAATAAATATCAAATATATGTGCTTGTTATTATATTAGGATTAAGAGCACACACTTCCATAATAACTGAGGTCTTTGTTCCTTTATAAAGTCAGTATAAAAGAACCGACCTCTAATGGTCCTACTCAATACACTCTAAGTGTACTAGTGTAATTATATAGTTAAGATAAACTAATTCCTAATTACACTACGACCTTCCAATGGTTTGTTCCTTTCCATTTTGGTCGTGAGCTACTGTTTATAATTTATAAGGTACTGATAACATCACCTTCTGTATGTGACACCACATACTATGTTATCTACAATATAAATTAATTGAACAACTATAAACAAATGTAGACAATTTGACCAAATATGATTCTTTATTCAAAATAAATGTTTACAAAAGTTTAGGCTTTCAGTATAATGACTAAGCTGCCATATCTTCTGTCATACATCTGATTCTCATTCCCTCCACATGCCGATCGAAATCTTTTGCCGGAAGGGCCTTAGTGAAAGGATCTGCCAGGTTATCTGCTGATCCAATCTTGGCGATGACAACTTCTCCTCACTTCACGATATCTCGTATCAGGTGGTACTTGCGCTCTATATGTTTACTTGCCTTATGGGCTCGTGGTTCCTTCGAGTTTGCAACTGCACCGCTATTATCACAATAAATTGTGATGATTTTGGACAAACCAGGAATCACATCTAAGTCCATTAGAAAGTTCCTGAGTCATACTGCTTCTTTAGCTGCCTCAGAGGCTGCTACATACTCAGCTTCCATGGTTGAGTCCGAAATGCATTTCTGCTTAACACACCTCCATGCAATGGCTCCACCTCCTAAAGTAAACACATAGCCTGATGTAGACTTACTGTTGTCCCTATCTGATTGGAAATCTGAATCCGTGTAACCCACAGGGAGCAAATCGTCTGTTTGGTAAACTAGCATATAATCTTTAGTCCTTCTCAGGTACTTTAATATATGCTTTACCGCAGTCCAATGTCCTTGTCCAGGGTTACTCTGATATCTGCTAACCATGCCCACGGTAAAATAGATATCAGGTCTCGTACATAGCATTGCATACATTAGGCTTCCTACAGCCGAAGCATAAGAAACTTCTTTCATGTCCTCTATCTCTTTTGATGTCTTCTGAGACATCTCTTTGGATAGAGCTACTCCATGCCTAAAAGGTAAGAATCCTTTCTTGGAATCTTGCATGCTAAAACGAGCAAGGATTGTATCTATATATGAAGCTTGGAACAGACACAACATTCTTTTCTTGCGATCCCTTATAACTTTGATCTCAAGAATGTGTGCACAATCTCCTAAGTCCTTCATATCAAATTGTTTGGACAACCATACCCTTACGTCTGATAATACCTTGACATTGTTGCCAATTAACAAAATATCATCTACGTATAGTACAAGAAATATCACCACGTTTCCGTTACACTTCTTGTATACACAGGACTCATCCGGACACTGAATAAATCCATATGACTGGATTACTTCATTAAACCGGATGTTCCAAGACCTTGAAGTTTGCTTCAGTTCATAAATGGACCGATTGAGCTTGCATACTAGATGCTCTTTGCCTTTTTCAATGAACCCTTCTGGTTGTTTCATATGGATGTTTTTTTCAAGACTTCCATTAAGGAAAACTGTCTTGACATCCATTTGCCAAATCTCATAATCCATATGAGTAGCAATAGATAAGAGTATCCGGATAGACTTAAGCATGGATACCGGTGAAAAGGTCTCCTCATAATCGATTCCCTCTTTCTGAGTGTACCCTTTCGCAACAAGCCTAGCTTTGAAGGTTTCTACCTTCCCGTCTGTCCCTCTTTTCCTTTTGTAGATCCACTTGCATCCAACAGCTTTTACACCATCAGGTGGTTCTACAAGCTCCCAGACCTTATTAGAGTACATAGACTCTATTTCAAAATTCATTGCCTTTTGCCAAGATGCTGCATCTATATCTTGGAGTGCTTCGTCATATGTTCGGGGATCAGGTTCATGTTTACCCGGGATCAAGTCCGAAGACTCTCCCAAAAACATGAATCTCTCAGGTTCCCTCACAAATCTCCCACTATGACGAGGCACCGTCTGTGGTTGTGTATCATGTGTGACACGTGTTGCAGTCTCTTGTGGTACTTCATCTTGTACTGCTGGTACTGAAGTAGACGTGTCCTCTCTAAGTTCTTCTAAAACAACTTTGTTACTGGGCTTGTAATCCATTATATAGTTTTCTTCTAAAAACTGGGCATTGGTGCTAACAATGACCTTCTGGTCTTTAGGACTATAAAATAAACCACCTTTCGTTCCTCTGGGATAACCTACAAACACACGAACTTCTGTACGAGATTCTAACTTATCAGCATCTGGTTTCAGCACATGTGCTGGACTACCCCAAATCCGAATATGTCTTAGACTGAGTTTTCGCTCATTCCATAATTCTGTGGGAGTAGAAGAAATTGATTTAGAAGGTACTAAGTTCAGAATGTGTGTTGCTGTTTCCAAAGCGTATCCCCAAAACGAATTTGGTAATTATGAATAACTCATCATTGATCTAACCATCTCCATAAGAGTCATATTCCTTCGTTCCGCCACATCATTCTGTTGGGGTGTACCAGGTGCAGACAGTTGGGATTGAATCCCGGCCTCTGATAAGTAATTCCTAAACTCTCCTAAGAGGTATTCGCCACCACGATCAGACCGTAGTGTCTTGATACTTTTACCTAGTCATTTCTCCACATCAGTCTTGTATTCTTTGATCTTTTAGGACCGATGTGCCCGCTAGAGGGGGGGTGAATAGCGTCTCATCCAAATCAATGGCTTCCTACGTATTCGTTAGTTGCAATGCGGAATAATATGAAACTAAATACAAATACGAAAGCTAAAGACAAAGAAAGGAAATGCAAACCAATGCACGTCAATGTAACGTGATTCGGAGATAACTTGCTCCTACTCCACAGCTGTCCGTAAGGTGGACGATCCCTATCCTTCGGTGGATTAGCCCCCGGCAAACTCTAGCTACTCAAGCAACTCCTTGTGGGTGGAGAAACCTCACCACAACAACAACCAAGAACACTTGGACACAAGAGAACCTTGAGCACTTTTGGTGACTACTAATTAGGCTTTAACCAAGTCTAATTTCCTCACCTTGGCTGGCCATCCCAAGCTCCTTCTTATAGAGCTTGGAGCAAATCAGTAAGTTGATTTTCCCGTTACCAGTCGACTGATCCTTGCACCAGTCGACTGGTGCCAGCCCAACGGCTCTCTACAGTGCACCAGCGACTGCTACAGTCATCAGTCGACTGCTACAGTACTGCTACAGTAACGCTTCAGTAGAGCTACAGTAAACCCTAATTCTAGAATTTTACTTCGAGTACATTCACTCAGCACTCGTTCTCGCCCGACCAACCTAGACCTAGCCTTCTAGCCTCCTCCATCAGCCTCGCGTCCCTCGGATGTCTCCCCATCCTTCACGTCTTGCCTTCTGGAGCTTCCTTCGGCCTTGTCCATATTGTCGGGTCTTCCTTTTCCAAGAGGCTCCTCACCTCCGGGACTTCATCCATTGCCAAGTTACACTTGGACTTACGTTGCCAAGACTACATGCTTGGACTTACACCACCAAGACTCATTCTTGGACTTTCCTCCTTTGCCAAGATCACACTTGGACTTTCCTTGTTGTACCTGTATCCTGCATACTCACAATACATATCAAATACAATAATAAACCTAACTTAAACCTTTGCCCAAACATCAAAACCTAGGGCACCTAGATTGCTTCAACACTAACCATCTCCATAAGAGTCTTATTCCTTCGTTCTGCCACACCATTCTGTTGGGGTGTACCAGGTGCAGACAGTTAGGATTGAATCCCGGCCTCTGATAAGTAATTCCTAAACTCTCCTAAGAGGTATTCGCCACCACGATCAGATCGTAGTGTCTTGATACTTTTACCTAGTCATTTCTCCACATCAGCCTTGTATTCTTTGAACTTATCAAAGCACTCGGACTTGCGGCTCATTAGGTAATGTATCCGTATCTTGAATAATCATCTATAAAAGAGACAAAATATTCAAAACCACCTCTTTCCTGGACAGACATAGGACCACACAAATCAGAATGAACCAATTCTAACACTTCTTTGGCTCTATACCTCTTGGCCTTGAAAGGCCTCTTGGTCATTTTACCTTCCAAGCAAGATTCACAAGTTGGAAAATTTTCCAACTCTAATGAACCCAAGAGTCCATCGGCTATAAGCCTCTGAATCATACTTAAGTTAATATGACCAAACCTTAGATGCCAAAGATATGCTTGGTTCATTTCCGAAAGTTCTTTTCTCTTATTTGAGTTAGAAGATGTGTTATTAATTTCCATATTATGCTTTGTGGGAGAAATTGGATTTAAAGTATACAATTTGCCAACTAATGCACCAAAACAGATAATCACTTTATTTCTCTTAATAACTACATCGTTACTAAAGAAAACTGAATATCCATCCAAAAACAGTTTAGAAACTGAAATTAAATTCTTTCTAAAACTGGGTACATAAAGAAAATTTCTTAAAACCAAATTTCTATTCCTATTAAAAGATAAGTAGATGTCTCCCGCTGCAACAGCCGCCACCTTAGTAGCATTGCCCATGTAGACTGTAATCTCTCCTTCAGTTAGTCGTCGGGTTTCCTGGAACCCCTGCAAGGAATTGCAGACATGATCAGTGGCTCCCGTATCTACACACCAGGTACTAGTAGATAACACCGCTAAACATGTTTCAACAACTAGAGCATGAGATATATCTTTGTTGTTCTGACTCCTACGAGGACAATCCGCCTTCCAATGCCCTGACTGCTTGTAGATGAAGCACTTGCCCTTCGGCTTCTTCATTCCAGCTTTAGGTCCTGTACTCTGAGATTTATTCACTTTCTTTGCTGAACCAACTTGTTTCTTCTTCTTCTTTCATTTCGGTTTAGAAGTAGAACCATTTTCAGCATAGTGAATATGAGAATTGTGACGAAACAAACCTTCTGCTGCCTGAAGGAGTTCCGCCAATGAATATACCCTTCTGTTCATATTGTAATTCAGGCGGAATTGCTCAAAACTTCTAGGTAGTGTTTGAAGGATCATATCGATCTGGGTTTCCCCATCAATTTCTCCTCCAAGGATCTGTATTTCGTTCAGATAAGCCATCATCTTTAGGATATGATCCCTCACAGGAGTACCCTCTTGCATGGTAGCTGTCATTATCTTTCTCATGGCTTCTTGTCTAGAAGCCCGATCCTGATGACCAAAGAGTTCCTTGAGATTGTTCATAATATCATAAGCTGTTGGTAAATCTTGATGCTGATGTTGCAATACATTTGACATTGAAGCCAAAATGTAACACTGCGTTGTCTCATCTGCCTTTACCCATTTCTTATGATATTCAATCTCCTCTTGGGTAGATTCACCAGTGGGTGCATCAGGGCAAGGCTCAGTCAGTACAAACTTATAGCTTTCAACAGTAAGAACAATGTCCAGGTTCCTTTTCCAATCTATGTAGTTAGGACCAGTAAGTCTATTCTGTTGTAGTATGATGGCCAGTGGGTTGAAAGTCATCCTAAGAATCACAAATAACTTTTGGTTAGAACTCTAAATTTAGAATAATATTGATTCCTCAAACAATACTATTTTAAATTAACCAACACCTCAAAACATCGTGAATTTTGTATGCCACGATAGTGTGGACGTATACAAATTCAACATTTGTAAAAGGAGGGTTTAACCCATTAATTTTATTATCTTGTCAACCTAACTTTTTGACAAATAAAACTAATAGTTGGTGTCCTTTGGTCACACAAATAATAGCAGCGACTCCGATGGGGAGGATGCTATTAGATGTGCCTAAGTGTATACCATTACTTGACACTAAGTCCATTAATAAGATTGTGCCCCTTCCGATGGGGAAGATCACACGCTCTTAATTAACTTCCTATAGTCATCTAAAATGGAAGTTTGTTCTAGTTATCCACAAATAAGCTCATCCGATATGGAGGAAGACACTCAATGCCAACGTGCAAGCTTGTTTGCATCACTTACAAACCAGTAATGGAGACCGTAGAATTTATTTAAAATCTCTCTCCCACTTAGTTATTTATAAATGAGGAATTTTAACTATGCTAGCCTACTAAACATGTATACTAACATGCACACACAGCACAATATAACAGCAATAAATAGAAAATCTAATTTTCAACTATTATGGCTTTTATCTATGGTTGTCCTCCGTGTGTTGTCATCCCAAGCTGCTGCCATTTTTGGCCACCGCCACCGGGTCAAGCTGTCGCATCCATCTTGCTCCTTGTTCCGCTGCGCCTCTGGTCCTCAAAAGGTTCCACGCCTTGCAAGATTCGATCCGCGACATAAATAGAATTTTACATTTTTCGATCCTATATTCCATAAAAGGAATGTACATGTATCTAAATCAAAAATAAAATCCTAATAAAACTAAATACAGCTCCTGCTGTATTTTATAATACAATCATGCACACACAATAAATGCCCTTGACATGTCCAAGAGTCCAATCACACACATAATAACTATAAGCCATAATAGTTGGATCCTGCATCCATAAAGTTAGCACATCCTACTATTAACCTGCCTAAATTATGTATGACATGTGCATAATTAAACTAATACCAAATACACAGAGGCAAAACCCTAGCTCTGATACCAATTGTTGGTTGCTACTTGGAAAACCTAATGGTTCCATTGTATAAAAATTTTGTAGAAAGGTCTGAACCTTTTCCTAGGTACCATGTGTTCTTTTAAATTAAATTTGGATCGCCTGTGGAACTTAACACGTTTGATCCAAAGTTTAATCTATTTGTTCTTTTAGGTTTAGACTTGGATCTCCTGCGGAACTTAACACGTTCGATCCAAATCACCTAGGTTATTAATTTCATTAAATATTAGTTTCCAAAATTGGCTTCCAGGACTGCATGGCGAGGCACATGGCCTTCTTGGATATGGGAACAACCACCACCGCCTAGACAAAGCCTTTTAAGGAAAGTTAATATTTAATTTCCTTAAATAACTTTAGGTCAACCGAAAAGAACAATCAAATCACAAGGAAAAGAAAAACAAAAGAATACTACATCGAAAACAAATTCGAAATACTAGAATCGTATGCCTCTTGTATTTGGTAATTTTACATGAAGATAGAACTAGTATGATGCGGAAATTAAATACTAGTATACCTTTTCTTTTGCAAGCAAAAACCTCTAGGTCTTCTATAGTATTTCTCTTCTAACCTCGGACGTTGTGTGGGCAACGATCTTCCGAGATGAGAAACCACCAAAGCGCCTTCTTCTCCTCCTTGCAAGGTTCGGCCACAACAAGAGCTCCTCCAAGGATGAAGAGAAAACACCACCAATGCTCCAAGGGATGTAAGCTTTCTCTCCTTCTTCTCTAAGCTAGAATCCGGCCACCACTTGTTCACCAAGAGAGGATGAGAAGTTCGGCCACAAGGATGGAGAGAAGAGAAAGGAAGGGCCGACCACACCAAGGAAGAAAAAGAGGGAGAAAATAATAGAGGTTGTTCACCTTGAAGGCTCCCAAAATCCCCTCTTTTATAATCCTTAGCTTTGGCAAATAAGGAAATTTAATTACAATAAAATTTCCTTAACTTTCCTTGACATCAATTAATTAAGAAAAATTAAATAAAATTTCCTAATCAATTATATCATGGCCGGCCACCTCATGGAGAGCAAACAAGATAATTTTCAATCAACAATTAAAAATTCCTTATTTTTCTTCAGAAATTTTAAAAAATAAAATTTCCCTTTAAAATCCCTTCATGGTTGATAAAAAGAAATTTCTATAATTTTAATTTTTCAACATGTGAATAATTTACAAAGAAGAAAAATAAAATATCTTTCTAATCTACAAATAAGGAAAGAGATCTAATCTCTTTCTTTAATCTTTTGTAGATCCTTTTAAAAGAGATATTTTAATTTTTAATCTCTCCAATAAATTATATCTATCACATAAGAAAAATTTAAATTTAAAATTCTTTTTAATTTAATGGGGGCCGGCCACCTAAGCTTGGGTTCAAGCTAGGGCCGGCCACCCATGAATCAAGGCTTGGCCGGCCCTAGCTTGATCCACAAGCTAGCTTGGCCGGCCCCTACATCATGGGTATGAAGGTGCGTATAGGTGGGTATAGTACTCTATAAATAAGAGGCTACGATAGAGACCGAGAGGAGGAATTGATTTTAGTCTTCCGATAAAATTAAGCATCCCGTGTTCGCCCCGAACGCACAACTTAATTTTATCAATAATAGTTCATTCCACTAGAGAACTATTATTGAACTACCGCACCAATCTCAAATTACATTTTTGGGCTCCTTCTTATTATGAGTGTGTTAGTCTCCCTGTGTTTAAGATGTCGAATGCCCACTAATTAAGTGAGTTACTGACAACTCATTTAATTAATATCTTAATCCAAGAATAGTACCACTCAACCTTATCGTCATGTCGGACTGAGTCCACCTGCAGGGTTTAACATAACAATCCTTATAAGCTCTTCTTGGGGACATTATCAACCTAGATCACTAGGACACAGTTTCCTTCTATAATCAACAACACACACTATAAGTGATATCATTTCCCAACTTATTGGGTTTATTGATTTATCAAACTAAATCTCACCCATTGATAAATTAAAGAAATAAATATCAAATATATGTGCTTGTTATTATATTAGGATTAAGAGCACACACTTCCATAATAACTGAGGTCTTTGTTCCTTTATAAAGTCAGTATAAAAGAACCGACCTCTAATGGTCCTACTCAATACACTCTAAGTGTACTAGTGTAATTATATAGTTAAGATAAACTAATTCCTAATTACACTACGACCTTCCAATGGTTTGTTCCTTTCCATTTTGGTCGTGAGCTACTGTTTATAATTTATAAGGTACTGATAACATCATCTTCTGTATGTGACACCACATACTATGTTATCTACAATATAAATTAATTGAACAACTACAAACAAATGTAGACAATTTGACCAAATGTGATTCTTTACTCAAAATAAATGTTTACAAAATCTTAGGCTTTCAGTATACACTCTAACAGCTTTTACTTTATTTTTCCGAGTGTCAACTGGGTTATATCTCATATGTTTAACCATTACATGCTTCACAAGTTCATTCTTGAACTCTTGTCGAGACGAAAATATCTGTCCTACAAAAAATTCATGCTGATCTATTGTCTCTTCAATTGGCCTTTGGAGCAATTGAGAATTTAGAATATATGGATCATCAGCTATTGGGAACTCCTCCTCTAAGTCACTGTACCGCTCTTGAGATATTTCATATTGTTTAATCTGCATATCATCAGCAAAGAATTCTTGTACATCTGTATTGCATTGCATTTCCTCTCCATTTCGGTTATAATACCCTTCCTCCTCACTCCAAGTAGGCTCATAGTAATCAACAAGTGTTGCACACGGGTTCAGAACCTCATCTTCTTGAATACTAGCTTCTTCATTTAGATCAAATGTGAAATTACTTCTTGTATTTCTATTTGTGTTAGGCACACAACTATACTGCGAAGATGATGGAATATTTGTTCTGGATACTTCTCCTACATTAGCTGCATGTCCAATGCTAGAATTTACATCAAGAGTATTCCATATCTCAGAGAGAATTTTTTCAGTTATATGATCATCCCTGATAAATAAATTACAAACTATTTTAGTAAATTTGCAACTACATAATCTATTGTTGTAGTTAAATTGTAATTTTGCTCAAACTAGGAAAGGTCTGATGTAAAAGTAAAGTTTTAACCACATAACACTTTATCGATATCAGGCCCAAGGTGGGCCTGATAACATAGATATCAGGTCCAACGTGGGCCTAATATCATAGATATCATGCCCCTTTTGAAGCATATACTTCTTGTAAACTAGGACCACCACTCACTAAATCCTAAAGCAAAAATAAATAATTTTTAGCCAAACTTAACTATCAACGTCAGAAACTAACATGACTTAAATCGATTAAGTCTTCTATTACATCATAATTCAGGTGTTGTTGAATATTATTCCCCACACAACCAAAAATAAACTATAACAACACTTTTTGCCTCCACCCTTCCCACCAATACTGTCATTTTTATTACCATCAATATCCTAATTTACAGTAAAAAAATCAATACATACATGTCTAAATATTTAAATATGTGCTTCTACTAATTTCCCTCTTGCAAGAAGTTTGTCCTTCTCAGCTGACGTTCTTAACTTAATTTGTCCTTGGTCTCCTCTAGCAACTCTTACGCCATTATACCATAAACCTAACTGGTCTATTGCAATCTCGCCAACCAGCACGAGCAGTAATGGCAAGCGCAGGGTTCATATTTCTTTCAAGTTTATAACACTACGCAGAAGGATGCAGGGAGAGAGACGGTGAGAAGACGTGCATCCGAACCACAAATTATTTTTCAATTCTAATTTCGACTTAGATGCTTGGAAAAATGTGTTTGAAAAAGGCGGTTGCCAGGTTAGCCAGAGGGGTAATCTGGGAATAGATTTTGGTAAACTGCGTCTTTTGGTAAATACAAAATCGTGATGCGCTTTTTGATAAATACATTAAACTTAGTACGTTTTTGATAAATTGTCGAAATATTTATAAAAAATTACAAAAAATATTTTGTAAAGTATTTATAAACACATATGTGTTGCGCACATAGATAATTTTTTTTTATATAAAATATCATTCTCATCCAGTTGATACATATGTTTATGAAAATAAATTTAAAAAAAAACACTTATTGAAGGTATCTCTGTCAGTAGTCCTCAGATGCGAAGGTATCTTTGTATATATAAAAAAAAAACTTGAACACCCATAAAATTGACTAGTTTCTGGCGTGCATTTTGTAATCATTCATGTAGTTGCTTAGGTACCTGAAGTAAATTTATACTTACAAGAATGGAAAAGGCAGAAAGAGAGATATATCCTCATTAATTCCATTCTGGATTATCAGGCTATATATTCCTCTCCACATTTGTCTGTATTCTCTGCCCGAATAAAAGATAAAACAAAAGGACTTATAGACGAATACATTGTATTATCTTTGTTAGAAAATAAATAATTTAGATATCTTCGTAATAATATAATATTATTCACTTCATATTTAAATTTTTATAATTTTTTTTTTTAATTTTACCTAAAAGATTTTATACCAATAGAAATATTTTTTTCTTATATGCCCATGATCTTTTCTATGGATTTTCAATGTAAAACTTTATTTGCAACCTTACAACTCCAACAATATTTTCCCCTCAAACGAAGCCCCCCCTTTAAGCGAAAAACCTATCCGTTTGAAGTCCGATCTTCCACTAATTAGGTCTTCCTACCCCTCGGTCTACCCGACCTACTAGGACTTCCTTGCCCCTTGGTCGACCTAACGTACTAAGACTTCCTACCTGATATCTAGTCCTCTTGATCCGGATACGGAAGCCCCCACTTGTTTTGTTTGAAGTCAATATTTTACTCACATTTCTCGATTAGACCATAACTCTTGTGCATATTCGGTAGTTAGACCTTTTGGCAGTCCGAGCTCTGATACTAATTTTTAGTGTTAGTATAATTTTCACTAATAATCAAACTTAAATTTTTGATGTACGACAATGTTAAAGTTAGATTATGTGATTTAAACTCTTGAGCTAAACGTGCAGGTTAATAGACTTAATGAATCTAGAGGACCGAACATCAGGTTGAAGTCTAATCGGGTCAAGGAGGACCAGACGACTGGCAGGAAGCCTAGTTGAGTCAGAGAGGACCAGACAGTTGATAGGAAACCTAGTTGAGTTAGAGTTGGGTCTGTGGGACTTGACAACTGGCTAAATTTCAGATGAGACTTCTAACAGAAAGACCTAGTGGGTTAAAAGATCAGAAATCAAATAAATCTACAATTGGTAAGTAGAGGTAAGCACTGAAGGAGAGAGATCAAGTGAAGATACATTCCTCATTAAGGAAACAGTAAGGATCATTCTGACCTAGGATTTTAGTGAAACCCAAAGTCAAGATTGGACAATCTCGAGATTGTTAAATTACGTTATGTTTTCTTTCATATTATTATTATGTGCTAATTCTGTGATGCAGGAGTTAAAATATGGAATCAACAAGTGCTTGGAAGGGATCCAAGCACCCTATGCCAACCCCAACCGTAGAATGAGGTGGCAACTTCTGATTGGTTGGAACACGTCAACTCCAGGCGCTTGGAAGGGATTTAGGCGCCTAGGTTGGGAAAAGTTTTGACGAATAGAGTTTTGCTGAGGTCATGCCACATCAGCCTCTATTGAGACGTCTGGAAGGGATTCAGGTGCTTGGAAAGGGCTCTAAAAGAGGTCTTGACCAGCAGCTTTAGGACACCAATCAATTACCACTTTCATACTCGTGTGCTACTTCGAAACTCCACTACAACGCAAAAAAGCTACTTTGATGACAACACCCAAATTCGTAATCTAAGTCGTTGGTATAATTGTTTTTATTTACTTGTACTTTAAGTTCTATATTATTTTGTAATATTCGAGCATTAAGTGGGTTGCCCAATGAAAATATTTAGCAAGTGTGGGTCTTGGAGTAGGAGTCGTCAAAGACTCCAAATCAAGTAAAAGAAAAAAATATGTTAGTATTGTTTCTTTTCTTTTCCGCTGCGTATTCTTTGTTTTCTGAAAAGGTGAAAAAGCAAGGCGCATTATTCACCTCCTTCAAGTGTTTTTTGATCCTACAGTTAAGACTAAAGAAATTTAAATATATCTACAATAGTACGATATTATTTACTTTTAGTCTAAGAAACTCTCATGATTTTTATTTTTGATCTTTACTCAAAAGATCTCGCATCAATAGAGATATCGTTCCTTTATATGCTCATAATTTTTTTCATATATTTTTAATATGATACTTTATTTACAATCTTACAATATCAAACTTCTCATGAAAAGCTAGCCCATCTAATGAAATCAGCTGATCCAAAAAGATATCATTTACTCAAGCATTAAATAATCAAAGATCAATTATGGAATCACCTGATCTCCAATGCAGACGACAATATCGGCGTTGCTATGGTGGACATGAAAGTGAAGCGGTTGTTCTCAACATCTCCATCAGCCCCCTCTTCTGTGCGCGCTCATATGACAAATAACCATCTACTTACCACCTAGTTATGCCCTTGAGGACTTCTATGGTGGTGGACATCGTGCTGGGCGAGATTGATACCTCTCACCCCTTGCACTCGGAGGAGCCCGTCTCATTCTCCATTTCGCTGTTAATAATTTGTTTGATAGATTGAGATTAATTTTACCTGAAATTATTTGTTGTTTTGTACTTAAGGTGCAAACTAAGAATAAGAGCATCCACATTGTTCGTTAATGGGGTGTTATAACATCCCCATTGGTGTTAAAGGTAGATCCGCTACCTTAGCGGTCCCCCTAGTGGCGGCCCCACGGATATAGAGGGAGGTTCATGCAGGTACACAGGCCATAGGCGCATGGTGGGGTAAACCCCATGTCGTCAGTTCCTGATAATCGACCCCTGACCATTACGCATCCCCATTGGTGTTAAAACCAATATGAAAGGGTGTTATAAGTTATAACACCCCTTCACATTAACACGTTCATGACTTTGAATGTATTAATGTGGTAAGGGGTGGACCGGCCCTGGCCCACCCCGGTAAGTGTATTTTTTTTCATTAAAAATATAAATTTTAAAATTAAAAATCAAATAAAATAAGTAAATAATAAATAATGAGTGTATTTTTAGTAATAATATTATTTTTTTAAATGGTAATAATTTATTTTTTTACATATTTTTTCCAAGGATTTAGGTTTCTATTTCATATTATTTTATTTATTTATAATTTATTTTTTTATTTAATTTGAATTAAATTAAAAAATTATAACGGCTAATTAACTACTATTATTAAAAATAATAATAATTTTAAAATTTTAAAATTTATTTATTTAATATGATATAATTTTAAGATGATTGAATGATTTGTGAGGCCTAATGAATATTAATATTAAAAGAAATATGGGTAAAAAAGATGTATTATTATAACAAGTATGTGGTAATCAGTCCTATGTTTTTTTATGAGATGATGAATATTATAACATAGATTCAGTGTGAATACTTTAATGGATAAATTCGTCTATAATGAATTAATTTATATCTATTCAGATAGAAATTGACATATGTCACCCGACAATTATACATGCTGTAAGTAGTTAATATATTTATTAAGATCTTTTTAAATAATATAAATATTAAAGATCTGCGTTATCTTACGGTGTAGTTAACATATTAAAATTTTACTTAACCTTTCAATTTTAAAAATTAGAAGCAAGAAACTCAATCTGACAATATAGTAATTATAATATAATTTAAATAATCAATATCTTTCACTTCTGACTTGGAATAGTGGAATTTCAATTTGAGTGATGCAAATTTATAATAAAAAAAACTTTAACCTTTATGTTTTTTTTTTAATTTGATCAAATTTTCTAAATTGTTGAACAAATTAATTTTTTTAAAAAAATAATTAAGTGTCATTCACGGGTTGTGGAGAGAACGTAAAAAATCCATTTGTAAAAATAAATATTTTTATAAATTAGTATTTTATTAATTTTGTACATAGTACTAATTAATTGTCATGCTCTTAGCCTCAGGAAGAGCCTGGTAGTCTGGTACAGAGTGTACAGTGGGAAAATAGGAAAGAGGTGGGTCTTTGAGAAAGTACAGTGGAAACGAAAATAGAAGTTAGTCAAAATAACGGTCCAAATAGAAGTGGTCAAAACTGTCAATGCCATTTTGATAAAATGTCATGGGCAGGGAGGAGACAATAAAATTTAGACAGTGGCAGGTGATGTGATAGATGATTATATGTTAGTAAAAAATATAGATTTTGGACCGTGTCCCATTAAAATTGTCAGAATCTCATAATGAGATGCTGTCAAATAATACATCAATTAATTTTATTTATTGAAGAATATTAAATTTAATATTTCGGATCAGAAAGATCGATCCATTCGGAAGTGATTTTAAAATCAAACCTACTCCAACTTCTAATTCAATTATTGACTCAATTGATTAAGGAAGACAATAATAGGATTTAATAAGAGGTATTCATTCCTATTTATTATATTTATATTTATATTCATCTCCATACTTATTGATTTGTTGGATGTTTGAATATTCATATCTTATCCATTATTTTATTACTCCTTATTATTCTTGTTTTTTTTTTTAAAATATTTTAATGTATTTGTCTTTCTTCTCATCTCACACTCCTTCGATTAGATGAACATTTATCGTAGAAAAAAAGATGAGATATATGAATAGAATTTTTTCACATTCACTTTCATATCCATACCCGAAATCTAAATACTCATTTACTATAATCGGGTATAAAAATTCTCTTATTATTCTCTTTCATTTGGGTCGGATGTCAAATTACCCATCGGATTTGAATGAAATTGTCATCCCTATAATTTGCTCATAAATCAGTAACTATTAACAAAATTCATGTAAATATAATTTTTAAAACCTAATATTGAGTTTAGATACCGTGATATAGAACTATTAAAAGTACGATCATATTCTCAAAATGATGTAAATGATCCTTCGTGTTAGAAGAGTCGTAATATTCTACTACATGATAAGTATAAAAGTGACGAGGTAGATCTTGTCATAAGATTTCTACAGAAAAGGAGATAACAATTATTCTCTTAAAGAAAGAAATACAAACGGGATCTTTCTCCAGCAAATTGTTGGTAAGACGAGACATTATAGGCGATGAAATAACAAACACATCGACGATTGGCCTCTTATCAGGTTGATATTAGAAGTAATCCCTTTAAAACTAAGGGAGGCAGGAGGAATTACCAGTGGTTTATCAGCGGGTGGTGCTTCTTTACTCTCAGATGGATAGAAATTCTTACCGAACCTCATCTTGGATGGGCGCCACGAATCGGGATATCTTCCTTCGCCACTTAGAATCCTGACTACCCTCGTTGGAGTTAGACAGATATCTCGGCTGATCTCCTATCGTCGCTGATCCTGTCCGAATCAGGAGTCAAGGGACGCTGGGCACGTGGCGCTTCCTGCGGAATCCTCGAATGCTCCGGCGAACCTGCAACAAAACCGAGCCGGGAGGGGTGTCCCGGCGACGGCCCTCCGACGCTCAAGTTAGGCGAGGGATAACAAAAAGGTGGTTCTCCAATTAAGATTTTTCATACCTCCGGTGAAGAAATGGAGGCCTTATATAGACCTCTGGAGGAGACCTGAATGCTCCGGTCAAATCAACCACATGCCTTTGACCATGCTCAAGTATGGGTTTATCAGAAGGACCATGCCCGAATATGGATCTGTCAGGGAAACGTCCTGAGACCATACTGCTACTGCGCCCACCTTCCCATGATGTGACGGTAAGATCCTCCATCTCGCGATTTTGTGTACGGCCTAATCATCAGACATGCTCCTGCTAATATCCCAGGTCCTGGGCCGAGCGCATGAGCCGCTCGGCCATCTTTTACCCTCGCCCATGTTTCTGCCGAGCGGACTTCCGCTCGGCCCGAGCGTACTCTCGCTCGGCCCTTCGGTCTCCCTGCCTTGTCGGAAACCCAAGCCCTTGAATGGGTTAACTCTAGCTCCGCTCGGACATACCCAGATGCTCGGCTCGCTTAATCAGCCTACCTTTGCTCTACTGCCGGATCACTTGCCTTCCCTTCAAGTCTAGTCGAAGGAGGCAGTAAGTCCGACTGACTGGACTGCATGTCCGAGCGGGCGGCCGTCGCCTATAATATTCTTTGAGCCGTTCGGTCCTTGTGCCAGGTTAGGCCGTTCGGCTATTCAATTGGAATGCTTTGTCGTTCCAGATAAATGTCTATTCGCCTGAATTTCCCGAAAGTCGCGTAAATCTTTCTCATTAAGTCACAGCATGCGCGGTATGACGCGCATTAATTGCACTTGGTGACAGAGCGCCACGTGTCGATCCTTGTGTGGCGGCGACGTCACTTACGATGGGATGCGTCCGTTTGAAATGGACGGCCCGATGGCGTCCCCGTTTCTCGTGACCTGGATCGGACGGTGGGGGCTGACTTGCCTCGGCCGTATAAATCCTCCCTCTCCTTCCTTTGCCGCACACTGGCTTGCGTGTCGCCTTCTGTTCCGTTCCCTTGCTGCGACCTCCGGCGATCTAGTGTCTGGGTTTAGGCGGCGATCCCCTCATCGGCGATTCTTCCGACCTCTCTCCTTCCCCGTGAGTCCTCCGCCTTCACTTATTAGGTTTTTCCTGCTCCTTTCGCCCCTTTCCTTCCCCTTTCTTCAATTTCTCGCCATTCTTTCGCCTTTCTGAGATGGCAAGCTCCTCCGCACCCGCTGGTAGCGTTCTGGGCCCTTGGTACTTGACCATGGAGAGCCGCTTTGATGAGGAGCACGCCCGGCGCCTCGTTCGGACATATGAGCTTCCTGATGACCACGAAATAATCATAGCCGACCCGACCGATCGGCCACATGACCCGCCGACCGGCTCTATTTGTTTCTTTTTAGACCAATTCCAGGGCGGCCTCAGATTTCCCACTCATTCCTTCATTTTGGAAGTTTGCAACTACTTCCGCATCCCGCTCGGCCAGCTTGTGCCGAATTCCTTTAGGTTGCTGAGCGGGATGGTCGTCCTCTTTAAGTTGCACAGCATTCCTCTCGACCCTAAGATATTCCATTTCTTCTTCTACCCCAAACAATCAGAACCGGGCACTTTTATCTTCCAAAGCAGAATAGGCTTTAAGTTTTTTGATAACATGCCGACCTCCAACAAGCATTGGAAGGAGTTTTTCTTTTATATTCGACTTCCCGAGCGGCCAGCATTCCGAACCAGATGGCAAACTGCTGTGCCGACCCAGCCAGAGCTCGGCAAATTCAGAAGCAACCCGGCCTACCTTCATGCGGCCAACTGGTTATCTGGTCAACGGTACAAAATCGACCAACTGCTGCTCAAAGGGGTCTTGTACATTTTTGGGTTGTCTCCCGTTCGGGCCAATCTCCCATACCGCATGGGTAAGGATTCTTCATTCCCTTCGCCTTTTTTGTCTAACTGATTTTAATTTTTTCCCCTGCAGCTGAAGTCATGTGGCGCTCTAAGGCTACTGCTCATTTGAAACTGAAGTCCAATGAGATTGAAGCGGCCACCAAAAAGGAGCTCGCCGAGCGGGGACTCATCCCTAGCCGCCCGGCAGATACTGGAGAGGGGGGGGCACAGTCTGCTCCTGAAACAGAAGCTGACCCATCCGCTTCAACGGAGGTTGAAGCGGAAATTGATCCTGTTTCCTCGGCTCCCGCCGAGCTAGGCGTTCCGCATGTCGAGGATCCCCCATTGGAGGTTCGGCGAAAACGTCGACGAGACCCGAACCTTCCGCCGACCCGAGAGGAAGAACCACAGGCGCCGATCGGCGTTACTTCGCCTGACCGGACTCCATCGCAAATCGGGACCCCTATGGCTTCGCCATCGGCACATCTTTCCGGTTCTCCTCCCCGGACTCGTCGTCGCCTGCGACGGTTCGGCGAAACTTCCACTATAGGGGAGTCTTCGGGCCAGGCTACTGCAGCTGCAGAAGCGGCATCCGGCCATCCGACCATCAAGACCACCCTCCGATTCCCGTCGGAGGAATATTTGCTATCCGCCGATCGGCCGTCGAGCCCTGTCCACGAAATAACCTTGACGGGTCCGCTCGCCAAGCTCTTCGAGGACGCCCAGATTCAGGCGGCCCTCATGACGCCCAAGCAGCTCGGCGATAATAATATGCAGCAGGCGACTCAGGTAAACCCATCTTCATTCCCGTGTCATGCTATTGTTTGATTCCTGATATTATTATTTCCCTTACAGCGCTGGGCTGAACAAATTGCCACTAGTCGTCGGCTAGCCGAGTTAGAGGGCCTTCTGGAAAAACTTCAAGTGTCAGAAGGTTCCACGGCCGAGCGGGAGAAACAAATCCTCGAGGCCGAACAGAAAAAGTCTGCCGACCTGGCTAATGAGGTGGCCAGGCTAGAGGCCTTGGTGAAGAAGCGCGACAAAGAGGTGAAGCGCGCTGGTAGCCGGAAGAGGCAGGCGATCGCTGACCTGGACAAAATGAAAGTGGATGTCCGCGCGCTAGGTCAGCAATCCAAGGATCTGGAGGCCCAGCTGAACGCCGAACAGGAGGTCCGTTCGGCCGAACGCATAAAGGCTGAAGCAAACTTGAAGGCCCTCCAAGATTCTTTAACTGGCTCTCGGGCGGTCCTTGAAAAATATAAGGAGGGAGAACCGAGTCGCCTGGCTGCAGCGCGCCAAGAATACCTTCAGTCAGAGAGGTTCGGCGTAAAGTTTGGTGGCCACGTCTCTTCTACTTTCGCCGAGGCGGTCAAGGTCACCGTGGCGTATCTGAAGAAGAGCAGCCACCTTCCTGAAGGCATGCATATTCCCGCCTCCGATCTGACGGCCATGCTTGATGATATCCCCGATGCTTTCTTTAATTTTGAGGATCCGGAGTGATGTGTGTCATTCAAGCACTCTCTGTATTTCATCCGCTTGGCGGATGTAAAATTTTTGTAATCGCCGCTCGGCGCAACTGCCTTTGTTAAAATTGTTTACCCTTCATTGCCTTTGTATTTTTGGTGCTTGTTCGTAGAATCAGTTAAGCTCTACTCGTTTAAATCGCTGAGAGGATTCATACTGCTCGCATTCAGCGAATGCCAAGTGTTGGCAAACTGATAGCCGGTCGGAGAGGCTATTGATTTTTAACGACGGTGCTCGTCGGCGCGGTTTTTATAGCCGTTCGGCGCGGCTCGGCGGTTTAACGTCTGGGCTAGACGATCTTCCAGCTGGAGTTTTTATTGTCGCTGGTTCAACTCTACGGTTTAACGTCTGGGCTAGACGACCCTGAGGACTAATTCAAACCCGGCCGATCGGCTCGGGGGCCTTTGGTGATAACTCGACCCCGAACGGGGGAGATAGAACATATTATGTTGATCCGTGCAGAGATCTTCAGCTCGGGAGGTTTATAGTCGCCGGTCCGACTGCGTCCCGACTCTTGGTCGGTCGCCCGGAGGTTTATGGTCGCCGGTCCGACTGCGTCCCGACTCTTGGTCGGTCGCCCGGAGGTTTATGGTCGCCGGTCCGACTGCGTCCCGACTCTTGGTCGGTCGCCCGGAGGTTTATGGTCGCCGGTCCGACTGCGTCCCGACTCTTGGTCGGTCGCCCGGAGGTTTATGGTCGCCGGTCCGACTGCGTCCCGACTCTTGGTCGATCGCCCGGAGGTTTATAGTCGCCGGTCCGACTGCGTCCCGACTCTTGGTCGGTCGCCCGGAGGTTTATGGTCGCCGGTCCGACTGCATCCCGACTCTTGGTCGGTCGCCCGGAGGTTTATGGTCGCCGGTCCGACTGCATCCCGACTCTTGGTCGGTCGCCCGGAGGTTTATGGTCGCCGGTCCGACTGCGTCCCGACTCTTGGTCGGTCGCCCGGAGGTTTATAGTCGCCGGTCCGACTCTCGATTTTTAACGACGGTGCTCGTCGGTCTCCAAGTGAGACTATATACCCGGCCGAACGGCTCGGGCCTTCACATCGAGCGCTGGGCTCGGATACCATATACCCGGCCGAACGGCTCGGGCCTTCACATCGAGCGCTTGGCGTTCACATCGAGCGCTGGGCTCGGATACCATATACCCGGCCGAACGGCTCGGGCCTTCACATCGAGCGCTGGGCTCGGATACCATATACCCGGCCGAACGGCTCGGGCCTTCACATCGAGCGCTGGGCTCGGATACCATATACCCGGCCGACCGGCTCGGGCCTTCACATCGAGCGCTTGGCTCGCATATAATCCTCCCCGAGGTAGTCTCGGCTATAATGTACGTGGCCGAGCGGCTCAAGCCTTCGCTCCCTGAGGTAGTACTCAGCTAAAATGTACCCGGCCGAGCGGCTCAGGCCTTCGCTCCTAGGCAATAACCTCCCTCTATCATCCTGAACAGCGCAGGGTTTTGGTTTCTCATCCTGCCATAATAGTATGCAGCCCGGCCGAACGGCTCGGGGTCTTCGTGTTTGAGCCTGTGGCTCGGATATAAACCTCCAGGCCGAACGGCTCGGGGGCCTTCGGCTTCGAGCTCGTGGCTCGGATATAAACCTCCCGGCCGAACGACACGGGGGCCTTCGTGATACCCTCCCCGGCCTAACGGCTCGAGGATACTTACGATAATCTCGGCCTAACCGAATGGTTGAGGTCTTAGATTTCAAGCGTGTAGCTCGTCTCCCATACGCAGCCCGGCCAAACGGCTCGGGGTCTTCGTGTTCTGATGATCTGGTCCTATTTTTGCTCCTCCGACTTTTCATTTCTGCATTTTCAATAATCAGTCGAAGAATGTACACGTGGTGGTTTACAGTGATACCCCTTTCACCCCGCCCGGTAAGGCTGGAGGTGGTTCGCGCTCCACGGCCTATCTAGTTGTCGACCGCCCTCATCCTCCAGATAATACGCGCCTGAGCGGAGCTTTTCGATGATTTTGAAAGGACCTGCCCATGGAGCTTCCAACTTACCGACGTCGCCGACCGGCTTGACCTTTTTCCAGACGAGATCGCCAACTTGGAATGATCTGGGAATGACGCGTCGGTTGTAGTTTTGTTTCATCCGCTGACGATATGCCATCAGCCGAACTGACGCCTTTGCCCTTTCCTCTTCGACCAAATCCAGCTCCATGTTTCTCCGCTCGGCGTTGACCTCATCATAGCATTGGATCCGAGCGGATTCAACGCCGACTTCAACCGGGATGACGGCCTCACCGCCATATACCAGATGGAACGGTGTGACTCCCGTCCCTTCTTTTGGCGTCGTCCGGATGGCCCACAAGACGCTCGGCACTTCATCTGGCCAACTTCCTCCCAAATGATCGAGCCGAGCGCGCAGAATACGAAGGATTTCCCGGTTGGCGACTTCAGCTTGACCATTGCTCTGAGGATAGGCCACGGATGTGAAATGTTGCTCAATGCCGTAGCTATTGCACCAATCTTCTAACATTTTCCCTGTGAACTGCCGCCCGTTGTCAGACACTAGTCGGCGAGGGATGCCGAACCGACAAATGATGTGTTGCCAGATGAATTTTTTCACCATTTGTTCCGTAATCTTTGCGAGCGGCTCGGCCTCCACCCATTTGGAGAAGTAATCTACCGCCACTAGTAAAAATTTCCTCTGCCCGGTCGCCATCGGCAATGGACCTACAATATCCATTCCCCACTGATCGAACGGACATGAGATGGTTGATGCCTTCATCTCCTCTGCCGGTCGGTGGGAGAAGTTGTGATACTTCTGGCATGAAAGGCAGGTAGATACTGTCCGAGCGGCGTCTGCTTGTAATGTTGGCCAAAAGTACCCGGCCAAGAGGATCTTCTTGGCTAACGAGCGCCCGCCCGGATGACCGCCGCATGATCCTTGGTGTACTTCTTGAAGGATGTACGCCGAGTCTTCTGAGCTCACACATTTCAACAAAGGGCGCGAGAAAGCTTTCTTGTACAGTTGATCTCCGATGAGTGTAAACCGACCGGCCCTCCTCCTGAGAAGCTGGGCTTCATCCCGATCGGCAGGTGTTTTTTCCGAGCGGAGGAACTCTATGATGGATGTCCTCCAGTCGTCTGGAAATGAGAGTCCTTCCATCCGATCGACGTGCGCCACCAGCAGCGTTTTTTCAATTGGCTGTTGAATGGCGATCGGCGTTATTGAGCTCGCAAGTTTGGCTAATTCATCGGCCGCCTGGTTCTCCGTTCGGGGAATCTTCTGAATAAGCACTTCTCGAAAAGTAGCTTTGAGTTTTTCAAAGGCTTCAGCGTAGAGCTTAAGCCGAACGCTATTGATTTCAAAGGTGCCAGAAAGTTGTTGAGCGGCCAACTGTGAATCGGAATAGAGAATCACCCGACCGGCTCCCATATGCCGTGCTGCCTGTAATCCGGTTATAATAGCCTCATACTCTGCTTCATTGTTGGTGGCCTTGTAGTCCAGCCGGACTGATAGGTGCATCTTTTCTTCTTGCGGTGAGATGAGCAATATCCCAATCCCACTTCCGAGCCGAGTGGAAGACCCATCCACATATATCCTCCATAGAGCTTCCAGTTCTGGCCTCTGTACCTCGGTCACAAAATCAGCCAAGGATTGAGCTTTAATCGCCGGGCGGGGCTGGTACTGGATATCAAATTCGCTCAATTCTGTTGTCCACTTGATAAGCCGTCCGGACGCTTCTGGATTCAACAGGACTCTTCCGAGTGGACTGTTCGTCCGGACAATGATTGTGTGGGCTAAGAAATATGGTCGAAGGCGCCGAGCGGCTAGAACCAGAGCAAAGGCCAACTTCTCGAGCCCGGTGTAGCGAGATTCAGCATCTTTCAAAATATGGCTCAGAAAATACACCGGCTGCTCTTCGTCACTTGCCCTCACAAGTGCTGAGCCTACAGCATGCTCAGTTGATGACAGATACATATACAGTGATTCCCCGCCGATCGGCTTGGCAAGTATAGGCAGGGAATTTAGGTATGTCTTTAACTCTTCAAATGCTTGGTTACACTCCTCGTCCCACTGGAACTTAGTAGCTTTTCGCAGGATCTTGAAGAAGGGCAGGCTCCGATCGGCGGTTCTAGAGATGAATCTGGATAAAGCAATTATCCGACCGGTCAACCTTTGCACCTCTCTTGTATTTCTTGGGGGCGGCATGTCTTGCAGGGCTTTCACCTTGTTGGGATTTGCTTCGATTCCCCGCTCAGTCACTATATACCCCAAGAAACGCCCTCCTTTAGCTCCGAACAGGCATTTCTGTGGATTTAGCTTGACTCCATATTTGCGCAGTGTTCGGAAGGTTTCTTCCATATCTTTGAAAAGATTAGCCGCCCGGACGGATTTGATAAGAATGTCGTCCACATAAACTTCTAGATTCCGCCCGATTTGCTCCTTAAACACCTTGTTCATTAAGCGTTGATAGGTGGCCCCGGCATTCTTCAATCCGAACGGCATCACATTGTAGCAATATGTGCCGTCAGCCGTTATAAAGCTTACTTTTTCTTGATCTTCCCGGGCGAGCGGCACTTGATGATACCCTTGGTAGGCATCAAGCATGCAAATTAATTCGCAGCCGGCCGTAGAGTCCACCAGCTGATCTATCCGGGGCAGAGGATAAAAGTCCTTGGGGCACTTGCCGCCCGGCTTGGAGACCAAGACTACGTTGGCTAGCCAGCTCGGGAACTGTACCTCGCGTATGTGGCCGGCCCTTAGAAGTTTTTCTACTTCCGCCCGGATAATGGTATTCTGTTCAGCGCTGAAGTCCCTTTTTCTCTGTTTCACTGGCCGAGCGTCCGGTCGGACATGCAATTCATGCAGCATCAGGCTTGGCGAAATTCCGGGCAACTCATGTGTCGACCAGACAAAGACGTCATGATTTTGCTGGAGGCATTGGATCAGCCTCTCCTTCTGTTTTTCCTCCAGATCCGAGGCGATGAAAGTGGTGGCCTCCGATCGGGTCGGATGGATCTGAACTTCCTCCTTTTCATCATAAATTAAAGCAGGAGGCTTATCGGTTATGGCATGTACCTCGATTCGGGGGGCCTTCCGAGCGGAAGAAGCTTCTGCTCGGATCATCTCTATATAGCATCGCCGAGCTGCTAGCTGATCTCCACGCACTTCTCCTACTTTGTCTTCCGCGGGGAACTTTATCTTCTGGTGGAAGGTTGAAACAACCGCTCGGAATTCACCGAGCGCCGGTCGTCCCAGAATGACATTGTAGGATGATGGAGAGTCGACCACCACGAAGTTTATTGTCCTGGTCCTCCGGAGCGGTTCTTGTTGGAGTGTATACTGAGAGCCTAAGCTTTGTAAACATTCATTATGAATAAAGAATCACATTTGGTCTAATTATCTACATTTGTTTGTAGTTGTTCATTTAATTTATATTGTAGATAACATAGTATGTGGTGTCACATACAGAAGATGATGTTATCAGTACCTTATAAATTATAAACAGTAGCTCACGACCAGAATGGAAAGGAACAAACCATTAGAAAGTCGTAGTGTAATTAGGTATTAGTTTATCTTGACTATATAATTACACTAGTACACTCAGAGTGTATTGAGTAGGACCATTTGAGGTCGTTCCTTTTATACTGACTTTATAAAGGAACAAAGACCTCAGTTATTATGGAAGTGTGTGCTCTTAATCCTAATATAATAACAAGCACATATGTTTGATATTTATTTCTTTAATTTATCAATGGGTGAGATTTAGTTCGATGAATCAATAAACCCGATAAATTGGGAAATGATATCACTCATAGTGTGTGTTGTTGATTATAGAAGGAAACTGTGTCCTAGTGATACTAGGTTGATAATGTCCTCAAGAGGAGCTCATAAAGATTGTCATGTTAAACCCTGCAGGTGGACTTAGTCCGACATGATAATAAGGTTGAGTGGTACTACTCTTGGACTTAGATATTAATTAAATGAGTTGTCAGTAACTCACTTAATTAGTGGACATTCGATATCTTAAACACAGGGAGACTAACACACTCATAATAAGAAGGAGCCCAAAAATGTAATTTGGGATTGGTGCGGTAGTTCAATGATAGTTCTCTAGTGGAATGAATTATCATTGATAAAATTAAGTTGTGTGTTCGGGGCGAACATGGGATGCTTAATTTTATCAGGAGACCAAAACCAATTCCTCCTCTCGGTCCCTATCGTAGCCTCTTATTTATAGAGTACTATACCCACATATACCCACCTTTTATACCCACCTAAAGGGGGCCGGCCAAGCTAGCTTGGGAACCAAGCTAGGGCCGGCCTGAGTTTAAGGTGGCCGGCCCTAGCTTGAACCCAAGCTAGTAGGGCCGGCCATAATTAATTAAAAAGAAAATTTAATTTTAATGTTTATTATTATGTGGAAGATTTAATTTAAAAGAGAATTAAAATTAAAATATCTCTCTTGTAAAAATTTACAAAAGATTAAAGAAAGAGATTAGATCTCTTTCCTTATTTGTAGATTGGAGAGATGTTTTATTTTCTCTTTAAAATTATTCACATGTTAATAAAATTAAAATTATAGATATTTCCTTTTATTAACCATGAAGAGATTTTAAAGAGAAATTTTATTTTTTAAAATTTCTGGAAACAAATTAGGAAGTTTTAATTGTTGATTGAAACTTGTCCTATTTGCCTTCCAATGATGTGGCCGGCCATCACAAATTAATTAGGGAAATTTTATTTTATTTCTCTCAATTAAATCATGTCAAGGAAATTAAGGAAAATTTATTTCCTAATTTACCTAGGCCAAGGAATATAAAAGAAGGGGTGAGGGTGCCTTCTCAAGACACAACATCTATTATTCCTCTCCCTCTCTTGTTCCTTGTGGTGGCCGGTTCATCCTCTCCCTCTCTTCCTCTTGTGGTGGCCGAACCTCTCTCCCCTCCTTGGAGCTCTTGTGGTGGCCGGATACTACTTGGAGAAGAAGAAGAAGAAGGAGAGAAAGCTAGCATCTCTTGGAGCTTGGTTAGTATTTTGGTTTTTCTCCTTGGTGAAGCTTTTCTTTTGTGGCCGAACCTTGCTTGGAGAAGAAGAAGGTGGTTGGTGGTTTCTCATCTTGGAAGATCGTTGCCCACACAACGTCCGAGGTTAGAAGAGGAATACGGTAGAAGATCAAGAGGTTTTCTACAAGGTATAACTAGTAATTTCTATTTCCGCATCATGCTAGTTATTTATGGAAATAATACCAAATACAAGAGGCTTACGTTCTAGTATTTCGAATATGTTTTTTCGAAGTTGTGTTCTTTTGTTTCTTTCTTTTCCTTGTGATTTGATTGTTCTCTTTGGTTAACCTAAAGTTATTTTAGGAAATTAAATATTAGCTTTCTATTAAAGGTTTTGTCTAGTCGGTGGTGGTTGCTCCCATATCCAAGAAGGCCATGTGCCTCGCCACGTCAGTACTGGGAACCTTTTATGGAAATTAATATTTAATGGAATTAATAACTTAAGGAGACTTGGGTCGAACGTGTTAAGTTCCGCAGGAGATCCAAGTCAAAACCTAAAAGAACAAATAGATTAAGTTTTGGATCAAACGTGTTAAGTTCCGCAGGCGATCCAAAATTTAATTTAAAAGAACACATGGTAGCTAGGAAAAGGTTCAGACCTTTGTACAAAATTTTTGTACAGTGGAACCTATAGGTTTTCCGAGTAGCAACCAACAAGTGGTATCAGAGCTAGGGTTTTGCCTCTGTGTATTTGGTATTTAGTTTAATTATGCACATGTCATACATAATTTAGGCAGGTTAATAGTAGGATGTGCTAACTCTATGGATGCAGGATCCAACTATTATGGCTTTTAGTTAATTATGTGTGTGATTGGACCCTTGGACATGTCAAGGGCAATTTATATGTGTGTGCATGATTGTATTAAAATACAGCAGGAGCTGTATTTAGTTTTATTAGGATTTTATTTTTGATCTAGATACATGTACATTCCTTTTATGGAATATAGGATCAAAATGTAAAATTCTATTTATGTCGCGGATCGAATCTTGCAAAGCGTGGAACCTTCTAAGGACTAGAGGCGCAGCGGAACTCGGAGCAAGATGGATGCGACAGTTAGACCCGGTGGCGGTGGCCAAATATGGCAGCAGCTTCGGATGACAACACACGGAGGACAATTAAAGATAAAAGCCATAATAGTTGAAAATTAGATTTTCTATTTATTGCTTTTATATTGTGCATGTTAGTTTACAAGTTTAGTAGGCTAGCGTAGTTAAAATTCCTCATTTATAAATAACTAAGTGGGAGAGGGATTTTTAAGTAAATCCCATGGTCTCCATTACTGGTTTGTAAGTGATGCAAACAAGCTTGCGCGTTGGCTCTGAGTGCCTTCCTCCATAACGGATGAGCTTGTTTGCGGACCACTAGAACAGACTTCCATTTATGGATGACTATAGGAAGTTAATTAAGAGCGTGTGATCTTCCCCAACGGAAGGGGCATAATCTTATTAATGGACTTAGTGTCAAGTAATGGTGTACACTTAGACACATCTAATAGTATCCTCCCAATCGGAGTCACCGCTATTATTTGTGTGACCAAATAATACCAACTATTAATTTTATTTGTCAAAAGTTAGGTTGACAAGATAATAAAATTAATGGGTTAAACCCTCCTTTTACAAATGTTGAATTTGTATCGTCCACACTAACGTGGCATACAAAATTCACGGTGTTTTAAGGTGTTGGTTAATTTAAAATAGTATTGTTTGAGGAATCAATATTATTCTAAATTTAGAGTTCGACCAAAAGTTATTTGTGATTCTTAGGATGACTTTCAACCCACCGTCCATCATACTTCAACAAAATAGACTTATTGGACCAAATTACATAGATTGGAAAAGAAACCTGGATATTGTTCTTACTGCTGAAAGCTATAAATTTGTATTGACCGAGCATTGCCCTGATGCACCCATGGTGAATCTACCCAAGAGGAGATTGAATATCATAGGAAATGGGTAAAAGGATGAGATGGCGCGGTGTTACATTTTGGCTTCAATGTCAAATGTATTGCAACATCGGCATAAAGATCAACAACTTATGATATTATGAACAATCTCAAGGAACTCTTTGGTCATCGTGATAGGGCTTCTAGACAAGAAGCTATGAGAAAGATAATGACACCACCATGCAAGAGGGTACTCCTGTAAGGATCATATCCTAAACATGATGGCTTATCCGAACAAAATACGATCCTTGGAGGAGAAATTGATGGGAAACCCAGATCGATATGATCCTCCAAACCCTACCTAGAAGTTTTGAGCCGTCTTGAACTATAATATGAATAAAAGGATTTATTCATTAGGGGAACTACTGACATAAGGTTATTTCGTCACAATGCTCAAATTCACTATCTTTGAAAATGGTTCTACTTCTAAACCGAAAGGTAAGAAGAAGAAAAAATGGTTCAAGAAAGAAAGTGAATAAATCTCAGTGTACAGGGAATGAAGAAGCCAAGGGCAAGTGCTTCATCTGCAAGCGGGCAGGGGATCGTCCTCGTAAGAACCAAAACAAAGGTATATCTCATACTCTAGTTGTTGAAACATGTTTAGCGGTGTTATCTACCTGCACTGGTGTGTAGATACGGGAGCCATGATCATGTCTGCAATTCCTTGCAGAGGTTCCAGAAACCCGACGACTATCTGAAGGGAGATTATCGTCTACATGGGCAATGCTACTAAGGTGGCGGCTGTTGCAGTGGGAGACGTCTACTTATCTTTTAGTAGAAATAGAAATTTGGTTTTAAGAAATTGTCTTTATGTACCCGCTTTAGAAAGAATTTAATTTCAGTTTCTAAACTGTTTTTAGATGGATATTCAGTTTTTTTAGTAATGATGTAGTTATTAAAAGAAATAAAGTGATTATCTGTTCTGGTGCATTAGTTGGCAATTTGTATATTTTAAATCCAAATTCTTCCACAAAGCAAAACATGGAAATTTATAATTCATCTTCTAATTCTAATAAGAGAAAAGAACCTTGAAATGAACCAAGCATATCTTTGGCATCTAAGGCTTGGTCATATTAACTTAAGTAGGATTCAGAGGCTTATAGTCGATGGACTTTAAGTTCATTAGAGTTGGAAAATTTTCCAACTTGTGAATCTTGCTTAGAAGGTAAAATGACCAAGAGGCCGTTCAAGGCCAAGGGTATAGAGCCAAAGAAGTGTTAGAGTTGGTTCACTCGATTTGTGTGGTCCTATGTCTGTCTGGGCAAGAGGAGGTTTTGAATATTTTGTCTCTTTCATAGACGATTATTCAAGATATGGATACATTTACCTAATGCGCAAGTCCGAGTGCTTTGATAAGTTCAAAGAATACAAGGCGATGTGGAGAAACGACTAGGTAAAAGTATCAAGAAACTACGATCGATCGTGGTGGCGAATACCTCTTAGGAGAGTTTAGGAATTACTTATCGAAGGTCGGATTCAATCCCAATTGTGTGTAACAAGAATGGTGTGGCAGAGCGAAGGAATAGGACTCTTATGGAGATGGTTAGATCAATGATGAGTTATTGAATTATCAAATTCGTTTTGGGATATGCTCTGGAAACAGGTATGCTCCGAACTTAGTACCTTCTAAATCAGTTTCTTCTACTCCCATAGAATTGTGGAATGGGCGAAACCCGTCTAAGACATATTCGGATATGGGGTAGTCCAGCACATGTCTGAAACCAGATCTTGATAAGTTAGAATCTCGTCAGAAGTTCGCGTGTTTGTAGGATATCCCAAAGGAACGAAAGGTGGTTTATTTTATAGTCCTAAAGACCGAAGGTCATTGTTAGCACCAATGCCCGTTTTAGAAGAAGACTATATAATGGATCACAAGCCCAGAGTAAAGTTGTTTTAGAAGAACTTAGAGAGGACATGTCTACTTCAGCAACAAGACAAGATGAAGTACCACAAGAGACCGCAACACGTGTCACACATGATACACAACCACGATGCCTCGTCGTAGTGGGAGGGTTGTAATGCTGAAAGATTCATGTTTTGGGAGAGTCTTGGACTTGATCCCGGTAAACATGAACCTGATCCCGATCATATGATGAAGCACTCCAAGATATAGATGCAAGATCTTGGCAAAAGGCAATGAATTCAAATAGAGTCCATGTACTCTAATAACGTCTGGAGCTTGTAGAACCACCGATGGTGTAAAAGCCGTTGGATGCAAGTGGATCTACAAAAGGAAAAGAGGAGACGGAAGGTAGAAACCTTCAAAGCTAGGCTTGTTGCGAAAGGGTACACTCGGAAAGAGGAATCGATTATGAGGAAACCTTTTCACCAAGAGCATGCTTAAGTCTATCCGGATACTCTTATCCATTCTGCTCATATGGATTATGAGATTTGGCAAATGGATGTCAAGACTTTCCTTAATGGAAGTCTTGAAGAGAACATCCATATGAAGCAACCGAAGGATTTATTAAAAAAGGCAAAGAGCATCTAGTATGCAAGCTCAATCGGTCCATTTATGGACTAAAGCAAGCTTCAAGGTCTTGGAACATCCGGTTTAATGAAGTAATCCAGTCATATGGATTTATTCAAAGTCCGGATGAGTCTTGTGTATATAAGAAGTGTAACGGAAACGTGGTGGTATTTCTTGTACTATACGTAGATGATATTTTGTTAATTGGCAACAATGTCAAGGTATTATCAGACGTAAGGGTATGGTTGTCCAAACAATTTGATATGAAGGACTTAGGAGAATGTGCACACATTCTTGGGATCAAAGTTATAAGGGATCGCAAGAAAAGAATGTTGTGTCTATCCCAAGCTTCATATATAGATACAATCCTTGCTCGTTTTAGCATGCAGGATTCCAAGAAAGGTTTCTTACCTTTTAGACATGGAGTATCCCTATCTAAAGAGATGTCTCCAAAGACATTGAAAGAGATAGAGGACATGAAAGCAGTTCCTTATGCTTCAGCTGTAGGAAGCCTAATGTATGCAATGCTATGTACGAGACCTGATATCTGTTTTGCCGTGGGCATGGTCAGCAGATATCAGAGTAACCCTGGACAAGGACATTGGACTGCGGTAAAGCATATATTAAAGTACCTGAGAAGGACTAGAGATTATATGCTAGTTTACCAAGCAGACGATCTGCTCCCTGTGGGTTACACGGATTCAGATTTCCAATCAGATAGGGATAACAGTAAGTCTACATCAGGCTATGTGTTTACTTTAGGAGGTGGAGCCATTTCATGGAGGAGTGTTAAGCAGAAATGCGTTTCGGACTCAACCATGGAAGCTGAGTATGTAGCAGCCTCTGAGGCAGCTAAAGAAGCAGTATGGCTCAGGAACTTTCTAATGGACTTAGATGTGATTCCTGGTTTGCCCAAAATCATCACAATTTATTGTGATAACAGCGGTGCAGTTGCAAACTCGAAGGAACCACGAGCCCATAAGGCAAGTAAACATATAGAGCGCAAGTACCACTTGATAAGAGATATCGTGAAGCGAGGAGAAGTTGTCATCGCCAAGATTGCATCAGCGGATAACCTGGCATTTGACTACTAATCCTTCCAATTTGACTAGCTTTAGGGTGGAATGAATCATATGGTGAGAGCTAGTCATTAGAATGGGAAGATTGTTGGAGTGTATATTGAGAGCCTAAGCTTTGTAAACATTCATTATGAATAAAGAATCACATTTGGTCTAATTATCTACATTTGTTTGTAGTTGTTCATTTAATTTATATTGTAGATAACATAGTATGTGGTGTCACATACAGAAGATGATGTTATCAGTACCTTATAAATTATAAACAGTAGCTCACGACCAGAATGGAAAGGAACAAACCATTAGAAAGTCGTAGTGTAATTAGGTATTAGTTTATCTTGACTATATAATTACACTAGTACACTCAGAGTGTATTGAGTAGGACCATTTGAGGTCGTTCCTTTTATACTGACTTTATAAAGGAACAAAGACCTCGGTTATTATGGAAGTGTGCTCTTAATCCTAATATAATAACAAGCACATATGTTTGATATTTATTTCTTTAATTTATCAATGGGTGAGATTTAGTTCGATGAATCAATAAACCCGATAAATTGGGAAATGATATCACTCATAGTGTGTGTTGTTGATTATAGAAGGAAACCGTGTCCTAGTGATACTAGGTTGATAATGTCCTCAAGAGGAGCTCATAAAGATTGTCATGTTAAACCTGCAGTGGACTTAGTCCGACATGATAATAAGGTTGAGTGGTACTACTCTTGGACTTAGATATTAATTAAATGAGTTGTCGGTAACTCACTTAATTAGTGGACATTCGATATCTTAAACACAGGAGACTAACACACTCATAATAAGAAGGAGCCCAAAATGTAATTTGGGATTGGTGCGGTAGTTCAATGATAGTTCTCTAGTGGAATGAATTATCATTGATAAAATTAAGTTGTGTGTTGGGCGAACATGGGATGCTTAATTTTATCGGAGACCAAAACCAATTCCTCCTCTCGGTCCCTATCGTAGCCTCTTATTTATAGAGTACTATACCCACATATACCCACCTTTTATACCCACCTAAAGGGGCCGGCCAAGCTAGCTTGGGAACCAAGCTAGGGCCGGCCTTTGGGTGGCGGCCCTAGCTTGAACCCAAGCTAGTAGGGCCGACCATAATTAATTAAAAAGAAAATTTAATTTTAATGTTTATTATTATGTGGAAGATTTAATTTAAAGAGAATTAAAATTAAAATATCTCTCTTGTAAAAGATTTACAAAAGATTAAAGAAAGAGATTAGATCTCTTTCCTTATTTGTAGATTGGAGAGATGTTTTATTTTCTCTTTAAAATTATTCACATGTTAATAAAATTAAAATTATAGATATTTCCTTTTATTAACCATGAAGAGATTTTAAAGAGAAATTTTATTTTTTAAAATTTCCGGAAACAAATTAGGAAGTTTTAATTGTTGATTGAAACTTCCTAATTTGTTTCCAATGATGGCCGGCCATCACAAATTAATTAGGAAATTTTATTTTATTTCTCTCAATTAAATCATGTCAAGGAAATTAAGGAAAATTTATTTCCTAATTTACCTAGGCCAAGGAATATAAAAGAAGGGGTGAGGGTGCCTTCACAAGACACAACATCTATTATTCCTCTCCCTCTTTTGTTCCTTGGTGTGGCCGGCCATCATCTCCTTCTCTTCCTCTTGTGGTGGCCGAACCTCTCCCTCTCCCTTGGAGTTCTTGTGGTGGCCGGATACTACTCGGAGAAGAAGAAGAAGAAGGAGAGAAAGCTAGCATCTCTTGGAGCTTGGTTAGTATTTTGGTTTTCTCCTTGGTGAAGCTTTTCTTTTGTGGCCGAACCTTGCTTGGAGAAGAAGAAGGTGGTTGGTGGTTTCTCATCTTGGAAGATCGTTGCCCACACAACGTCCGAGGTTAGAAGAGGAATACGGTAGAAGATCAAGAGGTTTTTCTACAAGGTATAACTAGTAATTTCTATTTCCGCATCATGCTAGTTATTTATGGAAATAATACCAAATACAAGAGGCTTACGTTCTAGTATTTCGAATATGTTTTTCGAGTTGTGTTCTTTTGTTTCTTTCTTTTCCTTGTGATTTGATTGTTCTCTTTGGTTAACCTAAAGTTATTTTAGGAAATTAAATATTACCTTTCTATTAAAGGTTTTGTCTAGTCGGTGGTGGTTGCTCCCATATCCAAGAAGGCCATGTGCCTCGCCACGTCAGTACTGGGAACCTTTTATGGAAATTAATATTTAATGGAATTAATAACTTAAGGAGACTTGGGTCGAACGTGTTAAGTTCCGCAGGAGATCCAAGTCAAAACCTAAAAGAACAAATAGATTAAGTTTTGGATCAAACGTGTTAAGTTCCGCAGGAGATCCAAAATTTAATTTAAAAGAACACATGGTAGCTAGGAAAAGGTTCAGACCTTTGTACAAAATTTTTGTACAGTGGAACCTATAGGCTTTCCGAGTAGCAACCAACAGTTCTTCTCCCAGTGAGGTGGCCAACCGGATCTGTCCGACCGGCTGAACTTCGTTGCCCGTAAACCCGTAGAGCGGGGTTGTCATGGGCAGCAGCTCGGCTCGATCAATTTGCAACTGATCGAACGCCTTCTTGAATATGATGTTGACCGAGCTCCCTGTGTCAACAAATATGCGGTAAATGGTGTAATTCGCTATTACCGCTTTAATGAGCAACGCGTCGTCATGGGGCACTTCTACTCCTTCTAAATCCCCGGGCCCGAAAGTGATTTCTGGTCCAGTCGCCGGTCCGACTGCTGCCGGACGCCCGCCTTTCTTGCTCGGTTGGAGTCTCCTCCGGTCGGCCCACCAGCAATAACGTTGATTTCGCCCCGGGAAGTATTGCTCCTGTTTTCTTCCTCCCGAGTGGATGGTCGAGACCGTTCCCTGGACGCCCGACGATTCTCTTGTCTAGGTGATCGGTGTCGATCGGGCGTCTGATGATGTTGCCTCTCCATGCGGGTCCGGTCGGCTTCCTGAGCCCTTTGCCTCCTGTCACGGGGAGGAGACCGGCGTTCAACCCTTCTGGGAACGGGATTAGTCACGAAGGGAAGATTCCGGCAATCTCTCGTGTTGTGCGTATCTGACTGGTGGAAGGAGCAGAACATAGGAGTCCACCTCTTCTTTGGCTTGGGCCGAGCGGCAGCCACTTCTTGTACGTGCGATCTGGTGTGGGGAGATCGAATTGCTTCAGCCCTTGGTCCTTTAGGTGGTTGCTGAGCGGAGTGCTGCTTCCGCTCGGCATGAACAAGTGCACGCTCGGTTGGGGCTTCTTTTTTCCGAGCGGCTTGCGCTTCTTCCACGTTTATGTATTCGTTGGCCCGATGTAGCATGTGATCATAGTCTCGGGGCGGCTTTCGGATGAGCGACCTGAAGAAGTCCCCATCAACAAGGCCTTGTGTGAAGGCGTTCATCATCGTTTCCGATGTGGCTGTTGGGATATCCATTGCCACTTGGTTGAATCGCTGGATGTAAGTTCGAAGCGATTCCTTTGGCTCTTGTTTGATGGCGAACAAGCTAACGCTTGTTTTCTGATAACGCCGACTGCTGGCGAAGTGGTGGAGGAAGGCCGTTCGGAAGTCCTTGAAGCTTGAGATGGATCCGTCCGGCAGCCTACGGAACCATCGCTGAGCCGATCCCGAGAGCGTGGTGAGGAAGACTCGGCACTTCACTCCATCAGTGTATTGGTGGAGCGTGGCGGTATTATCAAACTTACCCAAATGATCATCCGGGTCCGTTGTTCCATTATACTCGCCGATCGTAGGGGGCACGTAGTGCTTGGGCAGAGGATCTCGCAGAATGGCTTCCGAAAATTGGCGGTTGGTCCGCTCGGGAGACGAGTCCGTCCGGGGGGCTTTCCCTTTTCTGTCATCCCGCCTTGGCATTTCGTCTGAAGAGGAGCCTCTATCCCTTCGAGCTGGTGCTGCTTCAGGGGTGCGAAATAGGGCCCGATGGAATGCGACGGTGGCTTGAGGTGCTTCCGCTCGGCCACCAGACGCAGACGTCGCTTGTTGTTCCGGCCGCTCGGCTGTTGCTTTTTGTCTTTGCTCCACTAGTTTGGCAGCCCTTATCTCGACCAGAGCTTCGAGTTCTTCGGTTGAAAGCGTCACCACGTGTTGTCGTCCAGCCTCATCCATTGTTTCCGATCGGATGCAGGAGCGTTCCCACAGACGGCGCCAATTTGATCCTGTCCGAATCAGGAGTCAAGGGACGCTGGGCACGTGGCGCTTCCTGCGGAATCCTCGAATGCTCCGGCGAACCTGCAACAAAACCGAGCCGGGAGGGGTGTCCCGGCGACGGCCCTCCGACGCTCAAGTTAGGCGAGGGATAACAAAAAGGTGGTTCTCCAATTAAGATTTTTCATACCTCCGGTGAAGAAATGGAGGCCTTATATAGACCTCTGGAGGAGACCTGAATGCTCCGGTCAAATCAACCACATGCCTTTGACCATGCTCAAGTATGGGTTTATCAGAAGGACCATGCCCGAATATGGATCTGTCAGGGAAACGTCCTGAGACCATACTGCTACTGCGCCCACCTTCCCATGATGTGACGGTAAGATCCTCCATCTCGCGATTTTGTGTACGGCCTAATCATCAGACATGCTCCTGCTAATATCCCAGGTCCTGGGCCGAGCGCATGAGCCGCTCGGCCATCTTTTACCCTCGCCCATGTTTCTGCCGAGCGGACTTCCGCTTGGCCCGAGCGTACTCCCGCTCGGCCCTTCGGTCTCCCTGCCTTGTCGGAAACCCAAGCTCTTGAATGGGTTAACTCTAGCTCTGCTCGGACATACCCAGATGCTCGGCTCGCTTAATCAGCCTACCCTTGGTCTACTGCCGGATCAGTCGCTTTGCCAGATCGAGCCATAGTAACTTTTTGCTGAAATTCTCGATCCACGGACAACACCAATTTGATGGTTCCTTTTTCCACTTGCTTGGGCGCCTCCTTCTACACAAGTCTTCTTCAGTTGCAAAGTCAATTGGATTTGAAACGATAACATAGGTTAGCGTCGAGCTGACTTTTCTAGAGCGGCCTCTTCAACGATCAAGTCAATGATAGATTGAAATTGAAGAAGAAGAAGAACCGTAAAAGAAGGAGAAGAATTTGAAGGAGTTGCCACCACGTGTTAGAAGAAGAAGACTAACGTACTTCAAAGTTACCATCTGAGATGTTTATATAGATGTCAGAGAAGGAATATCCACGTCACCTTATCTTGTGCCTCCCCACTTCTTCTTGCCTAAGTTAAGGAAGATGTGGCTCTAGTGGTTCGTTATTGTACACCCAATTCACAATCACCGCGTAAGATAATGAGGTTTGAGGAGACCTTTTCTGACAATCAATGTTCATTCACCATTCACTAATAGCCATGTACTCTGAAGAAGCAATCAAGAAAACGGTTTCTGACATCTTTCCACTCAATCATTGCCACATATTCACAATCAAAGGTTTGATGATGAAATACTCACTTAATCGTGTTACCCCATAGATCTCGACATTCCCCCATGAATTCTTAGCCTTATTGCCCTGGCAATCATATAATATTGTCTGACAATAATATTGCTCTATAGAGCAATGAGTCATTACTCGGCGGAACACTAGTAGGGTTGCTCTGCGGGACATTGAGTAATATTGCCCTGTGAGCTTTGAGAATATTGCACGGTGAACCCTTATAAAATTACTTTACGACCTCTGAGGTAATATTGCTTGACAATAATATTGTTCTATAGAGCATTGAGTCATTACTCGGCGGAACACTAGTAGGGTTGCTCTGCAGGACATTGAGTAATATTGCCATATGAGCTTTGAGGATATTTGCTCGGTGAACCCTTATAAAATTACTTTACGACCGCTGAGATAATATTGCCTTGCTAGCTCTTAAGATATTGCTCAACGAATCTTTATAAAATTACTTTATGAACTTTGAGGTAATATTGCCTTGCGGGCTCTGAAGATATTGCTCAACGAACCCTTATAAAATTACTTTACGACCTCTGAAGGTAATATTGCCCTGCAGGCTCTGAGAATATTGATCGGCAATCCTTTGGAACATTACTCTGCGGACTCTAGATGATATTGACTAGCAATCCTTCACAAGATTTCTGTGTGAGACACAAAATTATTGTTCAGCAACCATTTGTAAGATTGCTCGACGAAACTATGAAGTTATTGACTTGTGAACTCCCACCTAACAGCTCTGCGGACCTTACTCATCCTCTTTAAAGGAGATTCAACTATATATTGCTCGGGACACTTTATTACACCCTTCGAGGTAAATTCAGTTATCATCATATATCCTTCCTTTAAATCAGACTAAAGCAAAGTCAAATGAAGTGCAAGAAATGAAGGAAAGAAACCTGACTACCATCAATAGCTATTTCATATGTTTGGTTGAAACATGTACCATCCAACTTTTAATCTCCCAATTGTAGAATGAAGATGAAAATACTTCTCATTCCTTTGAATTTCTCCTCTGGTTATTCACGAATCAATCTATAATAGTAAGCAGGTGTGTTAGAACTTCTTGTTATATAATGTCAGTCATGATGAGAGGTCAAAGAAAATATTGAAATTTTAGTATATCATTTTTTTTTCTTACCAAAATATATTGAATCATACTGATTTAACGGTATACTAACAATTTTGGTATGATATTATATCATATTGAATTTTTCAATATCAATATTCAAAATTTTCAATATATAACACCGATATTGAAATTTTACTATAAACTACATGAAATTTATACCATATGAAAATTTCAAATTTCGGTACTATACTAAAAATTTAGTATGATATTAATATATATATTTTTTATATCAATTTTTTTAGTATAATATATGATATATAGTATACAATTCAATATATCGCACTGAACCACCTGACCAAATACTTGCATGTCATCATTCATCACTATACGATTATTGTCGTCCTCTATGGATAGACAATTGATTAGTGTATGAAAAGTTATTATCATAAGATATGGCGTCAATTTCATGTTTCTGCTCTCCTCCATGTATTGGTTATTATTCGGGCTAATAGCTTTCATGATTTATCTTCTTTTATATAACCTAAGGACGAAGTATGAGGAACGTCTAAAGTGAATGTTGTCACCGTGATTATTGTCTTATTTGTCACAAACTCAAGATTTTTTTATTAAATTATTTGTCCATAGTATTAATATTCCATAATTAATTTAATAACATTGTAAATCCGATGTATTAAATAATTAGTTTAATAAATATTTTAAAGTTATTTTTGCAAGTAAGAATAAAGTATTTCGAGCAGATCTCTTAATATATTTTTTTATAAGGGAATAGATTACTCATCATTACAGTCGGATTATGGTCACAATTTAATCATAATTAATTATAATTTTTTCTTAGGTTCACCGTCTCCTCTAAATTATAGTTTGATTCGGAACGGACGGTCGCAGGCCACCAGTGGTGAACAAGTGACCAGGTTGCTAGGTGTCGAGCGAAGGATGACTTCTAGCCGCTCGCTCCGAACCAAACAATCACCTGGAGAGGACGATGAATCCAGAAAAAAAAAATCCCAATTAATTATGATCGAGTTACGAATAAATTAAGATAATATGCTATTATTTAACATTCTATTTTTTAAAATTATAAGTACATAGTTCACAAACATTTTTGATGATTGAAAAAATAATTCGGGAATTATCACAGAGGTAAAAAGAGAATTTGATTGAGTATAGACGATTGAAAGAATTTATTTCCGAATATCAAATGAAAATAGGTCATTCTTTTTTATTTTCGAGGAATTACATATTTTATTTGGATCTTCATTGATAATGATCTAGAACAATAATATTATTGGAGTAGTTAAACAACTCACTTTAAATATAAGAAGTCCAGTAAACAGATTAATCCGCATAAAGAGAAAAAAATATTGAACTAAAAATATTATTTAAATATATTTATTTTTTTGAGAGGTAAATAAGATATCTAGGCACAGTGGTATTCTTCAGAGTGCTCTCCTTTCTAGATTCAGGATACTGTATCACAGGATAACTTTTTGTGGTCTTTGTATCACAAGATAACTTTTTGAAAATATTTTGAAAATAAAAAATAAGATTAGATCATTTTGAAACTTATTAATAAATTAAAATATTTTTGAAATAAAAATAAGACTATATTATTTTGTAAAATTGAAAATTTTCTATGTAAAGCTCCTCCCCAAGTTATGCATAATTTACAAATCATAAATTTTATTTCTTTCTAATGGTGATAAAGCGTCCCCGTATTTATTCCTAATAATTACATGTGGTTTAAGTCAAAATTACTTTTATTTGTTGGTATATATATATATATATATATAGGTGTGTTCTCTTGATATAGAGGTGTGTTCTCCTGTGCGCTTGTATAGTGTGTGACTGTGCATGCCACAATACGTGACTGTGTGCACGCAGGAGATCGCTCGATTTTTTTTTTATTTTTTAAATATTTTAAATTAAAAAATTAACATTTCCTTATATAAATTTCTAATACATTAATATATCCCCTCAACATATTACAATACTCAATAACTACTTAAATTAATTTTATTTAAACCAAACACTATAACCTAATTGAGAAGTCTGAACCCTAGAGATAAAATCTAAAAAAGAAAATAGTTTTAACACTATAATCCAAAACCTAAACCTAGAAATAAAATATTAAAAAATATTTTAATTATTTTTTAATTCATAAATTAAAAAAAAAAAATTGATATCCTACGTAACCTGTACAGTTATGTACTGTAACATCATGTAGGATAACAACTTCATGTATATATATATATATATTCACTCCACCGTCATAAACAAATACTCCAATAAATTTCTTTTATCCTACATTCTAGATATAGAATCAATCCTATAAACCTAGTAATATTAAATTAGTTTTTCTTAGTGTATGATCGTATGCGTACCACTTCGCTATGGTCTCACCGTGCTACATGAGATGAGGCTGTAGACTTTCTGGGCGCTCAAGTTTATTTTTTTTTTAATAAAATAATATATGCTTTTTAATTAAAAAAACCATAGCTTATTTATACATGTCAGATTATTAGGGGAACATTAAGTATGGTGTTAGCATGCATGATGACAAACATTACGTTACAATTTTAGGTTAGTGAACCAACTATTTGTATTAATATTTGAGGAATACATGATATCTATACAATGATAATATTCTACCATTAATACTAAATAAAATTTGCCCCTATTAAAATGAGATAACATGCTATAGTTAATGTCATTTATTTAATGAATATATCGAAATTTACCATATCACATGATAAGTATAATGATAATATTCTACCATTAATGTTAAGATAAAATAAAAGTGTCTCGCATTAAAAAAAAATAACATTAACTTATAAAAAAATAAAGTTGCCGTATTAATTTTTTTACCAATTTATGAAAAAAATAGCATTAACTTATGAAAACTAAATATTTTTATAAATTAGTATTTTTATTAATAAGTATATAAAATAGTATTAATTAATTATTCGCGGTAAAAAGCGAATTTGAACGCCTGGAACATTGAAACCTTGTGAAAATAATGTGAAAATAAACAGGAAGAGGGTGGGTCTTGGTGCACAGGAAGGAATTGAGGAAGAAGATATATTGGGTGGTAAACGGTCAAATTTTGACATCCATCTGTCATTCAGCTCGTGATTTATTGACCGATAACAGAGAATGCGGTCAAAAATTAATCTACCTGACAGCTTGCCATCATCACATGTGATGTGGTGGGGCAGTGTGATAATTAAGATATAAAATATTATTATATGAAATATTAGGGTCGAAATTTAGTGTGATCGAGTATAACTTTTTTTATGCTTGACCATTTGTACTAATGATTAATAGTCAACCATGATTTATCTTTTTTGTATTGACCTAGAGACAAATTGACAGTAATACTAAGAAAAATGAATAACCATCTGCCACATATGATGTGCAAACAGCTGCAGGTGATGGACATGATGCATTTTGAGGCCGAAAAAATATGCCTTTACACCGGTGCTTATAGTGACGTTGTCAGATGGATGGGGAGTTTTAATCCATACGCCATACATACATATATCACATATATCGTAAGGATTAAAATGTGTGGATGTACTTAAAATGTAAAACGAAATTAAAATTTTAATATTGAATACTACCTACAACCAAGATTTTTATTCATACAAAGCTTTCGTTGAGAAATAACCATCTCCACATAACGCAGAAGCCACCTCCCTGTCACCCACCTCCCAACCCCGACTTCATTTCTCCCAAGCAAGGGAGCCCGGGGGCCTTTAAATAGGGCGGCAAGAGGGATTTTCCACAAGCCCTAAATCTCCCACATCCGCCGCCGCCTCCTACCCGACAGAACCTGGACGCCGAGTTTTGGAGCGACGCCACCTCCAATGCCACTGGAACTCCTCCTCTAGTCCTCTCGCGGATCGACTTCATCGGATCAGGTCACTGAGCTTGGTCGACGGCTTATGGTCCAACACCCTCTTTCAACCATAGGAGCTATAGCAGCCATCTTCTGACAAGCCGGCCAACAACTCAACAGTAAGTTTTTTTTTTTCCAAGTTTCCTTCAATCCTATTAAACAACATGTTTCAGTTGTCATTTTGTTTAGCGAGCAAAGTAAGAACAATAGTGTTTTTCTCTTCTTCCAATTAATTTCTGTTCTTTTCCCCTCCCATTCCACAATAGTCTGTTCTAATTCTTCTCTTTATTTCCTAGGTGAGAACAACAGCAAGATCCATCACTGCAAAATTTTCTTGTGCAGTGGGATGTTCCAGCTTGGCTGGAGAGATGAGGATAAATGGAGCGTGATTTTAGTTTATCCATGGAACTTCATGAAGGAAAAAAAAACAACTCTAAATTGAGCTTGGCATGGGAGGTATTGGAAAGATTTGTAGGTAAAATATATCTTCTTTTCTTCATTCAATTTTATTTTTTAGATCATCTATCCTAAATTTAGCATATAAAAAAATTAGGTCATTTCTTCCCATAATATTTCCATGCTGAAAAGAAAATTAGAATTCAGTGAATGATCGTAATTAAACTAGAATTAACAAATAAAACATGTTAATTACGTCATCTTTATATACTTACATTTTTAGATGCCTCTTGAAAATTCATTCCATCATCTTTCTTCAAATGATAGCTGATATTAAAGACAACTGAACTCACGCATTTGAGAATGCGAGATATCCAAACTCTGTCATTTCATATGAACATATAAGTTTATGCTGTTGTTAATGTCATGTATTTTTATTTAAGTTTTTTTAATTCTAGGCTTTTAATTAATTTTGTTATTTTTTCCGAACGTGAAGATATAGTTTCTGCAGCAACTCCATACCTATAATTTATTTCAATTATTAATTGCTATTGAAATTGACTTAGTGATAATAACAATGCAAACCCAAAGTCTTATATCTCTCTATAAATTGCCGTGGATACAACTTAGTATTCCAATACTACAACTCCTCCACGTCGATTTTTCCTCATCGTCATCATGAAACTTACAGTGATTTTCATCCTAACATTGATTTTCATTATCTTTGTTTTCAGCGAGGCAAGGAATTTGTTGCAGGCATGTCGGATTTGATTTATCACCGACATGTTACCGTTATAATGTAAGGTTCTGTTGCCTCGTCTGCAATATTACTTATTTCAATCCATGAGTTGGTGTAAGCGATGAATATTTTCATCCTCAATATTTGTGGATTGTGTTTTTATTTCTGTACTAATTAATATTTTAACTAGTTAGTTAGTTAGTTATATATTACATTTCTATTATAACATTTGTATTATAATGTATTTGACGCGTGTAAGAGAGGATGATTTATGATATTATAATATGCATGTTTTAATGAAAATGATGTCGTTTCTTATATTTATTTAGTATTTTTGTGATGTTTGAGTGGTTGTGTATGCATGCGAAACAGTACTGTTATACCCGAGCAGCTCCATCGTATACTGTTGCAGAGCCTCCCTAGCAACAAGAGAGCGATTCGATGTGACACAATAGTATTTATATATATACCTTTCGTTTAATTTACTTGTTTACTGGAACTAACTGTTTGGGTGAAGTTAAGACTACAAATAATTAATTCATTTACAAAATGAGTGAGAACCTCTTATAGAAGAGAGCGATCTGAGAAATATATAGTTGGCGTGCATAGAGCAAGATCAAATCATGTAGAGTGTAGTATAAATCAACGATGTGTTGTAGCCCTACTTTTGAGTACGTAGTTATTAATGTAGGTTTTTCTGTAAAATAAGAGAGTATATATTTGGATCTACAATTCTAGAGACGTTGTATTTGTGGCCAGTAGAATCATAGATATTGGTCGAGAAGAGAACAATGGAAATTTTCTCGGCTCCAATAATAAATCCGACCAACATATTGAATATCACAAATACAGGAAAAAGCAAAGGATCCCCTAAGAAGCTCGTAATGGTCATCCAATTGAGTGAAAGTGATCCGATAGCGAGCCCATTAAACTCAAAGCCAATTTGCTGTGCAGTGAGCGGAGTCAATATTCCATAGCCAACGCACAAAGAGAGGCCGGTTAAGGAAGGGAAGAAGTAGATAAAGAGGAATGATAGGTGTAAGCAATAAAAGTTGCAACGGAGACTAAAAACAAAGAAGTGAAAAAGCCGAGAATTTCTTTTAATGCTCTGAGAAACAAGAGTAAAACAAACATTATATATCAATAATTTCTTTTAATCAGGGATATAATAAGAAGTTAAAATTAACGTACTTGTAGAATGAGATGCCGAGAATAGCATCGGGCCACCACATGTACAGTGAATCCACTAAAAATTTTAAGAACAAACCGGCAAATCCAACCCGAAAACTACACGATTGAATACAAACGGATGATATGCTAATCGATTGCTGGCCGTTGGAAAACGCCAATTCGGAGCAACATCGTTTACAAGATGCAGAGTGGAATGCCGACGACCCATGTCCGGAAGGTTAACACTTGCAGTGTCGGATCATCCGTCGGATGAACGATCAATCACACTTGTTCGATTGGCAAATCATTGGCCAATTAACTACTACTACTTATTATTATTATTATTATTATTATTATTATTATTATATTATGAGAAAATAATGGATTGACATGAAAAATTAAAAAGTTTAGTGTATTATTTACTAAGATAATAAAATTATTAAGATATGCTTTGTTTATAGAATATTGGAACCATAATATATACATATGGGGAAATAATAGGAAAGAGATTAAAGTGGTTTCAAAAATTAATTAATACCCATTATATATATATATATATATATATATATATATATATATATATATATATATATATATAGCAAAGAAATTACTATTCGAAATTAATTGATAGATCTAATTTGATTAACTTTAATCTTATTCCACAAATGTTTTCGGGCCTAAACACATACAAACTTATTCTATAAACCCCACTACTAATTTGGTAAAATATTGATTTATAACTAATTATAAATTTTGATGATCAAGACATTTCATATATGATTACCATTACACCAGAAATATCATGCGTCCATCGTCTGCGCTATGCTCTGGAGCAATTACCAATACTTTAAAATTTGAGCTATGATAAAAATCTCAATGAAATGCTCAAGGATAGATACATAAATTCATGGCTCATCATTTCACTTTTTGTAGCCCTATCATTTTATGTATCTATCATTGAGCATTTCATTAAAATTCATTCCTTGAACATTTCATTTTTCTTAAAATTTAGAGTGAAAATAGAATCAATAATACATTGATTTAATATATTCCGATATATATTTAACTAAGGGAAAACAATTATAAGAGATTTAAATTTGTATCCAACTTTAATGCGACAATAACAGTTATATATAACCTAAAATCTGAAGAATAAATCAGTTAGTATCAATATTAAACAAAAATATATAAATAAAAAATATTAGCACGCAATATAATTTTTCTAATAAAATACCAAAAAAAACATTCATTTAAATAAAAGAGTTTTTGTTATTTCAAAATTTTAATTATGACTTTATTTATTGATTTGAAATATTTTAGTTTAGCTAATAACTTTATTTTAAACATTTAAGGGTTTGCCTCTAGGTATGCCATTTAGTGAGGTTGAGTCCATGTTAACGTACTGTTTGGGAGGAGATAGGGAAGACAATGAAATGAATTTAAGTCAAGTTTGGTCAATCTCAGAATTCGTCCTGTCAAAAAAAAAAAAAAAGAACCCGAATCCGAACCTGCCCCGCCAACTTTTTCAACCCACCTCGCTCGACCCTGCTCAAAACCCGACGGGTTCAGGGTGAATTGAACCTGCCAACCCGCTAAGGTTCACACACACACACAGAGCAGGTTTAATATGGGGTCGGATTTAAACCCGCCTCATAACCCGTTTGACCGGATTTAAACCCTTTCCTGAATATAACGAGTTTAATATAGGGTCGGGTTTAAACCCTTTCCTGAATAGAGCGAGTTTAATATAGGGTCAGGTTTAAATCCGACTCATTGCCATCCCTAGGAGGAGATGAGGGAAGGGTAGGGAAGGAGAAGGGAGACTAGAAACCATGTTCGAGAGGAAGTGACCTACGGAAATAAATGGTAAGAAAGGGTAAGCTTTAATCTTCCTTACCTATGAAACGAAAGAATTTCTTACATTCCGATTTGGGGTGTAAGGAAGGGTAAGGAGAACTAATTTTTTTTTTTTCAATTTTATCCTTGTTTTATTATATTAATTTCAAAAATCATTATTTTAGGTATTTTTTGCGTCGCGACGAAAAACACTTGCACCGCCATTGCCCAACGCTCGCACTCCGTCAAGGTCGACGCCGACATCGACGTCAATGCCGACGCCAACTTCAACGTGCAACGTCGATGCTGACTTCGACATTGATGCCAACGCCGACGCTGACTTTGACTTCGATACCAATGCCGACTTTATCGACTTCGATACCAAACGTTGATGCCGACTTTAACAAATGAGCTACACTTGCTTGAACGCATAAGTCTTAACTAATAAATGTATGCAAAGATGTACTAGGTTCTTGAATGCTTAAGTTTTTTTTTTATTAAAAGTGAGGGTAATTTTGTAACTTTATATATTTAACCTTCATTACCTTCACTTTCCTCCCAAACATAGTAACATATGTTACGTTAATGAATCTTCTCTCTCTCCCAAATAAAGAGAATATAAATATTTTATTTTCCCTCCTTTACCCTTCCTTCCACTTCCGTTAATAAACTTTCACTCACCCCATCCAAACAGAGGGTAGGAGTCACCTCACCTTGCTTTCTGAATTTACTTGATCGACGAAATATGAGGTCTGACGAGCCATCTCAAAATTAGTAGATGTAAACTTGATGTCGGGTATATAAATAAAAAAAATGATCACCTAATTCTACGCTCCACCGGACCATTCCATATATATTTTGAAAGGACAATGCTAAATGACTAAATTCTAGCCCCCTAGAATAATATTTTTTTTAAAAAAATTTAGGATCATTCTATCTAATTTTTAAGGTAATATCATATTATATGAGTCAATTATATTCTATAATTCTGTTTCACCTATTTTTATATTTAATTTTCCACAATAATACTTAATTACGACGAAATATGAGGTCTGACGAGCCATCTCAAAATTAGTAGACGCAAACTTGATGCCTGGTATATAAATAAAAAAAATGATCACCTAATTCTACTCTCCACCGGACCATTCCATATATATTTGAAAGGACAATGCTAAATGACTAAATTCTAGCCCCCTAGAATAATTTTATTTTAAAAAAAAATTAGGATCATTATATCTAATTTTTAAGGTAATATCATATTCTATGAGTCAATTATACTCGGTTTCACCTATTTTTATATTTAATTTTCCACAATAATACTTAATTAATTTTTTTAATAATACGTAATTAATTTTTAACTAGGTAAATTCTAGGTGGCCAAACTCTAGCCACCCATATTTACCGATCTTGAAAATGAAGAGAGATGTTAAATAAAAGAGTAAATAATACAGAAACTGCATTAAGTACATCAGGCAATACATGCAAAAATTTCACATTTAAATTTGTTGATTTGCCAAACATATATAATTAATGTCTAAATATAATATATTCATGTATAAATAGAAAATAAAGAAAATTTTGGTTAGAGGCATCGCGGAAGATACAAATGTGACGAATTTGAAAGATGACCAACGATTCAATAATATTTCACTGAGCAATAAACTTTTAACCATTTTATTTACTGAAATAGTGATTTGAATTAACTGCTCAATCAATTTGGATATGTATTTAATTTTATATATAATAATAAATTTATTATTAAATAAAAATTTTAGAAATAAATAAAAGTATAATTTATATTTATGGATTTTAATATTTACAATATCATAAATATGTATATAAAGTTAATTAGTTAATTAAATTAAATAAATTAGTTTAAATGACTATTTTTTGTAGTGTAATGTTATTTAGATATGGAAACTTAATTGTGTTTGTCAGAAAACAATTTGTTGTCAATTTTAATAATTACATTAATTTGTTCTAATCTATTTGTAGATGGCTTTGAAGCATATTCTCATTAGTAGTCAACTTTAATAGTTTGTCGCTTTTTGTATATTATGGTAGGTTTTAATGGTTTATCATTTATTGCTAACGCATATAGTAAGCTCCGAGTTATTGTAGTAATTTAATTTAATTTATGTATATATATATATATATATATATATGCAAGGCGACGCTTCGTGCGTGATCATGAGCGATACATAGATACACAGACGTGGCATTATCAGTTCAATTTCTTTATAAAAAAATATTCTTTTTATTCTCTCCCCTTCCGTCTTCTATTCAAATCGGCAGGGAGAGAAATTTTTCAAATTCTAAATTTCCCTCGTCGCTCTCTCTCTCGCTCTTGCCTCTCTCCTCTTCCTTCGCCGCCATCTTCCGTCGCAGCAAGCTCCTTCCGAGCAAGCAAAAGCAAAGGTACTGCAAGCTACTTGGACAACTTACAATCTCATGCTTATTCTCGAACTGGCTAGAAGCTCAAGAAATTGCCACCGAACACAAAGCCAACGCTGATTTACATACTACTGTTAGTATTAGCCCTAGTACCAATTATGAGATGATTGTAAAGGACACATTATTGTATCATATTTCATTATAAATAAAAGGCAAAGTTGGTTATTATATTTATTTCAGTTCAGTGCCGATTGAATAAATATAATAATGTCCTTGAGTAGTAGATTTTTATTTACATCATATCAATTGATTGAATTGATAGTGAGATATGTAGATATATATAGAACACTACTCTTAACTATTCCTAATCAAACATTAATATACAAGGACAATATTAATACGTTGAGATTAGCATGTAGGTTAACGGATGACTTACTCTCACAAGTCATGAATATGAGATATCAGGTTGACACATGGGTATATATTAGAGAATATATACTGAATGATCCGCCATGAGAATGTTTATATGAGTGTCATAAACATTCTTATGTGACTATTGGTATGAATAGTCCTTGGACATGAAGTCACTACGGTTCCCTACATAAGGAATTGTGTACTTTGGTATCGGCAAACGTCACCTGTAACAAGGTGGACAATAAAGTTGATCACTAGGTATGCAATAAATTATGTGGAGGGATGTGAGTGATGTAGATGAGATCTATCCCTTCCATATGACGGAAGCGATATCTGTTGGCCCCTTGATTAGTAGGATACAAGAAAAGCATGACCATGCTAAAATGAGTCAATATGAGATATTGAGCTTGTTTGATTGAGTGTGTCTACTTAGAGGTCAAGAAACACAAAGGTTGATAAGAGGATGACACGGTCTATGCCTCATTGATTAACCTAGATATCAAGGATAGAGAGTCCAAGTCATACAAGATAATAGCCACGGACAAGTTAGGTCGGATCTTGACCTTCTCGTCAATTAGGTAGCAATGATGTCTTGCTATATGTCACTCATTGCTTATGTATCTAAATGTTGATTTGGGTACATTGCCAACGTTACAAGAACCTATTGGGTCACACACAAGGAACAAGTAGATTTGGAGATGGGTTCATATGATGAATCATTGGATTATGTCTAATCCGAATTAGACTTATTGAGTTAGACTCAATTGGATCTAATTGTTGGATTAAGTCCAATTCAAACTAGACTCAAGGAGTTAATTCGAATTAATGAAATAGTGATTCATTGAATTTAAATTGCATGAGGATTAATTGAGTAAGACTCGATTAAATTAGACTTGAGTTAGACTCAAGTGAGTTTGACTTGAGTTAGACTCAAGTGAGGAGACTTGAGTTAGACTCAAGTGAGATTTAATGAGGATAATTATTGAATTTCAGAATTTAATTATTCATTTCATTCAATTTTTGAAATTGAATTAAAAATGAAGAGTTACACTCATTTGAAATGAGGAGTTACAAGTTTGGTACTTAATGAAGTGTAAATGCTCATTAAGGCTATTAATGCTAATTAAGTATTTTCAGTGAATGAAAATACTTAAGCTTTTTGCTCTTCATTTTGGATGATTATTCTCTTCATTCTCCTTGCTCCTCTCCTCTTTGGCCGAAATCACCCTCTTGGTTGCTAGCACAACCAAAGTGATTTTCCTCTCCATCTTGTGAGTTTGTGAGACAAACGAAGGAAGACTTGTTCGTGTGGATACCGAAAGAGGCATGGACGTTTGATCATGCTGAGATCCGAGCTATCGGGAGTCCGTGAGCACGCACCAAAGGTATACTCATTATCATGTTAGAAAACTTAGTATGTGTAGGAATTTTTGTTTCCCTTCATATGGATCTTATGGAGGAAATAGGTTTTTCCGCTGCGCATTTGCGTGTTTAGCAACCTATTTCCTTACAACCACCACTCTCCATTCTCGATCGTAAGCTTTTCTCACCTCCACTATCTGGTTTTCAGCTCTGTACAATGATATATTCTACAACGTACAAGTCATAACAGCTTTCTTACCAGCTTTTGCTTATATGATTTGTATGCAGGGAACTTGCCAAACATCAATTTCATCATTTCATAACCAATGGTAATTCATTTTATTTTATTTTGTAATTCCATTAATCTGTGATCCTAATATATATTAGAAGGATTTATGTTACAATGTACAAGACCAATACCTGCTACTGAAAATAAATGTCTAATTAACTAATTATTAAGCATTTAATTATAATATTTTCATTGTTGGTCAAAATGTCACTAGAAATAACTAAGAAATTAATTTTTTTTTTCTTATCACTGATCTCTAGAATTTAAAGATTATTATGAATTATGTATCTCACAGTTTTTTACCGTTAGAAAATGTTTCAAGTCAATGTTAATTTTTTTAAAAGCAAATTTTTTATTTTTTATTTTATAAAATCAATATTTTTTAAAATTAATTTTGAAAATTTGTTTATAAAATTAGAATTTTTTAAGTTTACACTTTCGTTTTTTTTGTAATTTCTTTAGACTTTCAATTTAATTTTTTTCAAAGTTATTTTTAGTAATTCATTTTTAATGTGATCAAAAGGGAGAGTAAATTTAGGGGGAGGATAGTACACAAATTTTTATTGTTGATACTCCGTGATAGTTTTTGATGTGATCAACTAAGTCAGGTTAGGTCCTGTTAGTATTTAATCTCTATGTCTAAGTATGTAGGAGCTTAGGAGCACAGGAAGTGGAGCGAGAGACGCAACTAGGGAGAAGGACGGCATGGGAGAGAGCCGACGAGCTCTGTGCGTTCGAGGGACGAGGTGCTGCGGAAGAGTACACCGACGGATGAGAAGGATGTGAGTGGCGATCCGAGAGATGAGAAGCTGGGAGGAAGACTACTCGAGGAGAAGGTCGGAAAATGAGTTCGGGTGAGCCCTATTCTGTTTTGCCGAAATCACTCAAGCGAGCGGAGTAACGAAAGAGTTAAAAGAGAAGTTTGGAACTCGGTATTAGCTGCTGGAGGCGCCTTCAATGGATTGAAGATTCCTTTCATGAAGAGTTGAAGGCGCCTTCAAGTGCTTGAATTGTTGGATCCTTGGGCGGCCGGCTAGAGGGGGGTGAATAGCCCTGCAAAAAAAGGAACCTTCCTCGAACTTTTATAACTTAATTAAAAGAGATTAAAAGCAGAGGTACGAGAGATTTACTTGGTTATAACTGGGGAGATTCTTAATCTAAGGAAGTTAAAAGCGTACTAATCTCTCCTTCTGGCGGAGAAGTCTATTTACAATAGTTTAACACACTCAATTAAGCTCCTTCCTCAATTATTACAGTAGTTTTTACATTAAATTTTACATTGTGACCGCAAAATAGAGCCTTCAAAAGAATTTCCTACTCGGATTTATCATATGGAGCGTCGAAGGTGACTTCAATGAGAGGGGTGAGGAGGTAGGCGCCATCAAGGCGGCGACCCCATAAGAAGAGAATGGCATTAAGGGCATCGCCATAGATGTCGAAGAAGAGACACCCAAAAACAGGGCCTGAGGATATGTACTGAAAGACCGTGCAAGAGGGAATGGAAAAGATGAGCTCATGGACATCAGAGAAACACATGTCCTCACGTACACCGTGAGTCGAGCAATAGAGAACGATGACGAAGGGCGGCCACGACAGATAATCCTCCATTTGATGATGTTGGTGGTGGAAGTCGGTGAACCTAGAGGGAGGGAGAGGAGATAGGTTGCATCTAATTATCGTATAAATAATATATGGTGAAGCCTACAGGGATTTAGTGAATTGCCAATGTTGTCAAACTGGACATCGATTGTTTTTTTTTTCTTTTGCAATTTTGATGAAAGCTTCAGCAGACATGTGAAAATGGCAATTAGAGGAAAAATGGCAGGTTGTTGCCCTCCCTTTCATACTTATGGTGTGTCAGGGAAATGAACTTGGAACTCCTGGAGAACCCTAGTTCCCTACTTATAGTATGCCAGGAAAAATGGCAGATCGCTGCCCTCCACTTTTTCTGTCCTCAGTCATAGAATGTGCAGGAAACTAAAGAAGGGAAAGTTACAATTTAGGGAAGTAGCCACGAGAAAAGATTGAGAACTTATCTAGAGAAAAAGAAACAAGTTTATGTCTAGTTAGGAATAATGGTTTAGCAATTGGAGATTAAACACATGCAAAAGAAATGAAGAGTTAGTCGACGGTGGCAATTGTGGTCGCCTATTTTGGATAGAAGATCAGGGTGCAATAATTAAAGAAGAGTGACCTAGAGAGAAATGAATTGATATTTCATCCAACATGTGAGTTTCTTGAGCAGGAGCCATTACTGCTATCACCATTCAAGGAAGCTCTACATGCCTGTAAATCATCATGGCAGTTACTATACTCGCATGTCATCTCTCTCAAGTACTATGCATTACCATCATGCCTGCAAATCATCACGACATTGGAGCACTGCCTGCCTGTTAAAAGTTCCTCGTCGTTCATATAAGTGGGAACATCATAAGTTGAACAATTAGACTGAAATAATAGTTGTTAATAGTTGTTCAAATCATCACGTAAATTGCACTGCATGTTATAATCAAGTGTCACATGCATGCTGTGGGAACATCACGTTCTGGTTTCACCCATGCAACTAATGAAATGTTTATATCCACATGGGGTTGCATCTCATCTTCAAGAGGTTCTATAGAGTTATGGTTGACATTATCCACATCAGCTAAACTTTGATCCCCGGTTTCTATTTTCTCAAGATTTAAACAATTATATCTAACTAGTGAATTAACTAAATTTGCATTCGACATCGATCATTTGCTTGTTCAGCAAGATCTGCCTCTCGGGTGTCTGATATTTCAAACTTGAATGTAATTGTCACTTCTCTAATTTGATGAAACATCGACTTTGTTAAACCATGGCCAAGCACAAGACAGACATGTTAGAGGTAACTTGTCTTCGATTGGAAATATAAAATTATAAAAACAGCCAGGCGGGGCGGGTGGGTCATAGGATGAATTATTTTACACAACATACATTGACAAAGTCCATGATTCTAAATATACTATATTGTAAATAGGACCTCGAAAAGCATAAATGTACCAGAAATCCTAGAAGTCGCAAGAACATAATGGGCAATCGCTAAAATAAGAGTCTAACGCATTCATTGAACAATTAGAAAGTCAAAAGTTAGCACTAGTTGTGAAAGATAAGAATAAAATCATCACCCAAGCTAGCAGCTCAATTGATCATGTTGTGCATGCAGAAGATGGCTGAATAACTTACTCCATAACAATTGACAAGGGACCAATTAGATCGATGGACAACAATGCCTCCAGTTAACTTCAATGAGCATAAAAGAAAACAAGTTTATCTATAAACACACACACTAGCTAGAAAAGGTCTAAACAAAAGGCAATTGGCAAGTGAAAGTCTGAAAGAGACCTTGGATGAATCATCCTTTCAAATTTAAAGTGAATCAGCCAGTCAAATCTTCCACTACTTTTGGCAATATCTTGATCAACATCAGTTGTTCCACTTACCAGTTGATCAACATCTGTTCATTCTTTAGCACTAATAATTATATTCCCATATTCCAGATGCTAACCTAGCTGGCACAATGCTAGAAAACTTTCAGTGTTAGAAAACCAAAGGTTGTGAACTTCATGATTATCCTCTCAATGGTGTCTTTTTGGTGTCATTTCTCTGCTAGCTACTGATGCATTGAAAATATTCATACAATACAGCTATCCGGCAACACTATCTCCCTATCTCAGAGGTGCGGTAATCAATTGTATAGCATCCAACATCAATAATTTTAGAGGCCTGCTGTGACTTTTTTTCGGATGAGTGCTATGGGGGTTCAAAAGGCTAGGAAATAATGTTGGAGACAAGAGCATTTTGAATAATTGCTATGCATATTCTGGCTAGACAACTGTTGCACGCAGTTACAAACCCCTGAACCTACTCAATCCAATCGGATCTCAGATTTGCATTAACAGAGTGAGGTCCGATTGTACATCTTTTTATATATTAAATCAAAAGAATATTAAAAAGTAATATATAAAAAATGACAAGCTAAAAGAATTACCTGTTTGGAAAAAATATTGGAAAGAATTTCCCTTCTACATCCATAGACGGGTAACTCATCCTCTAACCGTCGACGCTCTCTCATCATGAATCGATGAATTTGATTCCAGTCAAACTCATCTCCAAGACAAAAAAATTTCAACTTGTTCATCTCAATTGTTCATCTCTTTATGTAAATCAAAGTGAATGTCCTCTACTTGCTTCCCAAGTGTAACAAGAAGGCATCTCATGGCAGCTCTAAACTCTCGCAGTTAACTCTCAAGTGCTTTCTCTCGCTTCTCAATTCATTAAACCTCATAGGAGTTATTGATCTTCATTGAGAGCTCGCTGATCTTCTGCTCCAAGAATTGCACTCCTATATAATAAAGAAGTCCTCTAATCTGACCGCAAAATAGAGCCTTCAAAAGAATCTCCTCTTTGGATTTATCATATGGAGCGTCGAAGGCGACTTCAATGAGAGGGGTGAGTGAGGAGGTGGGTGCCATCAAGGCGGTGGCCCCATAAGAAGAGAATGGCATCAAGGGCGCCACCATAGATGTTGAAGAAGAGACGCCCAAAAATAGGGCCTTAGGAGTATATGCAGTGAAAGACCGTGCAAGAGGGAATGGAAGAGATGAGCTCATGGACGGAGAAACACATGTCCTCACGTACACCATGAGTCGAGCAATAGAGAACGACGACGAAGGGCGGCCATGACGAATAATCTTCCATTTGTCGATGTTGGTGGTGGAAGTCGGTGAACCTAGAGGGAGGGAGAGGAGTGAGGTAGGTTGCTTCTAATTATCGTATAAATAATATATGGTCATGGCAACAGGGATTTAGTGAATTGCCAATGTTGTCAAATTGGACATCAATCACTGTTTTTTTTTTCCAGTTTTGATGAAAGCTTCCGCAGACCTGTGAAAATGACAATTTGAGGAAAAATGGCAGGCTGTTGCCCTCCCTTTTATACTTATGGTGTGTCAGGGAAATGAACTTGGAACACGTGGAGAACCCCAATTCCCTACTTGTGGTATGCCAGGAAAAATGGCAAGTCACTGCCCTCCAATTTTACCAAAACTTGATATATCGAAACTTTGTTATACTGAATTTCAGTATAATGTTAGTATATATTTTTCAGTATATCAAACACTTGGTTTGGTATATTTAAGTTACATACCAAAATTTGGTATATCGAAACTTCATTATACCAAATTTCGGTATAATATTAGTATATATTTTTATTTTAATATTTGAAAATAATAAATATAATCAATTATGTATTTATGTCATTAAATGGTTATTAAAGTATAATCAAATAATTATAGGAAGTTAAATTTATGTGCAAAAGCATGATAAATACCTATTTAGTTACTATTAAATATATATTAAGAGTTTAAAATTATAAATTAAACTTAATTTTTCAAAACATTAATCCACCTCACAAGTAAATTAATGCTCTCGTCAGCTTAATATTTTCTTTCTTTTGATTTTTTTAACAATTTCATCGTATTATTAATGTCATGCATTTAATTTTTTTTTAAGAAAAACAAACAGTATATATTTTTCGATATATCAAAAATTTGATATATTAAAGTTACATACCAAAATTTGATATATCGAAACTTCGTTATACCACATTTCGGTATAATATTAGTATATATTTTTATTTTAATGTTTGAAAATAATAAATATTATCAATTATGTATTTATGTCATTAAATGGTTATTAAAGTATGATCAAATAGTTATAGGATGATAAATTTACGTGCAAAAGCATGATAAATACCCATTTAGTTACTATTAAATATATATTAAGAGTTTAACATTATAAATTAAACTTAAGTTTTCAAAACATTAATCTTGTTCACAAGTTAATTAATGTTTCCTCCGCTTAATATTTTCTTTCTTTTGAATTTTTTAACAGTTTCATCGTATTATTAATGTCATGCATTTCTTTTTTTTTTTTAAGAAAAACAAGCATTGAACTTCTATATACTTACACATTTAACTCTGTTTAAAAACATCAAATAAATATAAGAAATGATATCATTTCTCAAAATACAATACATACAGAAGCAAAAGTACACAACTATTATACTAATTACTATATAAATTAAAGGTGAACAACAGTTTAGTTAAATCGTATCAATCGAAATTTAAAAGTACGATTCAGTTATTTGAGATTTTTTAGGTTATTTTGGTTAATTCAATTCGTTTTTGATTTTAAAATTTCTATTTCGATTAAGTTGTATAAGTCATATCTTAATTTTCTAAACCAAAAAATCGTAACTCTCTAATTCTGAATTAACCGAATAGAAAGTTGAAATCAGATAAAAATATATAATTATTGAAAAATTTAATTAATTCGATCGAAAATTGAATTAACCAATATTTTATCGATTCAGTTTCTTCGACTTTTGTTAAAAAATTTAATTGGTTTGATTACTTCCAAAAAAAGTTCAGTTTATTTGATTTCAATCAAATCAATTTAGTCAATTTGATTTTGAATTGATTGCTCAACCTAATGTAAGTACTTCGAGATAGTTTTGATATAGTCTACCGAGTTACGTTAGGTCTTGTGTTTGTTTAATGTCTTGTATCTAAGTGTGCAGAAACTTAGAAGCACAAGAAGTCGAGCAAAAGATGCAGTTAATGAGAAGGACGACACGGGAAGGAATCGACGGGTTTGGTGCGTCCGAGGGACGAGGTGCTATGGAAGAGTATGCAGGCGAATAAGAATGAAGTGTGCAACATTTTCGAGGGATGAGAAGATGGAGCAGAAGATTGCTCGAGGATAAGACTGGAAAATGGGTTCGGGTGAGCCATATTTCGGATGACTGAAATCACCTAAGCGAATGGAGAAAAAACGAGCAGCCAACAAAGGTTGACTGCTCCAAGGACCTGGAGTAGCTCCAGGGACCTGGAGCAGCTCCAGGCACTCGGATGTTCTGAGCGCTTGGACCCCTAGGGAAGCCTAGGGGTGCCTCCCGTGACGAGGCTTCGAACGGGCCACATCAGCACGGTCCGTGCGCTTGGAGAAGTCCGGGCGCCCGAACTAGATAAGGTTGATCCATTGCGAGCCATTGAGAACAGTTGCAACATGGATAAAGGTTTATCTACGCTAGGAGCCCGGAGCCCTTCCAGGCGCCTGGAGCTGCCACGTTAGCAAAAGGTCAGCTCTAACCAGCAAACTATAAATAGTGTCTTGGTCTGAGTAGTACTAAAACACAACACTTGTACTCGAATTATTTTTCTGTTTTACTACTTTGATTATGAGCTGTACATGACTAGACTTAGCCTATGCAGTAAGTAAATTGAGTAGATACACGAGTAATCGAGGTGTTGAGCAATGGAAAAAAATAACATGAATATTGAGGTACTTGAGGTATACTCGTAAATATGGAGTGCACTATATGAGATATTCTGTTGTGATCGAAGGATACAGCGATGCGAGTTAGATATCTGACATAAAAGACTCCAACTCTACGAGTGGATATGTATTCACTCTAGCAAGTGCAGCCATTTCTTGAAAATCTTTTAAACAAACCTTAATAAACAGATCCACGATGGAATCTGACTTTGTAGCTCTTGACAAATGTGGTGAAGAGGTTGAATGACTACGGTAATTCTTAGAAGATATTCCTAGATGGCCGAAACCTGTGCGGCAATTTGCATATATTGCGATAGTCAATCAGCAATCGGTCAGGCACAGAGCCGTCTGTATAATGGTAAATCTAGACATATACGTCATAAACATAACACCATTAGACAACTACTTTCAACGAGAGTTATCACTGTTGACTATGTGAAGTCAAAGGATAACCTAGTGGATCCACTAACCAAAAGGTTAAATTGAGAGTTAGTTACAAGCTTATCACGAGGAATGGGCTTGATGTCTTTGTCAGAGATCAGTGCAGAGGACACCTAACCTATGCTGACTAGATATTCCAAGAACTAGGTTCAAAGGGACATCTAATCTGCACTGACTAGACACACTGTGGGGAATAACCCAATGAAACAGTGACTAGACTAGGGTAAGCCGATGGAATTTTAATGATCAAGAATAGTAGATGACAACTCTTGAGGGATCAACTATGTGAGAAAGAAGTGGGGCCGCTTCGAAGAAAATTGGAGGTATAATTTTTAGAGCTTCTCACAGAACCAGGCGTGTTCATAGTCAAAAATGAATACACTCATGAGCACTAAGTTGTATCAGAGAGTCTTGTGTGAGATATGTCAATGCTTACACAGACTGCAAAACAGTTTAAGGACATCACGTCTACGGTCAGCCGGTAAGCAAACAAATCTTCACAAGGGAGGGTTTAAAGGGTAAAACCTGCCTATCCTATATTGGACTCAACTGTTGAATGCTTTCATATACCTTGTTTTCCATTCATATGGGGGATTGTTGGAAATGTGAATGGCATAAAGAGGTGGAGATGAAGAGACTCTATTGTGCATGAGTTTAATCCCACATTAGAAGTTTCGTGGATTTATTGTTAGTTTAAAGTATGACACATGCATTGATGTTGTAAACATATGCATGGGGAGAGACTCTTTCACGCGTGAGAGCGCAGGGATGGGTGCAAATCCAGGACCCGAATTGTACTGAACCAAGGTTGATTCGTGTGTGAGCACGACCTGCGCATGTTGAACATCGGACCGATCGAGGCAAAATTTGCCCAAAAGAATAAACCAACATATTGTCACTTGAATCTCTTTTTGCTACATACTCAAGAGTGTAACAAAAGCATTAATATAAAATTAATGGTGATTCCGTAATGCCTCGGCATTAATGACGATATTAAACTCATTAATGATGATTTTGTAATGTCTCAATATTAATGACGACATTAAATCCATTAATAATAATTCCGTAACGTCTGACATTAATGAAAACATTAAACCATTAATAATGGCATTAAATCCAACATTAAATGACCATAATTTGATTATTTATTGTAGGCAAGGTGAGAGCTCCTATATAAGGAGGTTGTATCTTGAGCAAAGAGAGAAGCGTAAAAGAAGCGAAAGCAAGAGAATTCCTCCACCTTCGTTCCCCGATTCTTTCTCAGTCATGCATCCGCTTAGTTGAACTACTCGTGATAGTGCTCAAGTGCATTCTTAGTTCATCACGAACAACCAATGCTTGGTTGCATTCATGGTTTTGCCGTTGTATCTTTCTCAGTCATGGTTTTGCTCGTTCGGCCGCTTCGCCCGCTCAGACTTTGTTGCTCGAACTCAGTGCTCTGTTTGCACTCAATAATTAGCAGAAATCAGCTTCTGCTGGTAGTATAAGATTATCAACTCAGGTCATTTTGATAGATAAATTAGAATTAATTTTATATAATTTCAATATAGTTAATTCCTTAATATCTCCGTCAACATTATTGTCCCACAGGTATTTTATAAAAAAAAAAAAAGAAATAATAAAAAAACTACTGAGAACACGTAAAATTGACTAGTTTATAATATGTACATATTTTATAGTAGTTTTTTAAGTGTCCATTTTATTTTTTCACCCACTTATGAAAATATTATTTACTTGAAATAACATTCTTATAAAAAATAATTATTTGTATAAATTATGTACATAAATATTACTAATTGTCCATATTCACAGGAGCTGTCCAAGGCATGGAACAGTGGGAAACTTTGTGACGAAAACAGGACGAGAGTGGGTCTCGGCGCAAAGGAGCAAGTTGTGGAAGAAGTACAATGGGCGGTCAAACACGGATACCCACATGTCATTTTACCGATGAGAAAAGCTGCGGCCTGCCTACCAATGTCAATATTATTTAACAACTTCAATGGAATGCCGCAGCTCTGGTTAATGTTAATTGCATTGCATCATCCTCTCTGCACATCACATCATGATATTTAGGGTTATAAATGAACTAAATATTCTTGAATAAATTTGGTGTTCGACTTGATAAGAATTTATTTATATTCGTTCACTACATATAAGATTAATTAAACAAACAAATTTGAACAACTCGTTAAGCTAAACAAACAGGCTTAAATACATATGTGTTCAGCTTGTTAACGTTCGTGAACAATGTTCACGAACTATATTTATTAATAAAACTCTTTTCAATATGCTAAATAAATAATAAAATAAAAAATAAATTTAAATTATCAATCTTAATAATCAATCAAAGAATTAAAAGTTTCAAACAATCAAACAAGTTTGAATTGAGAGTTTGATAACATCTAAATGAACCAAGCTCAAACCAAACTCAAGCCAAGCTTGAATTGAGAGTTTCATAACATCTAAACGAACCAAGCTCAAGCTAAGTTTCAAACAAACTCAAGCTCATAAAAAATAAACCAAACCAAACTTGAACACTCATTTCAAAAGCTTGGTTCATTTTAAGCTCGGTTTGACTCGGCTCGATTATCTTATTAAACAAACTTGAACACTTCAAAACTTAACTTGACTCAACTTATTTACAGCCTTATTTACAGCCCTAAATGTCATCATGTGATGTGCAGAGAGGATGATGCAATGCAATTAACATTAACGAGAGCTGCGGCATCCCATTGAAGTTGTTAAATAATATTGACAAGCAATTTTAAATTTAAAATTAAAACAGAGTATTCATTTTAGTTCATACATTGTTTTGAAAGTAAAACTATCCGCAATCTATCAAATACATATATAATCGTGCGTGTCTATCTGACATCATATCAAATTATGGGATGACATTAATAACTCATAATTTTAATTGGTAAGACAACTCAATGTGAGTCCAGTAGAATATTTAAATAATTTTAAATTTTATCGTGCATAAAATAATTTTAACAAAAATTTTATTATCCAATATAATATTCAAATGATTAGAGGATGATATATTTATTATAATGAATAAGAGATTAATTTCTACATTAGGGGGGAAATTGTTTTCCTATTTCTTAATTAATTTGACGATAATTATGAATTGGTATCATAATTTATTTTTTTTCTATAATTTAGGAACGAATTACAATCATCCTTTTTACTATAAATATTGTCATGCATAGAATAATTTTGATGTTAATTGTGTTTGTGATCATCCTTTTATATTTGACCTCTTATTTTTTATTCATCTATGACCACCGCCTTCTCTACCTCAGTCCCACCTATCTAGTCCCACCTATCTATAGAATTCAGATCCTCTGGATCATTTTTACGATTCAATAGATAATCCCTAAATATATATTGATGGAGATGAATAATCCTCATCTATTTTATAAATAGGGATCATATATTCCATCAATATATATTTAAAAATTATCTCCTAGATCGTAAAAATCGATCTAGACGATCTACCGTCCTATCTATATTCCTTCAATTCCTTCCCAATTTACATTTAAAAAAACAAAAAAAAACAAATTAAAAGTACAGAATAGAAAAATATTTAAATAAAAAATATGTAATTCCATTTAACATTTTTTGAAAAAAAAAAATGGGTCACACGGACACATGCGGGCAGCATGCCTGCCCATGATTTTCAACAGTATAATATTGGGTGCATAGGGAACCTCTGATTTTTTTTTTTAATTAAGTACATGTGCACACATCGCATATTTACATTAATTTATGAATGATTTTTATATACATTTGATTGTAGGTAGGTTCTAACTTGGAGATGTAAAAGATGGCAAGTACTATTCAATGTTAAACTTTTAAATTCGTTTTACCTTTTAAATTCAATGGAAAATTTATCTTGCACGTCCAAATTTTTTACGCTAATGGCATATATTCGTCACGATCACTAACATTCATTTTTTTTTTTTTGTTGCAATAAAGTAGGATTTCGATATAGCTATATTTCTAACTAACACAATTAAATTTCCATAGCTAAATAACATCACACTAAAAAAAAGTCATTTAAACTAATTTATTTTATTTAATTAATTAATTAACTTTAATACATATTTATGATATTGTAAATATGAAACTAATTACACCATAAATATAAATTATACTTTTATTTATTTCTAAATTTTTTACGTAATAATAAATTGATTATTATATATAAAATTAAATATATATATCCAAATTGATTGAGTAGTAAATTCAAATCACTATTTCAGTAAATAAAAAGTTAAAACTGTATTGCTCAGTCAAATATTATTGAATCCTTGGTCATCCTTCAATTTCGCCACATTTATATCTGGCCGCGATGCCTCTAACCAAATTTTTCTTTCTTTTTTTATTTCTACATGAAAATATTATATTTAGACATTAATTATATATGTTTGGCAAATCTTGACACATTTAAATGTTAAAATTTTGCGTATATTGTCGGCTGGACTTCACGTGGGTTTTACATTATTTACTCTTTTGTTTAACATCAATCTTTATTTTCAAGATATATATGGAATGGTCCGATGGAGAGTAGAATTAGATAAACATTATTTTATTTATATCAGGTGATCTTGTTCGAACCGGGAATCAGTGGACGTTGGGCACGTGGCGCTTCCTGCTAGATCCTCGAATGCTCCGGTGAACCTGCAACGAAACCGAGCCGGGAGGGGTATCCCGACGACGGCCCTCCAACGCTCAAGTCAGGCGAGGAATAACAAAAAGGTGACTTCAAAATGAAGATTTTTCATACCTCCAGTGGAGAAATGGAAGCCTTATATAGATCTCTCAAAGAAGCCTGGGCGTGCCAATCAAAGCAACCACCTGCATTTGACCATGCCCAGGTATGGGTCTGTCAGAAGGGTCATGTCTAAATATAGATCTGTCAGGGAGACGTCCATGAGACCATACTGCTACTGTATCAGCCTCTCCATGATGTGACGGCAAGATCGTGCGATCTTGTGTACGGCCTAATCATTAGACATGCTTCGGCTGATATCTCATATCCTAAGTCGAGCGCATAGGCCGCTCGACCCCTTTTATACCCTCGCCCCTATTTTGGCCGAACGGACAACCCCCTCGGCCCTTGGCCCCTGCCGAGCGGACTCCCGCTCGGCCCTTCGGTCTTCCTGCCTTGGCGTCGGAAACATGAGCCCATGGATGGGCTTATCTATAGCTCCGTTCGGACCTACCCATCCGCTCGGCTCGGCCATCCACCGCACAGCCTTTCATCGGTCCTCAGGCTGAGACCCTTCAGGAAGTGGGTCCCCCCTTCTTACGGCCGGATCACTTGCCTTCCCTTCAAGTCTAGTCGAAGGAGGCAGTGAGTCCGACTGACTGGACTATATGTGTCCGAGCGGGCGGCCGCCGCTTTTCCGTAGCTTATAATATCACTGGGGTCGTCCGGCCCTTCTGCCAAATTCAGCCGCTCGGCTCTTTATTTTGGTTGTCTTGTCGCTTAATGTTGACATTTGCTTGTCTAGATCTCCTCGAAAATTATGCAAATCCTCTCCATTAAGTCGGAGCATGCGCGGTATGGGCGCATTAATTGCACTCGGTGACAGGGCGCCACGTGTCGACCCTTGTGTGGCGGCGGCGTCACTTACGATGGGACGCACCCGTTTGAAATGGACGGCCCGATGGCGTCCTTGTTTCTCGTGACCTGGATCGGACGGCGGAGGCTGACCGGCCTCGGCCGTATAAAGCCTCCGTCCCTTTTTTGGCCGTATATTCGCTCGCGCGTTGCCTTCTGCTTCGTTCTGTTGCTGCGGCCTCCGGCGATCTAGTGTCTGGTTTTTAGGCGGCGATCACCTCATCGGTGATTCTTTCCACCCGTTTCCTTCCCAGTGAGTCCTCTGCCTTCACTTAATAGGTTTTCCCTGCGCATTTCGCTCCTTTCGTTTCCCTTCCTTTGATTTTTTTCTGAGATGGCGAGTTCCTCCGAACCCGCTGTTAACATTTCGGGCCCCTGGTACCTGACCATGGAGAGCCGATTCGATGAGGAGCATGCCCAGCGCCTTGTTCGGACATACGGGCTTCCTGATGACCACGAAATAATTATAGCCGGCCCGTCCGACCGTCCACATGACCCGCCGATCGGCTCCATTTGTTTCTTTTTAGACCAATTCCAGGGCGGCCTTAGATTTCCTACCCATCCATTTATTCTGGAGGTTTGTAATTACTTCCGCATCCCGCTCGGCCAACTTGTGCCGAATTCCTTTAGGCTGCTGAGCGGGGTAGTCGTCCTCTTTAAGCTGCATAGTATCCCTCTTGACCCCAAAATATTCCACTTCTTTTTCTACCCTAAACAATCCGAGCCGGGCACTTTTATCTTCCAAAGTAGAATAGGCTTTAAATTTTTTGATAACATGCCGACCTCCAACAAACACTGGAAGGAGTTTTTCTTCTTCATCCGACTTCCCGATCGGCCAGCCTTCCGCACCCAATGGCAGACCGCCGTGCCGACCCAACCGGAGCTTGGCAAGTTCAGAAGTAATCCAGCCTATCTTCATGCGGCGAACTGGTTGTCCGGCCAGCGATACAAGATCGACCAGTTGCTCTTGAAGGGGGTGCTATATATTTTCGGATTATCTCCCGTTCGGGCGAATCTCCCCTTCCGCATGAGTAAGGACTCTTTACTCTCTTAGTCTTTTTTGTCTAACTGATTTTAATTTCTTTCACTGCAGCTGACGTCATGTGGCGATCCAAGGCTACCGCTCACTTGAAATTGAAGTCTGTAGAAATTGAAGCGGCCACCAAAAAGGAGCTCGCCGAGCGGGGTTTAATCCCTAGCCGCCCGGCAGGTGCAGGAGAGGGAGGGGCAGGCGGCGGTTGAGGCGGAAATCGATCCTGTTTCCTCGGCTCCCGCCGAGCTGGGCGTTCCCCAGGTTGGAGATCCGCCTTTGGAGGTTCGGCGGAAACGTCGAAGAGACCCCCGCCTTCACTCAGCCCAAGAGGGGGAACCACAGGCGCCGATCGGCGTAACTTCGCCCGACCGCACGCCGTCACGGATCGGGACCCCTATGGCTTCGCCTGCCGCACAGTCTTCTGGCTCTCCTCCCCGACCTCGCCGCCGCTTACGTCGGTTGGGCGAAACTTCCACCATAGGGGAGCCCTCGCAGCAGGCGGCCGCGACTGAAGAAGCGCCGTCCGGCCACCCCACCATCAAGACTACTCTCCGTCGGCCATCGAGCCCCGTTCACGAAATAACCCTGACTGGTCCGCTCGCCAAGCTCTTCGAGGACGCCCAGATTCAGGTGGCCCTTATGACGCCCAAGCAGCTCGGCGATAACAATATGCAGCAGGCCACTCAGGTAAACCCATCTTCATTCCCGTGTCATGCTATTGTTTGATTCCTGACATTATTATTTCCCTTACAGCGCTGGGCTGAACAAATTGCCACTAGCCGTCGGCTAGCCGAGTTGGAGGGCCTTCTGGAAAAACTCCAAGTGTCGGAAGGTCCCTCGGCCGAGCGGGAGAAACAAGCTCTTGAGGCCGAACAGAAGAAGGCTGCCGACCTGGCTGTTGAGGTAGCTCGGCTAGAGGACTTGGTGAAGAAGCGTGACAAAGAGGTGAAGCGCGCCGGTAGCCGGAAGAGGCAGGCGATCGCTGACCTGGACAGAATGAAAGTAGATGTCCATGCGCTAAATCAGCGATCTAAGGATCTGGAGGCCCAGCTGAACGCCGAACGGGAGGTCCGTTCGGCTGAATGCACAAAGGCTGAAGCAAACTTGAAGGCCCTCCAAGATTCCTTAACTGCTTCCCGGGCGTTGCTCAAAAAATACAAGGAGGGAGAGCCGAGTCGCCTAGCCGTAGCGCGCCAAGAATACATCCGCTCAGAGCGATTTGGCGAAAAGTTTGGTGGCAACGTCTCCTCAACCTTCCTCGAGGCGGTCAAGGTCACCACGGCGTACTTCAAGAAGGGGGGGCATCTTCCTGCTGACCTGAGCATTCCCCCTCCCGAACTGGCGGCCATGATCGACGACATCCCGGACACCTTTTTTAATTTTGAGGATCCGGAGTGATGTGGGTTATACAAGCACTTTTTGTACTTCCTCCGCTCGGCGGATGTGAAATTTTTGTACGTGCCGTTCGGCATAATTTTTCTTCTAATGAAACGATGTCCCTTTTCCTGTCTTCTTACTCATTGTCCATAATATCCTTCTGTTTGCTTAACATTAATGCTTGTAAAATTTTCGCAGTCATGCTCTTAAGCTTTCTCCCTCACGCGTCCGATCGGCTTGGCTCATTGCATAAAGTGCGAGTGAGCAGACCTACTCGCTCTGCACGTATCCTGCTTGCGTGGAGTCAACAGACGCCGAGTGTCGAAGGACCAACCCCCTTCGGGCCTGAATGCTTTAATATTTATAGTTTCCGCAGTTTCTTACTCCGATATTCGTTCTTCCGCTTGGTATATTTATAGCCGGTCGGCGCGACGGTGCTCGTCGGCTTTCCGCTCGGATTATTTATAGACGCCGGCCCGTCTCTCGATTTTTAACGACGGTGCTCGTCGGCTCGGATATTTATAGCCAGTCGGCGCGGCTCTCGATTTTTAACGACGGTGCTCGTCGGCTTTCCGCTCGGATTATTTATAGACGCCGGCCCGTCTCTCGATTTTTAACGACGGTGCTCGTCGGCTCGGATATTTATAGCCGGTCGGCGCGGCTCTCGATTTTTAACGACGGTGCTCGTCGGCTCGGATATTTATAGCCGGTCGGCGCGGCTCTCGATTTTTAACGACGGTGCTCGTCGGCTTTCCGCTCGGATTATTTATAGACGCCGGCCCGTCTCTCGATTTTTAACGACGGTGCTCGTCGGCTCGGATATTTATAGCCGGTCGGCTCTCGATTTTTAACGCGGTGCTCGTCGGCTTTACCTTTCGGATTATTTATAGGCCGGCCGTCTCGATTTTTAACGACGGTGCTCGTCGGCTCGGATATTTATAGCCGGTGGAGCGGCTCTCGATTTTTAACGACGGTGCTCGTCGGCTTTCCCTCGGATTTTTATAGACGGCGGCCCGTCTCTCGATTTTTAACGACGGTGCTCGTCGGCTCGGATATTTATAATCGGTCGGCGCGGCTCTCGATTTTTAACGACGGTGCTCGTCGGCTCGGATATTTATAGTCGGTCGGCGCGGCTCTCGATTTTTAACGACGGTGCTCGTCGGCTTTCCGCTCGGATTATTTACAGACGTCGGCCCGTCTCTCGATTTTTAACGACGGTGCTCGTCGGCTTTCCGCTCGGATTATTTATAGACGCCGGCCTGTCTCGATTTTTAACGACGGTGCTCGTCGGCTCGGATATTTATAGCCGGTCGGCGCGGCTCTCGATTTTTTACGACGGTGCTCGTCGGCTCGGATATTTATAGCCGGTCGGCGCGGCTCTCGATTTTTAACGACGGTGCTCGTCGGCTCGGATATTTATAGCTGGTCGGCGCGGCTCTCCGGTTTAATGTCTGGGCTAGACGGCTTTAGGGCTAACTCCTTACTAGGTCGAGCGACCTTGGCCTTCCGTTTCGCAGAGGATACCCTGTGCTATCATCCCTCTACTTCCTGCATCGCAAGTGCATAGGCGACCGAGGAGCATATACAGTTACATTTAGCGCACCTTTCCCTCAGTGTGGAGAGCGTATTCCTGCCCGAACGGCTCAGGGTCTGCTTTGTCGAGCATTTTTGCTAAGATAATTTACCGCCGTCCGAACGGTACAGGGCCTTCGACCCACGATAATGTCTCATTTTCGCTCTTTTGACTCTTCATTTCTGCATTTCAAGCATTCAGTCGAAAAATGAAGTACACCGAGTGATTTACAGTGATACACCTTTCATCCCGCCCGGTAAGGCTGGAGGTGGTTCGCGCTCCATGGTCTATCTAGCTGCCGACCGTCCTTGTCCTCCAAATAATACGCGCCCGAGCGGAGCTTTTCGATGACTCTGAAGGGACCGGCCCATGGAGCTTCAAGCTTGCCGACGTCGCCAACCGGCTTAACTTTCTTCCAGACAAGATCGCCAACCTGGAATGATCTGGGGATGACGCGCCGCTGCCTTCGCCCTCTCCTCTTCTACCAAGTCCAGCTCCATGTTTCTTCGTTCGGCGTTGTCGTCATCGTAGCTCTGGATCCGGATTGAATCAACGCCGACTTCGACTGGAATGACGGCCTCACCGCCATATACCAAATGGAACGGTGTGACTCCTGTCCCTTCTTTTGGCGTCGTTCGGATGGCCCACAAGACGCTCGGCACTTCATCTGGCCAACTTCCCCCCAAATGGTCGAGCCGAGCGCGCAGAATACGAAGAATTTCCCGGTTGGCGACTTCAGCTTGACCGTTGCTCTGAGGATAGGCCACGGACGTGAAATGTTGCTCAATGCCGTAGCTTTTGCACCAATCCTCTAACATCTTCCCTGTGAACTACCGCCCGTTGTCGGACACTAGTCGGCGGGGGATGCCGAACCGACAAATGATGTGTTGCCAGATGAATTTTTTAACCATTTGTTCAGTAATCTTTGCGAGCGGCTCGGCCTCCACCCACTTGGAGAAGTAGTCTACCGCCACTAGTAAGAATTTTCTCTGCCCGGTCGCCATCGGGAATGGACCCACAATATCCATTCCCCATTGATCAAACGGACATGAGATGGTTGATGCCTTCATCTCCTCTGCCGGTCGGTGGATGAAGTTATGATACTTCTGGCATGAAAGATATTGTCCGAGCGGCATCTGTTTGTAAGGTTGGCCAAAGTATCCGGCCAAGAGGATCTTCTTGGCCAACGAGCCGCCCGGATGTCCCCGCATGATCCTTGATGTACTTCCGGAGGATGTAGCTGAGTCTTCCGAGCTTACACATTTCAGAAGAGGGCGAAAAATTTCTTGTAAAGCTGATCTCCGATGAGTGTAAACCGACCAGCTCTTCTTCCGAGGGGCTGCATATTCCTCGGATGGTGTGGTGCCCGAACGGAGGAATTCTATAATAGGTGTCCTCCAGTCACTTGGAAACGTGAGGCCTTGCATCCGGTCGACATGCGCCACCAGCAGCGTTTTTTCAATTGGTTGCTGAATGGCGACCGGCGTTATTGAGCTCGCGAGTTTGGCTAACTCATCGGCAGCCTGGTTCTCCGTTCGGGGGATCTTCTGAATAAGCACCTCTCGGAAAGTAGCTTTGAGTTTTTCAAAGGCCTCAGCGTAGAGTTTGAGCCGAACACAGTTGATTTCAAAGGTGCCGGAGAGCTGCTGAGCGGCCAACTGTGAATCCGAATAAAGTGTCACCCGACCGGCTCCCACATGCCGTGCTGCCTGCAGTCCGGCTATAAGGGCCTCATACTCTGCTTCATTGTTAGTAGCTTTGTAATCTAGCCGGACGGATAGGTGCATCTTTTCTTCCTGAGGTGAGAGTAGTAATATTCCGATCCCACTTCCAAGCCGAGTGGAGGATCCATCCACATATATTCTCCACATAGCTTCCGGCTCTGGCTTTTGCACTTCGGTCACAAAATCAGCCAAGGATTGGGCTTTAATCGCCGAGCGGGGCTGATATTGGATGTCAAATTCACTTAATTCTGTCGTCCACTTGATAAGCCGTCCGGACGCTTCTGGATTCAACAGCACTCTTCCAAGTGGACTGTTCGTCCGGACAATAATGGTATGAGCCAAGAAATACGGTCGCAGGCGCCGAGCGGCTAGAACTAAAGCAAAGGCCAACTTCTCGAGCCCAGTGTAACGAGATTCAGCATCTTTTAAAATGTGGCTTAGAAAATACACCGGCTGTTCTTCGCCGTTCGCCCTACAGCATGCTCAGTTGACGACAGATACATATAAAGTGACTCACCCCCGACCGGCTTGGCTAACACTGGTAGAGAATTAAGATATGTCTTCAACTCTTCAAATGCTCGGTCACATTCTTCATCCCACTGGAATTTAGTAGCCTTGCGCAGGATCTTGAAGAATGGCAGGCTCCGGTCGGCGGTTCTGGAGATGAATCTCGATAGAGCAGTTATCCGACCGGTCAACCTTTGCACTTCTCTTGTATTTCTTGGGGGCGGCATGTCTTGCAGTGCTTTAATCTTGCTGGGATTTGCTTCAATTCCCCGCTCGGTCACTATATACCCCAAGAAACGCCCTCCTTTGGCTCCGAACAGGCACTTTTGGGGATTTAGTTTGACTCCATATTTGCGCAGCGTTCGGAAGGTTTCTTCCATATCCTTGAAAAGATCGGCCGCTCGGACGGATTTGATAAGAATGTCGTCCACATAAACTTCCAGATTCCTCCCGATCTGCTCCTTGAACACCTTGTTCATCAAGCGTTGATAGGTGGCTCCGGCATTCTTCAATCCGAACGGCATCACGTTGTAACAATATGTGCCGTCAGCAGTTACGAAGCTTACTTTTTCTTGATCTTCCCGGGCGAGCGGTACTTGATGATATCCTTGGTAAGCGTCAAGCATGCAAATTAGTTCGCAGCCGGCCGTGGAGTCCACCAGCTGATCTATCCGGGGCAGAGGATAAAAATCCTTGGGGCATGCCTTGTTCAAATCTCGAAAGTCGATGCAGACCCTCCACTTGCCGCCCGGCTTGGAGACCAAGACTACGTTGGCCAGCCAGCTCGGGAACTGCACCTCGCGTATGTGGCCGGCCTTCAGAAGTTTTTCCACCTCCGCCCGGATAATGGCATTCTGCTCGGCGCTAAAGTCCCTTTTTCTCTGCTTCACTGGCCGAGCGTCCGGTCGGACATGCAATTCATGCTGCGCTAGGCTTGGGGAAATTCCAGGTAATTCATGTGTCGACCAGACGAAGACATCATGATTTCGTTGGAGGCATTGAATCAGCTTCTCCTTCTGTTCTTTCTCCAGATCAGAGGCGATAAAAGTCGTGGCCTCCGATCGGGTCGGATGGATCTGGACTTCCTCCTTTTCATCATAAATTAAAGCAGGAGGTTTCTCGGTTATGGCGTGTACCTCAATTCGGGGCGCCTTCCGAGCGGAACAAGCTTCTGCTCGGATCATCTCTATATAGCACCGACGAGCTGCTAGCTGATCTCCAGGCACTTCTCCTACTTGGTCCTCCACCGGGAACTTTATCTTCTGGTGGAAGGTTGAGACAACCGCTCGGAATTCGCCGAGCGCCGGTCGTCCCAAAATGACGTTGTAAGATGACGGAGAGTCGACCACCACGAAGTTTATTGTCCTGGTCCTCCTGAGCGGCTCTTCTCCCAGCGAGGTGGCTAGCCGGATCTGCCCGACCGGCTGAACTTCGTTGCCCGTAAACCCGTAGAGCGGGGTCATCATGGGCAGCAGCTCGGCTCGATCTATTTGCAGCTGATCGAACGCCTTCTTGAATATAATGTTGACCGAGCTCCCTGTGTCAACAAATATGCGGTGAATGGTGTAATTTGCTATTACCGCTTTAATGAGCAGCGCGTCGTCATGGGGCACTTCTACTCCTTCTAAATCTCCGGGCCCGAAAGTAATTTCCGGTCCACTTGCCCGCTCTTGGCTACAGCCGACCGCGTGGATCTGCAGCTGCCGAACGCCCGCCTTTCTGGCTCGGTTGGAGTCTCCTTCGGTCGGCCCTCCAGCAATAACGCTGATCTCGCCCCGGGAAGTATTGCTCCTGTTTTCCTCCTCCCGAGTTGACGGCCGTCACCGTTCTCCGGTCGCCCGGCGCTTCTCCCGTTTTCGGGATCGGTGCCGATCGGGCGTCTGGTGATGTCGCCTCTCGGTGCGGGTCCGGTCAGCTTCATAGGTCCTTTGTCTTCTGTCGATGGGAGGAGACCGTCGTTCGGCTCTCCTGGGAATGGGATTAGTCACGAAGGGAAGACTTCGACAATCCCTCGTGTTGTGCGTATCCGACTGGTGGAAGGAGCAGAACAGAGGGGTCCACTTCTTCTTCGGTTTGGGCCGAGCGGCAGCCACCTCTTGTACATGTGATCTGGCGTGGGGGGATCGAATTGCTTCGGCCCTCGGTCCTCTAGGTGGCTGCTGAGCGGCGTGCTGTTTCCGCTCGGCCTGAACAGGTGCACGCTCGGCTAGAGTTTCCTTTTTCCGAGCGGCTTGCGCTTCTTCCACGTTTATGTATTCGTTGGCCCGATGCAACATGTGATCATAATCTCGGGGCGGCTTTCGGATGAGCGATCGGAAGAAGTCACCATCTACCAGGCCTTGTGTGAAGGCGTTCATCATCGTCTCCGATGTGGCCGTTGGGATGTCCATTGCCACTTGGTTGAATCGTTGGATGTAAGCCCGAAGCGATTCCTTTGGATCTTGCTTGATGGCGAACAGGCTGACACTTGTCTTCTGATAACGCCGACTGCTAGCAAAGTGGTGGAGGAAGGCCGTTCGGAAATCCTTGAAGCTTGTGATAGATCCGTCCGGCAACCTCCGGAACCACCGTTGAGCCGATCCCGAGAGTGTGGTAAGAAAGACGCGGCATTTCACTCCATCGGTGTATTGATGGAGCGTGGCCGTGTTATCAAACTTACCCAGATGATCATCCGGGTCCGTTGTTCCGTTGTACTCGCCGATCGTCGGAGGCACGTAGTGCTTGGGCAGAGGGTCTCGTAGAATAGCCTCCGAAAATTGGCGGTTGGCCCGCTCGGGAGATGAATCCGCTGAGCCTTACCTTTCTTTCATCCCGCCTTGGTATTTCGTCCGAAGAAGAACCTCTATCTCTTCGAGCTGGTGCGGCTTCAGGGGTGCGAAATAAGGCCCGGTGAAATGCGACGGTAGCTGGAGGTGCTTCCGCTCGGCCACCAGACGCAGATGTCGCTTGTTGCTCCTGTCGTTCGGCCGCTGCTTTCTGTTTTTGTTCAACAAGTTTGGCGGCCCTTATCTCGACCAGAGCGTCGAGCTCTTCCCTCGAAAGCGTCACCGTGTTTTGTCGTCCAGCTTCATCCATTGTTACCGATCGGATGCAGGAGCGTTCCCACAGACGGCGCCAATTTGATCCTGTCCGAACCGGGAATCAGTGGACGCTGGGCACGTGGCGCTTCCTGCTAGATCCTCGAATGCTCCGGTGAACCTGCAACGAAACCGAGCCGGGAGGGGTGTCCCGGCGACGGCCCTCCGACGCTCAAGTCAGGCGAGGAATAACAAAAAGGTGGCTTCAAGATGAAGATTTTTCATACCTCCAGTGGAGAAATGGAAGCCTTATATAGATCTCTCAAAGAAGCCTGGGCGTGCCAATCAAAGCAACCACCTGCCTTTGACCATGCCCAGGTATGGGTCTGTCAGAAGGGCCATGTCTAAATATGGATCTGTCAGGGAGACGTCCATGAGACCATACTGCTACTGTATCAGCCTCTCCATGATGTGACGGCAAGATCGTGCGATCTTGTGTACGGCCTAATCATTAGACATGCTTCGGCTGACATCTCATATCCTAAGTCGAGCGCATAGGCCGCTCGACCCCCTTTATACCCTCGCCCCTATTTTGGCCGAACGGACAACCCCCTCGGCCCTTGGCCCCTGCCGAGCGGACTCCCGCTCGGCCCTTCGATCTTCCTGCCTTGGCGTCGGAAACATGAGCCCATGGATGGGCTTATCTATAGCTCCGTTCGGACCTACCCATCCGCTCGGCTCGGCCATCCACCGCACAGCCTTTCATCGGTCCTCAGGCTGAGACCCTTCAGGAAGTGGGTCCCCCCTTCTTACGGCCGGATCATCAGGTATTAAGTTAATTAAGTCGATTAAATTTGAGGTAGATTATCAGACCGCATATGCCGATCATTAAATAAATTTAAAAAGTGAGGTGAGATGACTCCCAACGTGGAACTCAATTTCACTAAAGAGAAAATTCTAAGGGTGTGTTTGGTTGAGGGTTATCCTTGATAACCTTAGTTATTATCAATAAAAATCATATTTAGTTATACATATTCTCATTCCTCACTCCTATTTCCTTAAACTAAATATCCCCTTATACTTGACCATTAACTCTTTCCTATTTACACACAACCTCTTCCTATTTTGTCGCATAGTTTAGTTTACCAATGCTCTTCTCCCCATAATAGACAAAATGCTAATTTATTAACAAGAAATTTACATTTCATTTTTTAAAAAATTTAAAAAACTATTTTAGAGTATTAATTCAATTTTAATAAATAATATTACTATTTTTCATTTAAAATTTAATTTAATAAATTAAATATTTATCGTATGCCATATTTTATTTGAGAAAGTATTCATGTAAATATATTTAAATTTACATATTTAAAAAATAAAAAATATTAAATCTTAAATACGTCTGGATTTCTATGGATGGATTAAAAATAGAGGAGCAAAAATTGTATTAATGTAAAAATCGAGTTGTGTCAAGTGTGGTCTCGTCTACAGTGTGTATACAGGCAGATGATGTGATTACCGCCTGTTATTTTCATCACGTCGATCACTTTCTTTACCGCTGCCCCTGTATCTTCTAGCTTTCTCTTAATTCATTTTATCATTTCATCACACTCATTCCTTACTCTCTACTTTAAGCAGGGTTACAAGTTAATTAATTTTTTTATTTGAATCATCTAAACTTTAGTCCTTTCAATTTTGCAGCCTAACTTTTTCATATTGATCCATGCAATTATTTGATGTCGAAGAAAGAATGGAATGAGCAATTGAATGTGGTAGAAAGCAATTGGATATTATATTATATAAGTAAAAAGCACAGATAAATTGATTAACTTTTATTGAAATTGTTATTATCATTTCCATTTCTATCATCGTAATATTGACAGAACTTTTGAATTTTATGTTATATTAGATAAGATATCTAAACTTCATCGATCCATCATATTAAATAGGATGATGTCAGAGGATAAGAAAGTAGACGGTAATAGTGACCCATCAAAATTTAATGTTTAAGAGCCAAAAAAAAATAATAGTCTCAAAATTCTTCTATTATTATTATTATTATTATTATTATTTCAACTGCTGCTTGCTTCTGGTTTGGGCGTGTATTGCTTTGGTTTGATTTGATAATGGTCTCTTTTGTTTTTTTTAAGCAAGTGTTATGATAATAATTTTTATTTCATTATAGATTTAAATTGATATATTATTTTTTTTCTCAAGGTTCATTTTATTTATTGGCACATTAATGAATTTTCAGATTAAAAAATAACTCCATAGATAACTATTTACATGCTTAAATATTAATTAATAAAATTACTAATTTATGAAAAAAAAATATTTACTTTCATAAGTTAATTATTATAGTTTCTCATAAATAGCATTTTTATAAATTGGTGTTAAAAAAACTATTTCAATGTCCATTAAAATTTAATAAATGATATATTTATAATGTACATAAATTTAATTTGTGAAAATATTAATGCTAATACATTTAAATTTATGGACTAAATCTCTTGCATACGACCTAAACAAGTTAATTGATACGTTATTGGATTAAAAATCAAATATGTTTTGAGCGTCTTGACCTCAATGGTGCACGGGGGAAGCAATTTCTCTATGTCGCACTTTGCGATTTAAAAGATGGATATTTTACTGATTGATTGATTTATATGGATTCCACCTATTAAATAGATGGAGTCAATTTAAATCATATATATATATATATATGTATATGTGAATGAATGACAGTTCCTAATGTTTATTCCTCTTGTCTATTTACATAATGTATGATTGATATGTCTAAAAGTTACATACGACATTAAACTAATATCACATATTATTATCCTCTAACTCTAAATTTTAATATGATCATCCTTACTATCTACCTTCTTATCCTCTGACATCACCTTAGGTTCCGTTTGATTGGTGGGATAGGATTAATGGTGTAGATGGAATAGAGATTAATGGTGCGATAAATAATCCCTTGGGAGAGCCAATCATTATTTATCACACCATTAATCCCTATACTATTAATCATATCCCACCTACCAAACACTTTCTGTCATACCAATAATCTTTAACACCATTAATCCTATCCCATAAATCAAACGGAGCCTTATTTAATATGATGGATCACGATGAAATTTAGATACCTTATTTAATATAATATAAAATTTAAAAGATGTGTCAATATGATGATGATCGAAATAGAAATAGGTATAGAAATGACAACTTAATTAGCTAACTTTATCTGTCTTTTTTCCTTATATGATATAATATCTAATTACTCTGTACCCTATTCGATTGTCCATTCCATTCTGTTTTTAGGTATCAAGTAATTGTATGTTTAAAATTTGAATGATTAAAATAAAAGAATTAATTAATGTATAACTCTGTTTGAAGTGGAGGATAGTGAATACGGGTGATGAAACGAAAAATGAATCAAGAGGAAACTAGAAGAGGTCGGGGACAGAGGTGAAGAAAGAGATGAAAATAGCATGCAATAGCATCGATGATCACATCATCTGTCTATCATTCATCACATGATCTACGAGAAAGATAAAAAGATGGAGACAATATATATACACATTATATCATCATTAATTATCATCAATAATTTATGAAAAAAATAGAAGACAGTAACAATGATACAGAGGACTGAACATTCAGCTAATGACAATAACAATAAAATTAATATTAAAATTAGACAACTTTTGGGGAAATACAACACAACTGGAGTGCAGTTCAAATTATATATATATATATAATCCATATGTATTTAAGATTTAATATTTTTTGTTTTTTAAATATGTAAATTTAAATATATTTATATGAACATTTCTCAAATTAAATATAGCATACAATAAATATCTGATTTATTAAATTAAAGGTTAATAGATAAATACTAATATTATTTATTAAAAATTGAATTAATACACTGAAATAGTATTTTAAATTGTTTTATAAAATGTAAATAATTTTTTTAATAAATTAGCATAAACCATGGCACAAATAGAAAAAGTGGTAAAATATAAAAGTAACACCGGTCTATTTATAAATATATGTCAAATCACCGTTAACATATGATCATCAGAGCTAGGATGTAAATGAATCAAACGATTCGCGAGTTATTCGGAGTTCAATTCGGTAAAAATCTCGTTCGAGTTCGTTCGTTTATTTTATCGAGCTGAGCTCGAGCTCGATTTCGAGCGATAGTTTTATCGAGCCGAGCTCGATTTTAAGGATATTCAGTTCGTGAGCTCGCGAAAATGTTTGTTTATAGGCTCGCGAGCCAAAAATGAATATTAAAACGAGCCTTAAACCGAGCTCTAAAACGAGCCAAAAATGAGCTCTAAACGAGCCCAAAAACGAGCCCGAGCTCGCTTAACGAGTTAGGCTCGTTAACTTTGATAATCGAGCTAATAACGAGCCGAGCTCGAACTGTTTGCGAGCTTGATAATTCTAAAACGAGCCGAGCTTGAGCCTTGTGATAAAAGCTCGATTCGAGCTCGAGCTGAGCTCGAGCCCGAATATATCTTAAACGAGCCGAACTCGAGCCTAATACTGTTCGGCTGGTTTACATCCCTAATCAGAGTCGTAACTTCCATGAGGTCAGAGAGGCAACTGCCTCAGGGTCCAGCCGAATAAAAGACTCATTTTTTTAATTATACCTAAAACAAAATGAGAGGCATGGACACTAAATGGCCGCTAAACATATTCTCATGGCTTCGAGGCACGCACCGATGCACGACTCTTCTTTGAATGCAATTTCTTCTATGGTGTTGCTCTTATTTGCACGTGATTTCTTCTCCAACGTTCTTTTCTACAAATGCATGGATTCACTGAACAAGAGGTAATTCTAATCTTCTTCTTTGACCATCTTCTTTGTCTTGCAACACGCAGCACCAATTGTATCCTAATCGTGCAACGGTCGTTTGTGCGATCTAATCACATCGATTCTCGCAGTGGCTATCTCACGCAATACGGGATGGTGGTTAGCCTTTGTTCGTGTGACCTAATTGCACGGCGCGGTGGCTGTCGCACGCTACCCTGATCGCTTGTGCGAACAATAACTTAATTACATGGTGGTTACTACTTGTCGCCTTGCTACTACTTGTAGCCACTGCATTAGTCTCAGTGTTACAGAATACACTAAATGAGCTATCAATATTATAGATTGAGAAAAAAATAGTTCGACAATTGGATTATTCAGATTTTATAAATATTTTTACATCTAAAATAACTAGACAAGTAGTATTTATAATAATAATTTTTTAAAAATTTATTTATGTATTTAGTATATATATTATTTTTTTTTATAAATTGAACTTTATTATTATTTATCGTAGTAAAAGGATTTTTTTTTAATATGCGCTTTAGGTCCCGTTAAATATAGGTACAATTCTACGAACGATGAATCTGAGCAACCAAAACTACTTGGTGGTCGATAGCTATATCATGTGGAAGGATGGTTTAGATGTCCAAGGCGATATTGAGCTTCATCTTAGAAACATGAAAAGAGGCCAAAGTGACATTGCAATGCCAAGGGACCCTCGCAGCTCCGGTCCTTCTATCGAGGAGGCCTGGGGCGGAAAAAAAAAGGTCCAAAATAAATTTGGGCCCCAACTACTCAAGGACCTAATTACATGCCTAAAAAGATAAAAGTAAAAGACAATATCAAAGATTCTGAAATATGAATTTGGGTCCAATTATTCAAGAGAACAATTACATGCCTATAATACATAATACTAAAAAAAAATTTTGGACCCTCTCAAATTATGGGCCCAGGGCCATCGCCCAGTGCCGCCCTTCTCCAGTGCCGGCCTTGGACCCTTGCATAGCCCAATGTAACACATCATAATTGTTGCCCTCAACCATTGAGACCATGGGCTAACTCATGTTGTGCCAGCTATATGAGAGATCATGATTAAATAATAATAATAATAATAATAATATTATTATTATTATATTGCAAATGAAATGCACTCACGTCCTCGCCTAAGCCTGATATTTCCCTCTTTTGTCTTCCTCTTTCTCATACATCTCTGGTGAGAATTAATGGTGACATCACTCACATGCTTTAGCTACTTTTTCAATAACAAACTAGATTCAGTTTCAAATTTTGTAGATTATATTCTAGAAACTCTTTTCTCCATGAGATTTTAACGTATATATATGTTTAATTTAAAATTGACATTATATGTTTTAATCCTTTTTATAATTTATCCACAAATTGTCATGATAATTTTCATTAGTTCGATGTGAGCAAAACGGAGGAGGAGGCGGGTGTCGGTGAGTTGATAATTTAATTATAGCATATTATTCATCAATAGTTAATTACTGATATATTATTTGTATTTCTGTTTTGTTAGCTATTAGTATATAAGGTTTGTATAAGTATGCTTATCTACTCTTTTTTTTTTTACTAATCAATATCCTTTTATTTGTATTTGAGAATGATAGTTTATAAAAAATATTTATTTATGTAATAAATCTTATTTACCTCCTCTTTTAAGGGCGCCCATATTTAGTTCTTCTGTTTGCTTAGTTAATTTTGTGTGATTTAAAAGTAATTAACTAGCCTAGAACAGAACAGTTAGAAAGATATGTTATTTCTTACTTCTTTATCCATATGTCGTTAATGATTTCATCTAATTTACTCAATTAAATGACGATTAATAAGTAAATTTATTTATATATTAATAAGTTAGTAGTGAGTTACGTTAAAATTGAAGGAGAGTGTTAATTGGGAAATATAATATGTCTATCTGACTTCACATCACGTCAATTTATGGGATGACATTAATTAATAGCTGACAATTTTAATTGGGAGACAGCTCAGCCCTCTTGTTGTCATGCAGCTCAATATGTGTCTGTTGTGGCGCCAATTCATTAAATCAAGTAACGAACTGCGGGTAAGTGGTGTGATCGCGTGCTCTGGTATTTCAAATCATGTGATCAATAATCGGCAGACGATGTCAGCTGCCTATCCCATCACGGCTGACCGTGATGTGACCGGACTGCTATTTTCGTCCCGTCGATGACCACCGATCTCCTCTGCCACCGACTTCTTCTAGCTTTAACCTCTTTAATTTTACAGTAGTTTTTTTATTGTTGCTGCATGCAATTACATTAATTTCGAATCTTTTTCTTGATTTTCATCGTACCCAGCTAATTACTACGTGAGTTTGGTTAATCCTTAAAATGAGCATTATATCATGGGTTAGATTGAGGCACTGAGCAATAATAATGTATTTGCATGGGTTATCTACTGGGATTATAATAGGAAAAAGGATAGATGTGGTGAGGACAGAGAAGACTGACCGACTGTGTTGCCATGCTCATAATCCTGACACATCTTTTGAATTATTCTATTTATCAGGTAAGATTTTGAAGACTGACCGGCTGTGTTGCCATGCTTATAATCCTTTGTGCAAAAGGTGGGTCCCATCGCCCAGTTGCTCCCTAAACCTGGTTCCACAGGAATCCTAGGAAAAGATAAATTAGCGGTGAATATTAGTCCGGGTAAAGCGTGGTGTCTTTGGAATTTAATATAATCGGCCCAGATTATTCATCCAATGTGTGTCCGTGGACCTTCAATCCTATAACTCCTTGTATAAGGATATCATACCTTAACCGAATGATCCAACCCACGGGGGCACCATACTTATAATCCTGACACACCTTTTGGATTATTCTATTTATCAGGTAAGATTTAGAAGACTGACCGACTGTGTTGCCATGCTCATAATCCTGATACACCTTTTGGATTATTCTATCTATCAGGTAAGATTTCGAAGACTGACCGGCTGTGTTGCCATGCTCATAATCCTGACACACCTTTTGGATTATTCTATCTATCAGGTAAGATTTCTAATTAAATTTCATCGTGACATATCATATAAATATGGTGGTGTCAGATAGTTGCAGTGAGGCCACAATGCATCTGCAGACACGCCTTTGTTGCAGTACAAGGAGTTGCCACCCAGTATTTTCACACGTTCAGTTTTTAGATTATTTGTCGTGAAAATTTGCATCCAGCCTCTATTAGTAAATAAATTTTTGCATGTAATTTTATCCATAAAAATTTTTATTTTCATTCCTTAATTAAATATATTTATCTAATTATTCATAATATTTTTAAATATAAAAAATCTAAAAATTAATATAATTCCTATTAAATTCACTATATTAAATTAAAATCTAATATATTTTTTATCAAATTGAGTACGATTTTTTTTCACCTCAACTGGATGAAAAATATACTAGATTTTATTTAAATGATGTTCAATTTGATAAAAAATATATACTAAAAATTTTTTAAATAGTAAATGATGCTGAATTTATAAAGAATTATATTAAGTAAGAAAAAAGTCGTGCTCAATTTAATAGAAAATATACTCAATTCTAATTTAATGTGTTAAATTTAATAAGAATTATATTTATTTTTAGACTATTTGTACTGAAAAAATATGAGGATTAATTTTGATAAAAAATATACTCGATTCTAGCATAAAGTACTGGATTCTAGTGTAAAGCGCTGAATTTAATCAAAAATATACTCGTTTTTAGACTTTTATATTAAAAAAAATCTGAGGGACAATTTAGATAATAATATTTGTACGAGGAAATTGAAACAAATAATATTTTACATATAAGGAATGAAAATAAAATTTTTTATAATTAAGGATTATATGTAAAATTATGATTATAATTAGAAATATTTCTTTATTTATTTGATTAGAAGATAATTTTAAAAGTTATAATTAATAAGTATAGAGAAGACATCTTTCTCGATTTTTACCGAGATTTAACTTTTTTATCCATAACAATAATATTTAGTTTATAATAGTCAACGCAATCATATCCAGAAAGAGAAAAAACAACACGCCTTTCTAAAATAATGAATCAAATAATATTAACCAATTTTTTCTATTGCTATCAGGTTAAAACATGTCTTTATTTTAATCTTATAGAATACATATATAGTATGGATTAAAATATATGATAATAGTGTGATGTACTTTAAAAAAGTTTTTTTAAAACGAAATTACAACTTTAATATGGAATCACTATTTTTCTATTCAAGTTTTTTTAAAATTTTAGGCTTTTAATTTGGTTATTTTTATTCTAAAAGTGAGCATATAATTTTTTTAAAAAAACAAAATTATTATTAAGGTCGGATAAACTATTTATAAATGAGTCAAAATCTTAACTCACAAATAATCTATTTATAAATAAATTTACTTATGTTATCATTATTTAATTAAATAGATCAGATTAATCACGTGAACTTATGAATAATTTTAAAATACAATTTAAAAAATTAAATAAAATTTAAATACAACCCTACACATTAATTATTTAAAATTCTACAAATGAAATATATATAATATATAATTTTATATTATCATACTAATATATGATTATATAATATAATTTTAAAATTATAAATTTACACTCTTTATATTTTAATTAAATTTTTTATATATTTATAAATGGGATCATATGTTGTGTCATAATCTAATGAGATTAATTAATATCCAACAAATGATCGAACTAGTTAAGTACAATCTACCTCATATCAAAGTTAACAAAATTGATTAAGTTCTAATTAACTTGAGCTTGAGTTTTAATATTTAACCAAATAGGTCAATGGTTGACCTGACACTTAATTTCGTCGTTATTCCGTCAGTAATACAAATTACTGACGGAATTGCGATAGAAAATTCGATCGGTATTTGTTATTATTTTTGTAGTGCCAAATTCTAACTATTTAACATTTTTATTTATCATTTCATGCCCCGATCCCTTCTAGCTTCCTCTACATATATTTTGTCATTTCATACAACAACATCACTCTAGTCCGTAAATTACTTACCAAAGGATAGTTCACTCCATATATTGATTCATATTGATGGTCTCCACCTCTTTAACAAGTGGAAATCATCAAATTCAACCAATCACATTAAATAGATTATTTTCTAATCCATAATTTACAGATAAAAAGGATCCCGTTTACTCACACTCACTATCCTCTACTTCAAGAAGAGTTGCAAGTCAATTAATTCTTTTATTTTAATCATCCAAACTTTAGTCTCTTCGATTTTATAGCCTAATTTTTTCATGCAGACATGCAATTGCTTGATGCCGAAGAAAGAATGGGATGAGCAATTGAATTGGGGTAGGGAGCAATTGGATACTATATTATATAAGGAAAAAGGATTGGCTAACTTTTATTATAGTTGTCATTGTCATTACCATTTCCATTTCCCATCACGGTGACACACTTTTTTGAATTTTATGGTATATTAGATAACTCATCTAAACTTTATCCTTAACCATGACATTAAATGGGATAGTAAGGTAGATGGTGATGTATGATATTAATTCAATGTGATATGTAATTTTTAGACATACTAATCATATATCAGGTAAGTAGACATGTCAGATAAACATTAGGTGTTGTCATATATTTATGTAGACATACCAATCTATGTAATTTATTTAATTTTTAAAATTCTGTGCGTTTGTTAAAAAAATATTAAAAAATTAATACTCTTACAAATAAATAGTAGAGATATTTTAATGATTTATTATTAATATCTCTTATCGATAAGGAGGATTTATGCACGTTGTGGTCATGATTACTAGGATTTCTTTCTTTAGGAAATTAAAGAGAAAAGATGTTAGTTTAGGCATCATTACGTAAGATTAAGATTTAATTAAATTAAATTCCAGATCAAGAAAACTCACGGCGATAAAGAAATAACCATCACAGACGCTTTTGTAGAGAAATAACCATCTCCACATAACGCAGCAGCCACCGCCCCTGTCACCACCTCACAACGCCGACTTCATTTCTCCCAAGCAAGGGAGCCCGGGGGCCTTTAAATAGGGCGGAAAGAGGGATATCCTTTTCACAATTCCTAAATCTCTCACATCCGCCGCCTCCTACCCGACAGAACTTGGACGGCGAGTTTTGGAGCGACGCCACCTCCAATGCCACTGGAACTCCTCCTTGTTCTCATCCTCCTCTAGTCCTCTCGCAGATCGACTTCATCGGATCAGTTCACTGAGTTTGGTCGACGGCTTATGGTCCAACGCCCTCTTTCAACCATAGGAGCTAGCAGCCATCTTCTGACAAGCCGGCCAACAACTCAAGAGTAAGTTTTTTTTTTCCAAGTGTCCTTCAATCCTATCAAACAACATGTTTCTTCCATTTAATTTCTGTTTGTTTCCCTCCCAATCCACAATAGTCAATAGTCTGTTCTAATTCTTCTCTTTATTTTCTAGGTGAGAACAACAGCAAGATGCACCACTGCTGAAATTTTCTTGTGCAGTCGGATGTTCCAGCTTGGCTGGAGAGATGAGGATAAGTGGAGCGTGATTTTAATTTATCCATGGAACTTTAGGGAGAAGGAAAAATAACTCTAAATTAAGCTTGGCATGGGAGGTTTTGGAAAGATTTGTAGATAAAATATATTTTATGTTTTTTTTATGTATTTGACATGTGTAAGAGATCTTATAATATGAATGTTTTAATGAAAATGGTGCCGTTTCTTATATTTATTTAGTATTTTTGTGATTTTTAAGTGGTTGTGTATGAAATAGGATTGCATGCGAAACAGTAGCGTTATACCCGAGCACCTCCATCGTATACTGTTGCAGAGCCTCCCTAGCAACAAGAGAGCGATTCGATGTGAAACAATACTATTTATATATATACCTTTCGTTTAATTAATTTGCTTGTTTACTGGAACTAACTGTTTGGGTGAAGTTAAGACTACAAATAATTAATTCAGATACAAAATGAGTGAGAACCTCTCATAGAAGAGAGCGATCTGAGAAATAGTTGGCGTGCATAGAGCAAGATCAAACCATGTAGAATGTAGTATAAATCAACGATGTGTTGTAGTATACTTTTGAGTACGTAGTTATTGTAGGCTTCGCTGTCAATTAAGAGAGTATATATTTGGATCTACAATTCTAGAGACGTTGTATTTGTTGCCTGCAGAATCATAGATATTGGTCTAGAAGAGAACATTGGAAATTTGCTCGCCTCATATGCATTGCTCCAATAATAAATCCGACCAACATATTGAATATCACAAATACAGGAAAAAGCAAAGGATCCTCTAAGAAGCTCGTAATGGTCATCCAATTGAGTGAAAGTGATACGATAGCGAGCCCATTAAACTCAAAGCCAATTTGCTGTGCAGTGAGCAGAGTCAATATTCCATAGCCAACGCACAAAGAGAGGCCCGTTAAGAAAGGGAAGAAGTAGATAAAGAGGAATATGATAGGTGTAAGCAATAAAAGTTGCAACGGAGACTAAAAACAAAGAAGTGAAAAAGCGATAATTCTCCCTCTGGCCTCTTATCCTTCTCGTGTAATGCTCTGAGAAACAAGCATCGGGCCACCACATGTACAATGAATCCACTAACAATTTTAAGAACAAACCGAAAAATCCAACCTCAAAAACTACACGATTGAATACAAACGGATGATATGCTAATCGATTACTGGCAGCTGGAAAACGCCAATTCGAAGCAACATCGTTTACAAGATGCAGAGTGGAATGCCGAGGACGACCCATGTCCGGAAGGTTAACACTTGCAGTGTCGCATCATCCGTCGGATGAACTATCAATCACACTTGCTCGATTGGCAAATCATTGGCCAATTAACTAATTATTATTATTATTATTATTAGAAAATAATGGATTGACATGAAAAATTAAAAAGTTTAGTGTATTATTTACTAAGATAATAAAATTATTAAGATATGCTTTGTTTATAGAATATTGGAACCATAATATATACATATGGGGAAATAATAGGAAAGAGATTAAAGTGGTTTCAAAAATTAATTAATACCCATATATATATAGCAAAGAAATTACTATTCGAAATTAATTGATTAATCTAATTTGATTAACTTTAATCTTATTCCACAAATGTTTTCGGGTCATAAACTTATACGGTATATACATACAAACTTATTCTATAAACCCTACTACCCATTTGGTAAAATATTGATTTATAACTAATTATAAATTTTGATGATCAAGACATTTCATATATGATTAGTTTCCTAATTATATCTGGTCTAAACATTGCATTGCTTTGTAACTCAGGTCGTTAGTTTCTGATAATCGACCCCTGGCCATTACATCAGAGATATCATGCGTCCACCGTCTGCGCTATGCCCTGGGGGCAATTACCAATACTTTAAAATTTGAGCTATGATAAAAATCTCATGAAATGCTCAAGGATAGACACATAAATTCATGACCCATCATTTTACTTTTTGTGGCTCTAATATTTTATGTATCTATCATTAAACATTTCATTGAGATTCATTCCTTAAGCATATCATTGTTTTTTAAAATTTAGAGTAAAAATAGAATCAATAATACATTGATTTAATATGTTCCGATATATATTTAACTAAGGGAAAACAATTATAAGAGATTTAAATTTGTATCAAATTTTAATGCGACAAGAACAGTTATATATAGCCTAAAATCTGAAGAATAAATCAGTTAGCTAGTATCAATATTAAACAAAAATATATAAATAAAAAATATTAGCACGCAATATAATTTTTCTAATAAAATACCAAAAAAAACATTCATTTGAATAAAAGAGTTTTTGTTATTTCAAAATTTTAATTATGACTTTATTTATTGATTTGAAATATTTTAGTTTAGCTAATAACTTTATTTGAAACATTTAGGGGTTTGCCTTTAGGTATGCCATTTAGTGAGGTTGAGTCCATGTTAGCGTACTGTTTGGGAGGAGATAGGGAAGACAATGAGATGAATTTAGGTTAGGTTTGGTCAATCTCAGAATTTGTCCTGTCAAAAAAAATTGAATCCGAATCCGAACCTGCCCCGCCAACTTTTTCAACCCGCCTCGCTCGACCCCACTCAAAACTTGACGGGTTCAGGGCGAATTGAACCCGCCAACCCGCTAAGGTTCACACACACACAGAGCGAGTTTAATATAGGGTCGGGTTTAAACACGCCTCATAACCCGTTTGACCGGGTTTAAACCCTTTCCTGAATAGAGCGAGTTTAATATGGGATCGGGTTTAAACCCGACTCATTGCCATCCCTAGGAGTAGATGAGGGAAGGGTAGGGAAGGAGAAGGGAGACTTGAAACCATGTTCGGGAGGAAGTGACCTACGGAAATAAATGGTAAGAAAGGGTAAGCTTTAACCTTCCTTACCCATGAAATGAAAGAATTTCTTACATTCCGATTTGGGGTGTAAGGAAGGGTAAGGGGAACTAAAAAAATTATATTTCAATTTTATCCTTGTTTTATTATATTAATTTCAAAAATCATTATTTTAGGTATTTTTTACGTCACAACGAAAAACATTTGCACCGCCATTGCTTAACGCTCGCACTCCGTCAAGGTCGACGCCGACATCGATGTCAATGCCGACGCCGACTTCGACATCGATGTTGACTTTGACGTTGATGCCAACGCTGACGCTGACTCTAACTTCGATACCGATGCCGACTTTACCGACTTCGATACCAAACGTCGATGCCGACTTTAACAAATGAGCTACACTTGCTTGAACGCATAAGTCTTAACTAATAAATGTATGCAAAGATGTACTAGGTTCTTGAATGCTTAAGTTTTTTTATTAAAAGTGAGGATAATTTTGTAACTTTATATATTTAACCTTTATTACCCTCACTTTCCTCCCAAACATAGTAACATATGTTATATTAATGATCTTCTCTCTCTCCCAAATAAAGAGAATATAAATACTTTTATTTCCCTCCCTTACCCTTCCTTCCCCTTCCGTTAATAAATCTTCACTCACCCCATCCAAACAGAGGGTAGGAGTCACCTCACCTTGTTTTCTGAATTTACTTCATCGACGAAATATGAGGTCTGACGAGCCATCTCAAAATTAGTCGACGTAAACTTGATGCATGGTATATCAAAAAAAAAAAAATGATCACCTAATTCTACTCTCCACCGGACCATTCCATATATATTTTGAAAGGACAATGCTAAATAATTAGGTTCTAGCCAGCTAGAATAGATATTTTTTTTTTTAATTTTTAGGATCATTATATCTAATTTTTAGGATAATATGATATTCTATGAGTCAATTATATTCTGTTTCACCTATTTTTATATTTAATTTTCCACAATAATACTTAATTAATTTGTTTTAATAATACCTAATTAATTTTTAACTAGGTAAATTCTAGGTGGCCAAACTCTAGCCACCCATATTTACCGATCTTGAAAATGAAGAGAGATGTTAAATAAAATAGTAAATAATACAGAAACTGCATTAAGTACATCAGTCAATATATGCAAAATTTTCACATTTAAATTTGTTGATTTGCCAAATATATTAATTAATGTCTAAATATAATATATTCATGTATAAATAAAAAAAAAAAGAAAATTTTGGTTAGAGGCATCGCGGCAGATACAAATGTGGCGGATTTGAAGGATGACCAACGATTCAATAATATTTCACTGAGCAATAAACTTTTAACCATTTTATTTGCTGAAATAGTGATTTGAATTAACTGCTCAATCAATTTGGATATGTATTTAATTTTATATATAATAATCAATTTATTATTAAATAAAATTTTTAGAAATAAATAAAAGTATAATTTATGTTTATGGATTTTAATTTTTACAATATCATAAATATGTATATAGAGTTAATTAGTTAATTAAATTAAATAAATTAGTTTAAATGACTATTTTTGTGTAGTGTAATGTTATTTAGATATGGAAACTTAATTGTGTTTGTCAGAAAACAATTTGTTGTCAATTTTAATAATTACATTAATTTGTTCTAATCTATTTGTAGATGGCTTTGAAGCATATTCTCATTAGTAGTCAACTTTAATAGTTTGTCGCTTTTTGTAGATTATGGTAGGTTTTAATGGTTTATCATTTATTGCTAACGCATATAGTAAGCTCCGAGTTATTGTAGTAATTTAATTTAACTTAATTTAATTTATATATATATATAGATGATATGTTAGTTGACACTTCGTGCGTGAGCGATACACAGACGTGACATTATCAGTTCAATTTCTTTATAAGAAATATTCTTTTTATTCTCTCCCTTTCCGTCTTCTATTCAAATGGAGAGAAATTTTCCAAATTCTAAATTTTCCTCGCCGCTCTCTCTCGCTCTTGCCTCTCTCCTCTTCCTTCGCCGCCGTCTTCCGTCGCAGCAAGCTCCTTCTGGGCAAGCAAAAGCAAAGGTGTTGCAAGCTACTTGGACAACTTACAATCGCATGCTTATTCTCGAACTGGCTGGAAGCTCAAGAAATTGCCACCGAACACATAGCCAACGTTGATTTACTTACCACCACTCTCCATTCTCGATCGTAAGCTTTTCTCCACTCCACTGTCTGGTTTTCAACTCTGTACAATGATATATCTTACAATATACAAGTCCTAGCAGCTTTCTTACCAGCTTTTTCTTATATGATTTGTATGCAGGGAACTTGTCAAACATCAATTCCACCATTTCATAACCAATGCTAATTCGTTTCATTTTATTTTATAATTCTATTAATCTATGATCCTAATATATATTAGAAGAATTTACGCTACAATATATAAGACCAACGTTTATTACTAATAATAAATATTTAATTAACTAATTGTTAAGTATTTAATTATAATGTTTTCATTGTTGGTCAAAATGTTACTAGAAATAACTAAGAAATTAATTTTTTTTCTTATCAGTAATCTGTAAAATTTAAAGATAATTATGAATTATGTCTTTTTTTTACAGTTAGAAAATGTTTCAAGTCAATGTTAATTTTTTTAAAAGCAAATTTTTCATTTTTTTATTTTATAAAATCAATATTTTTTAAATTAATTTTACAAATTTGTTTATAAAATTAGAATTTTTGAAGTTTACACTTTCATTTTTTTTAAATTTCCTTAGACTTTCAATTTAGATTTTTTTTAGTAATCCATTTTTAATGTGATCAAAAGGGGAGTAAGTCTAGGGGGAGGGTAGTACACAAATTTTTTATTGTGGATACTCTGTGACAGTTTTGATGTGATCAACCAAGTCAGGTTAGATCATGTTAGTATTTAATCTCTATGTCTAAGTGTGTAGGAGCTTAGAAGCACATGAAGTGGAGCGAGAGACGCAACTAGCTAGAAGGACGGCACGGGAGAGAGTCGACGAGCTCTGTGAGTTCGAGGGACGAGGTGATGCGGAAGAGTACACCGGTGGATGAGAAAGATGTGCGCGGCGATCCGAGGGATGAGAAGCCGGGAGGAATACTGCTCAAGGAGAAGACCGAAAAATGGGTTCGGGTGAGCCCTATTCTGTTTTGCCGAAATCACCCAAACGAGCGGAGCAGCGAAGGAGCTAAAGGAGAAGTTTGAAGCTCGGTAGTAACTGCTGGAGGCGCCTTCAATGGATTGAAGATGCCTTCCATGAAGAGTCGAAAGTGTTGAAAGTGCCTTTAAGTGCTTGAATTGTTGGATCCTTGGATGGCCGGCTAGAGGGGGGTGAATAGCCCTGTAAAAAAATGAACCTTCCTCGAACTTTTATAACTTAATTAAAATGAACACTTCCATAAAAAAAAGTAAGAGATTAAAAAAAGAGACACGAGAAATTTACTTGGTTACAACCAGAGAGATTGTTAATCTAAGGAAGTTAAAAGCGCACTAATCTCTCCTTCTGCCGGACAAGCTTGTTTACAGTAGTTAACACACTCAATTACATAGTAGAACTTAAGAGAATTCAATTACACTTATTTCCTAGATCTAGAGGGCCCCTGAAAACTCTTATCCAGGGCTAGAAGGCGCCTCCAGTGAGGCAACAAGAGATAATGTTTTATCCTTTGCCAACGACAAAATTTGTCCAGTCGAAGGCACCTTCAAGTTCCATGAAGTGTTGAAGGCGTCTTCCACTAGAAGGTTGCGAGGGCGCCTTCAATCCATTAAAGGTGCCTCGGCAACTACTAACTGTTGGTGCAACCTTAGGTCAAGGTTGACCTGGTTGACCCGACTCGAGGTGACTTGACTCGAGTTGTATTTTGATGTTTGACTTGGGAAGATTGTCGGTGCAACCTTAGGTCAAGGTTGACCTAGTTGAGTTGCATGTTGATGTTTGATACTCGTGAGAGAGTTCTATTTTTGATGTGAGACAAGAATAGATGGTTGGGAGATTATTGGTCCAACCCTAGGTCAAGGATTGACCTGGTTGACCTGAAAAGTCCAAGTATGGAGACTTGGCACTGGGAAAGTCCAAGCAGGGAGCTTGGCACGCGAAAAGTCCAAGTATGGAGACTTGGCACTGGAAAAGTCCAAGCAGGGAGCTTGGCACGGGAAAAGTCCAAGCAGGGAGCTTGGCAAGTGGGAAAGTCCTAACTGGGATGTTAGGCAGTGTGGAAAGTTCTGGTGAGTGAAGCCAGACAGTGGAGATGTTAGGCAGTGTGGAAAGTCCTGGTGAGTGAAGCCAGGCAGTGGGAAAGTCCTAACTGGGATGTTAGGCAGTGTGGAAAGTCCTGGTGAGTGAAGCCAGGCAGTGAGAAAGTCCTAACTGGGATGTTAGGCAGTGTGAAAACCCTAGTGAGTGAAGCTAGGTGAAAGTCCTGGTGAGTGAAGCCGGGCAAGGGAAAATCCAGATGGATCAAGGGTGATCGGACATCTGGTGATGGGAAGTCCAAGTAGGTCATAGGAGTGACCGGATACTTGGTACGGAGAGAAAAGTCTAAGTGGGTCAAAGGGATTGACCGGACACTTAGCGGGGAGTCCTAGCAGGTCAAGGGAGTGACCGGATGCTAGGCGCAATGTACCAACAGGTCAAGATTGACCGGATGTTGGTTTGGACTTGGTTTGGGCGAAACCATGAGTGGATCGATCCGTGATCGATCCAGGATACCAGAATATTCGATCGGTCGGTGACCGATCAAGAATACATCAGTAGCATATGTGTTAACGATCGGTCCGGTGACCGATCGGGCGTCGATCGAGCTACAGAGCGAGCGCTGATCGGTCCGGGACCGATCAGGACCCGATCGGTCCGGACCGATCAGAGGTTCTGATCGGTCCATGGACCGATCGGGCGAAGGAGGAGGGAATGGATCGTGGACCGATCCACATGGAGCCCGATCGGTCCACGCATCGAGCACTAACCGCCGCGACGCAACCGCCAGATTTCTTCGTGTTTCTTCGTTTTCTTCGCAGGTTAGGAGGGAGGCTGCTGCGAGCCTCCTTCTTCTTCTTCTTCCTTCTTCCCGCTCTTGGTGCTGCTAAGCTTGCTGCTGAGCTTTGTTGAGCTGCTTTGAAGCTTCACGTGAGCTTCCTGCTGTGGTCTTCTAGTGAGCTTGGCTGCTTCTTCCATCGAAGAGAAGGCAAGAAAGTTTACATTTGTATTGTACTTTATTTCTTGTTTTCCTTGTACTCTTTTCTTGCTGTTGCAAGAAGTTTCTGTGGCGAGGTTTCTCCACCCAGAAGGAGAATTTTTATTAGCCGGTTTTCCGGGGACTCATCCACCGACGGATTGATTGGGTTCGTCCACCTTACGGACACGCCGAGGAGTAGGAGCATCATTTCCGAACCTCGTACATCGCTGTGTTAAGGTTTGATATTCTTCCTTTCGTTTCTAGTTTATTTTTCCGCTGCGCTAACGAATTGTAGGAAGAAACGAGCAATTTGGGGCGGCTATTCACACCCCCCCTCTCTAGCCGTACGAAGAGATCCTAACACTAACGAGCTCCAAACTTCTCCTTTGGCTCTTCCGCTGCTTCATTCGTTTGGGTGATTTCGGCAAACCAGAATAGGGCTCACCCAAACCCATTTTTCGACCTTCTCCTCGAGCATTCTTCCTCCTAACTTCTCATCCCTTGGATCACCGTGCGCATCCTTCTCGTTTGTCGATGTACTCTTCCGCAGCACCTCGTTCCTCGGACATACAGAGCCCGTCGTCTTTCGCTCGACTTCCTGTTCTCCTAAGCTCCTGCACACTTAGACACAGATATTAAATACTAACAAGACCTAACCTAACTTGGTTGATCACCTCAAAACTATCACGGGGTACCAACAATCTCCCCCTTTTTGATGTGATTAAACCCAAGTTAAGTTAGGGTAAACTACACAAAAATAACAGTTATAAAATTTTTTTTATAAGTTTATAAAAATTTATGTACTACTTTCCTCCTAGACTTACTCCCTCTTTTGATCACATTAAAAACAATGTACTTAAAAATAATTTTGAAAAAAAATCTAAATTGAAAATCTAAGGGAATTAAAAAAAAAAAAGTGTAAACTTCAAAAATTCTGGTTTTATAAATAAATTTGCAAAATTAATTCTAAAAAAAATTACTTTTATAAAATAATTTTTTTTTGAAAAATTTGCTTTTAAAAAAAAAGAAACATTTTCTAATTGTTAAAAAAACTACAAGATACTCAATTCATAATAATCTTTAAATTTTATAGATGAGTGATAAAAAAAATTAATTTCTTAGTTATTTTTAGTAGCATGTTGACAAACAATGAAAGTATTATAATTAAATATTTAAAAGTTAGTTAATTAAATATTTATTTTCAGTAATTGATTTTCAGGTTGTGGCGAGACACTAGGCCTTCTTGGTTATTGGAACAACAATCACTTACTAAACAAAGCCTCTTAATGAAATTAAACATTTAATTTTCTCTTTAAAAGTCCTAATTTTAAAATTTAATCCAAATATGATTTTGGAACCCAATATAGGTTTTTTCCTACTGGATTAATTAAAAATTTCTTACGTATATATTTCTTTGATAATTTTCTAATTTGACCCTTATGACATCTAAAGTGTCAATTTGAACTATTATATCTTGTAATATGTGAGCATGCACGATTTTTCAAAATTTTCATTTCTATTTTTAATTTATCATTTTCCAACTTCATTTTATCAAAATTTTCTAATCGACAAGATTTAGCTAAGTTTGATTTTAATTCCTTATCTTCTTTTTCTAACTAATAACAACTTTTCGATATTATTTTTATAAATTTGAATATTTTATCTGGAGGTAGAGATCTTACCTGACTTATCTTGTCGATCTCATCATCTGAAGCTTTTCCTGAAGTACTGCTTTCTTCTGATGTCGCTCCCCTTCATCGATGCTCTCGATGCCCATTCGGATGAGCTTACTTCATCTTCATCTTTTTGGTGACTTGCCACTAGCGCAAGTTCGACGAGAGTTTCGATCTTCGATTCGGATTACGTTTCGTCCCACGTCGCCTTTAGATTATACTTGGGCTGAGCTGACTTATTGTTCTTTTCCTTGTTCTTGTCTTTACTCTTTAACTTAGGGCAGTTATCTTTCATGTGTCCTTTTTTATCATAGTGGTAGCACCTTATTTTTCTTCTTCTTCTTTTATCCTGCAGTTGATTAAATATATTATATTTAAATAATTTTTTAAATTTTCTTACCATGAGCATCGTTTCATCATCGTCGAGAGAATATTCAGTGTCTCGTTTGTCCATTTTTGCCTTTAAGGTAATGTTATGGTTTGGTTCCTTCTTCAGATCTGTACATCTCGTTTCATGGACTTCAAAAGTTAAAAATTATTCTTCTAAAGTAGTTAACTCTAGATCCTTAGATATATAATAAGCATCTACTAATGATATCCATTCAGTATTTCTAGGAAATGCGTTAAGCGCGTACCTTAGCGAATCTTGGTTGCTTATCTTTTCTCCAAGATTCGTGAGTTCGGTGATGAGCTCCTTAATTTTTGAGTGAAGGTATGCAATGGTTTCTCCTTCTTCTAGTTTGATGTTGCTGATCTGGTTTCTGAGTAGAACCCATCTCACAAGTTTTGCCTCTGAGGTTCATTTATGTAGTTCAAGAAATTTCTCCCAGAGCTCCTTGGCAGATTAGTAGGCCCCGATCATGTTAACTTCTTGTGGTGGTAAGGAACTATACTTTGTCATTTGCCATGAAGTCGGCCTGCTCCTTCTTCATCCATTGATATTCTTCTTTGCGCTCAGGTGCTACAAAACTGAATCATTATTAAAAGCAAATCAAAATCAGTTTTAAAGAATACCTCCATCTTTTTTTCCAGCTAGCGAACTCCCCCTCAAACTTCAATGGGCAGATGCTCGGTCCAGTCATCTCATGTGCTTCGTTCGGCGATTAGTCCTCCTGAAGCGAACCTCACTCTAATACCAATTGTTGGACCCTTGGGCGACCAGCTAGAGGGGGTGAATATCCCTGTAAAAAAACGAACCTTCCTTGAACTTTTATAACTTAATTAAAATAAACACTTGCATAAATAAAAATAAGAGATTAAAAGAAGAGGCACGAGGGATTTACTTGGTTACAACCAGGGAGGTTATTAATCTAAGGAAGTTAAAAGCGCACTAATCTCTCCTTCTGACGGAGAAGCCTGTTTACAGTAGTTAACACACTCAATTACAGAATATAACTCAAGAGGATTCAATTACAAGTGTTGTATTTCATTTCCTATTTCCAGGGGGTCTTTTTATAGCCCCTGAAAAATCTTATCCTAGGCTGGAAGACGCCTCCAACATGATGGAAAGCGCCTCCAGTGAAGCAACAAGGGATAATGTTTTATCCTTTGCCAATGGTAAAATTTGTTCAGTCGAAGGCGCCTTCAAGTGATTTAAGGTGCCTTCTATGAAGTGTTGAAGGCACATTCAAGTGCTTGAAGGCGCCTTCCACCAGAAGGTTGCGAGGACACCTTCAATCCATTGAAGGTTGCGAGGGCACCTTCAATTCATTGAAGGCGCCTCTAGCAGCTACTACCGAGCTCTAAACTTATCCTTTGGCTCTTTTGCTGCTCCGCTCGCTTGGGTGATTTCGGCAAACCAGAATAGGACTCACCCGAATCCATTTTCCGTCCTTCTCCTCGAGCAATCTTCCTCCCGGCTTCTCGTCCCTTGGATCGCCGTGTGCATCCTTCTCGTCCGCCGATGTACTCTTCTACAGCACCTCGTCCCTCGAACGCACAGAGCCCATCGACTCTCTCCCGTGCCATCCTTCTCGCTAGCTGCATCTCTCGCTCGACTTCCTATTCTCCTAAGCTCCTACACACTTAGACACAGAGATTAAATACTAACAAGACCTAACCTGACTTGGTTGATTACATCAAAACTGCTACGGGGTACCAACACGTACAAGACCGACGCCTGCAACTACTTTCCACATATATTGTCTACTTGTCTTTATTTGGCGTATAGCTGCTACAATGTTGTAGTAGGTACATGGAATGTTAGCTGCTACAACGTTGTGGTAGCTACTTGGAATGTTAACTATTACAACGGTGTAGCAGCTACTTCGACGGCTAACTGCTACAACATTGTAGTAGCTATTTTGAATGTTAACTGTTACAATGGTTTACCAGCAACTTGGAATGTTAACTGCTTCAACGGTGTAGTAGCTACATCGACGGCTAGCTGTTACAATGATGTAGCAGCTACTTCGACAGCTAGTTGTTACAACATTGTTACAGCTACTTTGAATGTTAACTGCTACAATGGTGTAGCAGCTACTTGGAATGTTAACTGTTGTAACGTTGTAGTAGCGACTTTGGCGGCTAGCTGCTACAACGTTGTAGTAGCTACTTCGACAGACAACTACTACAATGGTGTAGCAACTAACTGGAATGTTAACTTCTACAATGGTGTAGAAGCTAATTGGAATGTTAACTACTACAATGGTATAGCAGCTACTTTGACAAATAACTACTACAACGGTTTAGCAGCGAATTGGAATGTTAACTGCTAGAATGGTGTAGCAGCAATTTCAATGGCTAGCTGCTACAATATTGTAACAGCTACTTGGAATGTTAACTGCTACAACAGTGTAGCAGTTACTTTGACGAATAGCTGCTACAATATTGTAGCAGCTACTTGGAATATTAACTACTACAACGTTATAGCAGCTACTTCGATGGTGTAGTAGCTACAACGTTGTAGCCTATTGCAGCAACTTTGACGTCTAGCTGCTACACCGTTATAGTAGTTACTTCGATACTCGAAACAACCTTTTCTTACCATTGTTTTGTTCTATAATTTATTGGAAACTTGCCAAACATTATTTTCCACAGAGCATTCGATGGTAAGTCTTTTACATCGAAGTTGTAATTTCCTCTAATCCTAATATATATTATCATGCACTATGGAAGAAAGTAAAAATATATTGTGCAATTACTGTTTTGCCCTCATCTGCCAATGTTTTAACCCTAAAATTGGGCGTGCGCCAAATATTTTGAAAAATTTTCACCACAATAAATTGGTGCCCCACAGTCTCTTCGTCAATCAACCTCACCGTGACGACTTGTTTCTCCTCCGGAGCTTTGTCTCCATCGTAAGTATTTCGTAAGACTTTAGTATTTTGATTTTTCTTCTCTTGTTTAGGGGTTTAAATGTTTAGGGTTTGGATTATTATCCTAGCTGCGACAATGGTGTTTAATGATTATAGGCATTTGGATTAAAGATTTACTTTTAGGGAATAAAGAGTTTAAAAAATAGTTGTAATGTTGTAGCAGCTACTCGACAGTAGGTGCTACAACGTAGTTAAACCTCCTAAACTCTTTAAGTTCAGCAATAAAATCATCTCTAATAAATCTATTTTCTAATTGATTGTACATCCAATCTTTATTCATAGACATTGTCACCTAATGAAAATATAATTTAAACTACTATTAAATAAGCATCCCTTACACAAGCATGTGCATCTCCAAATTGGTTAATATCCCCAGAACTATGTAATTTAATCACTTACCATGTTTAATACTCACATTATTAAAATCAAGATGTCTACTAACTAAAATATAAATTTATATAAGTATAACAATTACCATAAAGCATAACAATCACAATAAAATATATATGCACTATTAACCTACAAATCACAATCAACATGCCAACTATTTAATATAGCAAATATTAAGTGTATTGTTTAAGAAAAAAATTCCAGAAGAGAGTAGGCTAATAGGAAAAGAGCAACAGATACATTACACTACAAAATAAAAAATAAAAATAGCTAAAATTAAACTAAAACAATCATAACTAAAATTACTTAGAAATTTAGCAAAAGGTTGATGATCGTACAAGCACCTGGTCACGATCAAGTGGCTGAGCACACGACCAGCCACATCTAACAGGAGGTCGCCGGCCACACGAGCTGCATCCAACAGGAGGTGGTCGACCACGATGCCAATAGGTGGCGGTTAGCACAGCCGCCATCCACGTGCTGGTGGCCGTCGCAACCGCTAGCACACGGCTGGCGACAGACAGAATCGCCAGCACGCGCCTAGCAGTCAAACACGCTGCTTGCGGCAGGACACAGCGACAGCCATGTTCTAGCAGCCTGCATAGCCACCAACACGTGCCTAGCGGCTGGAGACGCCGCCGGTCGTGTGCTGGCGGTCGGAGACGCCGTGTTGGTGGCCGGAGACGCCGCCAGCCGCATGCTGGCGGCCGGAGACTCCACTGCGCTTGGCGGCGTGTCACCTGTCATCGATGGAAGAAGGTTACCTGGAGAAAACGGAGAGGAATGTCGCCTTCCGTCGATAATTACCGACAGAATTAAAATTTCGTCTGAAAACCTAAATTTTTTTTGTGTTATCTGATGGAAATTAACTTTCGTCGGTGTTAACCTACAAATCACCATCAACATGCCAACTATTTAATATAGCAAATATTAAATGTATTGTTTAAGAAAAAATTCTTTGTGATAGTAGGCTAATAGGAAAAGAGCAATACACTACAAAATAAAAAATAAAAATTAGCTAAAACAATCATAACTAAAATTACTTAGAAATTTAGCAAAAGGTTGATGATTGTATAAGCTCCCGGCCGCGATCAAGTGGTTGAGCACACGACCTGCCACATCTAACAGGAGGTCACCGGTCACGTGGGCAGCCACATCCAACAGGAGGTGGCCGACCACGATGCCAATAGGTGGCGGTCAGCACAGCCGCCATCCACGTGTTGGTGGCCGTCACAGCCACCAGCACACGGCTAGCTATCGGCAGAATCGCCAGCACGCACCTAGCAGCAGGACACACTTTTTGCGGCAGGACACAGCACCAGCCATGTTCTAGCAACCTGCATAGCCACCAACACGCGGCTGGCGGCTGGCGGCCGGAGAGGCCGCCAGCCGCGTGCCGACTTCCGGAGATGCCGCCAGCCGCGTGCTGGCGACCGGAGATGCCGCCAGCCGCGTGCTGGCGGTAGGAGACTCCGCCAGCCGTGTGCTAGCGGTCGGAGACGCCGCCAACCGCGTGCTAGCGGCCGGAGAGGCCGCCAGCCGTGTGATGGCAGCTGGAGTCACCGCCAGTCGTGTACTGGCTGCCCGAGACGCCGCCAGCGCGTACTGGCAGATGGAGACTCCATTGCACTTGGCGGCGTGTTGCCTGTCGTCGATGGAAGAAGGTTACCTAGAGAAAACGGAGAGGAATGTCGCCTTCCGTCGGTACGTAGTGACAGAATTAGGATTCCGTCTGAAATCCTATTTTTTTTTTGTGTTTTCCGATGGAAATTAACTTCCGTCGGTAACGTCGAAAAATACCAATGGAATACTTTTCCGTCTATATATTTCGTCGGTAAACTAGGAAATTTTTGTAGTGTTAATAGAAAAATATATGTTCGACGATTATGGGCCGAAATATTCATGGATCGAAAAAAAATCATGAGTTTGTCTTCATGATCGAAATATTAATTCAGCATTAGATGATCTTATATAGATGATGATGAAGACTGTGGGGGTCCACTATCAATAACGTACTGCAATGCTTCTATAATTTACCTTGAAATTGATGGAAAACTTATATCGGGTCCAATCGATCGCCTTAAGAATTAGTTGGATCATAAGAATTGGACACTTAAGTTATAAATAAAGAGAAGTTATTCGAGTATTTTTATTATGATGCCGATGTAAATACGAAAAAAATAATATAATTAGGACTGAAACAAGATGCGTAAGATATCAATGTGTAATCTCATCCTTTTCTAATGAAGGTACATGATGCAAACAAAACTTCTCCCACTTCTTAGTCATTTGATGATCGACTATAAGTTGATCTTATAATTTATCTCTCTTCATATAATTTAAGGAAAGATTGTAAGAGGTGTATGAGATAAATATAAACATCTTTTTGCTACAATATTGCATAAGATGATTGCATGAGTTAACAACAAAAAAAAGAGTAAATGAGAAGGTATAAACAAGTAAATAAATAAATAAAAATTTCTACCAAAATATAATTATTAGGAAGAAATAAAATTTGTAGATTACGTTGAACATTACTTTTGGAGCGGCTTTACATAAATTTCAATTTCTTATTTCTTATTTCAAAATATTTTAATTTATTAATAATTTTAGGTAAAAATGCTAAATAGATCAAAAACTTATTTTAATTTTAAAATATAAAATAAAATAATATTAGTTTTTTTTTTGTTAAGAAATTAAAAATTCAAAGCTAACATTAATATTTTTGTAATATTTTTGATCCGGTGATAAAGGACGGGGGATCCTCGTCGGCGGAGGGTCAACGACACGTGGAGGTCAAAGGTCAAGAGAGTCGACCCGGAGACTGGCCGACCAGAAGAAGTAGGCCTACCGACCGGGCACGTGGAGGTCAAAGGTCAAGAGAGTCAACCCGTCGACTGGCCGACCGGAAGAAGTAGGCCGACCGGCCGTGAATCCCCCGAACCGAATGAAAGACAACCCGACTAGGGGTCGGGTTTCTGATGCTCAAGGTAAAAAGGTTTCAAGGGTCGAGCGGGCTGTCCGTTCGAATGGTGCACAAGGTAACACAGGCAAGAGCAATCTCATCCGAGCATATGACCGATGTAGAAGCGATAGGCCTGCCGAGCGACCGATCCGCTCGGCCCTGGAACAGACAGGGAACGCAATAGGACAAAGGAGACAGGGGATAACATCATCCTCGAGACACCTGCCGCCGACAAGCAACAGAGTTGGCGGCCGAACCGTACACAAAATCATATGGTGGAAGCTTCCACCGTCACATCCGGGATATGATCGGACGATTGCGGAATGGCGCCAAAGGTACTTTTCTGACACAGACTCGTTAAGGTATGTTTGGGAAAGCGTGCATGCATCGAGAAGCGTGCCAATGCTTCCCCGGGGTCATATATAAAGACCCCCAGACGTCGACGAAGGTAGGGGCACATCTCTACGGTAGCCACATTACGCTGCTTCTCTCGTTGCCTGTCTTGAGCGTCGAAGGGCCGTCGCCGGTAAACCCCTCCCGGGTCGGCTTCTTTGCAGGTACGCCGGAGAAGCTACGCCACCAGTCGAAGACAGCGGAGCGTGCCACGTCTTCAGCATCCGTCAACTCAGCGCTCGGACAGGATGAATTTTAATTCACTAGCTTTCCATAAAAATACTAAATTTATCATAAAAAATAATTGAACCCTAAAATCGAATAAATATATCATTCTTTAACTATTGATTGTATAAAATTATATTTCTTTAAATTTAAGTTATATATATTTTTACAACAAAAAATTATATTATTTTAACAAACAATATATCATTCGAATACTGCACTTGAATTTTTTTTAATTTAAAATGAAGTTGTGTTATCATGGTAAAAGACTATATCGTATGCTAATATGTTTTGTAATTTGGAACCAAGATAATATGTTTTTCTAGCAACTTTAGAAAGAAAATTTTGATTTAACAAAATAATATAGTGTTTTTAATTTAAAAATATTTTAATTATTTAATAAATTTAGTTGCAAATGCTAAATAGATCAAAATTTTATTTTAATTATAAAATATAAATAAAACAAAAAAAATTATTTTATTTATCATTAAAGGGTAAGAATCATGGACTTACTCTATCATACCCTCGCATTATCATCCCACGGTAGTGTATTTATATAGTCTTTCAAATGTTTACGATACGATTTACATTTGCTTGGATGAAAATTTTAAATATTTTCTTCTAATTATATGAGTGACTGTAGTGTATTTTCCTCTAATTACTATTTCAAAATGTCCATTAAAATTTAATAAATGATATATTTATTGTATTCGAAAATTTAATTTGGGAAGATATTAGTGAGAATACATTTAAACTTATGTACAATATATATTTACAATATTGGTGGGATTTCTTGTTGTGTAACTCCCAGTTAATCTTAATTTGTTAAGGAATCTTCATTGTCTAGTCACATTTGACCCACTTGAATTTTTATTTTGCCAACTTTTCTATTAAACTTCCGATCACTAAATATCCGATCAATCTTTTGATCCACTTAGATTTTCCTTTTGGTAATTTTTCCATTGGATTTTTTATCATTAAGTGTCAGATCAATCATTGACTTACTTGGACTTTTCTCTTATGCTAAGTGTTTGGTCTTCCGTGATCTATTTAGACTTCTCGTCTATGCTAAGTATCCAGTCCGTGACATACTTAAATTTTTCTCTTGTCAATTTTACATTGGACTTCTGATATCATCATAGTGTCTAGTCAACCTTGACATAGTCAACTTCTTTCTCATATATTGATTAAATATCAAAACTCAAGTTGAAGTAATTAGAACTTAATCAATTTTGTTAACTTTGACATGAGGTAGATTGGACTAACTAGTTAGATCATTTGTTGGATATTCATTAACGTCATTAAATTCCAACACCAACGGATCCAATTTATAATTTATAATATATAAAAAAATTAGTTAAAATATATAGAGTATAAATTTATAATTTTAAAATTATATTATATAATCATATATTAGTATGATAATGTAAAAGTATATGTTATATATTCCATTTGTAGAATTTAAAATAATTAATTTGTAGGGTTGTATTTAAATTTTATTTAATCTTTTTAAATTGTATTTTAAACTTATTCATAAGTTCACATGATTAATCTGATCTATTTAATTAAATAATGATAAAATAAGCAAATTTATTTATAAATAGATTATTTGTCAGTTAAGATTTTGACTCATTTATAAATGGATTATCCAACCTTAACAACAATTATGTTTTTTTTAAAAAAAATTATATGCTCACTTTAGAATAAAATAACAAAATTAAAAGCCTAAAATTTAAAAAAATTTGAATAAAAAAAATAGTGATTTCATGTTAAACTTTTAATTTCGTTTTACTTTTCAAGTACATCACATTATTACCATACATTTTAATCCTTATAATATGTATGCTATAAGATTAAAATTCACTATTAAATATTATCGAATAGAAGCGTGTTTTTTACCTGATAGCACTAGAAAAGATTCGTATATTTGGTTCATTATTCTAGAAAGACAGTGTTTTTTTGACCTCTGATATGATTGAGTTGATTATTATAAAATAAATATTATTGTAATAGATAAAAAGTTAAATCTCGGTAAAAAAATGAGAAAGATGTCCTCTTTATACTGTTATTTATAATTTTTTAATTTACCTTCTAATAAATAATTTTAAAACTGAACGTGTGAAAATGCTGGGGGCAGATTTTTTTTGGCTGCGTTTGGTAAGACATAATTTGTCTTGTAATGTAATCCTGATTATATTACAAGGCAGATTATTTTGTTTGTTTCACTTTTAAACTTGTAATGTAATGTAATCTGAATTACAAAATATAGTAAAGTTTTGTAATCCAGATTACAAAGCAAATGCTATGTAATCCGATTACATTACGAGGTCACCGTCCCACCAAAATTTAAATACCGAATATACCCTTAGTCCACCGTCGGCCGCCGCCCCCCACCGCTGACCGCCGCTGCCGGCCGCCGACCGTCGGCGGCCGACGACGGCAGTGGCGGCGGCCGGTTGCTGCCGCAAGCTCCGGCAGAAGTGCGGCGACCGTCAGTAGAGGTCGTAGGACATTTTTATCATTTTATAATAATACAAATTACATTCCTGATAAAAAATAATAGATACCAAACAAAAGAATGTAATCATCTTTGTAATCAAATATTACATACATTACATTTCTAAATGTAGTAATGTAATCAAGATTACATTACATTACATTATAAATTTAATTACATTACAAACTAGATTATATTACACCCAACTAAACGTAGCCAAAGAAATTTAATGCAAAACAAAGGCGTGTATTCAGATGCATTGTGACCTCGCTGTAACTATCTGACACCACCATATTTATATAATGTGTGAATAATTCAGAAGGTGTGTCAGGATTATGAGCATGGCAACACAGATGGCAGTCTGTCTTCATCACAGTTGTCCTTTTTCTTATTATAATCCTAGTGGATAACCCATTCAAATGCATTATTATCCGCTCAGTGCCTCAATCTAACCCACATCATGCCCATTTCAAGGATATAATCAAAATCACGTAGTAATTAGCTATGGACCATGAAATCAAGAAAAAGATTTAATGAGATGTTGCTATATTTGAGGTTCGAATTTTAATAAAATTATGATAAATATCTTCTTTGTATATTAATCATTATTTTAAAAATTAATAATTGTTCATAATTTACTTCGACGAATTAATAAAGATATTAAAAATAAACGTATTTAATTTTTATCATCAAATTAAAAAATTCAAAATTAATATAATTACATGCAGCAACAATAAAAAGCTACTATAAAATTAAAAGACATTAAATCTAGAAGAAGGCGGTGGCACAGAAGAGGAGATGGTGGGTCATCGAGAGATGAGGATAACAGTGCAGATGATCTCATCCTTTATCAGCCGTGATGGGATAGGCAGCTGATATCATCTGTCGATTATTGATCACATGATTTAAAATATCAGAGCACGTGATCACATCACTTACCTGCCGTTCATTACTCGATTTATGATACAGTCAAACCAGTCGTGTTCTGATTATGATGTTGTATTTTTTTTTTTTTTACTAAGATGTTAGGTTCAAATATTTTCTGTACAAATTCTTATCAATTAAGTAGTATTGTTTATCCAAAAAAAATTTTGGAGTTTCTGATAAGGGATCATTTTGACGGTAGTATCGATCACTATAAAAATTTTATCCATACAGTTTAGTCTCCTCGGGGGGTGCGATGATTAAGACATGGGGTGTTGCTACATGAGGTCTTGGGGTCGAAACTCAGTGTGACCGAGTATGACCTCCCCTAGTCTTGACCATTTGCACTAATGACTAGTAGTCATCCGTGATTTACCTCCTCTGTATTGACCTAAGGACGGGTTGACGGGGGCACTGGAGGCGAGCGAATCGATTTTTTACCATATTACTCAATTTATGATGTCCCTTCAGATAGGTTTAGTGGCTAGTACATGAGGTGTTGCCACCAATAAAGTCTGGGGTTCGAATCTCGGTAAAGCTGAGGTAAATGTCTCCTTTATGTGCTAGTCATTATTCCAAAGGCTAGTAACCGCCCATGATTTATCTCCTCCGTATTGATCCTATGATGAATTAACGGAAACACTAGGGATGAATATATTCACTTTTTATTACCAATTATTCAATTTATGATGCAATGAATTGGCGCGACAACAGATACCTATGGAGCTGCATGACAACAGGGCTGAGCTGTCTTCCAAATTAAAATTGTCAGCTATTAATTAATGTCATCTCATCCCATAAATTGACATGATGTGATGTCAGATAGACAATTATATTTGGAGAGCTGCTTTTCCCATCAATGCACATCCACTCCATCTCCCCTCTTCTCCTGTCAAAAGAAGTAACCTTCTTTATTTTTATTTTATTTTATTTTTTTTATTTCATTTAATTCTCATTTAATTTTAATTTTTTTAATTAATTTTATTTAAAAATAATTCTCATACAATTATATTTTAAATTTTATTTCGTTTTATTTTTTAATTAATTTAATTAATTATTTTTTATCAATACTTTATTTTTCAATTTTATATAAATTTTATTTAATTTTTATTTTTTAATTAATTAAATTTATTATTTTTTTCATAATACTTATATTTTTCAATTGATTTTTTAAAATTTTATTTTTTTTATTAATTTTTTTAATCAATTTCTTTATCAATTTTTTATCAGTTTTATTTTTTTCAATAATTTTTTTATATGTTTATAATCTTTTATTTTTTTTAGTTTATATTTAAAACTAAAAAAATACTACCAATTAATAATGAACACATTCATAACTTAGGAATAAACATATTTTTTTCCAAATGAAGAGTACATGTAATAATACACAAAAAAACATAAAAACATATAAAAATAGAAATCTTAATCAATATTGCCTCCAAATTCTGCTCCTGATGCATTTGGTGGTGGTGCACCTATTACTTCATACCACAAATGAGCGCGTGTCCTGTAACGAGTGACCCATCCTTTAGCTTCATACGATGAATGTTATCACCACTAAGTTGGAATGGGGTAGTACAGGATAATGAGGATATAAGAAAACTTCTACGAAGTGATTGTTAATATGAGCAATAGCTATTTCTCGACGCTCTTAGTTTGGAACTGTAAGAGTTCTTAATGGCAAGTGAGTAAAACAACTCCCAATATTCTCACCAAATGTATGAAGTACAAGATTGTACCTTGATGCGATGACAATTCCCAAAGGCATAGCGTCCATCCAATATATTTCTGGTGCCCACTGCTCAAAATAATTCAATGAGAATAATATATTGGTTACCAAATTTGGATCTGGATAAAGTTGATCATATAGATTCTTATTTTGTTGAATCTCTTCTATAAGCTCAAATCGTACTTGAACCCAACCTTCTTCACCATACCCAATTAGTGCAGCTATTGCCCTGAATCCACAATGACCATTAGGTTGAACATCAACAGTGTGAGAAATATAACGCTGCAGATGCACGGGTAATTTCTCAATATAAGTATCACGGATGGGTGGAATTGGAGAGTGATCATGGGTCGTTTGAGTATTGCAAACCTTCGACCCTCTTCCACGTCTTCCTCTCCCTTGAGATGTTGCAATCGGTTGAGAGAACCTAGATCCTGAAGTGGATGCTTCTCCGAAAGAAGATATGCGGCGTCCACTTTGCTCATCTCTACCCGTAGGTCGACCTCTATGTTCTGTGTTGTATGAAGGAGCTCGCAATGTACTTTGAGATGGATCAATCATATCAAGAAACTTGTTTATCATATGCTCTCGCATATATGGATCCATCCCATCTAATATCTCAACAACGTGGGATGTCCTATTAGGTTCTGCTCCCTCGTCATTAAACTGATGTGCGTGCATCGACAATCGCCTCCAATGAGCGTTGATACTCTGAAGCGGAATTGGAATGGAAAAGTACTGGTAATGTGCAAGATCATGCTCGCATGGCAATCCGTATACAATTTTGATAGAATAGTTGCATCTGCCGGATAACTGGTGAGATGTTTCCTCAATACATTTTAGCTGACCAAAAATCAACTCCATTGCCTCTAATGAAATCCGACACCTTATTTGACTGAAAATGTCATCATATAAATGTTAATGGCGTGGAATGTTCAGAGATTTTTCGAACAACTTCTTAATATCCCCGAACTGAATTCTCAACATCTTATGTATTTTTTCAAAAAGATGTCTGTAGGGATGACATGGTATCTCCCAAATATAACTTCAATCTCGCATGTGCAGATTCTGCCCTATAATAAAAAAAATGCATTGTGTTTAAATACTGAAAAGAATTGAAATACTACAATAATGAACAAAATTTAAATAATAAAACTATAAAATGACTATACCTTTGATTTGAATTGCTCCCGAGGTGCATACATGTATCAACCCATGCTGAAACAAACCGCTCTTTGTAAGGGTGTAACCATGTATCCCAAAGATAATTTAGAGCACCCTCGAATCGTTGATACTTTTTGCGCATGACATCTCACTTATGCTAATAAGACCATTGTGTCGATGAATTAATGAGTGAGTGTCATGATGCATAAAAATGTTGCCACTCCAGACCAAGCATAGAGGCGCATTTCTTCATTACACACTGGTTTATGTGCCAAATACAAAGGATGTGACGTGCATTGGGAAAACATGTTTCAATTGCATTAATAAGCGATAAATCCCGATCTGAAACAAATACCAATGGCAACGATGCCTTCTTTTCAACCATCCACTTCTTTAATGTACCTAATGCCCATGTCAGTTGCTCTGTCTTCTCATTACTAAGATATGCAAACATAAGTGAGTAAGTTCGCATTGTGGATGTGATACCCACAACCTCCAATAGTGGTATCCGATACTCATTGGTCTTGTATGTGGCATCAATGATCAACACAGATGAAAAGTTGACAGACAACTCTAGACTTTTTGGATGAACCCAAATAATATCTGTGATTTCGTTGGTGTCTGGATTTGTACGGTATTTATGGAGGTATTCTTTCTTGATTAATTGGTCCAAGACATACTGAATAGAATTTAGACCACCCCGTTTAGCGGATTTATTTGTGAAAATAGCATTATAAATGCTTTTGATCCCCGTAGTGTTTGATGGGTCTCTTTCCTTCAAAATACTAAGAATTTCACGAGGTGTGGTGTTGTTGGCCATGTCAAGCACAAATTCTTTTTCTTTTGGTTTTAACCTACTCGGGTACTCATGTCCATCAATATATTCTGCTAATTGATGATTATGAAAATCACAAACAACCCTTAAACCCCACATCACACCATCTGGAGGTATTGGTATACCTCGCAGCTCAAATGGACATTCACATTTTTTAGTCCCAGTATTTCTTTTTAAGGATTGCCCATCAACTAGATATCGTGGCGGTTTATACTTTCCACCTCTTTCACACATATGATGACACTTTGGTAGCTTGCCACCTTTTAAATTAGCAGAATTTTTAATAACCACTACAATACCATTCTTCAAACCAACTGTCTTTACCCAATTTATCATATTTTCTCTACTTTTAAATATCTATATAAAAAAATATAACAAAGGTGTATAAGTATGACATTATCAATCTTAATATAATTTCTCTACTTATAAAATAAATAATGAATATACATAAAACAATGATAATAACTAACCTGATCTGTGGTAAATTCGATTGTATAATCGCGACTGTTGTTGGAGATATCTTGACTAGGAACATCATTCTCAATTGACCAATTATATGAAAATAAGCCAAAATAGTCATCCATATTTTCAGGAAGAGAGAAGGAGAAGCTGAGAGGGAGATAGCGGTGAAGGGAGGTGTGAATTAAGAGTGACTAAAAATGAAGTGTGAGAGGAGGATTTAAAGGGAGATGTTTTGACACATGTCAAGAGTTGAAGGGTGGGTAATTTAAGGGGAGGGGAGGTTCTGACATGTGTCAAGAGTTGAAGGGTGGGTAATTTAAGGGGAGGGGAGGTTCTGACATGTGTCAAGAGTTGAATGGTGGGTAATTTAAAGGGATGGGAGGTTCTGACATGTGTCAAGGATTGAATGATGGGTAATTTAAAGAAAGTGAGAAGTTCTGACATGTGTCAAGAGTTGGAAGTGAGGGTAATTTAAAGGGATGAGAGATTTTAACATATGTCAAGTGTTGAAAGAGTGACCATTTAAAGTGATGAGAGATTTTGACATGTGTCAAGGGTTGGAAGGGGGGTCATTTAAAGGGATAAAAGATTTTGACATGTGTCAAGGGTTAGAAGTGGGGTAATTTAAAGGGAGGGGAGGTTCTGACATATGTCAAGCATTGAAGAGGGGTAATTTAAAGGGAGGGGGTGTTTTGACAGGTGTCAATGGTTGAAAAATGACGAATTTAAATGGAGGGAGTGTTTTGACAGGTGTCAATGGTTGGATGATGGGTAATTTAAAGAAGGTGAGAGATTCTGACATGTGTTATATGTCAATGGTTGGAGGGAGAGATGATTTAAAGGGAGAGAAGATTATGATATGTGTTAATAGTTGGATGCGGGTAATTTAAGTGTCAAATTAGGAATGTAATTTAAAGGAAGGAAGTAATTTAAAAATTATATAAAATAAAAAAAAATAAAAAATTTGATAAAAAAATAATAAACAAAATTGATTCAAGAAATAAAACTAAATAAATATTAAAAAATTAAATAAATAATAAATAAAATTATTTAAAAATTAAAATTAAATTTTTTTTAAAAAAATATAAGTATTAATGAAAAAATAATAAACAAAATTAATTAAAAAATAAAACTAAATAAAATTAAATAAAATTAAAAATATATATAAGTATTAATGAAAAATAATAAATAAAATTGATTAAAAATTTAAACTAAATAAAAATTTTAAAATATATAAACTAAATAAAATTTTTAAAATATATAAGTATGAATGAAAAAAATTAAAAATAAAATTAATTTTAAAAATAAAACTAAATAAAAATTTTAAAATATATAAGTATGAATAAAAAAAATAAAAATAAAAATAAAAATAATTAAAAATAAAAAATTAAAATTAATTAAAAATTTAAAAAATATAAGTATGAATATATAAGTATGAGTTAAAAAAATAAAAAATAAAATCAAAAAATCAAAAAAAAAAAGAAAAAAAAAGATAGAGGGTAGAATGGTCATTTTCGGGGGAAGCAATTTGCTTATATTTGAATGAACACTCTCCTTCAATTTTAACGTAACTCACTACTAACTCATTTATATATAAATAAATTTACTTATTAATCATCATTTAATTGAATAAATTAGATGAAATAATTAACTACATATGGATAAAGAAGTAAGGCTGATAGAGAAATAACATATCTTTCTAACTGTTCTGTTCTAGGCTAGTTAATTACTTTTAAATCACACAAAATTAACAAAGCAAACAGAAGAAGTAAATATGTGTGTGCGCCCTTAAGAGAGGAGATAAATAAGATTTATTACATAAATAAATATTTTTTATAAACTATCATTCTCAAATACAAATAAAAGGATATTGATTAGTAAAAAAAAGATACGCATACTTATACAAACCTTATATACTAATTAGCTAACCAGACAGAAATACAAATAATATATCAGTGATTAACTACTGATGAAAATAATATTCTATAATTAAAAATGCGTATTTTTTGCTACCTCTACTCTGGATATAATTGAGTTAACTATTGTTAAATAAATATTGTTGTATTGGATAAAAATTTAAATCTCGGTAAAAATCGAAAAAGATGTCCTCTGTACGTGTTAATTTTAATTTTTTAATTTATCTTCTAACAAATAATCTTAAAACTGAACGTGTGAAAATGCTGAGTCGGCAAATTCCTTTCAACAAAGGCATGTCTCAAGATGCATTGTGACCTTACTGCAACTATCTGACAGCACCGTATTTAGATGGTGTGTCATAATGAAGCTTAATTAGAAAACTTACCTAATATATAGAATAATTCAAAAGGCGTGCCAGGATCACGAGCATAGCAACACAGCTAGTCAATTTTCTTTATCCTCATCCCTAGTATAATCTCAATCCTCTCTCCTTAACTGAACCCATTACAATCCAGAAGGTCTGGCAGATGATGAGCATGACAATGACAATACAAAGATAGTCAGCTGTCCTTTTTCCTACTTGGTAACCTATTCAAGTGCATTTTTATTGCTCAATGCCTCAGTCTAATTTAGATCATGCCCGTCTGAAGGATTAATCAAACTCACACAGTAATTATGGACCAAAAAAATCAAGAAAAATATTCGAAATTAATGTAATTGTAGGCAGCAACGGTATTAAAAAGAATGATTAAAAAAAATGTATTAATGAATTACAACTTTGCTTATGTTTGAAGTGGAAATGGATCCAATGGGCCAGCGTGAGTGAAATGCTTTGGCATAAAACGATAAGATGAATAAAGAAAAGCTCGAGAAGGCTGTGGCACAGATGAGGAGATGGTGGTCGTCGACGAGACGAAAATAACAGTGTAGGCGATCACATCACTTACTAACCGTGGTGGGATAGGTAGTTCACATCATCTGCCGATTATTGATCACATGATTTAAAATACCAGAGCACGCGATCACATCACTTACCCGCCGTTCATTACTTGATTTCTGACACATATTGAGCTGCATGAGCCACACGTTAAGTTGTCTTCCCGAGTCCAGATCCTCTGTGCCCGCCTCCCGTGCGCCCTCTGCGCCCGTCGCTACGCGACAAAAAACCCACGCGCTAAGCACGTGCGTTTCTCCGCTCCAGTAATAAAACCCAACTCCAACGCACACATATCGCTTCCTGCCGATCGGTCTGTTGACCGATCAGCAGGAATGCTGATCGGTCTTGTTGACCGATCAGCATTCCCTGCACCGCCCTCAATTAATGAATTTAATTTTGAAATCCTTCAAATTCACCCACGTTGTGACGTTTCACATGCTCGTCATATAAATTATCGGTGCCCATTGTATGAGAAACACTCAAATTTAAAGAGCAGTAAAAGGATTAAATTATATAAACAAAATTATATATATATAAATTTTAACTCATACATACCTGATATATTAAGAATATTTAAAATATTATAAAAACAAAAATTACTAAAAATAAAAAAAAAAAATATTTATGTGTAAGAGTCAACGATGTACTCTATTATTTATTTTAGTCTATTTGAAGATGATAAAATATTATTGAGAGAATTAATTAGAAAATGATCTTTGTCTCTAAGAAATAAGACTCATGTTGTACTTGATTTGAATCAAACAAGACTCGTAGTAATGCAAACTAGCATAGTCAGCAGTGTCAATGTAAATTAAGCACATACAAAGAGAGAGTAGAGAATAGAGAAAAAAAAGTTGCATACATAAAGGGTGTAAAAACATGAGATAAAGAAAAAAAAAAGTGAGATTTGACAAAGGCACAAAATGGGAAAAAGGTGCTGCTCATTTATTAAAAAAAATTATAAAGCTGGAATGCTGATCGGTCAGTAAGTCTGCTGACCGATCAGTATTCTTGCTGATCGGTTAACAGACCGATCAGCAGGAAGCGATATGTATGCGTTGGAGTTGGGTTTTATTACTGGAGCGGAGAAACGCACGTGCTTAGTGCGTGGGTTTTTTGTCGCGTAGTGACGGGCGCAGAGGACGCACGGGAGGCGGGCGCAGAGGATCTGGACTCTTGTCTTCCCAGTTAAAACCGTTGCGTGTTTTAAAATAACTTCTAAAAGTTTTTTTTTTATAATGACGTGATGTGATGTCAGATAGACACATGATATTTGAATGAACACTGTCCTTCCATTTTAACTCACTGCTAACTTATTTATATATAAATAAATTTACTTATTAATCATCATTTAATTAAATAAATTAGATGAAATAATTAACGACCTATGGATAAAAAAGTAAGGCTGATAGAGAAATAACATATCTTTATCGTTCTCTTACTAGTCTAGTTAATTACTATTAAATCACACAAAAATAACAAAGCAAACAGAAGAACTAAATATGTGTGCGCCCTAAGAGAGGAGTTATTACATAAATAAATATTTTTTTTATAAACTATCATTCTCAAATACAAATAAAAGGATATTGATTAGTAAAAAAAAATAGATAAGCATACTTATATATTCAAATCTTATACTAATTAACTAATTAAATAGCTAGAAATATAAATAATACATCAGTAATTAACTATTGATGAAAAATAATATTCTATAATTAAATTATCAACTCCTCGACACCTGACGCCTGCCTCGGAGGACGCTGGAGGCGCCTTGGACAAGGCGTTGGAGGAGCCTTGGAGCAGCTTGGAGGCGCCTTCAGAGGGATGAGGTGCGACCAGGTTTGCGCTGATCCGCTCGTGCGACTCGGCGCCTCGAACAGACTTGGAGGCGCTTCCAGCACTGTTTAAAAGGGGACTTCGACCAGCAGCTTGTAATAACTTCGCACAAGCAATCTTTCTGCAACCTGCTCCTAACGAGACATTCCGACATAGCTTCAACTCGACGCCGATAACCCAGAGCTTCAGATTTAGTCTTTTGGTGTCGGTATAATTTTTATTACTGCTTTGAATTATACTTAGATTGTAATAGTATTTACGAACTATAGTTGTTGCCCACCGAAAGCGGTCAGCAACCGCGGGCCTTCGAGTAGGAGTCGAGATAGGTTCCGAACGAAGTAACTTCTCGTGTCTTCTATGTGTTTGTGCATTTTACTATTTTCGCTGCATTATAACTCGATAGTTTTACGAAATCGATTGAAAAAGCCACGAGCGCTATTCACCCCCCTCTAGCGCTTCTCGATCCAACATTTCATTCTCTCTGTTTCTCCTTCGTCAACTTCTTCTTCCACCGGAAGAGATCGGTAGTGCTTCCAAGACTTTGTCGATCCTAGAGGCTAGCACCTAATGAATCGTATCAAGTTCGTGATCTAGTGTGCGTGGATACCGCTAGAGGAGTCACACGTGGGGCTTTTATCTGTCTATCTGTCTGTGATATCATTCACACCTATCGAGGACTCGAGGTATGTTTAATATTATTTTGTGTAAAACTATATGTACCACAAAAAATCCATGTTATATATATATGTCTTCCACTGTGCTCCGAACGCAACAGCTGTATCAAAGCCAATTCGTGGTTGGATCATATAGTACGAAGTCGATTCTTCAAAATTTATTTAAAGAATCAGTCGTTTGAGAGATTTCAAAGAAATCTTAATTTCTTTATTTCAAGTTATATGTCATAACATTTTATGATAGAAATGAATTTTGTCTAAAAACCTGTTAAGTAATACATGTTGTAATTTAGATATAAATTTCTTGTAGCATAAGTAGATTAACATGTTAAAAATCTCCAAGACCTATTTGTCTTAAAAGACTATAAGGATTAATGGAGATAAATCTCGTAATGAGATTGTGCAAATGCACAAGAAGTTAATTATGGTGAGACATTTTAATACTTATAAAATCCCTTAAATATATTAAAGTCAAGTTTTGTTAAATGTCCTCCACTAATAACTATGATGATAGTTAGAGTTTTTACATAAGTCAGTACAGTTCAGCTATGGGCTTGTGTCAAAACATCTATAATTTATCATAATTATTAGTGGGTCGACTTAACTCAAATTCGTTGATTTGTTTACCTCAGCTAAGGTTAACTAATTTGAGGGGCAAAAGTTGAGAATATAAAGCTCGACAAGAATATACCGAAAGTAACATAGATTTGTGATTAGCAAGTTAAGACCTACTTGATGAATGTAGCATGTAGGTACAGCTCAGCTGTGTGCATTCTATATGATTCACGATTTCGGTCCTATTAGGAATAGTTACCAACTAATTTCCGATTCTAACAGTAAGGATTGTTGGACTTGAATAAAATAATAGGAGTTATAAAAGACCTTTATTGAATAATTCCACAAATACTAAAACTCTGTTTTAAATTTTAGATGACAAACACAAGTATCTTATCACTACGAAGCATTCTCGAGAAAGAGAATATCCCCCTCGGTTCCAACTACCTAGATTGATATAGGAAAATGAAAATCGTCTTAAGACACGAGAGAAAAATTTACGTTCTCGATGATGAACCACTGAAAGAGCCTACACCCAATGCTTCAAAGGAAGATTAGTTATATTATTCTCAGTATATGGAAGATGCACTGGATGTGCAATGCATCATGGTGTCTTCTATGTCTCTCGAATTGCAGAGACAGCATGAGAACATGAGTGTTAGGAAGATTAATCAGCACTTACGTGAGCTCTTCCAAGAGAGTGCGAGAGTAGAGAGGTATGAAACCTCTCGAATACTATTTCGTACCATGCTGGAGGAAGGAAACCAAGTTGGGTCTCATGTGCTCAAGATAATCGGGCACATAGAGAGGCTCGAGAGCTTAGGTTCCAAGTTGGACTAAGACTTGGCTGTTGACCTAATCTTGTCGTCACTACCTCCATCATTTTCTCAGTTTGTGTTGAACTTCAACATGAACAGCATGGACAAGAATTTGACTGATCTGATGGTAATGCTGAAAACTACGGAGAATGATATGAAGGTAAATCCTTCACTGCATGTAATGATGGTCAGAAAGACCAACAAGCGCCCTAGCACCGGGAAGTTTAATCCCAAGGCTAATACAGTGAAGAATCCTAAATATCAAGCTCAGAAAAAGCTTAAGAAAGGGATGCAGGTACCCCAATCTGATGAGAAGGAGGTTATGTACTTCCATTGTGGCAAGAAATGTCACTAGAAGAAAAACTGTTATATTTTCATGAGCGGTTGGCGAACTAGCTGACTAATTTTGTCCAGTCAGTCGGACTTTCAGCCTCCTTCGACTAGACTTGAAGGGGAGGCACATGATCCAGTGGTAAAGGAAGGGGCCCGCCCAGACAGTGGTCAAGAGCACCGTGGAGGTGAAAGTTAAGGCGGTCAACGCCTTCGGAGTTTGCCGAGCGGATTGACCCACCTGGCCGATCGGCCAGGGTCGGGGACGCAGGCCAGTGCCACAGCAGCTCGACCAAGCGTCGAGCTTCCGACGCTCACAAAGCCCAAGTAGTGGAGGGTGAAGGCAGAGCGGTCACTCGGATCAGCAAAACAGCTGGCGGTTCTGATCGGGCAGACATGGCTTAACATAGCATTAGCCGAACGGGCTTTACACCCGGCTCGGTTCATGACAACGCCCGGGTGACGGGTTAGCCGGGCTGCTCTTCCATTCGGCCCATAAAGGACAACTGGAGCAGGTGACGCTATCTTCCTCGAGGCAATCACTGCCGACAGACAACATGATTGACAACAGGATCAGACAGAGAATCGTACGGTGGAAGTTTCCACTGTCACGTCAGGGATATGCTCGTACTATTGAGGTATGGTGCCAAATGTACTTTTCTAACATGGTCATTCCAGGTATGCTTTGAGACGCGTGCACGTATCGGGAAGCATGCCCGCGCCCCTGATGAGCCTTATATAAGGATCCCCAGACTTCGGCGGAGGTATGCACGATTTATCACTGTAGCTACAGTTTTCTCTTCGTTACTCTGCTCCGATTTCTTACCGCCGGTATTTGACTTGAGCGTCGGAGGACCGTCGCTGGGAATCCCTTCCCGGCTCGGTTTGTGTTTGCAGGTTCTCGCCGGAGGCCCACGTCACTCGGAGGTCCATATGCAGTCAGCGAGAGCGTCACGTCTCCAACATCCGTCGATTCGTCTCTCGGACAGGATATATATATATATCAAATTTCATTAAAATAATGATGATCCAATGATATTTTGTCTATCAAAATGATATTGCTTTTTATTCTTAAAAAATAATAAAATCAATTATTAATCATTTATTCTATGATATTTTAATCCAATTACTTACTTTTATCGAAATATTTTTTTAAAATATAATTTCTTAGTTACTATTATTATTAAAGTGGATCAATAAATTTTAATTTAATTTAATTTATTATAATTAAGGGTAAGAATCATTGATTCACTACGTAATACCTCGGCTATGGTGTAGTAGTAGAGCTGACTAGTCTCCTAAATATCTACATAACGATATTTAATTATACTGTATTGTAAGAGATTTTCCTCTAATTATATGAATGGTGTATTGAAGGGCATTTTTCTCGGATTACTATTTAATAAATGATATATAGAGAGAGAAATTTAATTTGTTGAAATATTAATGTGAATACATTAAATTTATATATATGTACAATATATATTTACAAAAATTTAAAAAGATATTAAATTTTAAATGGGTTTAGCTCGATCATTTGTTAGATATTAATGGCATTAAAGTATATAAATTTTTTAGTTAAAAGAAATAAAGTATACATATATAATTAATTTTATAATTATATTATATATATATATATATATATATATTATATTTTTACATTTTGTAGAATTTAAAATAATTAATGTATAGTGTTGTATCGAGCTATTATTTAATCTTTTTAAATTGTTGTGTAAATTATTCATATATATCCATATGATTAATCTGATCTATTTAATTAAAGTATGATAAAATAAGCAAGCTTATTTATAAAATAGATTATTTGTGAGTTAAGACGTTTGACTTATTTGTAAATGGATTATCCAACTTTAACACAACTTATGTTATTCAAACAAAAATTATATGTTCACGTTGGGAAAAAAAATAACAAAATTAAAAACCTAGAATTAAAAAAACTTAAATATTAAATTAAAAAAAAACGTGATTCCGTTTAACATTTTTGAAAATAACGATCGGTCCCATCTGACTGTGATTTAACCGAGACATATATATATATATATATGCAGGGTGGCCTACCTGAGCTACCATGATTTTATAACTGCTATCCATCGATAAAATCATGGATGTATAGTATACAACTTAATATATTAAAATGGAACGAGAATTTTTTTATTTTTATTTTTCTCTCGGACTCTCTCGACAATTTGATCTTATTCTATAAATAATTTTTATTTACATCTTCATTTTAGGTAGGTTTTAATTTAGAGATATACTTCCAAGTGATGTAATCCCTTGTACTACTATATCCGCCTCGTCGATTACCACTGCCCGCCATCTTCTAACTTTCTCTTCATTTGTCTTGTCATTTCATGCCAAAGCATCTGTCTCAAGCCCATTGGCATCATTCCCCTGCACTTCTCTACTTAAAGCAAAAGCAGAGTTGTAATTCATTTAATACTTTCTTTTAATCATCCAAACTTTAATCTCTTTAATTTTGCAGCAGCCTTTTTTATATTGTTGCTGCATGCAATTGTGTTAATTTCCAATCCCTTGATTTAGTTGCTCTCTTGGTCCCTAATGGCTAGATGTATTGATATATATGTGTGCGCGCGGCACGCGTGTGTGTGAGAGAGTGAGTTTGATTAATCCTTGAGATGGACATGGTGTGATGTGAGTTAAACTGAACAATAAATAATGTACTTGGATGTAATTCAATTCACGAGGCAATGAGATTATAATAGGGAAGAGGATAGCCAAAACGGGTTGGCTAACTTGGTGTAGTTATCATTGTCATGCCCATGGATATGATGACACACCTAACACCTTCTGAATTATTGCTTATATTTGGCAAAGTTGCTAAACTTTATCCTGACACAGCACATTAAATATATAGGGTGGTGTCAATGGAGGGAGGAGTAGGAAGTATATAGAAAAGATGACTACGTTAAATGTCCGTTAGGCACTAGCTATCTTAATTCTCTCTTTCTAAATATTATAGTTGAGTGAAAGTGATTCAAATCATATTAAATGTCTATTTACTTTTATATTGAAGTCATTAATTTATATTGGATGATTCTTCTACAGTTTGATGGTGTAAGAAGGAAATCATGTTGTATGAAGAAAGAGTGTTGCTACACTACTCACCCACTATACTTAATTTATCACTCTCCCATCGACATGTACAGACGATGTCAATCAGTATTTTGACTGATTTTACAATTATTCATTACTCTTGAATCCCATTGTATATTCTTCCTCTCTCAACCAACTTGCCGACACCCTCCTCCTCCTCCTTTGCTTTGTTTACATCCAACTAATCAAACTTATAATGCCAATACGTGGTTAAATTACAAAAATGATTAAAACATATAATGCCAATTTAAATTAATTGTTAAAATCTATATTTATTATAATGCTGACATATACGTTAAAATCTCAAGGAAGGAATTTTTAGAATCTATAAAATTATATTTGAAACTGAATCTTGAAGCTTGATATTAATAGTAATTAATTAGAATGGAGCTATTTGTTGCGTGGAAGATGGAAAAAGTGGCTAAAGCATGAAGCTATATATACATGAGGCATCATAGACTCCATTATTAATTAAATTATTATTATTCTTTTATCTTATTTGTTCATGCATGTAGTTAATCCATAAGCCTAAATATTATTATTCTTGATTTAATTATATTATATTTTTATTATTGCTGTGCAATTCCGCCATAGTAAAACAAATTTTTCCCGCTAAAATATACCATGACTGTAGTTTGACACATACACGTGGTGAATAATAGAGTAGTAAAACATAAATTTTATTTAGGTACCGATATTGAAAATTTAGGTAAAGTATAACATCCTAGTATATTATAAAATTGGTATAGTTTAATAAACTTTTGTATAATATATACAGTATATAGAAATTTCGATATTTTTCTTCATCCCAACATTTGATCATGAAAATAATTTATTATGGGTAAATTTAATTTGATCCATTTATTATTAAATTATTCTCCATAAAATCAGTATAGTTCGATAAATTTCGATATAGTATGCACTGTTTATGTGAAAGTGACGGCAAATCCTCTGGATTACAAAGTACAGTTCAGAGGATCGACCACTTCATTCATAGGTGGAATCTCATGGACCCCATCTGTTATACAGATAGGGTCCAAAGGATCCTACCTATGAGTGACTCTTGGTCCATGAGCGGAACATGAGAACGAGTCCAGAGGATTCCATGCCTGTGAAAGTGGACAACTTTTGAGGAATCTAGGATGACTAGAGTGCATTTCATTTTGAATTCATAATTTTTCATCCCTGATTCAGGGAGGAAGCTGGCAAAAAAGGTAGGACGAACATATATATATACATGTTATCACCAATCATTTTCACCCATGATTTAAATGGGAGACAAGCATACGAGATATCTAAAGAGAGGTAGTCATTTAAGATTTCATCTATAAATTATCAATCACGATTATAAATTGTCAATCGACCTCTTCTTTTTTAATACCCACTAGCTCATCCTTCAAAAATGAAAACTGCAATGGATGTTTTGTTTCTCTGACGATCATCTTCCTCTTTCTCCTTGCCTCATTAGAGGCAAGGAGTCTCTTGCAGATTATCCGACTACCAAGGCTTTGTTGCTAAGGTTATGGGAGGATTTGCTGCCCCAATAATAGCACCTGAGTCTATTCATGACTTGGTGACATACCGCAGCTCATGTTTAATCCACTCTTTCCGTATGTCTTAGTTAGGTTCTAGTTATTATTGGAGTTTTTGCTCCAATAAAATGGTTGAAATGTGTGTTGTCTTTTAATTAGTATTCTAGTAATTACGTGCATTTCTAATTTCTACATGTATTGTATTGTGTAGTAGACGTGAGTCAGATTCTCGTTCATTGTATTGTGTGGTGTGTATATATGTACTAGGAGAGAGGATTAATATATATTTTTTAATGAAAATGATGTTATATTTCGTATGATGATGTGGTTATGGTCTTGTGGTTACGAGTAGTCTTGTACTGAATATGCCGAATTTTTTTTAATAAAATAATATAAATCATAACCATCATTTATGTACACAATATACTAATTAATTGTCCATGCTTTTAGGAAGAGCCATCGAGGACTGGTACAATGGGAAAAGAGGAAGATTGTAGGTCTTTGAGCTACGCATATGAGGAAGAAGGTAAGAAGTGGAAATAGAAGGCGGTCAAATACTGACACTCACCTGCCATTTATCACATCATTTACTGATGACAGAAAGTCATTTACCAATGAGAGAAGCTGCATGGAAGCCAAAACTAACGCTACCTGTCACTGCCAATGTCGATGCAGTTATCATATCATGTGATGGTTAGGAAGGAGGCACTTAAATTTCGAGAGTTACAGGCGATGTGATTAATGGTGTTGCATCTAGGGGTAGGGAAAAAATATCAAAATTTCGATTACTCATATATCGTATCAAAATTTACTAAACTATACTAATTTTATGTTATACTAAAAATTTGGATATGGTATTATACCATACCAAAATTTTCAATATCGATATACAATTTTTTTGTGAAATTTTCGGTATACCATATCAATACCGAAAATTTATTCTAAACGATATGAATACTGAAATTTTGGTATACCGAAAATTTGATATACCGAAATTCTGGTACAATATCGATATGAACATTTTTTAAATTGTATTTTTTTGATACGATAATGGTATAGGGATGGGTAGTTCCGTATACTATACCGAACCACCCCTAGCTCCATCTTAGGAAAAAAGAGACTTTGGACAATGCCCCATTAAAATTATCAGAATCCCATAGTTAGAATTTTTTGGGAAGTTGCACTTAAAGGAACATTGTTCATCTTCATTAATTTATTGAAAAGGTTGTTTATTTGAACATGTCTGACGATCAAATAAATTGATTTTAAACTCTTAGGGCGTTAGGTGCATAGTGGGGTAAGCTCTAGGTCGTCAGTTCCTGAGAATTGATTCCTGAACATTACACTATAAATGTTATACGCCCACCGTCTGCGCTACGCCATGATGATTTCATATTTTCATTTAATTGCTTATGTCATATTTTTCATTGGATTGACATTTATTGTTCTATGCATATCGAAAACTCTACATAGTTATTTTTAGCTAAAATTTTTTGTCATTCTGGAATTTAAGAAAAACCTTATTTTATTAAGGTTTTTGAATTCTAGGTTGTATATCCTTTTTATTGACGTATCGGATATAGATCATTATTCGTAAATTATTGATTATCTAAATCAAATATGATTTTCGTTGATAACTTTTGACGGATAACTAAAATTATCTAAGATAACTATTAATTAAACGCACCTTAGGAGTTAGGTCAAACAGTAGCATGATACAAATTGGAAGTTTTATTAAAATTATATAGGACTAGATTGAAAAAGTACTAATGCGGAGTTGTCATGCATTAATCTATAATATACTACTTTTTAATAAAATTACAACGCTTTATTTAAGTTTTTATTGATTTTGATTTTCTTGAAACATTAATTGTCCCTCATGGTTTTGATGTCGCTTCCTTGTTTTATGTTAATCTATATTTAATTTTGAGAAATAATAGCGATGTCAGACCAAATTTCACTAGCTGAAGTTTTCCCAACTTTTTTTTTTTTTTTTTTGTTTTTTTGGTCTTCCTCGTGAATCGTTGATCTACCTTATACATCATTCATGACAATTAATGATGATATCATATATATATACATACTCTACATGCAAACTAGCCCACTAATTTACTGTACTAGGTGTCGACATGGTCCACACATGAAGAAATTAGATTCAAAATTATTTTTTTCCCCGTAGATGATTTTAATTGTGTTGAAATGATATTGATTAAATAAATTAAAATTAATTTATAAATAGCTAATAATTTAAAAATTATTCTTATTTTAAAAAAAACAAAGATATATAAAATAACAATTAACTTGCTGGTATCAAAATAAAATTGATTATTTTATTTCTATGTTATTTAAGACGTCTTTTATTTATATATATATATAATTTGAAAAATAAAATAAAATAACTATAAGTTTACATGAATCATACCTATAAATGCATTAGAATAATAAATTAATGTAACTATTAAAATCCACAATAAATTATTTTGTTTGCTAACATTAATTAAGTTTCATAGTTATAGCTAGAGAATATCATGCTTGCAAATCCTCGTTCCATGATAAACTTAATACATAATTATATGCATGCTTCTTTAATAATAAATAAATAAATAAATATTAAGGACCTTATAAATTAATAAATTAGATAACGCTTATCATTAGTTATCTTCAAAATAAAAAAATATTTATCTGTCAATCATTTTTTAAATTTTATTTATAAAAAGTATGGTTTAATTTCTAAATGGGGAACTCCCTCAATTTCTCCAAACATTGTTTTTAATTAAAATTCAGAATAGAACAGTTATAGGGAACACAAAAATTTTCCTGCAACTCCACACCTATAATTAATTTCAACTATTAATTGCTATAATTAATTTCAACTTTTAATTGCTAGTGGAATTGACTTGAGAGATAATAACGTTGATCCTATCCAAAATTCTCGAGGATGATTTATCGGGAATGTGGTCGTTGGGTTGAATGTGTATTGACTGTCCTTCGTTTTGCAACACAACAAGCATTAGCATCAAATCAGGGAAGGGGTCTTCAGTGATGACCCTCCGACGCTCAAGTCAATTATCGAAAAATATAGGGAAATGAAGCAACAGTAAGCGCAAACGTGAATAATGAATAACGCGTACCTCCACGGACACTTGGACCCCCCTTTTATATAGAGCTCATGTAGCTCATGTGCTAGCTTTCCAAGACGAGCACGCTTTCTCATGTTTTCCATGAAAAGACCTGACAGTAGAGTGTTCCTAACACCATATCTTAACAAGGCATGCAGATCTTCTGACAAGACAGTGGAAACTTCCACCGTATGATCCGCCTGTTAACCATGTTGATGCCAGCGACACTAACTCTTAAAAGGATATGAGAGCGATCCGCGGTTTGGCCGAGCGGGGTTGCCACTCAGTGAATTTTAAGCCGCCCTATTAGCGTCCGATAGCCGGCCAAGTCGGGGTGGCAGCTTGTCATGGTGTTGTTCCATTCCGGGAGAATCCGCTACTCGTCGATCGGGGTGCCCACTCAGCCGGGTGTTTTGGCTGTAAGAATCTACCACTTGCCGAGCGGGTTTAACTACTCGTGCGACTTTTGTTCATGATCGGGTTTCCTTGATGAGTTTGTTGCTAGCCCATTCGACTATTGTGGACGGGCTCGTTGACCACTTGAGTTGCTCTCTTTGACTTTGACCTCTATGCCAACTATCATCGTCATCTTTAACCCGAGCTTAGTGGGCCCCCTCCCCCCTTTACCATCGTATCAAACCCAAACCTTATCTCTAAAATTACCCTATAAATTAATTGAGAGTGAGGTATATATATATAAAATTTGTCCCAAATTTTTTTCTAAAATTAAAAATCTTGATATGGCAGTGGTAGGGGCACAAAAATTCTATTATGGATGATTTGTGTTTTAAGAGACATTGCAAATTCGAAAATTAATTTCAACTCTTATTTACTACTAAAATTAACTTAAAATTTTAATAAAATAGGATTTTCTATTGACTATATATATATTCATTCATTTTATAATACATAATTAAAGTGAAAATAGTAATTCATGTATTAATTTGGTGGGAGACACTTCATATATCATATTTTAAATGGTTTAATAAACTAAATTCCATTTTATTAAAATATTTTTTTAATTTAACCAATTAACTTTATATAGGTATTTATGATATTGTAATTAAACTAATTACACCATAAATATAAATTATACTTTTATTTTAGTATATTTAAGGTAGGAATAATATTGAATGATCAAATTAAATTTGTCCATAATAAATTATTTTCATGATGGGTGAAGAAAAATACCCAAATTTTAATATACCGTATATACCATAGCGAAATTTATAGAATTATACCGATTTTATGATATACTGGAAATTTTCGTACGGTATTATACTGTACTTAAATTTTCAGTATCGGTATACAATTTATAACAAAATTTTTGATATACCATAACGATATCGAAAATTTACTCTAACAATATGAATATCAAAATTTTGGTATACCGAAAATTCGATATACTGAAGTTCCGATACGGTATAAGTATAAAAAAATTTTATAGTGAACTTTTTAGTATGATAACAATATACAAATTGATGATTTGATATACCGTACCGAATCATTCATAATCAAATGTTGGTTGTTAATGAATGAATAATATTCATTCATATACATATTAAAAAGTTTATGTTTTACTATTTTATTAATCACCACATGTGTGTCAAACTAAAGTCATGATATATTTTAGTGGGAAAATTTATTTTACTATAACAAAATTGTACAGAAATAATAAAATTATACAGGAATTGTATGGATGTTATACGGGCGATCATCATCATCTTTAACCCGAGATGGATGGATCCCCTCCTCCCTTTACCATCGCATCAAATACAAACTCAAAGTCTTATCTCTAAAATCACTCTATAAATTAATCGAGAGTGAGGTGTGCGAAAATATATATATACATATATATATATATATATATATATATATATATATATATAATTTTGGAGTTTTGGTTTATATTGTAATTGTTGATGCTTTAGATTATTAAAATTTTAGGTTAAATTTCTAAATGGGACCTCCTAATTTGTGTTAAAGTTTTTTCTTAAATTAAAATGATTGATGTGGTAGTTGTAGGGGGTCACAAAAATTCTATTGTGGATGACTTGTGTTTTAAGATACATTGCAAATTGAAAAATTAATTTGAACTCTTATTTACTACTGAGATTGACTTAAAATTTTTGTAAAATAGCATTTTCTATTGACTATATATCTATATATATATATATATTCATTCATTTTATGATAATACATAATTAAAGTGAAAATAGTACTGCTAATAAACTATTAAAAGCTAAGTAATGCTAATTAATAGACCACAATAACTTTCTGAAATTATTAAGAAAAAAATAGAAAAATAATAAATTATCATGTATTAATTTAACTAATTAACTTTATATACGTATTTATGATATTGTAATTAAAGTAATTACACCATAAATATAAATTATACTTTTATTTTAGTATATTTAAGGTAGGAATAATATTGGATGGATTAAATTAAATCTGCCCACAATAAGTTATTTTCAAGATCAATTGTAGGAGCAAAGTACAATATCAAAAGTTTAGTATACCGTACATATCATAGTAAAATTTATTGAACTATGTTGATTTTATGATATATCAAAAATTTCTGTACGGTATTATACTATACCTAAATTTTCAATATTAGTATCGGTATACAATTTTTAACAAAATTTTCGATATACCGTACCGATACCGAAAATTTACTCTAAATAATATGAATACCCAAATTTCGATATACCAAAATTTTGGTATAGTATAGGTCTGAAAATTTTTTATACTAAATTTTTTGGTACGATAATAATATACGAGTTGGTGATTTGATATACCGTATTAATTCATCCCTAATCAAATGTTGGTTGTTAACGAATGCATACTATTCATTCATGTACATATAAAAAAAATTTATGTTTTACTATTTTATTAATCCCCATTGTGTCAAACTAAAGTCATATTTTAGTTGGAAAATTTATTTTACTATGACGGAATTGCGCAGAAGCAATAAAAATATAATATATAATATAATTAATTCAAGAATAATAATATTTAGGCTTATGGATTAATTATATCCATGGACAAATAAGATAAAAGAATAATAATAATTTAATTAGTAATGGAGTCTCTGATCGTTTGTCTCCTGTATGTATATATAACTTCATGCTTTAGCCACTTTTTCAATCTCTGACACAACAAATAGCTCCATTCTAATTAATTACTATTAATAACAAGCTTCAAGATTCAGTTTCAAATATAATATTATAGATTCTAGAAATTCCTTACTTGAGATTTTCATGTATATGTCGGCATTATAATAAATATAGATTTTAGTAAGCACAGTGAAGGAGAAGGAGGAGGAGGGTGTCGGCGAGTTGGTTGAGAGAGGAAGCGTACACAGTGGGATTCAAGAGTGAATGAATAATTGTAAAATCAGTCAAAATACTAATTGACATTATCTTCGCATGCGACGGAAGAGTGATAAATTAATTATAGAATATGATTTTCATCTAGTTAATTATCGATATATTATTTTTGTTTCTATTTAAATATTTAATTAACTAATTTGTATAATAAATATGCTTCTCTACTTTTTTTCGTTTTTTTAACCTAATCAATATCCTTTTATTTGTATTTGAGAATGATCTTTTATATATATAAATATTATTAATGAATTAAGTAAATATAAATACAATAACATATTTAGCAATTATCATGAGCATAGCATGCAGTATTGCTTGGACCAGTTATTTTGTATAATTTTTTTCCTTCCAAAGCAAATGATTAAGTAGAAAAATATGATCAATAAAATAGAAACATATATATATATAGCAACACTAAAAGCAATAAGTAACATATTCCTTGATAAATATTTTACATAATATTATTCTACACATACATATATTGATGGAACTAGATAATTAAAACACCGATAAATATCATAAAACACTAATTATCCGTCACACATGCAACAAAGTTAAATCTAATAAAGAAACTTATATTTATAATATCTAGGGGATAATGATTGATGGCAAGCAGTGGAATCCAGGCATGCTCATGGGTGAACAGTGTAGCAACATTTTTTTTCTTTGATCCTAAAATTGGGAAGCATGAACCCTAAGTAAAATCTTAAAAAAAAATTAACTTGAACACTATAACCCATCTAGGAAGCCTAAGCCCTAAAGGTAAATAAGTTAAAAATAAATCTATATTAAAATTTTTTAAGATTTTATCTCTAGGGTTTAGGCGAAGAATACTCCAATAAATTTCTTTTATCCTATATTCTAGATATAGAATAAGTCCTATAAACCTGGTAATAATAAAGTTTTTCTTAGTGTATGATCATATGCAGTACCATTTTATTGTAGTCTCACCTTGACCTAACCATATGCACACCATCGCCGCCGGCCACGACCACCAACCGTCACCGCCCCCTCTGGCCGTTGACCGTCATCGCCGACCGTCAACCATCGCCGTACAATTGAGGAATGCATCAGATATCCAAACTCATAATGTCGTATCACATGGTAAGTACAACGGTAATATTATACTATTAATGTTAAAATGAGTTTGGTTATCATTTATAACTTTAATTATGTGATTATTAGATGATTACAGAACTAAGGTTATGAAGAATAAAATATAATCTAATATTGTTTGATTCAACCTAGGCAATGTAATGAAAAGAGCATCCATATCAGTTGCCCTATCCAAAGATTTTACCTTAAATTTTGAATAGGATAACTAAAAAATCTTTGCATCGGCTACCCTATCCATTTCTTAAATTTTACATTTATAAATAGTATTTCTCTAAATTTAGGGAATAAATTTAATTCCTTATACATTATAGAGAAGAGAGAATAAATAGATAAACTGATATATGATTTAGTGAAAAGTGTATATCTAAATTTAATAAAGTAATTTTTTTACCCAAAATTATGCATTTTGGATAGGGAAACTTATATAAATGCTCTTTTTCCTAATCGGAAAAATCAGTGGAAAAGAAAGAAAAAAAAAGTTAACAAAGGTTCTATTGAATTTCAAATATTAAGTTTCACAAATAAGATATGAAGACTTACTTCACATTTAGAAATGTAAAAAAAAAAAGATTTTTTTTAATCAAAAATAGGTTTACAAAAAATTCTAGGAAAACATCGACATATGCTGGCCTATTTGTCAAAGAAAAATGGAGTGTGATCCTGTCCGGAAGTTGAGTCAGACGGATCGTCGGACGAGGTGGATGGAATGTTGACCGAGTCGTGATGTCCTGGAGGAGGGTAAACTGAGATGACTTCTGACTTCTATGTTGACCAAGTCTTCAGAAGTCCCCTGGTCAACGCTACTTGCAGCAAGCGACCGAGTCCCCCCGATCCCTGGTACCCTGAGGCTCGAGGCGGATCCAACGAGCATATAAGTAACAGACTAATACTGGAATAATAAAATAAATGGAAAGTGAGTACGGAGAACGTACCCTGGCCCAGGGGGCGCCCTCGGATGGGACGCAACTCAAGTTGTCGTGACCCGGGAGAGTAGATGACTCTAAGCCGGATGAAGAGCTGGATCTGACGACGCGGAGCCGGACGCGGCTTGGAGTCGGAAGACGAGCTGCAGGTCGGGAGATAATAGCGACACGCGGGCCAGGATATAATATTGGCATGCAAGTCGGGATAAGACACCGACACGCAGACCGGGATAACACATCGGCACGCATGCCGAGATAAAACATTGGCACGCAGGCTAGGATAAAACATCAGTACGCAAGCTGGGATAACCACAGGAGCAGAATATGATCAAATCAATGACGCTGGACAATAACCACGACACGAAGGCCGAAACACCACAACACACAAAGCTAGAATGAGATAACGGCACGAAGGCCGTCAAACAACGGGACCGGAATACGATCAACTCAGTGACGACAATAATAGTGGTCGGCTCGGTGCTAGGGGACCCGCCGAATTCGTATTGAGGAGGTTGCGTCTGGCTATCAATGATCGAGGGAGAGGGAAGTAGCACAGAGGCGGCGCTTGGGCTACCAGCGTGCGGAGGGAGGCTGTGCGGTCAGCCGATGACTGCCGCTGGCCGCAGCTGATCGCCGCTGAGGGTGGCGGCTACGCAAGGGGCTAGGGGTGGCAGCAACCTTCTCAAATGATGAGGAGAAATGGAGTGTCGGAGTGCTGCCGGCATGAGAGGATCAGGCACGAGTGCTGCCGGCGAGGGGAGGAGAAGTATAGGAGCAGCGTTGCGAGGCTATCTGGCGGCGGCGTCATGAGGAGGAAGAAGAGGACTTGAGAGAGAGAGAGAAGGCGAGTAAGCAATGGCCCGCCGACGGCGAGGGAGAAGCTAATGACGAAGGCAACATCTACTTCCCTGTTGCGGTGGAAAAACCTCCACGAACCAAACCAACCCCCTTTTGAGCTTGCGGCGAGGTCTGGTCGTGGAAGAAGAAAGGGAGAGAGGAGAAGAGGCGATGACCGGAGGAAGACGAGGAGGAGAATAGCCGCTGGCTGGCTTCGGCGCCGGCAAGAAGGGTGAGAAGAAGAAGAAGATGACCCTTTCATGTTGGCGGCGTAAGCAGCCAATAACGAAGGAATAAAACCCCCCCCCTTCGCATGCTACAGTGCCTCCTTTTTCTCCTCAAACCCTATGCAGCCAACCGCGGAGAGAAGGATGAACTAGCAGAGCCGTGAGCGCAACTGAGAAAGCCTTGACCGAGCGACCATAAATCGTGACCGGGCAACAAAGATAATGATGGACGAGCAACGTCATGAGCGTGACCGAAAAAAGTGTCGATCGAGCGACAGTAAATCGCGACCTGGCAACCGAGCAATGACGCTTGGCTAATAGGGAGAAATCCAAACTGTTGGAACAACGATGGGTGAGCGGTGACAAGCGTGCGACGAGGAAAAAATATCAATCGAGCGACAGTAATCACGACCGGGCAATCAAAAAATGTCGACCAGAAAATAGAAAGAATGCATATCGGGCAGAGTAAGAATCAGGCGAGCGATGTCGAGTGCACAACCGAGAAAGCCTGTAAGTGATAGGCCGATCGGCGTAAAGCGAGTAGCCGAGTGGTACCAGCGAATGATTGAGCAAACGACCAAGCAACAGCGATGAGCGAAACGTGATTGGCGAGTGTTGGGCAAAGCGGCAAGTGGAGCGGTGAGCGCCGACCAGGCAACAACCATGAGCGAAACACGAATGATAAGTGTCGAGCAGAGCAGCGAGTGAAGCGGTGAGCGCTGACCGGGCAACAGCAATGAGCGAAATGGGGATGATAAGTTCCGAGCAGAGCGGCGAGTGGAGCGGTGAGTATGATGAGTGCCGGGCAGAGCGGCGAGCGAGGCGAGTATGATGAGTATCGGGCAAAGTGGCAAGTGAGCAGTGAATGTCATCCGAGCAACAATGGTGAGCGAAGCGCGAATGCTGAGTGCCGAGCAGAGTGGTGAGTGAAGCGGTGAACGCTGACCAAGCAACAACGGTGAGTGGAACACGAATACTGAGTGTCGGGCAGAGCGGCAAGTGAAGCGAGTGTGATGGGTGCCGGGCAAAGCGGCAAGTGTGCGGTGAGTATCGACCGAGAGGTCGTTGGGCGTGAGAGTATGCTCACTTATAACTCGCACTAGTGCGAGAGTCTGGAATCCTGACTGGGAAGGTCGTTGGGCGTGAGAGCAGTGCGCACTTATAACTCACACTAGGGCGAGAGTCTGGGACACCGACTGGGAAGATCGTTGGGCGTGACAGCAGTGCTCACTTATAACTCACACTGAGGCAAGAGTCTGGAATCCTGACCGGGAAGGTCATTGCGCATGAGAGCAGTACTCATTTATAACTCGCACTGGGGCGAGAGTCTGGGACACCGACCGAGAAGATCGTTGGACATGAGAGCAGTGCTCACTTATAACTCGCACTGGGACAAGTGTCTGGGACCCGACCGGGAAGGTCGTTGGGCGTAAGAGCAGTGCTCACTTATAACTCGCACAGGGGCGAGAGTCTAGGACACTAACGGGGAAGATCGTTGGGCGTGAGAGCAATACTCACTTATAACTCGCACTGGGGTGAGAGTCTGGAGGTGTGAGAGCATGCTCACTTATAACTCGCACTGGGACGAGAGTCTGGAGGCGTGAGAGCATGCTCACTTATAACTCGCACTAAGGCGAGAGTCTGGAACACAAATCGGGCAGGTCGTTGGGCATCAGAGCAGTGCTCACTTAGAACTCGCACTGGGGCGAGAGTCTGGGACATCGACCGGGACGATCGTTGGGCGTGAGAGCAGTGCTCACTTATAACTCGCACTGGGCGAGAGTCTGGAATCTCAACCGGGAGGTGATCTGGAGGCTTGACCAATACTTGATATGGAGACCTGACCAAGGATTGATCTGAAGATCTGACCCGGACCTGATCTGAATACCTGACTAGGAAACAATCCGAAGGTCTGACCCATAAGCAATCTGGAGGCCTGACCAGGAAACAATCTGAAGGCCTGACAAAGAAGCAATATGGAGGCCTGGCCAGGAATTGATCTGGAGGTCTGACTAAGAATTGATCTCGAGGTCTGACCAAGAATTGATCTGGAGGTTTGACCGAGACTTAATCTAGAGACCTGACCAGGAATTGGTCTAGAAGCTAAACTGGGCATTGGTCTGGAAACCCGACCGAGAATTGGTCTGGGAGCCCGACCGAGAGTTCGTTAGCGATACTCTGATCCAAGATCGGTGGTGATACTCTGGTTTGAGACCAGTGGCGATAGCTCGACCCCGAACGAGGGAGGATAAGCCTTGAAGCCCATAGACGTGGAGCCCGTAGCAATATGAAGGGACAGAGCCTTTATCATACTTGATAGCGAAGTGATGTTAACCGACTGAGGATCTGTCTCGGTCTCTCCACTCCCGATTATCCGGGGAGCGAGGGGAGAAGATAAAGGACGTGAAGCTGATATAAGGGAGCAGAGTCCATAGTTATAGAAGGAAGCAGAACACCGTGGATGAAGGGAGCAACACCTGTAGATGTAAGAAGTTGCACAACAAGTAAAGGATGCAGAGCATATAATAATAATAGAATAAAGCGCATATAATAGTAAGAGGATGCTGAGCCCTATGGTGAAGGGTGCAGAGCCTGTAGCAATAAGAGGAGGCAGCGCCTCATGGTAAAAGGGGCAGAGCCTGTAGCAGTAAGAGAATGCAGAGCCTTATGGTAAAGGGTACAGAGCCTGTAACACACCTAATCGGGGAGCAAGAAGTTTGGTCCCTGATCGGAAAGTATGGCCCCTAGTCTGTAATCAAAGAGCGAGGCCCCTAGATCTTGATCGGGAAGTGGTACTGCGAGTCAATGATCGGGGAGTTATGCCCCTAGTATATGAGCGGGGAGTTGTGTACCTAGTGTATGAGCGGGGAGCTGGGCCCCTAGTGTCCGATCAAAAATCGAAGGCCCTAGTCTTTGATCAAAGAACTAGGATCTTACTCTCTTATCAGGGAGTTATAACAGCTCCTATAACCATAAAAAGAGAGCAGAGATTGTAACGTACCTGATCAGGAAGTCGTGCCAACCGGCTAAGGGTTTGTCTCGGTCCCTTGACTCCCGAATACCCGTGGAGTCAGGGAAAAAACATAATGGAAAAACTAACCTGTCGGCCAGCCGAAGCTCCACTCGGCCCCTCGACTCCCGAATACAGGTGGAGTGAGGGTAGAAGATAATATGTTCGTTGGGGGTCCTCCGGGACTGTGATTGTTAGAGTGTATACTAAAAGCCTAGCTTTTGGTATAAATATTTATCTAGAAATAAGAATCACATTGGTCAAAAGTCTACATTTATGATAAATGTAGTTGCTCAATTAATTTATATTGTAGATAACATGGTGTGTGGTGTCACACACAGAAGATCATGTTATTGGTTCCTTATAAATTATAAACAGTAGCTCACGACCAAGATGGAAAGGAACAAACCATTGGAAGGTCGTAGTGTAATTAGGTATTAGTATATCTTAACTATATAATTACACTAGTACACTTAGAGTGTATTGAGTAGGACCATTTGAGGTCGTTCCTTTTATACTGACTTTATAAAGGAACAAAGACCTCAGTTATTATGGAAGTGTGTGCTCTTAATCCTAATATAATAACAAGCACATATATTTGATATTTATTTCTTTAATTTATCAATGGGTGAGATTTAGTTCGATGAATCAATAAGCCCGATAAGTTGGGAAATGATATCACTTATAGTGTGTGTTGTTGATTATAGAAGGAAACTGTGTCCTAGTAATCTAGGTTGAGAATGTCCCCAAGAGGAGCTCATAAGGATTGTCATGTTAAACCCTGCAGGTGGACTTAGTCCGACATGACGATGAAGTTGAGTGGTACTACTCTTGGAGCTAGATATTAATTAAGTGAGTTGTCAGTAACTTACTTAATTAGTGGACATTTGTTATCTTAAACACAGGGAGACTAACACACTCATGATAAGAAGGAGCCCAAAATGTAATTTGGGATTGGTGCGGTAGTTCAATAATAGTTCTCTAGTGGAATGAATTATTATTGATAAAATTAAGTTGTGTGTTCGGGGCGAACACGGGATGCTTAATTTTATCGGGAGACCAAAACCAATTCCTCCTCTCGGTCCCTATCGTAGCCTCTAGTATATAGAGATTTATACCCACCGCATACCCACCTTCTTACCCATCCAATGGGGCCGGCCAAGCTAGCTTGGAACCCAAGCTAGGGCCGGCCAAGACCAAGTGGATGAGTTAAGTTGGTGGCCGGCCAAAGCTTGGGTCCCAAGCTTAGGTGGCCGGCCGCTAGAATATTAAAAAGGATTTTTATTAAAATTATTTCTCATGTGGATATCATGTTTTTAAAAGAGAGTTTAAAAATAAAAAATTTCATTATATCGCTTTCTACAACAGATTAAGCGAAGAACTTAATATCTTTCATTATTTGTAGTTTAACAGGATGGTTTTAATTTTTGGTAAAAACTTTCCTTATTTGTAAATCATCTACATGTTTAAAAGAGAGTTTAAAATTTGAAATCTTTCCTTATTTATTGATTAAAGGAGGATTTTAAATTTTAAGAAAACTTTCCTTTTTAATCATGTTCATGATTTAAAAGAAAGTTTAAAAATTAAATATTCTCTTTATAAGTTTCTACAAGAGATTAAGAAAAGATTTGATATCTTTCCTTATTTGTAGATTAAAAGAGATTTTAATTTTTAGAGATAACTTTCTTTTATTCACATGTTTAAAAGAAAGATTTTAATTTATTAAATTTCCTTTTATAAACCAATCATGAAGGGATAAAATTATTGAGAAATTTTTATAAAATTCAAGCAAATAAGGAAGTTTTAATTGGTGTTTAAAATTTTATTTGCTTGGAGTTTTTTTTGTGGTCGACCATTATAAAATTGAGAAAGGAAATTATTTTTAATTAAATAAATTTTCCTTTTCAATGGCAAAAGAATTAAGGAAGCTTTTATTAAAATTTCCTTATTTGCCAAGATCAAGGATTATAAAAGAGGGGTAGAGGAGGCTTCATTGCTAACGAATCTATTCTATTTTTCTCTCCCTCTTTTCTTCTTCTTGTGGCCGGCCCTAGCCTTTCTCCTTTCTTCTCTTTTGGTGGCCGAACCATACATCTCTTGGAGCTCTTGTTGGTGGCCGGACCTAGGAAGGAGAAGAAGAAGAGGAGGAAGCCTCATCTTGAAGATCCCTTGGAGTATTGGTGGTGATCAAGTTCTTCTTCCTTGGAGGTGGTTCTTCTTGTGGCCGAACCTTGCTTGGAGAAGAAGAAGGTGCGTGGTGGTTCTCGTCTCGGAAGATCGTCGCCCACACGACGTCCGGGATAAGAAGAGGAATACGGTAGAAGATCAAGAGGTTTTTCTAAAAGGTATAACTAGTAATTTTTCTTTCCGCATCATACTAGTTATTTTTGGAAATAATACTAAATACAAGAGGCTTACGTTCTAGTGTTTCGAATATGTTTTTTCGAAGTTGTGTTCTTTTGTTTCTTTCTTTTCCTTGTGATTTGATTGTTCTCTTTGGTTAACCTAAAGTTATTTTAGGAAATTAAATATTAGCTTTCTATTAAAGGTTTTGTCTAGTCGGTGGTGGTTGCTCCCATATCCAAGAAGGCCATGTGCCTCGCCACGTCAGTACTGGAAACCTTTTATGGAAATTAATATTTAATGGAATTAATAACTTAAGGAGACTTGGGTCAAACGTGTTAAGTTCCGCAGGAGATCCAAGTCAAAACCTAAAAGAACAAATAGATTAAGTTTTGGATCAAACGTGTAAAGTTCCGCAGGCGATCCAAAATTTAATTTAAAAGAACACATGGTAGCTAGGAAAAGGTTCAGACCTTTGTACAAAAATTTTGTACAGTGGAACCTATAGGTTTTCCGAGTAGCAACCAACAATTGGTATCAGAGCTAGGGTTTTGTCTCTGTGTATTTGGTATTTAGTCTAATTATGCACATGTCATACATAATTTAGGCAGGATAATAGTAGGATATGCTAACTTTGTGGATGCAGGATCCAACTATTATGGCTTATAGTTATTATGTGTGTGATTGGACCCTTGGACATGTCAAGGGCATTTTATTGTGTGTGCATGATTGTATTATAAAATACAGCAGGAGCTGTATTTAGTTTTATTAGGATTTTATTTTTGATCTAGATACATGTACATTCCTTTTATGGAATATAGGATCAAAAATGTAAAATTCTATTTATGTCGTGGATTGAATCTTGCAAAGCGTGGAACCTTCTATGGACCAGAGGCGCAGCGGAACTAGGAGCAAGATGGATGCGACGGCTAGACCCGGAGGCAGTGGCCAAATATGGCAGCAGCTTGGGATGACAACACACAGAGGACAACTAAAGATTAAAGCCATAATAGTTGAAAATTAGATTTTCTATTTATTGCTTTTTATACTGTGCTGTGTGTGCATGTTAGTTTACAAGTTTAGTAGGCTAGCATAGTTAAAATTCCTCATTTATAAATAACTAAGTGGGAGAGGGATTTTTAAGTAAATCCCGTGGTCTCCATTACTGGTTTGTAAGTGATGCAAACAAGCTTGCGCGTTGGCTCTGAGTGCCTTCCTCCATAACGGATGAGCTAGTTTGCAGATCACTAGAACAGACTTCCATTTTTGGATGACTATAGGAAGTTAATTAAGAGCGTGTGATCTTCCCCAACGGAAGGGGCATAATCTTATTAATGGACTTAGTGTCAAGTAATGGTATACACTTAGACATATCTAATAGTATCCTCCCCATCGGAGTCACTGCTATTATTTGTGTGACCAAATAAAACCAACTATTAATTTGTCATAAAACTAGGTTGACAAGATAATAAAATTAAAGGGTTAAAACCCCTCTTACAAATGATTGATTTTGTATACGTCCACACTAACGTGGCATACAAAATTAACGGTGTTTGAGATAATTTTATTTGTCATAAAGTTACGTTGACAAGATAGTTAATGGGTGAAAACCCTCCTCTTACAAATGTTGATTTTGTATACGTCCACACTAACGTGGCATGCAAAATGCACGGTGTTTTGAGGTGTTGGTAAATTTAAATAGTATTGTTAGAGGAATCAATATTATTTTAAATTTAGAGTCTTGACCAAATATTTGATTAAAGATAGACCAACTATTTTATTCGTCATAAAGTAAGGATGACGAGATAATAAAATTAAATGATAAAATTTCCTCTTTGAATTTGTATACGTCCACACTAACGTGGCATACAAAATTCATGGGGATTTTTAAGGTGTTGGTCTTAACCAAATATTTTTGTGATTCTTAGGATAATGGTCAATCCCTAGCTGATATACTTAGTGGTCCCAATTATAATTGATTGGAAATAGGATTTGGACATTAAGGTAGACTGTCCTTTTAGAACTAAGAACAATATAGGTGTATTTTATTCATTAGTTGAAACATGTTTAGTGGAGTTATCTACCGGTACCTGGTGTGTAGATATGTGAGCCACTGATTCATTGCAGGGTTCCAGGAAACCCGACAACTAAATGAAAATAAAAAACACCGTCCACATGGGCACTACTGCAAAAGTAGCAGCTGTTGTAGTGGGAGAGGTTTATTCTCTAATAGGAATAAAATTTGGATTATTAGAAATTGTCTTTACGTACTAAGTTTAGAAAGAACCTGATTTCAGTTTCTAAACTATTATAGAATAGATATTGTGTCTATTTTGATAACAAAGTTGTTATCAAGAAAAATAGACAAGTTATCGATTCTGGTATGTTGGTTGACAATTTATAATCCAATAACTCCCACGATGTAATAAATGGAAATTATAACACATCTTCTAACTTTAAGAGGAAGCAACCTTCGGAGATGAACCAATTATATCTTTGGCATCTAAGGCTAGGTTATATTAACTTGAGTAGGATTCATTGGTAGCTGATGAACTTTTGGGTTCATTAGTAGTGGAAATCTTTCCAACCTGCGAGTCTTACTTGGAAGGAAAAATAACCAAGAAGCTTTTAAGTCTAAGGGGTATGGAGCCAAAGATATGTTGGAATTGGTTCATTCTGATTTATGTGATCCTATGACTATCCAGGCAAGAGGTAGTATCGAATATTTCATCTATTTTATAGATAACTATTCAAGATACAAATACATTTACTTAATGTGCCGCAAGACTAAGTACTTTGATTAGTTCAAAGTGTACAAGGCTGATGCGGAGAAACGTCAAAGTAAAAGTATTAAGACACTACGGTGAGATCGTAGTGGCAAGTACCACTTGGGAGAATTTAGGAGTCACTTATCAAAAGTAGGGATTCAATCCCAACTAACTACACCTGGTACACCCCTACAGAATGGTGTAGAAAAAGGAAGGTATAAGGCTCTTATGGAATAATTAGATCGATGATGAGTTATTACCAAATTTGTTTTAAGGATATACACTAGAAACAGAAGTGAACATAATACCTTCTAAAGTCAGAACTCTCTACTCCCATAGAATTGCAGAATGGGCATAAGCCTAGTATATTCGGATTTGGGTGGTCTAGCATATGAGAGACACTGATAAGTTGGGCAGGAGTTCACTTGTTTGTGAGTTATCCTAGAGAAACAAAAGTAGATTTATAGTCTTAAAAATCAGAAGGTCATTATCAATGACCGTTTTTTAGAAAATGACTATGTGCCCATAAGAAAATTTGTTCTTAAGGAAATAATAGAAGACATGTCTAATCTAGTACCAACTGTACAAGATGAGATACCACAAGGAAACTGCAACACGTATCACAAATGATACACAATTGCAGAAAGTGCCTTGTCGTAGTGGGAGGGTTGATAAGCAACTTAAAAGGATTCATGTTTTGGGAGAGTTTTTTGACTTGATCCCTGGAGGACATGAACCTGATCTCCGGACATATGACGAAGCACTCCAAGATAAAAATGCAACATCTTGGCAAAGAGTAATGAATAACAGAATTAGAATATATGTATTCTAATAAAATCTGGAAGCTTGTAGAAACACCAAATGGTGTAAAAGCCTTTGGGTGTAAAAAGGTCTATAATAGGAAAAGAGGGATAGACAGGAAGGTAGAAACTTTCAAAAGCAAGGCTTGATGAAAAAGGAAACTTTTCACTGGTAGCCATGTTTAAGTCTATCCAGATTCTTTTATCTATTTGGCAAGTGGATGTCAAGACAGCATTCCTTAATGGAAGTCTTGAAGATAGCATCCACATAAAGCAAACCAGAAGGGTTCATTACAAAGGGCTAAGAGCATCTTGTGTGAAAGCTCAATCAGTCTATGGACTGAGGCAAAGCTTCAAGGTCTTGGAACATCCAGTTTATCAAAGTAATCCAGACCTTTGGATTTATTGAGTAAACGGATAAGTCTTGTGTATACAAATGGTGTGATGGAAACGTGGTGGTGATTCTTGTACTATACGTAGATAACAATTTTGGTAGTTGGAAACAATATCAAAATGTTGTCAGAAGTAAGGGTATGGTTGTCCAAATAATTCAATATAAAGGACTTGGGAGAATATATATATTTTTGTGATCAAAGTAATAAGGGATCGCAAGAAAAATATATATATAGATATATCCCAAGTTTAATACATCGAAAAAATCCTTGCTCGTTTTTAGCATGCAAGACTCCTAGAAAGGTTTCTTACCTTTTAAGCATGGAGTGTCTTTATCTAAAGGGATGTCTTCGATGACATCAAAGGAGATTGAGGACATGTAGGCAGTTCTTTATGCTTCGGCAGTTAGACAACCTAATGTATGCTATGCACGAGATCAGAAATCTATTTTGCCAAGGGCATAGTTAGTAGATATCAAAGTAACCCTAGACAAGGACATTGGACTGCAATAAAGCATATAAGTACCTTAGAGGCACTAGAGATTATATGCTAGTTTACAAGGCAGTTATTTTGGTCCCTATGGGTTGCATGGATTTTGACTTCCAATCGGACAGGGACAATATTAAGTCAACATCGGGGTTTTGTGTTTACTTTAGGAGGTAAAGTCATAACTATGGAAGAGTGATAGGCATAGGTGTTTATCTGGACTCCACCATAGAAGCTTAGTATATGGCAAGCCTCTAAGGTAGCCATAAAAGCTGAATGACTCAATAACCTCAAGATAGATTTAGATATGATTTCTGGTTTGTCCAAAGATTATTACAATTTATTGTAATAATGTTGGTGCAGTAGCAAACTCGAAGAAACCATAAGTCTATAAGGCAAGTAAACACAATAGAGCGCAAGTACCACCCAATACGAGAAATCGTATAAACGAGGAGAAGTTGTTGCCGCCTAGATTGCATCAGATGATAACCTAAGGTCCTTAAGGCAAGAGCTTTTTGAAAGGCATGGGAATCAGATGTATGGCAGCAGATATGGCAGCTTAGTCTTTTAGTATAAGTGGGAGATTGTTAGAGTGTATACTAAAAGCCTAGCTTTTGGTATAAATATTTATCTAGAAATAAGAATCACATTGGTCAAAAGTCTACATTTATGATAAATGTAGTTGCTCAATTAATTTATATTGTAGATAACATGGTGTGTGGTGTCACACACAGAAGATCATGTTATTGGTTCCTTATAAATTATAAACAGTAGCTCACGACCAAGATGGAAAGGAACAAACCATTGGAAGGTCGTAGTGTAATTAGGTATTAGTTTATCTTAACTATATAATTACACTAGTACACTTAGAGTGTATTGAGTAGGACCATTTGAGGTCGTTTCTTTTATACTGACTTTATAAAGAAACAAAGACCTCAGTTATTATGGAAGTGTGTGCTCTTAATCCTAATATAATAACAAGCACATATATTTGATATTTATTTCTTTAATTTATCAATGGGTGAGATTTAGTTCGATGAATCAATAAGCCCGATAAGTTGGGAAATGATATCACTTATAGTGTGTGTTGTTGATTATAGAAGGAAACTGTGTCCTAGTGATCTAGGTTGAGAATGTCCCCAAGAGGAGCTCATAAGGATTGTCATATTAAACCCTGCAGGTGGACTTAGTCCGACATGACGATGAAGTTGAGTGGTACTACTCTTGGAGCTAGATATTAATTAAGTGAGTTGTCAGTAACTTACTTAATTAGTGGACATTTGTTATCTTAAACACAGGGAGACTAACACACTCATAATAAGAAGGAGCCCAAACTGTAATTTGGGATTGGTGCGGTAGTTCAATAATAGTTCTCTAGTGGAATGAATTATTATTGATAAAATTAAGTTGTGTGTTCGGGGCGAACACGGGATGCTTAATTTTATCGGGAGACCAAAACCAATTCCTCCTCTCGGTCCCTATCGTAGCCTCTAGTATATAGAGATTTATACCCACCGCATACCCACCTTCTTACCCATCCAATGGGGCCGGCCAAGCTAGCTTGGAACCCAAGCTAGGGCCGGCCAAGACCAAGTGGATGAGTTAAGTTGGTGGCCGGCCAAAGCTTGGGTCCCAAGCTTAGGTGGCCGGCCACTAGAATATTACCAAGGCTCTTTATTAAAATTATTTCTCATGTGGATATCATGTTTTTAAAAGAGAGTTTAAAAATTAAAAATTTCCTTTTATAGCTTTCTACAAAAGATTAAGAGAAGAGATTAATCTCTTTCCTTATTTGTAGTTTAAAAGGATGGTTTTAATTTTTGATAAAAACTTTCCTTATTTGTAAATCATCTATATGTTTAAAAGAGAGTTTAAAATTTGAAATCTTTCCTTATTTGTTGATTAAAGGAGGATTTTAAATTTTAAGAAAACTTTCCTTTTTAAACATGTTCATGATTTAAAAGAAAGTTTAAAAATTAAATATTCTCTTTTATAAGTTTCTACAAGAGATTAAGAAAAGATTTGATATCTTTCCTTATTTGTAGATTAAAAGAGATTTTAATTTTTAGAGATAACTTTCTTTTTATTCACATGTTTAAAAGAAAGATTTTAATTTATTAAATTTCCTTTTTATAAACCAATCATGAAGGGATAAAATTATTGAGAAATTTTTATAAAATTCGGAAGCAAATAAGGAAGTTTAATTGGTGTTTAAAATTTTATTTGCTTGGAGTTTTTTTCTTGTGGCCGGCCATTATAAAATTGAGAAAGGAAATTATTTTTAATTAAATAAATTTTCCTTTTCAATGGCAAAAGAATTAAGGAAGCTTTTATTAAAATTTCCTTATTTGCCAAGATCAAGGATTATAAAAGAGGGGGTAGAGGAGGCTTCATTGCTAATGAATCTATTCTATTTTTCTCTCCCTCTTTTCTTCTTCTTGTGGCCGGCCCTAGCCTTTCTCCTTTCTTCTCTTTTGGTGGCCGAACCATACATCTCTTGGAGCTCTTGTTGGTGGCCGGACCTAGGAAGGAGAAGAAGAAGAGGAGGAAGCCTCATCTTGAAGATCCCTTGGAGTATTGGTGGTGATCAAGTTCTTCTTCCTTGGAGGTGGTTCTTCTTGTGGCCGAACCTTGCTTGGAGAAGAAGAAGGTGCGTGGTGGTTCTCGTCTCGGAAGATCGTCGCCCACACGACGTCCGGGATAAGAAGAGGAATACGGTAGAAGATCAAGAGGTTTTTCTAAAAGGTATAACTAGTAATTTTTCTTTCCGCATCATACTAGTTATTTTTGGAAATAATACTAAATACAAGAGGCTTACGTTCTAGTGTTTCGAATATGGTTTTTCGAAGTTGTGTTCTTTTGTTTCTTTCTTTTCCTTGTGATTTGATTGTTCTCTTTGGTTAACCTAAAGTTATTTTAGGAAATTAAATATTAGCTTTCTATTAAAGGTTTTGTCTAGTCGGTGGTGGTTGCTCCCATATCCAAGAAGGCCATGTGCCTCGCCACGTCAGTACTGGAAACCTTTTATGGAAATTAATATTTAATGGAATTAATAACTTAAGGAGACTTGGGTCAAACGTGTTAAGTTCCGCAGGAGATCCAAGTCAAAACCTAAAAGAACAAATAGATTAAGTTTTGGATCAAACGTGTTAAGTTCCGCAGGCGATCCAAAATTTAATTTAAAAGAACACATGGTAGCTAGGAAAAGGTTCAGACCTTTGTACAAAATTTTTGTACAGTGGAACCTATAGGTTTTCCGAGTAGCAACCAACAATTGGTATCAGAGCTAGGGTTTTGCCTCTGTGTATTTGGTATTTAGTCTAATTATGCACATGTCATACATAATTTAGGCAGGATAATAGTAGGATGTGCTAACTTTGTGGATGCAGGATCCAACTATTATGGCTTATAGTTATTATGTGTGTGATTGGACCCTTGGACATGTCAAGGGCATTTTATTGTGTGTGCATGATTGTATTATAAAATACAGCAGGAGCTGTATTTAGTTTTATTAGGATTTTATTTTTGATCTAGATACATGTACATTCCTTTTATGGAATATAGGATCAAAATGTAAAATTCTATTTATGTCGTGGATCGAATCTTGCAAAGCGTGGAACCTTCTATGGACCAGAGGCGCAGCGGAACTAGGAGCAAGATGGATGCGACAGCTAGACCCGGAGGCAGTGGCCAAATATGGCAGTAGCTTGGGATGACAACACACAGAGGACAACTAAAGATTAAAGCCATAATAGTTGAAAATTAGATTTTCTATTTATTGCTTTTTATACTGTGCTGTGTGTGCATGTTAGTTTACAAGTTTAGTAGGCTAGCATAGTTAAAATTCCTCATTTATAAATAACTAAGTGGGAGAGGGATTTTTAAGTAAATCCCGTGGTCTCCATTACTGGTTTGTAAGTGATGCAAACAAGCTTGCGCGTTGGCTCTGAGTGCCTTCCTCCATAACGGATGAGCTAGTTTGCAGATCACTAGAACAGACTTCCATTTTTGGATGACTATAGGAAGTTAATTAAGAGCGTGTGATCTTCCCCAACGGAAGGGGCATAATCTTATTAATGGACTTAGTGTCAAGTAATGGTATACACTTAGACATATCTAATAGTATCCTCCCCATCGGAGTCACTGCTATTATTTGTGTGACCAAATAAAACCAACTATTAATTTGTCATAAAACTAGGTTGACAAGATAATAAAATTAAAGGGTTAAAACCCCTCTTACAAATGATTGATTTTGTATACGTCCACACTAACGTGGCATACAAAATTAACGGTGTTTGAGATAATTTTATTTGTCATAAAGTTACGTTGACAAGATAGTTAATGGGTGAAAACCCTCCTCTTACAAATGTTGATTTTGTATACGTCCACACTAACGTGGCATGCAAAATGCACGGTGTTTTGAGGTGTTGGTAAATTTAAATAGTATTGTTAGAGGAATCAATATTATTTTAAATTTAGAGTCTTGACCAAATATTTGATTAAAGATAGACCAACTATTTTATTCGTCATAAAGTAAGGATGACGAGATAATAAAATTAAATGATAAAATTTCCTCTTTGAATTTGTATACGTCCACACTAACGTGGCATACAAAATTCATGGGACTTTTAAGGTGTTGGTCTTAACCAAATATTTTTGTGATTCTTAGGATAATGGTCAATCCCTAGCTGATATACTTAGTGGTCCCAATTATAATTGATTGGAAATAGGATTTGGACATTAAGGTAGACTGTCCTTTTAGAACTAAGAACAATATAGGTGTATTTTATTCATTAGTTGAAACATGTTTAGTGGAGTTATCTACCGGTACCTGGTGTGTAGATATGTGAGCAATTCATTGCAGGGTTCCAGGAAACCCGACAACTAAATGAAAATAAAAACACCGTCCACATGGGCACTACTGCAAAAGTAGCAACTGTTGCAGTGGGAGATGTTTATCCTTTGATGAGAATAAAATTTGGATTATTAGTAATTGTCTTTACGTACTAAGTTTAGGAAGAACCTGATTTCAGTTTCCAAACTATTATAGAATAGATATTGTGTCTATTTTGATAACAAAGCTGTTATCAAGAAAAATAGACAAGTTATCGATTCTGGTATGTTGGTTGACAATTTATAATCCAATAACTCCCACGATGTAATAAATGGAAATTATAACACATCTTCTAACTTTAAGAGGAAGCAACCTTCGGAGATGAACCAATTATATCTTTGGCATCTAAGGCTAGGTTATATTAACTTGAGTAGGATTCATTGGTAGCTGATGAACTTTTGGGTTCATTAGTAGTGGAAACTTTCCAACCTGCGAGTCTTACTTGGAAGGAAAAATAACCAAGAAGCTTTTAAGTCTAAGGGGTATGGAGCCAAAGATATGTTGGAATTGGTTCATTCTGATTTATGTGATCCTATGACTATCCAGGCAAGAGGTAGTATCGAATATTTCATCTATTTTATAGATAACTATTCAAGATACAAATACATTTACTTAATGTGCCGCAAGACTAAGTACTTTGATTAGTTCAAAGTGTACAAGGCTGATGCGGAGAAACGTCAAAGTAAAAGTATTAAGACACTACGGTGAGATCGTAGTGGCAAGTACCACTTGGGAGAATTTAGGAGTCACTTATCAAAAGTAGGGATTCAATCCCAACTAACTACACCTGGTACACCCCTACAGAATGGTGTAGAAAAAGGAAGGTATAAGGCTCTTATGGAATAATTAGATCGATGATGAGTTATTACCAAATTTGTTTTAAGGATATACACTAGAAACAGAAGTGAACATAATACCTTCTAAAGTCAGAACTCTCTACTCCCATAGAATTGCAGAATGGGCATAAGCCTAGTATATTCGGATTTGGGTGGTCTAGCATATGAGAGACACTGATAAGTTGGGCAGGAGTTCACTTGTTTGTGAGTTATCCTAGAGAAACAAAAGTAGGTTTATAGTCTTAAAAATCAGAAGGTCATTATCAATGACCGATTTTTAGAAAATGACTATGTGCCCATAAGAAAATTTGTTCTTAAGGAAATAATAGAAGACATGTCTAATCTAGTACCAACTGTACAAGATGAGATACCACAAGGCGCAACACGTATCACAAATGATACACAATTCAGAAAGTGCCTTGTCGTAGTGGGAGGTTGATAAGCAACTTAAAAGGATTCATGTTTTGGGAGAGTTTTTGACTTGATCCACGGAGGACATGAACCGATCTCCGGACATATGATGAAGCACTCCAAGATAAAAATGCAACATCTTGGCAAAGAGTAATGAATAACAGAATTAGAATATATGTATTCTAATAAAATCTGGAAGCTTGTAGAAACACCAAATGGTGTAAAAGCCTTTGGGTGTAAAAAGGTCTATAATAGGAAAAGAGGGATAGACAGGAAGGTAGAAACTTTCAAAAGCAAGGCTTGATGAAAAAGGAAACTTTTTCACTAGTAGCCATGTTTAAGTCTATCCAGATTCTTTTATCTATTTGGCAAGTGGATGACAAGACAGCATTCCTTAATGGAAGTCTTGAAGATAGCATCCACATAAAGCAAACCAGAAGGGTTCATTACAAAGGGCTAAGAGCATCTTGTGTGAAAGCTCAATCAGTCTATGGACTGAGGCAAAGCTTCAAGGTCTTGGAACATCCAGTTTATCAAAGTAATCCAGACCTTTGGATTTATTGAGTAAACGGATAAGTCTTGTGTATACAAATGGTGTGATGGAAACGTGGTGGTGATTCTTGTACTATACGTAGATAACAATTTTGGTAGTTGGAAACAATATCAAAATGTTGTCAGAAGTAAGGGTATGGTTGTCCAAATAATTCAATATAAAGGACTTGGGAGAATATATATATTTTTGTGATCAAAGTAATAAGGGATCGCAAGAAATATATATATATATATATATCCCAAGTTTAATACATCGAAAAAATCCTTGCTCGTTTTTAGCATGCAAGATTCCTAGAAAGGTTTCTTACCTTTTAAGCATGGAGTGTCTTTATCTAAAGGGATGTCTTCGATGACATCAAAGGAGATTGAGGACATGTAGGCAGTTCTTTATGCTTCGGCAGTTAGACAACCTAATGTATGCTATGCACGAGATCAGAAATCTATTTTGCCAAGGGCATAGTTAGTAGATATCAAAGTAACCCTAGACAAGGACATTGGACTGCAATAAAGCATATAAGTACCTTAGAGGCACTAGAGATTATATGCTAGTTTACAAGGCAGTTATTTTGGTCCCTATGGGTTGCATGGATTTTGACTTCCAATCGGACAGGGACAATATTAAGTCAACATCGGGGTTTTGTGTTTACTTTAGGAGGTAAAGTCATAACTATGGAAGAGTGATAGGCATAGGTGTTTATCTGGACTCCACCATAGAAGCTTAGTATATGACAAGCCTCTAAGGTAGCCATAAAAGCTGAATGACTCAATAACCTCAAGATAGATTTAGATATGATTTCTGGTTTGTCCAAAGATTATTACAATTTGTTGTAATAATGTTGGTGCAGTAACAAACTCGAAGAAACCATAAGTCTATGAGGCAAGTAAACACAATAGGCGTAAGTACCACCCAATACGAGAAATCGTATAAACGAGGAGAAGTTGTTGCCGCCTAGATTGCATCAGATGATAACCTAAGGTCCTTAAGGCAAGAGCTTTTGAGAGGCATGGGAATCAGATGTATGGCAGCAGATATGGCAGCTTAGTCTTTTAGTATAAGTGGGAGATTGTTAGAGTGTATACTAAAGTCTAGCTTTTGATATAAATATTTATCTAGAAATAAGAATCACATTGGTCAAATGTCTACATTTATGATAAATGTAGTTGCTCAATTAATTTATAATGTAGATAACATGGCGTGTGGTGTCACACACAGAAGATCATGTTATTGGTTCCTTATAAATTATAAACAGTAGCTCACGACCAAAATGGAAAGGAACAAACCATTAGAAGGTCGTAGTGTAATTAGGTATTAGTTTATCTTGACTATATAATTACACTAGTACACTCAAAGTATATTGAGTAGGACCATTTGAGGTAGTTCCTTTTATACTGACTTTATAAAGGAACAAAGACCTCGGTTATTATGGAAGTGTGTGCTCTTAATCCTAATATAATAACAAGCACATATATTTGATATTTATTTCTTTAATTTATCAATGGGTGAGATTTAGTTCGATGAATCAATAAGCCCGATAAGTTGGGAAATGATATCACTTATAGTGTGTGTTGTTGATTATAGAAGAAACTGTGTCCTAGTAATCTAGGTTGAGAATGTCCCCAAGAGGAGCTCATAAGGATTGTCATGTTAAACCCTGCAGGTGGACTTAGTCCGACATGACGATGAAGTTGAGTGGTACTACTCTTGGAGCTAGATATTAATTAAGTGAGTTGTCAGTAACTTACTTAATTAGTGGACATTTGTTATCTTAAACACAGGGAGACTAACACACTCATAATAAGAAGGAGCCCAAAATGTAATTTGGGATTGGTGCAGTAGTTCAATAATAGTTCTCTAGTGGAATGAATTATTATTGATAAAATTAAGTTGTGTGTTCGGGGCGAACACGGGATGCTTAATTTTATCGGGAGACCAAAACCAATTCCTCCTCTCGGTCCCTATCGTAGCCTCTAGTATATAGAGATTTATACCCACCGCATACCCACCTTCTTACCCATCCAATGGGGCCGGCCAAGCTAGCTTGGAACCCAAGCTAGGGCCGGCCAAGACCAAGTGGATGAGTTAAGTTGGTGGCCGGCCAAAGCTTGGGTCCCAAGCTTAGGTGGCCGGCCGCTAGAATATTAAAAAGGATTTTTATTAAAATTATTTCTCATGTGGATATCATGTTTTTAAAAGAGAGTTTAAAAATAAAAAATTTCCTTTTATAGCTTTCTACAAAAGATTAAGAGAAGAGATTAATCTCTTTCCTTATTTGTAGTTTAAAAGGATGGTTTTAATTTTTGGTAAAAACTTTCCTTATTTGTAAATCATCTATATGTTTAAAAGAGAGTTTAAAATTTGAAATCTTTCCTTATTTGTTGATTAAAGGAGGATTTTAAATTTTAAGAAAACTTTCCTTTTTAAACATGTTCATGATTTAAAGAAAGTTTAAAATTAAATATTCTCTTTTATAAGTTTCTACAAGAGATTAAGAAAAGATTTGATATCTTTCCTTATTTGTAGATTAAAGAGATTTTAATTTTTAGAGATAACTTTCTTTTTATTCACATGTTTAAAAGAAAGATTTTAATTTATTAAATTTCCTTTTTATAAACCAATCATGAAGGGATAAAAATTATTGAGAAATTTTTATAAAATTCCGGAAGCAAATAAGGAAGTTTTAATTGGTGTTTAAAATTTTATTTGCTTGGAGTTTTTTTTGTGGCCGACCATTATAAAATTGAGAAAGGAAATTATTTTTAATTAAATAAATTTTCCTTTTCAATGGCAAAAGAATTAAGGAAGCTTTTATTAAAATTTCCTTATTTGCCAAGATCAAGGATTATAAAAGAGGGGGTAGAGGAGGCTTCATTGCTAATGAATCTATTCTATTTTTCTCTCCCTCTTTTCTTCTTCTTGTGGCCGGCCCTAGCCTTTCTCCTTTCTTCTCTTTTGGTGGCCGAACCATACATCTCTTGGAGCTCTTGTTGGTGGCCGGACCTAGGAAGGAGAAGAAGAAGAGGAGGAAGCCTCATCTTGAAGATCCCTTGGAGTATTGGTGGTGATCAAGTTCTTCTTCCTTGGAGGTGGTTCTTCTTGTGGCCGAACCTTGCTTGGAGAAGAAGAAGGTGCGTGGTGGTTCTCGTCTCGGAAGATCGTCGCCCACACGACGTCCGGGATAAGAAGAGGAATACGGTAGAAGATCAAGAGGTTTTTCTAAAAGGTATAACTAGTAATTTTTCTTTCCGCATCATACTAGTTATTTTGGAAATAATACTAAATACAAGAGGCTTACGTTCTAGTGTTTCGAATATGGTTTTTCGAAGTTGTGTTCTTTTGTTTCTTTCTTTTCCTTGTGATTTGATTGTTCTCTTTGGTTAACCTAAAGTTATTTTAGGAAATTAAATATTAGCTTTCTATTAAAGGTTTTGTCTAGTCGGTGGTGGTTGCTCCCATATCCAAGAAGGCCATGTGCCTCGCCACGTCAGTACTGGAAACCTTTTATGGAAATTAATATTTAATGGAATTAATAACTTAAGGAGACTTGGGTCAAACGTGTTAAGTTCCGCAGGAGATCCAAGTCAAAACCTAAAAGAACAAATAGATTAAGTTTTGGATCAAACGTGTAAAGTTCCGCAGGCGATCCAAAATTTAATTTAAAAGAACACATGGTAGCTAGGAAAAGGTTCAGACCTTTGTACAAAAATTTTGTACAGTGGAACCTATAGGTTTTCCGAGTAGCAACCAACAGTGATAATGGCAGAGAACCTCCCGACGTCGTCCATCTTCACGTTCCAGAACAGGTGAAGAAGATTCCCACAGACGACGCCAAATTGATCCTGGTCGGAAGCTGAGTCAGACGGACTGCCGGGCAAGGTGGATGGAATGTTGACCGAGCCGCGACGTCTTGGAGGGGGGTATATTGTTGGATCATGAAGAATCGATAGAGGGGGGGCTGAATATCGAAAAACGTTCGTAAAGAGTAAGCATAGTGGAAAGATAAAAGACAAACCAAAGGGAACACAAGGATTTACTTTGTTCGGAGCCTTTGGTGACTCCTACTCCAAGGCCCGCACATGAGGGTGCTTTCGATGGGTAATTACTAGCAATTCGAAAGTCTGAATACAAATTGAGTACAAGAATGCTAAGTAAATTAAAAATAATACCGACAGCAAAAGAAGAACAACAAAAGTAGCGCGTGGTCGGAGTATCTTCGTAACGTCGCAAGAACACAGGAGAGCAGATCGTTAATTTTGAGTTGTTGTTAGAGCTCCGTCTTTGACCCTCCTTATATAGGATGCTCGGGGTGCCTGGATCCCTTCCGGGTGCCCTGGTGTGACGTAGCAGTCCCAACCAGCGATCTCCACGTGTCAATGTCGCGACTTGGATAGAATTCGCCTCCGGGCGCCCGGATCCCCTCCGGGCGCTCGGACCACCTTTCTCCAGAAACTCCTTCTCCTGCAAGACAAGGTTAGTCCGTGGCAAATATGTAATGTATATCCTGCAAAACAAAGTTTTAGCACAGTTTATAATTTTAACATAAAGAGTATGACTTAGATTCCGTCTCTCCGAGACCGGAATCTAGTCAATATCTCGACTTAGAGTTCCGAAATGATTTTAAGTCGGGTCGGTGCTTAAGTTCCCTTCCCGGTAACGCATCCTCACAGTCACTCCCTTACAGTGACTTACCTTTACTCACCTGCCAGACGTCCGGTCAACACTTCGACCCGTCTGGACTTCTCGCCAGCTATCCAGTCAGCCCGTCGACCTAGCTGGACTTCGTTCCAAGCGTCTGGTCAGTCCGTCGACTCGCTTGGACTTCTCGTCAACTATCCGGTCGGCCCGTTGACCTAGTTGGGCTTCGTGCCAGACATCCGGTCAGCCCATCGACCTGTTTGGATTTCGCCTGCACACTCGATCAGAGTGTTAGATAACGACAATCCTAACTTAACCTAATTTGTCATTCATCAAACCTGAGTTAGACCCCTGAGTTAGACCGTTAGTGCTAATCACACCAATAATCTCCCCCTTTTTTATGGAATGACAATCTGGTTAAGTTAGTGAAAAAATTATGCAAGTAGAAAAACAAGCATGGTTTTTTAAGGTTTAAGTTAGTTTTTAAATTTGACATTTTATTGTTCTAACTTAATCACCTATCCTTCCCCCTTTGACATTCATCAAATAAGGTCATAAGTTAAGTAACCAATACAGAATTCAGAAAAAGTTGTAAGAAATGATGTCAAGGTAACTTGGAGGAGTTTTAAATTTTAACACATAGTAATTGGTATTTAGTATTTCTTGAGTAATTTTTCCAAAATTAATTGAATTTGCAAACTCAAAGAGAAAATTTTAACAGCTAATTTTCAAGTATAAGTTTAGGGAAGTTAAGTTTAGATAGTTTAATTTTCAAACATAAGTGTTTAAGTTCCAAATTTCAAAAAATTAAATTTTCAAAATAAGTTTCAACTTGGAACACTTTACAAACATGAATTTTCAAAATCAAAGTTTCAAGATCAAGGTGTCAATTTTTCAAAACAAGTTTCAACTTTGAAACGCTTTTCAAACCTGAGTTTTCAAAACCAAAATTTCAAAATCAAGGTTAAAATTTTCAAAATAAGTTTCAATTTTGAAACACTTTTCACACATGAGTTTTCAAAACCAGAATTTCAAAACTAAGTTTGAAAAAAAATCTATTTTTCAAAACTAATTAAACCTAAGTTTGCAAAAGATTCAATTTTCAAACTCTTAGTTTATAAAATCCGATTTAAAAGCTTAGTTTTATAAAAGCTAGTTTTCAAAAGTGGATATATTACTTAAAGAGAGAATAATTTTGGTGCTAAGTGTGAAAATAAGTTGATTTAATCCTCCCCCTAAACCTGACATTCAAAATAGTTGTCTAACCAATTAGGTACTTACTAACTATCAGAAGATAACAGCTTTCACTTGGTTAGTCAAGTTAAATGCATTGTAATCAGTTAGTTTTTGACTAAACTGAGTAACTTAACTTGATCAATATATGTTTGGTATTTAACGCTCAGACTTATATCGATGCACTAACATAAGCATCTTAAGTCCAGGCAACTGGCCTATGCATCTCACCTCTTTCTATGTTTGTCAATCACAAGTAAGGTAAACCTAGGGTGTTGGTGAGATACTCAAGTATTAGTCTTTGGGGAACATGATTTCTAAAGGATTGACCTAGTGTAAGGCTAAAATTGTTTTGAAATTCTAAAAGTAGGAAAGTTTTGAAAAATAAAATAATTTTAACCTAGAATTTAAAACAGTTATTTTTGAAGACAGTTTTGAATTTTGAAAGTCCTAGTCTATTAAACACATCCCTAATTTTCTACGCAGATTGCTAAATTCACTTTCAGGGAGTGGTTTTGTGAATATGTCAGCTAAATTAGACTTGGACTCAATATATTTGAGTTCAATGTCACCTTTAGTAACATGATCCCTGATAAAGTGATGCCTAATTTCAATGTATTTAGTTCTGGAATGATGCACTGGATTTTTTTGTTAGGTTAATTGAACTAATATTATCAATTAAGACTTTTACATTTGTAAGGTTCAAGTTAAAATATTTTAGGGTGTGCATCATCCATAAAAGTTGTGCAACGCACTCTCCTGTAGTTATATATTCTGACTCAGTTGTGGATAGAGTAATACAGTGTTTCTTTCTACTAAACCAGCTGACAAGTGATGGACCCAGTAATTGACATCCACCACTTGTGCTTTTGCGGTCCAATTTGCACCCGGCATAATCAGAGTCAGAATACCCTATCAATTCAAAGTTATTGGTTCTGGGATACCAAATTCCTACATTTGTTGTTCCTTTAAGATATCTAAAGATTCTTTTGACTTGAGTCAAATGAGATTCTTTAGCACATGTTTGGTATCTAGCACACATACTATCTGCAAATAAAATATCTGGTCGACTTACAGTTAAGTATAGCAGGCTACCTATGACACTCCTATAGTAATTTAAATCAACTGGTTTTCCATTGGGGTCATCATCTAAGATTGTGTTTACTGCCATGGGTGTTTTTGCCTCTTTAGTATTTTCCATGCCAAATTTCTTAAGTAATTCCTTAGTATATTTTTATTGATAAATATAATTTCCTTCATTTGTTTGTTTGGTTTGTAATCCTAAAAAATAGGTTAATTTACCTACTAGACTCATTTCAAACTCGTGTTCCATTAGGCTTGTAAATTCATCTAAAAATTCTAAATTTGTTGAACCAAAGATTATGTCATCTACGTAGATTTGAACTATGAAAATATCTTCTTTTATTAATTTAACGAATAATGTTGGGTCAATTTGACCTTGGTTGAACTCTTTAGAGATTAGATAAGAAGTTAGTTTTTCATACCATGCCCTAGGTGCTTGCTTAAGTCCATATAAGACTTTTTTCAGTTTGTAGACATAGTCAGGGTGTTCTAGATTTTCAAATTCAGGTGGTTTTCCTACGTAGACTTCTTCTTTTATTAGTCCATTTAGGAATGCAGATTTAACATCCATTTGATATAATCTGAATTCTTTGTGGGCTGCATAGCTAAGTAACATTCTAATGAACTCTAATCTGGCTACCGGGGCATAAGTCTCATCATAGTCAAGTCCTTCTACTTGACTAAACCCTTTAGTAACTAGTCTGACTTTATTTCAAGTAATTTCCTCAGTTTCACTTAATTTGTTTCTAAATACCCATTTTGTTTCTATTACTTTCTTGTTTTTGGGTAGTGGTACTAAGTCTCAAACTTCATTACGCTCAAATTGAGCTAGTTCTTCTTGCATAGCTATGACCTAGTCTGGGTCAAGTAGGGATTCAGCTATGGTTTTGGGTTCAATTTTTGAGATTAAAGATATTTGGCTTATATTTCTAAAGGATGACCTAGTTTGAACCCTTAGGTCTGGGTCACCAATTGTTTGATCAGTTGGATTATTAGGGTTGACTCTTATAGTTCAAAGATGTTGATTCTCTTGAGGTTGATCTTTTTCTTCATGACGTAGGGGTTGGTTGGTTCCTTCATAATTGTTTTCTTGAATAAATTCAATTGGTTGTAGTTGAGTTTGTTCTAGATTTCGGTTGGATTCTTTAAATTTCACATTGGTAGTCTCTTCAATTCTTAAGGTAACATTATTATAAACTCTGTAGCCCCTACTATTTAGGGAGTAGCTTACAAAAATTTCATTTTCTACTTTTGAGGTGAATTTTCCTAAATGTTCTCTTGTGTTTAGGATGAAGACTGGGCACCCAAATACTCTAAAATATTTTATATTGGGTTGTTTGTTATAGTAAATTTCAAAAGGGGTTTTATTGTGTGTTTTATTTAGTGTTGTTCTATTTTGCACATAACAGGTTGTACTAACTGCTTCTGCCCACAAATATTTAGGTAGATTATATTCATTTAGCATAGTTCTGGAAGCTTCAAGTAGGGCTATATTTTTTCTTTCTACAATTCCATTTTGTTGGGGGGGGGGGGGGTTTGGACACGAAAATTCGTGATGATATTCATTTTCAAGCTAAAATTTACTAAAATTGTGGTTTTTAAATTCTCCCCAATTGTCGCTTCTAATTCTTTTAATTTTAATATCTTTTTCATTCTCAATTTGTTTACAAAAGTTTGTAAATATTTCAAAGGTTTCGTCTTTATTTTTTAAAAAATTTGACCCAAGTGAACCTAGAATAGTCATCTATTATTACTAGACAATATAAGTTTCCATTTATTGATTTGACTTCGTGGGAGTCAAATAGATCTAAATGTAAAAGTTCTAATATTGAATTGGTTTGTGATTGATTAGTTGGGTTGTGGGTAGATTTTATTTGTTTACCTTGTTGACAAACATAATATATCGTTGAATCTAAGTTAGGTAATTTTGGTAGTCCTCTAACTAATCAATTTAGTCTGCTTATGTTTCTGAAATTCGTGTGTGACATTCTTCTATGCCATAACCAGGTTTCTTCTTTTTGTGTTAAGTAACACTTAATTGAAGAAGTGGCTACGTTGATTGCATAGATGTTGTCTTTTCTAAACCCTTTTAGGCTTGTGTTAGGGTTGTCTAGGTGTTTGATTAGACATTTTGTAGATAAAAACCTAACCTTATATCTAGTATCACACAATTGACTAATGCATAGGAGATTATACTTGAAATTTTTAACAAGTAAAATATTTATGATAATAAAGTCAATTTTTAGTTTGATATTACCTATACCAATTACCTTGAGTTTGCCGTTATTTCCAAAGGCAACTGTTCCTAGGCTTTTGTAGGTAAGTTGAGTGAATTTTGGTGTGAACTCTAGTCATATGTTTGGAGCATCCACTGTCCAAGATCCACTTAATTTCCTAAAATAGGTAGGAATTTTGGGGTTAGTCTAAATTTTAGACTCATAGTCATTCTTTAGATTTGATAAGAGCAAAATTTTTATTTTTAATTTTTTTAAGTTTAAGTTAAATAAATTTTTAAGTAAAAAAGATTTAAGTAAAAAGAAATTATGTTTAATTTTTTAAAATAAAATTTTAAGTTAAAAAATTTAAGTTTAATTTTTAAAATATTTTTTTAAGTAAAAAAAATTAAGTTTAATATTTTAAAATATTTTTTTAAAAAAAAAATTAAGTTTAATTTTTAAAATAATTTTTTAAGAAAAAAATTTTAAGTATATTTTTAAAATAAATTTTTAAGTAAAAAAAATTAAGTTTAATTTTTTTTAAAATATATTTTAAAGTTAAAAATTTTTAAATATTTTTTTTTAAAAAATTAATTTTAAAGTAAAAAAAATTTTAAGTTAAAAAAAAATTTAAATAATTTTTTTAAAAAAATTTAAAGATTTTTTTTAAAAAAAAATTTAAATAATTTTTTTTAAAAAATTTAAATAAATTTTTTAAAAAAAAATAAAGAATTTTTTTTAAAAAAAAATTAAATATTTTTTTAAAAAAATAATTTTAAAGTAAAATTTTTAAGTAAAAAAATTTAATTTAAATTTTAAAATGTTAATTTAATTTAATTAATTTAATTAAATTAATTTAATTTAATTTAATTAATTTATTTAATTTAATTTTAATTTAATTAATTTCATTTAGGTCTTTAGTCATCTCACCCAATATATGTATTCAATCAGGGAATCCTATAATTTTGTGAGATGAATTAGGTTCAATTATAGTGTTTGGTTTAACTTTGTGTTAGATTCAGGTTTAGCTTTGCGCTCAACAAGTAGGCATTCTTTGGATAAACTTCTGGGCTATGGTGAGTCACTTGGACATCATTAGAGTAACCATGCCTTCGAGGTTTTCCAAATAGTTCTATCCACTGAACTTAATATAAAACTTTGGTCTGACTGGATAGGATCCGTAAGGATTAGGTTCGGCTGGTTCCACTTAGGCAAATGCACCAAGTCAAAGCTATATCTTCCTAGACATGCATGGACTAAGCTTCCCTAACGTACTATCATCCAAAACTTCACCAGTACCGTGGGTCAAGTTAAACTTGGTCTCTTTCTAATTAGTTTTTGTTACCCTACCGGGTAGGTTGGTTTGGGTTACCCTGTCGGGTAGGTTAATTTTGGAGGTGCCAGCTATTCTGGAGCTTCCATTGAATTATTGACTTTTTATTTTAAGTTTTTTTTTGTATAATTAGAGTTGGTTTTAGTTAAGTTTTAATGTTTAATTTGTAATTTAAATTTTTAGTTTTAAATTAATTAAATTGGTTAAATTATCATTATTTAAAAGAGTATATTTAATATTTAAATTTTCTTTCAATTTTATTAGGTTAATTGAACTATCTTTCTTTAAGAACTTATTTTTAAAGTTTAAGTTTTTATTAATTTTTAAATTTGAATTAATTAAATTATTTGAATTATATTTCTTTAAAGTTTTATTTTTTAGTCTTTTATTAATTGTTAATTTTAAATTATCTTTGTTTAATATGTTATCTTTAACATTCAATTTTAAGTTTGTTAAAATATTTGATTTTATCCTTATATTTTCTTTGCATTTTAAATTAAAATAATTAATTGAATTTATTAGATTAGTTTTATCTTTAAAAGTTAATTTTTTTGTTAATTATATTATCATGATTTTTGATAGCATTTTCTAGACTCATTTTATCTTGATTATTTAATACTTTATTAAGGTAATTATTGATTTTATCCATTTTCTCATTTTTAACTTCTAAATTCGAATTTATTTTAATGTTTGACTTATTTATGTCTAGATGCTTACTCAATTTTAAATTTTCTGAATTAATTAAATTATTTGAATTGATTTGGTCATTGTTCTATTTGACCAAGTCGATGCCAAATTGATCAGAGTCTAGATTGTTTTGTGATTTTGAATTTAAATCATACAGATCTAGGTTATCATGCACCATACTTGGGATAATTTCATACTTATATGAATCATCATGCTAATTATTTAAACTACTATTAGCAGGGGCATTTTGGTAAATATTACTAACCTTGAGCGCAACCCCTAATTCAATAGGCTTCTCTGTTAGATTTGACTCGAGTCCGGATTCGTCTTTAACTTGATCTTCTAACTCCATCGGCGTCTCGTGAAGCTTGATCAACTGTGTTCACAACTCATATGCATTTTTATATTTTTCTAGTCTGCATAAAATATTGTTAGGTAAAACATTACAAATATTTTTACTTACATTTTTGTTCAGTTCTGAGTCCTGAGAAGGTTTCCTCAATATTAGCACATTATAGAAATCTAAGCTTCCTAAGAAACATTCCATTCTTCGCCTCCAGTAGTTGAAATCTTCTTGATTGTATGGTAGTGGTTCGAGGGAGTTCCATCCTTTTTGAAGAGACATTGTTCTTGCACACAAAGAAACATACAAAAAGATCCAAAGACTTGGTCTTGGATTAGCAGTGCTGAAAAAAATAGTATTTCACTAATTTCAAAAAAATAATAATAAAATAATAATAAAAAATATATTATTTCAAATTTTCAAAAATGTAATATTTTGTCAATACTAAGCAATGGTGAAAAGATGACGATGTATTTTTCAAAACCAGTTTTGGAGGGAAAAAAATGAACAATATCTAATTTTTCTTTAAAAAGACCCCCTTTGTCTAATTGGTGGTTGCACCAAATCAGAACGGTACCTGCTCTGATACCATTTGTTGGATCGTGAAGAATCGATAGAGGGGGGGGTGAATATCGAAAAACGTTCGTAAAGAGTAAACGTATCAGAAAGACAAAAGACAAGCCAAAGGGAACACAAGATTTACTTGATTCAGAGCCTTTGACGACTCCTACTCCAAGACCCGCACACGAGGGTGCTTTCGATGGGCAATTACTAGCAATTCGAAAGTCTGAATACAAATTGAGTACAAGAATGCTAAGTAAATTAAAAATAATACTGACAGCAAAAGAAAAACAACAAAACTAGCACGTGGTCGGAATATCTTCGTAATGTCGCAGGAGCACAGGAGAGCAAATCGTCAATTCTAAGTTGTTGTTAGAGCTCCATCTTTGACCCTCCTTATATAAGATGCTCGGGGCGCCTGGATCCCTTCCGGGCGCCCTGGTGTGACGTAGCAATCCCAACCAGCGAGCTCCATGTGTCGACGTCGCGACTTGGATAGAATTCGCCGCCGGGCGCCCGGGCCACCTTTCTCCAGAAACTCCTTCTCCTACAAGACAAGGTTAGTCCGAGGCAAATATGTGATGTATACCGTGCAAAACAAAATATTAGCACAGTTTATAGTTTTAACATAAAGAGTATGACTTAGATTTTATCTCTCCGAGACCGGAATATAGTCAAGATCTCGACTTAGAGTTCTGAAATGGTTCTAAGTCGGATCGGCGCCTAAGTTCCCTTCCCGGGAATGCGTCCTCACAGTCACTCCCTTCCAGTGACTTACCTTTACTCACCTGCCAGACGTCCGGTCAGCCCTTCGACCCGTCTAGACTTCTCGCTAGCTATCCGATTAGCCTGTCGACCTAGCCGGACTTCGTGCCAAGCGTCTGGTCAGCCCGTCGAGCCGCTTGGACTTCTCGCCAGCTATCCGGTCGGCCCGTTGACCTAGATGAGTTTCGTGCCAGACATCCGGTCAGCCCGTCGACCTGTCTGGACTTCGCCTGCACACTCGATCAGAGTGTTAGACAACGACAATCCTAACTTAACCTAATTTGTCATTCATCAAAACCTGAGTTAGACCGTTAGTGCTAACCGCACCAACATATACTAAGATGGCTTCTATGTTGACCAAGTCTTCTGAAGTCCCCTGGTCAACGCTATCTGCAGTCAGCGACTGGGTCCCCCCGATCCCTTGTACCCCGAGGCTCGAGGCGGATCCAACGAGCATATAAGTAACAGACTAATATTGGAATAATAAAATAAATGGAAAGTAAGTACGGAGAACGTACCTTGGCCCAGGGGGGCGCCCTCGGATGGGACGCAGCTCAAGTTGTCGTGACCCGGGAGAGTAGATGACTCTAAGCCGGATGAAGAGCTGGATCTGACGACGCGGAGCCGGACGCGGCATGGAGTAGGAAGACGAGCTGCAGGTTGGGAGATAATAGCGGCACACAGGCCAGGAAATAATATTGGCATGCTGACCGAGATAAGACACTGACACGCAGACCGGGATAACACATCGACACGCATGCCGGGATAAAACATTGGCACGTAGGCCAAGATAAAACATCAGCACGCAGGTCGGGATAACCACAGGAGCAGAATACGATCAAATCAATGACGTTGAACAATAACCACGACACGAAGGCCGAAACACCAAAACACACAAAGCTGGAACTAGATAACGGCACGAAGGTCGACACACAACGGGACCGAAATACGATCAACTCAGTGACAACAATAATAGTGGCCGACTCGGTGCTAGGGGACCCGCTGAATCCGTATTGAGGAGGCTGTGTCTGGCTATCAATGACCGAGGGAGAGGGAGGTAGCACAGAGGCGGCGCTTGGGCTACCAGCGTGCGGAGGGAGGCTGTGCGGTCGACCGATGACTGCCACTGGCCGCAGCTGACCGCCGCTGAGGGGTGGCGGCTACGCGAGGGCTAGGGGTCGTAGCAACCTTCGCAAACGACTAGGAGAAATGGAGCGTCGGAGTGTTGCCGGCATGAGAGGAGCAGGCACGAGTGCTGCCGGCAAGGGGAGGAGAAGTATAGAAGCAGCGTTGCGAGGCTATCTGGCGACGACGTCATGAGGAGAAAGAAGAGGATTTGAGAGAGAGAGAGAAGGCGAGGAAGCATTGGCCCGCCGACGGCGAGGGAGAAGCTAATGACGAAGGCAGCATCTACTTCCCTGTTGCGGCGGAAAAACCTCCACGAACCAAACCAGCCCCCTTTTGAGCTTGCGGCGAGGTCTGGTCGTGGAAGAAGAAAGGGAGAGAGGAGAAGAGGCGACGACCGAAGGAAGACGAGGAGGAGAATAGCCGCTGGCTGACTTCGGCACCGGCGAGGAGGGTGAGAGGAAGAAGAAGACCCTTTCTTGTTGGCGGTGAAAGCAGCCAAAAATATAGGAAAAAAATCCCTTCATGTTATAAGAAATTAATTGATGAATTAAATATTCGAGAGTCAATTTATTTAAAAATTTTAATATATAATCTAATTTAATATTTTACTGGATTATTCTTAATTATAAAATCAATCATATATATATTATTTTTTTTCTTTCTTAACCTTACGTTTATTCTACGTTTTACATTTTTTTAATTTTTTTTTAATGTTTTTCTCTTTTTTTTTTTTTTTTTTAATTTTACGTTTTTAACTTTTATAAATGAATATTTTACTTCATTGTCTTCACTGGTTGTGGAGATATCATAAGTAAAGTATTTATAAATGAGTTTCCTTATTTATCGTCGTTTAATTAGTATTTTTATTAATAATGTAGATAAATAATATTAATTAATATTTCAGATGGTAAAAAATGATTCTTTCACTCTGGACACTCTCATCAATTCGTCCCTATATTAATATGAGATAAATTACAAATAAATTATTAACTATTAATACAATGCTAAATTTTGATCTACAAACGTGATAATATTTTATGTTTTAATCATCTCATCAGCTAGCTTAATTAATTATCCATACATTCCCTAGAGCCGTCTCGAACATTGGAAACCTTGTGAGAAAAGAAAAGGTTGATCTCGGCGGCACCCTACCTTTCATTTCAAAAACTGGTCCTACCTGTCAACCTGCCATCATCACATGTGATCTGTACAGAGCTGCAGGTGATGGAATGATGCATGGCTCGAGGCGGAAAAAACGTACCTTTGGACCGGTACCAATAACACGAAATTAAAATTTTAATATTGAATACTACTTACCTTCTTCAATACTTATCTTTTATATATTAACTACATCTCCAAGTTAAATCCTACCTCCCCTTGCCCTTCCTCTTCTTCTTCCTCGGATCGCTCCACGCGTTGCTTCAGGTAATCAACCTCATCGATCTCTTGGATCTCTCTCCCCTCTTCCGTTTCTCTGACCTTAAATCTCTCGCACCCGTTTTGCATATGTTTTTGGCGGATCTCCAGTCGTGTGGTTCCTGAGAGGATCTTCGTTTTTGTTCTTAAGGTTTTTTGTTTCTCGACGGGCTGACGTCAGATGATGTTTGCTATTTGTTCTTCATGCTTTAGCTTTTCACTCATGTGAGTATGCTGCCGTGGGAGAAACCATCGCAAGACGAAAAAGAAAAAGAGATACTTCATCTTCTGATACTTTTATTGATCCGGCTCATGAGACCGCAACTAGTTCCATGATCCCTAGCACCGAGTATTCAGATCCGTATTCCTAGGTCATTGTTTTGCTTGTTTTATATAGAAAAAAAAAATTATGAGAGAAACAATTGCATCTAGAGGAGCCAACTTAGTAAACAAATAAACTTATTCCAAATAACATGGAGCACTTCTTTATTTACATATTTGATAGGAAATCTGAAATTCTGCAACAATAAAATAGACAAAAGGAAACATAAATCATTCAATATAAGTATAACCATGATTTCCCCTTTTTTTGTGACTTCTTGTGTTCATTTATTTATTTCCCATGAAGAGTATAGAGGAAACTAGTTGAGTAGCTTAGCAACATATTGATCACAACACAATTATAAACAACAAAAATACATTAAGAAAAAAAAAAGTTTGCTTTCACATTTCCAAGAGACCGCAGATACCATGGTAAAAAGATACGGAATGGTATGGCTTTTAGTCTAAATATTAATGTATCAGTTCCAAAAACATGGAATGCTTTTAACTTATTGAAGGATGAGATTTGTGAGGTCATTGGAGAAAATTCTTCCTTGTCAATTATTCAACTTATTTCTTGTCTATTATTTGATAATGAGAATAAATAATTTTGTTCATTTTGAGTTGTCAATGCTTCATAGGCACACAAGCTATTAGTGAGGAGGAACAATACAATGAAGGTTTGTCTCGGTGATCTATGACTGGTATTCTCTAAAACCCTTTACTTGCTTTGTTTAATGTTATTTAATATGTTGTTATAATGTTGGATAACTATTGTTGTTTAAATGTTGACAATAAAAGTCTTTATGCTTATTATTTTGTACGGCAATTCTTAAAAGATATGAAACTGTAGTACTAAGTTGCTAAATGTTATTTAATATTTACTATTCATCTCTTGTTATTATTATTCTTCCTCTTATTGAAATTAAATTATAGGTTTAATATTTTATATATTAAGTGTCACACTCCGAGGGTAAGGTTGTTCGACGAAAATCGGACATCACTTCCCCTGTAACAGTGACAATTGCAACTTATATACATAAGCCACTTGGCTATACAAAAATAATATTTATATTCCATACGGTTGGAATCAAAACACAACCACTCAAGATATACATAGTAGAAGACATAAGAAAAACATATAAAATAGCACAACTGACTGCGAGCTGGCCTGGTCGACCTTGGAATAGTGCAGGGCGGCCTTGGTCTGTGTCGGCCTTGGAATATTTGCGAGCGATATTGGTCTGGATTGGGCATGGAATACTGTCGTCGTATCAGACATGTTATTGAATTAGAAAATCAAATATGTTTGTGACATCTTGAGTTCTTGACCTCAATGATGTATAGGGCGGAGAAGGTGTATGGCATGTCTGGTTGGATTTATTAGCACTAGGTCTCTGTCTGGCATGACTTGAAGGCCAAGGCGCTCCCCTAGCCCAATCCGCAACATATTGCAGCTGTACTAGACTCAAACACATTACAATTGTTACCCGACCAAGGGCTAACACATGCAGGCCTAGCGCAATACTCTGCATGGCATGGCCTGGACTGGACTCAACATTACACGACTGTTGGCTTAGTTTTGACCTACCTGCTTATTACTTTACACCTCTCAGCCACTAAGCAGTAATCTAAAGTAAGATTTATATATATATTTTAGTATGCAAACAATGTCTCTATAATAGCACCTAACGTTTATCTATCGTGTTTGCACACTGCATTCATGATAAATGGTTGGTATTTCTAAAAGGTGCGTACCATATTGAACTAATATCATATATCACCATTTACCGCTCTTAGCTCTAAACTTTAATGTGGTCACCTTTACCGTCTACCTTCTTATTTACCGTCTACCTTTCTATTTTCTCTGCTGGCACCACCCTATTTAATGTGCCGTATTAGGATGATTTCTTACCTAATATATCATAAAATTCAAAAGTGGTGTCTACGGAAATGGAAATAGTAGTGGTAATGACAACTGTAATAAAAGTTAGCTAATCTTGTCTGTCATTTTTCCCTATATATTATAATATCCAATTTCTTCCCATCCCATTCAATTGCCCATCTCATTTTTTCTTCGACATCAAGCAATTGTATGTCTGCATCAATTGAAGAGATTAAAGTTTGGATAATTAAAATAAAAGAATTAATTGACTTGTAACCCTACTTGAAGTGGAGAGTAAGGAATGAGCGTGAATTGAAGAGATTAAAATTTGGGTGATTAAAATAAAAGAATCGGTAATTTACCAAAAAATGTATCTAGTTTTTTATATTTACTTAAAGATGTACTATATTTTGATAATTACCAAAAGACATATTAATTTATTTGATTTTTTTATTCTACCCCTTCTACCAACTGCATGCAACCTTAATCTCTCTCTCTCCATCTCTCTACTCGTGGGAAGTTAATCACTCTCACCTATTGATTTATTCTACTTAAATTTATTTTTTCGAAACACTTCCACTAGGGAAGACCAAAAATAATAATGAATAACACATTTGAACTCCTGAAGTCCACATGACTAAAATCCACTAATTGACCAAAAGAGCTCCGATTGTATCATTTTTGGTCCTGTGGATTTCTGAGATGATATGAAGTTAAAATATGTTATCTATTGTTTATTTCGGTTTCTCTAGAGGTGTTAAAATGTTAATTCAAAAAATTAAGTGATATCTCACATACGTTGTACTTGATATAAAGTCTCACATTTGGAGAAATCGAAATAAATAATAGAGGGTATATTTGAGTTCTTTGCAATTTTATGAATCCATAGAAATCGAAATGAATTCAATCAGAGTCTTTAGGTTGATTAATGAATTTCGAACGAAATTATCTAAAATCGGTCGAAATCTTACGTTGGGTCTGACATAATTTCATTTCAGGCTCTCTGTGGTTCATATCAGGCCTAACGAGGCTTGATTTGAGTTCATGTCTGTCATTTCAGGCCCATTGTGGTTCATATCAGGCCCAACAAGAACTTGATTTGAGTTCATGTCTGGCCCAATGTGGGATTTCGGTCGAAATTTATTAATCGGCCTAGAGAATTCCGATTACACTCATTTTAGGTCTTGTGAATTTCTGAGATTGCAACGAGTCTAAATATGAATTCATTTCAGACCCAATGTATGTGAGAACTTATTAATATAAGCATCAATAAGTTACTTTTATTTATGTAACCATATAAATATAAAATTATATTTTTAAATGAAAAATAATAAAGTGATGGACAAGCCATATAACAAGTTTATAACACTGATGCATTTTAGTTTTAACTTATAATTTGACTATTTTTAAGTTTATTGTGCCGTGATAGAGAAATTGTATTATGGTATTTATTTATGGTTGATGTTAACTCATTTATTATTGATAGAGATGTTATACTGTCATTTTATATTTATATATATATAAAATTTCATATATATATATATATATATATATATATATATATATATATATATATATATATATATATATATATATATATATAATTTCATGTCATTTAAAATTTTATTCTAATTTGAAATGAATATCTACACTCTTCATTTCATCAATTCCAAACAAAAATGCACTTAAAGGGGGGAAAAATTCTAGAAAGATGGATAATTATCAAATAGAACACAGAATTAGAATTAATACTTTTTTTCTTTTCAATTCCATCAGTAGTACATTAAATTATTTGAATTTAATAATAAATATAATTACTTGATTACAGGGCATCTTTCGATAACACCACCTGACGCCATAGGATATTTTGTCGACGGACAATGATCATAGTCCAATCCTCACCAATTCACTCCATATACGTCATGAAATTGAAGAGATACACTGACCGGCTGTTGGGTAAATGAACCTTAGAATTAGATTTGGAAAATAGGATTTGATAATCAATTACACTAAGCTTAAGTAATTAAGCATTTTGCTTAATCACTTAAGTGTCATTTGATGTGAGGCTAGTTGAATCGCGTAGGCAAAGCGCTTAAGGTTTTTTTGTGAGAAAATAAAAAGAGTCGTAATCGATTAAGGCATGCTTAGTCGATTACAGTAATCGTTAAACAAGTTTTCATGAGTGAATAGAAAACTTTATAATAGATTAAGCTAGTTGATTAGGAAAACTTGATTGATTAAAGTAATCGATTAAGCTTGAAAAACTAGCCGTTATGGAGTCAATAAAAGGGTTTTTCTCGACACTGTTTTAAGAATTACTCTCCCACTCTCTTCACCAAGCTCACAGATCTTCACATCAATTCTTGGAGACTTAGAGAAAAGTATTGTTGCACTTCCAAGTTGATCATGACTAAGTAGTAAGAAGCTAAAGTTTCATTTATTGTAAATCTTGTAAGATTTCGTATTGTATTAGCTTCTTTTGTTTTTCTTCTTGTATTTTTTATTGAGAGCTTGTACAAGCTTTCTCCGCCTCCAAAGTGTTTCCGAGAAAGAGTTGTTTGATAATGGAAGTGTGAGAGAGGGTCGGATCTTTGGATTAGTAACTTCATTTGAAGTAAATACTAAGTAAATCTATTTTGTTAGCGTTGGAGGAACTTGCTTCAAGTATTTCCGTCGCGCATCACATCATTGAAGCGACTAGCTCTGATGTGATCCAGCAAAAATCTGCCTGGCCCTATTTTCACTCAAACAAAGGTCCAAAGAGATGTTTAGAGCTTACATCAAGAAATTCAATCAGGTAGTCTTGGACGTCTTCTCGGTCACCTTGGAAATTCTTGTGAGCACTTTTTCTCTGGGACTCGCATGTAATGATTTCTTTCGTTCTTTGATCAGGAAGTCCCCATAAACTTTGACCATCTACTTAGCCAAGTGATCTAGTACATCAATAGTAAAGAAGTACGATCCATCCAAAATAAATAACTTATCACAGTCGCACCGGCTCAGCTACCAGAGCCGAACACCCTATCTCTGCGACTTTCTCACTCATTGATATAATTAATGCATCTTTTCTTTTCCTCTTTCATTTCTCCCCATGAAAATGAAGTAACATTGTTATTCTTTATATATTTTTTTTCTTGTTATTTCTGTGCAATTTAGACGTCAAAACTAAAACAAAATTTCCAACTAAAACAAATCAAATAAAATGATTAATTTTTTCCACTCATACAGTAAGTTAAATCCGAGATATCATTGTGTGTTAAGGAAAAACAACTAATCAATTAAAATTCACTTTGTTTTATTCTATAATTTCCTTTACTATAGCCATAGAAAATATAAGTGCAAGTGCAACATCAGCCCGCGTGGTTCTAATTTAAGTGTATATTTCTTGAAGATTTATTATTAAATATATTAGACAAGTCATTTAGTTTTTGTAGATACAATATTAAATGAATAAAATAAAATTATACAGTAATTAAGAGATTTAATAAAAGATGAGAAAATTATATTTTTAATCCTGTAATTTATATTTTTTTTCTATTTTAGATCTGTTATGAGTCAATTTATATTTTTAGTCCTATAACTTTTAATATTTTCTAATTTCAGCTCTTTTTCCTATAAAATTGAAAATTTTTAATGGAAAATGATGAGTTGTAAATTGAATTTGAGAATTTTGATTTTTTTATGACCTATGTGTTTTTTATATTCCAACCACAAATTAGATATTTTTCGTTGAAAAAATTTAATTTTAAAGGAAAAGGAACTGAAATTAAAAAATATTATAAATTACAGGACTAGTAGTGTAAATTTATTTATAATAAGACTAAAATTGAATAAGATGCAAGTTAGACTGAAAATGTAATTTTCTCTAATAAGATTAATAAATTTAATAGTTAAAAATAGAATTGTCTTATATTAAAAAATTCAGGGTAAGTAAATTATAAAAATAATTTAACTAAAAAGGTACCCATTAAAAAAACATAGTAAATAGGTCGTTAAATATATTTATATCACCAATAAATCAATAAAAAAATTTATCTACCTAATATTTGATAGTAAAATGACATTTTATTGTAGTTTCACACTACAAATATGTTAATTTGTTGTTAGTAATTAAGCATTGGATTAATGAGTTAGGCATTGGATGACATCATAGCTGTAAGATGAGTTTATTAGTCGTTCGATCTATGCATAGAGATCAAACTAAAATCGAATAATCATTTCACAGAGGCTGACGCAAAGTCTTATCTATCGTGATCACATCATATTAAGATACGCTAAATCGAGCTGGACAGAATTTGATCAGTTAAAAAATAAATTGTAATACATGTCATCTTGAAGTGTAATTAATTATTTTTATCAAGAGAGATGATTTTACTAAAATACCCTTAACAATGTTTTGCCATTTAGCATTGCCCATTAATTAAGATAATGCAATCTCCGATAACTAAGCATGTTGGACAAAAATAGTGACAAATGATGCAATCAAGACATTTAATAGGTGCGGTTGCGTTTTAGGTGTCCGCATGACTACATTTAATACATCGTCTTGCCAAGATCACACATGGGATTTATCACGTGGCTAAGGCAGTCGGTAACAAGAGTAGACTCATTCATCTTTGTGTTTTTTAAAAAAATAATTTTTAAATAATTAGGTATTGTAAATTAATTTTAATACTATTTAATCAATGCCATCTAAACATAATTAAAATTAATTTTCAATCCAATTTGTCCATGCGGGGACCATTGACAAAGGTAGCTCGTGCCAGGTTGATACCTAGTATAGCAAGCTAGCGGGTTATTTTGCATGTCGACTATGCAGATGTGATATCACCATTAATTGTCATGAATGATGTAAGAGGAGGACAACTATGTGGTGACCATCTAGGTCTGATATCACTATAATTTTTCATCAATTCAATGATTTATGGGCAAGACAAAAAAGTAGGGGTAGAGGCGGTGATCATAAACGAAAGGGTAAATCTCAATGGTCAAAATTTGGTCGGCCATAATCTAAATATAAAATGTTCCATTATTATATATATGTTCACTTAGAAAATAATATCAAAATTAAAAGCCTAAAATTTAAAAATAAAAAAAATCATGATTTCATATTAAACTTTTAATTTTGTTTAACTTTTTAAATATATTACACTAGCAAATGTATTTTAATCCTGACGATATATGTATGTTTCGAGATTAAAATTCGCCATCAAATATTATCCTGTAAAAGTAAATTTTTTTATTTTGGAAATTTCTATTGAATTGTTATTTAATTTGTCAATTTATAAAGGCGTGTTTTTTTCATCCTTGGGTATGATTGAATTGACTATTATAAGATAGATATTAATGTAATCGATAAGGGATTGAATCTCGATAAATGTTGTGATAGATGCCCTCCTCTATTGTATCAATTGTCGTTTTGTAATTTATCAAAATAAATGATTATAAAAACTGAACTGGTAAAACTAATGAGGTGACAGATTTATCAAAGGCGTAGCTATAATTTTTATCATAAATCATATGATAAGTGACAGATAAGTATCTCTGCCTTCCACTGTACTTCTCCCTCAACTTTCTCCACTGCACCGAGAACCACCTCATTCACAAGGTTTCCCACTGCTGCATGACTACGACAGCTACTTTTAATTAGTGAATTAACTGGATGGACATGATTCATCTAAGATATTTAATTAAATAATGATGAATAAGTAAAATCATTTATAAATGAATTATTTATGATCTCTAAGCCATAAATAATTTGTTTGCTTTTGAAAGTTCACCATCGTTAATTAAAACACTAAGGTAACGTTTAGTTCTTTTTTAGGGCTCGGAGTAGGAATGAAAATCATAATATTTTAGAATAAGAATGAATATGAATATGGATATTGTTTTTAAATATTTTGTTTTTTATGTAAAAATACTTAGAAAAATTATTTATTAAGATAATTTAATTTATTAAACTACTTACTTCATATATTAGATTTATGATGTTTTAAAACTAATTACAAGATAAAAAATAATATATTTATTTATTTATAAATTATTGCCTCATAATCATTTAAAAAATTATAATTTCTTAATTAATCTAAATATAGAGAGCAAAAAGGATAAAAGAAATAATTTTATTTTATTATCAATTCTATTACATGGATGAGGTTTATAATTCTTAAAAATTAAAAAAAAAATGGTGGAGAGAGATTTTTAAAGAGAGTGAGAGTGTATGCTAGTGGAGAGATGCTTCTTAAAAATAATAAGATTTTTAACTTTTATACGACAGTGATATCCTCTGTCAGCATCCTCAGCACCCTTGGTGCTCCCATCTTCTCTGCACCATCGTCTCCTCGGCATCTCCCGTCTCATTAGAAGTGGATAACGCTAACGTGAATATAAGGATTGCGGACTATTTCAATAAGTGAATAATGTTTGCGTAGATCTTGAAATTGGGAACTATTTCAGAAGTGGATAATATTTGTGCAGATCTCAAGGTTGCAGACTATTTCAGAAAAGGGAAAACAATTGCACGAATCTAGGAATTTCGAATAAAGTGTCAACTGTCATTATATAAATGGTAAACTCACGCCTACGAGCTCAGGTACGTGCACAGATATATGCTTCTCAAAACTCTAATTACTCCTCTTTGTCCTCTTCGTTTTCTTCTGTCGAAAATTGATTTGAGCGTCGGAGTGACTGGGCTAAAGATCTCCTGACCGTCATTCTAACTCTTTTTTTTTTCTAGTCCAGGTTCTAGAAAATTTCCTTTCTAGTTAGTCGTCATTGTCATTAGCGATTGTCAATCAAGTTGGCATTATATCGACTAAGCGATGGGTCATCGATGTTTTTTGACAGGATAATTAAATTTGTGATAGGACATGAATTATCATAAGCCTGGTTTGACTGACAAATTTAGGTCAACCATACTTTTTTAATAAAATAATATAAATATTGGATTGCCAAAATTGTAATTATCAAAACTTACAATATAATGACAATATGTATAGAAGGAACCTACCACATCAGAACAAATAAATGAACTTACTAAAATTGAAGACAACAAAGCGACAATGAAATTTTAGCTATTACAATTAAGTTTCCATAGCCAAAGTACATCATAATGCTTCTACAAATCCTTCATTCATTATTTATTGTTATTGTAACCGCTTCAGAGATAAACTAATTTATTTATTAGTACCTTAGATATATACATAACAAATGTTAAATAAACAACCTCAATCAATTAAATAAATTATTGATAGATAAATAAATTTACTCTGATCTGAGTACGATGATGATGAGCGCCAATTTCGCCAAGCACGAAGTTGAACAGACATCATACATCCCCGGCCCGCTGCAACTGGCACGTGGGATTTTCAATGTTATTTGTTCTATTTTTTTTTGTTTTTTTTTCAACTACTCCCTCTGTCTCAAACGACTCCTCCTGTTTCCAACTAAGGTGACGTTTGGTTAAATGATAGGTACAACTATTGATATAGATTTAATAATGAGGTGGAATGAGAATGAGAATAAAAATGAAATCCACCTAATTATATATATAAGTTTGGTTGATTCCCATAAATCTAGAAATCATTCCCTATTTGTCATTCCCAAATCCACTATCTAAACAATTTCTTTTACTATCATTCTATTTCTAAACCCATCAATCAAACACCCCTAAATGTACAATTTATAATATTTATGTACATAAATGATAGAAAATACTAATTTATAAAAAGGTATTTATTTTTCACACATTAATTCCTTAAATGCATTTCCAAAGACGGCAAGTCTTCTTGCTTCAGATTTGAGATCTATCACTGCATTCCCCAGATACATGGTGAATGAACGGTGCTATGTTCATAATGTCAATTCAATAATAAAAAATATTAAATAATTAGCATATGATCTATAATTATAAATAAATTTAATTAATTGTTAATAACTTATTGTATTTCTCTGTCAAATTTCTCATAGTTAGATCGTGATTCTACACAACACTATTGTTATCGAACCATGGGCTAACTTATGTAGGATCTAGCTCACTACTCAAACTTGGGCTATTCTATCTATCTATATATTTATATATATAAACTTATCTTTACTAAATGTCAATATACAAACAATGTCAGTATAACAATAACTAGCATTTATCCACCATTTCTGTTTACATGATATATGGTTGGTATGTCTAAAAATTACATAACATATTAAACTAATATGATGCATCACTCTTTACCGTTCTAAGTTCTAAACTTTAATATGATCACCTTTATCATCTATCTTCCTATTTCCTTCGCTGACATCATCCTATTTAATGTGGTGTGTTAGGATGAAGTTTAGATACTTTACCTAATATATCATAAAATTCAAAAGGTGGTGTCGGGATAATGGCGACGGAAATGATGATGATGTTGGTAATGGTAATGACAACTGCAAAAAAAAATTACCCAGATTTACTTGTTATTTTTCCCTATTTATATTATCATATCCACTTGCTCCCCATCCCATTAATTGCCCATCCCATGCTTTTTCCCGCATCAAGCAATTGCATGTTTGCATTAGTATGAAAAGTTATTCTGTAAAATTAAAGAGATTGAAATTTGATTGATTAAAATAAAAGAGTTAAATGACTAGTAACTCTGCTTGAAGTGGATGGTAGGGAATAGGTGTGAGAGATGATGATGTATGAAACGATAAAATGAATAAAGAGGAAGCTAGAAGAGGACGTAGTATACGTGAAAGAAGTGATGATCAGCGAGACGGATGTAGCACTTGCCCGTTTATCTATGTTTTATTATGTGATTACTTGATACAGTTATTATTAAAATTATTTAATGGATGATAATATTTGAACCGTCTTTCTTATTAAAATTGTCAGATATTAATGACATCCAAAAATTGATGTTATGTGATGCCTTCCCATTAAAATTGTCAGATATTAATTAATCTAATAAATTTCTGCGATGCGCGCTAGATATTAATATGATGCATTCCCAATTAAACAATTCTTTGATTTTTCTTAAAAAATAAATTTTAGACGGAATCACTCTCTCTAATTCAAGGCTAGTGTGTGTATATATATATATATATATATATACTCTCAATGTATGTTTATTTATATGGTATATAGTTGGTATATTTTAAAATTGCATATCACATTGAATCATTCTTAGCTCTAAGTTTTAATGTGGTCACCGCTATCTTTTTATTTCCTATGTTGACACCACCCTATTTATTGTGATAGGTTTGGATGAAATTTAGATATCTAACCTAAAATATCATAAAATTCAAAAGGTGTTAGGATGATGAAGACGGAAATGGAATGACAACTGCAATAAATGAGTAGACGATAACTATCATCTGCCTGCATTCATCACATGATTTACAGGGAAGATAAAAGATAGTAGCAATGCCTGAGGATTGATTAGTAGTTTTCTAAAATTGATAAGCATACCGTTGATGACAATAAAATTAATATTAAAGTTGATAACTTTTGGAGGATTATAAGACAGTTAGAGTGCAATTCATTTGATATATATATATATATTATAATTATTAAATTATAAATATTTATTTTGACTATGTAAATTTAAATATATTTACATTAATATTTCCTCAAATTAAATATGACATACTATAAATATCTGATTATTAAATTAAATTTTAATTGGTAAATAGTAATATTATTTATTAAAATTGAATTAATACTCTGAAATAGTATTTTTATTATTTATTTATGATATGTAAATACTTTTTTTTTGAATAAATTAGCATTTTGTCCATTAATTGCGGGAAGAAGGAGTAGTGGTAAAATAATGACAAATAGGAAGAGATTTTTGTGTGAGGTCTTCATAAAAGGTTAAATATAAAAACTAATGTATGTCTACTTCTCTACGTCTTTATCATTTATTAGGTGATCACTATACAATTAACATCAAAATTATTCTATGCACGACAATATTTGAATTGTCTTCCCCATTAAAATTGTCATATCTCCATAATTCATTAAATTAATGTAATGTGTTACCTTCCAGTCAAATTGTCCGATATTAATTCATCCCATAAATTAATCGGAATTAATATCATCTTTGTCTTTTTTTAAAAAAAAAAAAACTAAAATGGAATCACTCTATAAGTTTTATTAATTCAAGGTTTTTGCATTTTAATTTAATTTTGTTAATTTTTCTAGACTTAAAAAAAAATTGATAGAAACTCGACAATTTAATTGATGTTAACTAAGTTAAACAGATAAACAAATTTATAAATTAGTGAAAGAAATCATCATTTAATTTAATAGATTTGATGAATTGTTAGGAACTAAAGAAGTAAGCTACAACATAAGGCTCAGGTGATATATCATTAGGAAAGACTTTAGAGGCGGAGATGGATACTCGATGAGGCAATAATATATAGCTCAGACAACACATCATTAAAAGGTTCGGTGAGAGACACGAAAATAGTAGGCGGTCAAATACTGACATTCTATTGTCATTTTATCAAGGATAGAAGCTACAATTAAAAATAGACCCTGTCTACTAATATCATGATCATATGATGTGCAGTGGGGATGTTACATTTAATATTAACATTTCATTGTCATTCAACTCAATGTGGGCCCTTGTTATTATGTATAAAAGAATTTTAGGTTGATTGCTTTATGTGAGTCATGTGACCACGTGAAGAATGACAATATAATGTTGCTGGCAGATGTTAGTTTTGTATTCTAGATCAATGTGATAGTTAAAGTCGCAAAGTATGTGGCAGAACGGACCATTTCTAGGGCATGACTCCCTACGCCTTATGGTCATTGCTCTAAGTTTACAGTCGACCACTCCGAGTGCCGATCGAATCCTTTAGGACTCAGCTCCTCATGCCTCTTCGTTACTGCTCTTGGTTCATAGTCAACTGGCCCCAGTGTCGATTGGATCCTCTAGGATTCAACTCCCATGCCTCTTGATTACTGCTCTTGGTTTATAGTCAACTGGCCCCAGTGTCGATTGGATCCTCTAGGATTCAACTCCCATGCCTCTTGATTACTGCTCTTGGTTTATAGTCAACTGGCCCCAGTGTTGGTTGGATCCTCTAGGATTCAACTCCCATGCCTCTTGATTACTGCTCTTGGTTTATAGTCAACTGGCCCCAGTGTTGGTTGGATCCTCTAGAACTCAACTCCCATGCTTTATGGTTACTGCTCATGGTTCACAGCCGATCAGTCCGAGTACCGGTCAAATCCTATAGGACTCCGCTCCTCATGTCTTTTGGTTATTGCTCTTGGTTCATAGCTGATTCCTCCAGTGCTGGTCGGATTCTCCACGACTCAGCTCTTCATCCTCTTGATTATTGCTCTTGAATCATAGACGACCGAACTTAGCACCGGTTGGATCCTCTGGGACTCAGCTCCCCATGCCTTATGTTCACTATTCTTGGTTCACAGCCGACCGTCCCCAATGCCGGTCAGATCCTCCAGGACTTAGCTCCCCATGACTCCTGGTCACTGCTATTGGTTCACAGTCCACTGTCCCTAGCACCGATCAATTCCTCCGGGACTCAGCTCGCAGCTCCTCATCGTTATAGTTCATAAGCATAAACCCGATCAGTCCTAACGTCGGCTGAGTTCTTCATCACTTAGCTCCTCACCCCTATAGTGGCATGACTCCCAATATTGTTCGGTTGGCCTCGGAGTCGACCAGCCCGCTTCCGTGAGATAACATTGTTGGGAAATCATAACCATCTGTCAGAAAATAACAGCTTGCACCAAAAATTATTCTGCTACTGCGTCACACGCACTTAAAAATCTTTCCTATGTTAGAGGAAAAGGAATCTCATATTCTCCATTATTATCTATTGGCACATTAATGAATTTGCGGATTAAAAAAAACTCCATAGATATCGATTTACATGCTTAAATATTAATTAATAAAAATAGTAATATATGAAAAAAAAAAGTATTTACTGTAATAAGTTAATTAGTATATTTTCTCATAAATAGTATTCTTATAAATGGGGAAAAAAAATTATTTGAGAATATCTATTAAAATTTAATAAATGATAAATTTATTGTGACCAAAAATTGAATTTTTGAAAATATTAATGTGAATATATTTAAATTGAAGTACAATATATATTTACAAAAGTTAGTTAGTATATTTTTTCTAAAAATTACATATAACATTGAACTAATATCATACATCACCATCGCATTCATAACTCTAAACTTTAATGTGGCCATCCTTACTGACTGTCTACTTTCCAATTTTCTCCGCTGACACCACCATGTTTAATGTGGTGTGTAGGTTGAAGTTTAGAAAAGCATCTCCAATGGATGAAGGAGGTGTCAGGATGAAGTTTAGAAAGGTTGTTTATTTTAATTTAAAAATTAATTTCAAACTTAATGAAAATGGTAGTGCTAGTTGGCACAGTTTATTGCAATCACTTGCCGACAATATTAATTACTTTCTATTTCTCAAAGACAACTCGCCCAAATTAAAATCCCTTAGTTTATATAATAACAAAAGGAGAAGCTAAAAACTTACACCACCACCACCACTACCTATTATATTACATCACATTATGAAATTCTCCTTTTTTCTCTCTTTGTCTTGCTGTTGCTTATCAATTTAATTTTGATGATGGCTCCTCCAACTGATGGAGAATGGATTTTGCTACAGTTTGGGCTTGTCCAGTGTAGGTGATATTATAAAAATTATAGCAAAATCCTTCCTCCAGCAGTTGGAGGAGCCATCATCAAAATTAAATTGATAAGCAACAACAAGATAAAGAGAGAAAACATGGAGAATTTCATAATGTGATATCATGTAATAGGAATTAGTAGTGGTGGTGGTGTAAGTTTTTAGCTTCACCTTTTGTTATTATATAAGCAAAGAGATTTTAATTTGGGCAAGTTATTTTTGAGAAATAGAAAGTAATTAATATTGTCGGTAAGTGATTGCAATAAATTGTGCCAGCTAGCACTATCATTTTCATTGAGCTTGAAATTAATTTTTAAATTAAAGTACGCAACCTTTCTAAACTTCATCCTGACACCTAGATGCTTTTCTAAACTTCATCCTACACACCACATTAAACATGTTGGTGTCAGCGGAGAAAATAGGAAAGTAGACGGTCGGTAAGGATGGCCATATTAAAGTTTAGAGTTATGAATGCGATGATGATGTATGATATTTGTTTAATGTTATATGCAATTTTTAGAAAAACTATACTTATTAACTTTTGTAAATATATTTTGTACCTAAATTTAAATGTATTCACATTAATATTTTCACAGATTAAATTTCTGGTCACAATAAATTTATCATTTATTAAATTTTAATGGATATTCTCAAATAGTTTTTTTTACCCATTTATAAGAATACTATTTATGAGAAAATATACTAATTAACTTATGACAGTAAATGTACTTAGAAAAACTTATGACGGAAGTGGGTTGGTTGACTCCGGGGCCAATCGGACAATGTTGGGAGTCATGCCACTATAGGGGCTAAGTGATGAAGATCTTAGCCGGCGCTAGGACTGACCGGGTTTATGCTTAGGAACTATAACGATGAGGAGTTGCGAGCTGAGTCCCGGAGGATCTGATCGGTGCTAGGAACAGTGGACTGTGAACCAATAGCAGTGACCAAGAGTCATGGGGAGCTGAGTCTCGGAGGATCTGACTGGCATTGGGGATGGTCGGCTGTGAACCAAGAGTAGTGAACATAAGGCATGGGGAGCTGAGTCCCAGAGAATCAGACCAGTGCTAAGTTCGGTCGTCTATGAATCAAGAGTAGTAATCAAGAGGATGGAGAGCTGAGTCCTGGAGAATCCGACTAACACTGGAGCAATCAGCTATGAACCAAGAGCAATAACCAAGAGGCATGAGGAGCCGAGCCCTAGAGGATTTCACCGGTACTCGGACTGATCGACTATGAACCATGAGCAGTAACCATAAAGCATGGGAGTTGAGTCCTAGAGGATCCAACCGACACGGGGACGAGTTGACTAAGAGCCAAGAGCAGTAACCTAGAGGCATGAGGAGCTGAGTCCTAAAGGATTCGATCGACACTCGGAGTGGTCGACTGTGAACTAAGAGCAGTGACCATAAGACGTAGGGAGTCATGCCTTAGAGAAAATGGTCCGTTCTGTCACATACTTTGCGATTTTAACTATCACATTGATCTAGAATACAAAACTAACATCTGCCTGCAGCATTATATTGTCATTCTTCACGTGGTCATATGACTCACATAAAGCATTCAACCTAAATTTCTTTTATACATGATAATAAGGACCCACATTGAGTTGAATGACAACGAAATGTTAATATTAATTGTAACATCCTCACTACACATCATATGATCATGATATTGATAGACAGGGTGCATTTTTAATTGTAGCTTCTATCCTTGATAAAATGGCAGCAGGATGTCAGTATTTGATCGCCTACTATTTTCATGTCTCTCACCGAACCTTTTAATGATGTGTTGTCTGAGTCATATATTTTTGCCTCATTGAGTATTAGTATCTGCCTCTAAAATCTGCCCCCACCTTTTTATTCCTAACGATTCATCTAATCTATTCAAAAATTAATGATCCTAATGATATATCGCCTGAGCGTTATATTCTAGCTTACTTCTGTAGTTCCTAACGATTCATCAAATCTATTAAATCAAATGATGATTTTTTTTACTCATTTATAAATTTGTTTATCCGTTTAGCTTAGTTAACATCAATTAAGTTGTCGAGTTTCTATTTTTTTTTTTAACTCTAGAAAAATTAACAAAATTAAATTAAAAGGCAAAAGCCTTGAATTAATAAAATTTTGAGAGTGATTCCGTTTTAGTTTTTTTTTTTTTAAAAAAAGACAAAGATGATATTAATTCTGTTTAATTTATGGGATGAATTGATATCGGATAATTTTAATTGGAAGGTAACACATTACATAAATTTAATGATTTATGGTGATATGACAATTTTAATGGGGAAGACAATTCAAATATTGTCGTGCATAGAATAATTTTGATGTTAATTGTATAGTGATCACATAATAAATGGCAGAGAAGTAGTGAAGTAGACAGGTGTTAGTTTTTATATTTAACCTTTTCTTGAGTCCTCACACAGAAATCTCTTCCTATTTGACATTAATTTACCGTTGCTCATTCTTCCCACAATTAATGGACATAATGCTAATTTATTGAATAAAATATTTACATTTCATAAATAATAAAATTACTATTTCAGAGTATTAATTCATTTTTAATAAATAATATTACTATTTACCTATTAAAATTTAATTTATTAATCAGAGATATATTGTATGCCATTTTTAATTTGAGGAAATATTAATGTATATATATTTAAATTTACGTATTTAAAATAAATATATATAAGTTTATATATATATATATATATATATATAACACAAATGAATTGCATCTAGCTGTCTTGTAATCCTCCAAAAGTTATCAACTTTAATATTAATTTTATTGTCATCAGCGGTATGCTTATCATTTTTAGAAAACTATCAATCAATCCTCAGCCATTGCTACTATCTTTTATCTTCCCTGTAAATCATGTGATGAATGTAGGCAGATGATAGTTATCGCCTATTTATTTATTGCAGTTGTCATTTCATTTCCGTCTTCATCATCCTGACACCTTTTGAATTTTATGATATTTTAGGTTAGGTATCTAAATTTCATCCAAAACTACCACATGAAATACGGTGGTGTCAACATAGGAAATAAAAAGATAACGGTGATTCAATGTGGTATGCAATTTTAAAATATACCAATTATATATTATATAAACAAACATGATATATTGAGAGTATATATATATATATTTACTAATATACATACACTAGCCTTGAATTAGAGAGAGTGATTCCGTTTAAGATTGATTTTTTAAGAAAAATCAAAGATTGTTTAATTGGGAAGGCATCACATTAATATCCGGCGCACATCGCATAAATTTATTAGATGAATTAATATTTGATAATTTTAATAGGAAGGCATCACATCACATCAATTTTTGGATGTCATTAATATCTGACAATTTTAATAAGAAAGACTGTTCAAATATTATCGTCCATTAAATAATTTTAATAATAACTCCATCAAGTGATCACATAATAAATCTTGATATGCGGGCAAGTGCTATTTCCGTCTCACTGATCATCACTTCCTTCACGTATACCGCGTCCTCTTCAGCTTCCTCTTCATTCATTTTATTGTTTCATACATCATCATCTCTCACATCTATTCCCTACCATCCACTTCAAGCAGTGTTACTAGTCATTTAACTCTTTTATTTTAATCAGTCAAATTTCAATCTCTTCATTTTTACAGCATAACTTTTCATACTAATACAAGCATGCAATTGCTTGATTCGGGATAAAGCATGGGATGGGCAATTAATGGGGTGGAGAGCAATTGAATATGATAATATATATAAGGAAAAATGACAAGCAAGTCTGACTAATTTTTTTTTGCAGTTGTCATTACCATTACCATCATCATCATCATTTTCGTCGCCATTATCCCGACACCACCTTTTGAATTTTATGATTTATTAGGTAAAGTATCTAAACTTCATCCTAACACACCACATTAAATAGGATGGTGTCAGCGAAGGAAATAGGAAGATAGATGATAAAGGTGATCATATTAAAATTTAGAACTTAGAGCGGTAAAGAGTGATGCATTTTTTAGACATACCAACCATATATCATGTAAGTAGAGATGGTGGATAAATGTTAGTTGTTGTTATACTAACATTGTTTGTATACAGATAAGTTTATGTATATAAATATATAGATAGATAGAATAGCTCAGGTTTGAGTATTGAGCTAGATCCTACGTATGTTAGCTCATGGTCCGGTAACAATAGTGTTGCGTAGAATCACGATCTAACTATGAGAAATTTGACAGAGAAATACAATAAGTTATTAACAATTAATTAAATTTATTTATAATTAAAAACCATATTCTATTTATTTAATATTTTTTATTATTGAATTGATATTATGATAACATAGCACCATTCATTCACCATGTATCTTGGAAATGCATTGAGAGATTTTAAATCTGACGCAAGAAGATGAGCCATCTTTGGAAATGCATTTGGGGAATTAATGTGTGGAAAATAAATACTTTTTAATAAATTAGTATTTTCTATCATTTATGTATATAAATATTATCAATTGTATATTTAGGGGTATTTGATTGATGGGTTTAGAAATAGAATGATAGTAAAAGATAATGTTTAGATTTTGGATTTGGGAATGACACATTGGGAATGATTTCTAGATTTATGGGAATCAACCTAACATATATATATAATTACGTGGATTTAATTTTTATTCTCATTCTCATTCCACCTCATTATTAAATCTATATCAATAGTCGTACTTATCAATTAACCAAACGTCACCTTAGTTGGAAACAGGAAGAGCCGTTTGAGACAGAGGGAGCAGTTGAAAAAAAATAAAAAAAAAATAGATCAAATAACATTGAAGATCCCACGTGCCAGTTGCAGCAGGCGGGGATGTATGATGCCCGTTCAACTTAGTGCTTGGTGAGATTGGCACCTCATCGTCACCGCACTCAGATCAGAGTAAATTTATTTATCTATCAATAATTTATTTAATTGATTGAGGTTGTTTATTTTACATTTGTTATGTATATTTAAGGTACTAATAAATAAGTTAGTTTGTCTCTGAAGTGGTTACAATAACAATAAAATTTGTTATGTATATTTAAGGTACTAATAAATAAGTTAGTTTGTCTCTGAAGTGGTTACAATAACAATAAAATTTGTTATGTATATTTAAGGTACTAATAAATAAGTTAGTTTGTCTCTGAAGTGGTTACAATAACAATAAATAATGAATGAAGGATTTGTAAAAGCATGATGATGTTCTTTAGATATGGAAATTTAATTGTGATAGCTAAAATTTCATTGTCGCTTTGTTGTCATCAATTTTAGTAAGTTCATTTATTTGTTCTGATGTAGTAGGTTTCTTCTATATACATAGTGTCATTATATTGTAAATTTTGATAGTTACATTTTTGGCAATACAATATTTATATTATTTTATTGAAAAAGTTTGGTTGATTTAAATTTGTCAGTCAAACCAGGCTTATGATAATTCATGCCATATGACAAATTTAATTATCCTGTCAAAAAAACGTCGATGTTCCATCGCTTAGTCGGTATAATGTCAACTTGATCGTCAATCGCTAATGACAGTAAGGACTGACTAGTAAAGAAATTTGCTTGAACCTGGACTAGAAAAAAAAGAGAGTTAGAATGACGATCAGGAGGTTTTTAGTCCAGTCACTCCGACGCTCAAATAAATTTTCGACAGAAGAAAACGAAGAGGGGTAATTAGAGTTTTGAGAGGCGTATATCTGTGCACGTACCTGAGCTCGTAGGCGTGAGTTACCTTTTATAGAATAATAGTTGACATTTTCTTCGAAATTCCTAGATTCGTGCGATTGTTTTCCCTTTTCTGAAATAGTCTGCAACCTTGAGATCCGCACAAATATTATCCACTTCTGAAATAATTCCCAATTTCAAGATCTGCGCAAGCATTACTCACTTATTGAAATAGTCCACAATCCTTAGATTCACGCTAGCGTTATCCACTTCTAATGAGACGGGGGATGTCGAGGAGACGAGGGTGCTGAGGAGTCGGGAGCACCAAGGGTGCTGAGGATGCTGACAAAGTATATCACTGTCATATAAAAGTTAAAAATCTTATTATTTTTAAGAAGCATCTCTCCACTAGCATACACTCTCATTCTCTTTAAAAATCTCTCTCCACTATTTTTTTTTTTAAATTTTGAAGTATTATAAACCTCATCCATGTAGTGAGTGTGTAGTTTATAATGAAAAGTTTATAGTATAAACATCATGCTATAAATCTCCCCTTACATGTGCTCTTTTATATTTGTCCTTAATAAACATGTTGACTAAGGATGAAACCCTAATAATAGAATTGATAATAAAATAAGATTATTTCTTTTATCCTTTTTGCTCTCTTTATTTAGATTAATTTAGAAATTATAATTTTTTTAAGTGATTATGAGGTAATAATTTATAAATAAATAAATATATTATTTTTATGTTGTAATTAGTTTAACAACATCATAAATCTAATATATGAAGTAAGTAGTTTAATAAATTAAATTATCTTAATAAATAATTTTTCCAAGTATTTTTACATATAAAAACAAAATATTTAAAAATAATATCCATATTCATATTCATTCTTATTCTATATTATTATGATTCTCATTCCTATTCTGAGCCCTAGAAAAGAACTAAATGGTGTTTTAATTTAGGATGATGAACTTTCAAAAGTAACAAATAATTAATGGCTTAGAGATTATAATAATTCATTTATAAATAATTTTATTTATTCTTCATCATGTAATTAAATATCTTAGATGAATCATGTCCATCAACTTAATTAACTAATTAAGAGTAGCTGTCGTTGCCATGCAACAATGGGAAACCTTATGAATGAGGTGGTTCTCGGCCAGGGCCGGCCCTGGAGGAGGGCGGCACTGGGCGATGGCCCTGGGCCCATAATTTGAGAGGGCCCAAATTTTTTTTTTTTTTTTAGTATTATGTATTATAGGTATGTAATTGGGGTCTTGGATGGTTGGGTCCCAATTAGTGGAAAACTAAAGATAAACGTATTTGATTAATTTAGTAGATGTTAGTTGGGCCCAACTTTTATTTTTTTAGGTATGTAATTAGGGTCTTGGATAGTTGGGGTCCAAATTTATTTTGGATCCTTTTTTTTTTTGCCCCGGGCCTCCTCTGTAGAAGGACCGGAGCTGTTCTCGGCGTAGTGGAGAAAGTTAAGGGAGAAGTACAGTGGAAGGCAGATCTACTCATTTGTCACTTATCATGTGATTTATGATAAAAGTTGTAGTTAGGGATGATCTCGATGCATCTTGAGTCACGCCTTTGTTAAATCTGTCACCCCATTAGCTTTACCAGTTCAATTTTTACAATCATTTATTTTGGTAAATTACAAAATGATACAATAGAGGAGGGCATCTATCACAACTTTTATTGAGATTCAATCTCTTATCTATTTCATTAATATCTACCTTATAATAGTCAATTCAACCATACCCAAGGGTGAAAAAAACACGCCTTTATAAAATTACGAATTAAATAACAATTCTATATAAATTTTCAAAGTAAAAAAATTCGCTTTTATTTGGTAATATTTGATAGCGAATTTTAATTTCAAGACATACATATATCGTCAGGATTAAAATACGTAGCAATAGTGTAATATATTTAAAAAGTAAAACAAAATTAAAAGTTTAACATGAAATCATGATTTTTTTTATTTTTAAATTTTAGGCTTTTAATTTTGTTATTATTTTCTAAGTGAACATATATATAATAATGGAACATTTTATATTTAGATTATTACCGACCAAATTTTGACTATTGAGATTTGTCCTTTCGTTTATTATCATCACCTCTGCCCCTTCTTTTTTTGCCTTGCCCTTAAATCATTGAATTGATGACAAATAATAATGATATCAGACCTACATGGTCACCACTTAGTTGTCTTCCTCATATATCATTCATGACAATTAATGGTGATATCACATCTGCATAGTCGACATATAAAATAGCCCGCTAGCTTGCTATACTAGGTATCGACCTGACACTAGCTACCTATGTCAATGGTCCACGTAGGGATAAATTGGATTCAAAATTAATTTTAATTGTGTTTAGATGACATTGATTTAATAGAATTAAAATTAATTTATAATACTTAATTATTTAAAAAATAGTTTTTTAAAAAGAAAACAAAGATGAATGAGTCTACTCTTGCTATTGTCTTAGCCACGTGATAAATTCCATGTGTGATCTTGGCGAGATGATGTATTAAATATAGTTATTAAATTAGTATTTAACGTGTATGTGGCACTCAATACCTCTAAAATGGAAACTAGTGAAAAAGAAATAATAATAATGATAATGAAATCCAAATCGATTCTTTAAACTTCGGCTATAAGTTATCCTGTAGTTCAACATACACTTCAACTCCATAAAGACTTCTTTCTTCTCCCTCATCCTTGTAATAAAGATGACTGTAGTTTTTGTCGACACAATGACAATTCTAGCAAGTGATGCTGTAGGGTTCTTGTCAACGCAATGCGTCGGGAGGAGAGATGGGAGAGGAATGGAGAACGCGAAGAAGAAGGAGGAGAGATACGACAGGGGAGGAAAAAGCTAAAGTCAAAGCCAGCGAGTGAGATCTACTTCGTATTTTTTTTCCATTGACGTGGACTTGACCACGCACATTGTCACATCAGTCGCGGAGGAAATTCGCTATGCGAGTTCGCTGCCCATATCATTTCTCTCTATATATATATTTTGAAGATGATCTTGTTATATGAAATATGAGGCAGATCAGGCTCACATTGGAAAAAAGTCCAACGATGCCCTGCATTGATTCTCCTCTCTTTTATGTATAGTATATTCATAATAAACTTCATAACTAGGGTAAAAGCCGTTAAATATAGGAGAGTAAGATTATTATCTTTAGTCCCTTTTTTTATTATTTAATAATTTTTAATTATAAAATGTTAAGATTAATTTAGAAGTTATAATTTTTTAAAAATAATTATGAATAAATAAATAAATAAATAAAAAGTATAAATTTATTTTGATGTTGCAATTAGTTTAATAACATTGTAAATCTAATATGTGAACACCGGTTTAGCACAGTGAATTTAATTTATTTGATTATGAGGCATTAATCTAGTAAAAAAAATATTTAAAGTTGTCAGATTAGCATAGTTTGGAACTCCAATGCTGAATAGTGTCAGTCCTATAATGACTTTACAAAGTAAAAAGTAAATATGTAATCGCATGACACCCACCATTCATTAATAATTAATATAATCACAGTTAGTCTTATTAATTATCTCTGGGTGATCGATCTGGTCCCACGAAAGTTTTCCATCGACTACTAGGGTAAATCGGGAAGCGCACGCGGCGGCCAACCCAGAAACCCAACATCCTTTGATTATGTCCCTCATTTGAAGGAAAAATTTCTACAAATATGTCATAGCTGGAGTTCGAACCGCGGGTGCCTGGGAGATAATCTGAATGTTCTACTGTGGCACCATAACCTAGGGACATGACACCCACCATTCATGCATCATATTATTTGTGTGTATGTGATATTGTCCCATTAATTAATGGGATGTCGATCACTTTTACATTAGATGCCCCATTAATTAAGGCATCTTTAGTCATAAATTTTATACTTCATTATATCGCTGTCATATAAAAGTTAAAAATCTTACCCTTTTAAGAAGTATCTCTCCACTATCATACACACTCACTCTATATAAAAATCTCTCTCCACTATTTTTTTTTTTAATTTTAAAGAATTATAAACCTCATCCATGTAGTGAGTGTGCAATTCTAATATATGAAGTAGTTTAATAAATAAAATTATCTTAATAAATATTTTCTTCTAATTATTTTTACAAGTTAAAACAAAATAGTTAAGAGTGATATCTATATTCATACTCATTCTAATTTTACAATACTACAATTTTCATTCCTATTTTGAGCCCTATAAAAGAACTAAATGTTACCTTAGTGTTTTAATTAACGACGATGAACTTTCGAAAATAAACAAATAATTAATGACTTAGAGATCATAAATAATTCATTTATAAAAATGATTTTATTTATTTATCATTATTTAATTAAATATCTTAGATGAATCATGTCAATCCAGTTAATTCACTAATTAAGGAGTAGTTGTCGTAGTCATGCAACAGTGGGAAACCTTGTAAATGAGGTGGTTCTCGGCGCAGTGGAGAAAGTTGAGGGAGAAGTACAGTGGAAGGCAAGATATTCATCTGTCCCTTATCATGTGATTTATGATAAAAGTTACAGCTAGGGATGGTCACGATGCATCTTGAGCCACACCTTTGTTAAATCTGTCACCCCATTAACTTTACAAGTTCAGTTTTTATCGTCATTTATTTTGATAAATTACAAAACGACAATTGATACAATAGAGAAGGACATCTATCACAACTTTTATCGAGATTCAATCCGTTATCCATTACAATAATATCTACCTTATAATAGTCAATTCAACCATACCCAAGGGTGAAAAAAATACGCCTTTATAAAATGACGAATTAAATAACAATTCTATAGAAATTTTCAAAGTAAAAAAATAGGCTTTTACCGGGTAATATTTAATGGTGAATTTTAATCTCAAGACATACATACATCGTCAGGATTAAAATAAGTAGCAATAGTGTGATATATTTAAAAAGTAAAACAAAATTAAAAGTTTAATATGAAATCATGATATTTTTTATTTTAAAATTTTAGGCTTTTAATTTTGTTATTTTTTTTCTAAAGTGAATATATATATATATATATATATATATATATATATATATATATATATATATATATATATATATATATATATATTGATGTAATAACCACCCTTCTTACTACTACTCTCTAAGGATGACCGTTACTTAATTACTACTCTACTCACTAGTGTCACTTATGCTATTTTATCACGGCCCTAGAGGAATTACTACCGAAAAATTTCGGCAGAGTCTCCCCTGTACCGGTGACCAAATAACAATACAAATACTATTTACACAGCCACAGGCGGTTGGAACATATTTTTCCACACCCACGCAGTAATAATAACACAATAACTAAAAGGAAACTATTCTAGCAATAATAAACAGGTAGAACTCCAACGATAGGACATAACAAGCTACAAGTGCGGAATAGACTCAATTACAATCTCAACTTCATCATAGCATTAAGGAGAAAAGAAAAGGAAACTCTAAACAGGTAAGTTTTGACAACTCCTTAGCAAACTCTTGATCTCTCCATAGTCCAGCCATCACACACCTTCAACACCACCACCACCCTGTCGCCTCCCTTTCATATCTTAGTTTTTCCTTTATCTGCAGTAGGAGGAAAAATAAAACTATAAGCGAAACGCTTAGTAAGTATTAATCTATCTCACAAAAGCTCGAAGTGCATAAAAAGAATGCAACAATACTAAAACTGAAATGCTAAAAGCAAAGCTGCATGTACTCATGGTATACAGAAATAAAATTGAATACTAAACATGCTCATTAACTGATAGGAAAATAATGAAACTACTACTGTAGGCTCAAAATTAAAGAAACTAACTTCTATTGATTCTAAGCATAATACTTGTTTTATTTTCTTATATCTTTATACCAGAAATTAATCTTTTAATTTCTCTTTTACTTTCTTTTTCTTTTTCTTTTCTTTTCTTCTTCGTGCCCAAGCTTAGTATCATCTTTATTTTGCGCGCTCTCTAATCGTGACTGAGGTAGCGAGCCTCTAGTCCTATAAGGTAAAGTCCTTGGTCTTACCAGGGTCAAGACCTTGGAATTGGTCACCTGGATTTATTTAACGACAACCTTGGAAGTCGGGTATTAGCCTCTTACTTTAATTTATTAGTTATTTTTTTTAACTAAACTCTAGTCTTTTCTTTACTCATACTTCTCATACTCCTTGATTAGAGCTTATCAGAATCCTGTAGATATATCTAACAAGTGTAGGATTACAACTAACCAAGCATGCTATATAAAAATAACACAAGAGAAGCAGATCTGAACTCTCTAAGCATGTTATAAAACAAAGCAAAGGAAAGCAAATCTGAACTTACTAATCATGCTATAAAACAAAGCAAAGGAAAGCAAATCTGAACTTACTAATCATGCTATAAAATAGAGCAAAAGAAAGCAACTTTGAGCTTACTGATCATGCTATAAAATAGAGCAAAAGAAAGCAACTTTGAGCTTACTGATCATGCTATAAAATAGAGCAAAAGAAAGTAACTTTGCTAGAATTTATGGGCCACAAGTAGACCTACACAGATACAACATTTAAGAGCTAAACTCCTACACAATTAAACTCGAACCATAACCTAGCATGCTCAATAGTTGTGCTACAAAAGGTAAGGAATAAAAGGGAAAAACCCTAACTTATAGTCCTGTTCAACAGCAAACCCAAGCAAGAACTTTCGGCACAGCACTTTGCATGGTAAATTCGGCATAGCAGCTTCTACAAGAAACTCACATAGAATTTTCCACACAACAACCCTAATTGATTGAAAAGGAAGGCCTAGCATAAAAAAAAACATCCGAAACTCTATTGCCCTAACATGGCAAATTCGGTACAGCAACCTTTAACACAGCAAATTAGCTCAGCAATGCAACCCTAACATGCTCTTCTACTCGACACAGCAAGATCCAGAAGCAAGGAACGAAAATCTGAAATTCGGGGCTATTCCTACCGCAGGTGAGTAGTACTTACCACGGTTTGCTTGCACTTACAACCGAAGGAGAGGAAGAAGGCTTTTAGGGTTCGGGCGAAGCTTCTCGGCAACTCCTTTGTGCTTCCGAGCTCCTTCCGTCGGGATGACCACGCACGGTGAAGCTTTAAGATTGGTCGGAAGAGTCCTTTCGCCGGCACCGGAGAGGAATCCTAGCGCCGTCGCCTCGGTGTGTTTTCCGCCCGCACAGTTGCCGCACGCGAAGGAGAGGGGAAGAAAGGGTTCGGCCGCAGAGGAGGAAAACCTAGGTTTTCTTTTAAAACCCCGACTTTATTATTAACTACTCCTTAAATATGTTTCTCTTCCTATTAGGTTAACAAAACGAGCGTAGCTCGGCTGGTCGGATGTGTTCGGTTAGGTTGGGTTCGACCCGAGGTCACGGGTTCGAGCCTCGCCTTCAATTGTTTTTGTCAAAATTTCTTTCTTTTTTTGTAAACATACTAAACGACCTCCAAAAATTACGTAAAAATATTCTAAAAATTTCTAAAATCTCTAGAATATTTTAAAAGCATTTTCAAATATTTTTATGGACTTTTAGAACTTGCAACATGGAAAATTGGGTCGTTACATTTAAAGTGATCTAACTTATGTATAATGAGTTTCGGGTAATTGGATGTGGATCTCATATGTGTAGAACATTTAGTCCCGCATCTATTATCATCTATATGTTGATAATAGATGTTCAGTATATATGAATTTATAGTTCCACATCTATTATTATCGATGGACAGATAATAAATGTGCACCATATAATGGGTTGGTCTCCAGAAGATTAGGGCATCCTTGAGACATCTCTTCGTTCCCATTGACGAAGAGGATTCGGCGTCGTCAACTATAACTCTTCTGGAAGACCTACCTTTTCCTTTCCACTGCTTCTTCTTCTGGACGAGCTAAAGGACAAAGATATAACTCTTCAATAAGGTTCTTTGTCATTATGTTTACGTATTATTATTTTTCTTATGCTATATTCTCGATGAAACCAAGATTCATGCTCATATGTTCTTGTTTTTCCTATTCGAATTCTTATTTCGGTTGTTTAGAATTCATACGGATTAGGTTTTATAAGAAACATTAATTGGTATCAGAGCATGATTATGTTTCGTCGTTTTCATTGACAATAAAGTTTAAATTTTTCTTTGATTTGTTATTTGTATGCTAGATTAAGTCTTTCCTAGTTAATACACATTTTTAATCATCGAAAATCATATAAGTGAAAATTAGGATAAACTTGTTTTTCGAATTTTTCATATTTCTATGAAGAATATGAAGAACGACGAAAATTGTCATCGTTTAACTTAATTTTAGGTAAAATTGTGATGGTCTAATCGATTGTTTTGGTCGAGCAATTGATTGTCGAGTCTAAAATTTTGAACGGAAATAATTGAAATTTAAATAATTAATAACCTTAAAGTTGCGACTATGTTTTAATCGATTAAGTATGATTTTAATGAATTGAGATTTTTTTTAATTAATTAAGTTTTTTTTAATGTTTCTTCGTGAAACAATAAAAAAAAGGGAAAAAAGTTCTGTTTCAAACAGAATTCGAGGGAAAATAATGCTACTGTAAAACAGTAAAAGAAAAGAAAAAATATTTAAATATTTTTTTAAAGAATTAATTAAGGGATTAAATAGTATTAAATAATATTATTTAATTATATATAGAACTCAATGCTTTAACTTCTTAAGGAAGAGTTCTATGTATAATCACGTAGTCGCATATAGTAAGTTTTCGGATCGATTGGGATAATCGATTGGATCATACCAATCGACTATCATAAGGTATCAATCGATTAATAAGTCTAATTTTATATTGTTAAAGTTGATTAAGTAATTTCTGTTCAAATTAAGTCCCTACTATTTTCTTGGGTCTATCTACACAACGTGCTATTAAGTTGAACTAATGTGTCGCTCCAAAGGAAGACACCTTAGATAGGTTTAGTGCATTTTGTGTTGATAGACGTATATCTATGTTAAAAGTAATTTGTCTAAAGGAAGGTTACTTTTATGCCAGATATATGTATAAAATAGCTTATAACTATGGAATAAAATATTATTTTATTCAAATCATGCACAAAATATGTCGGCTCAAAAGATGACATATTTTGTGGCCGATTAAGGTTGTTGTAAGCTATGGACCAAAATATAACTCGTATAAAGTATCATATTATGCGCACAATGAGTTGGCCCAAAGGAAGGCATATTGTGTGACCAATTAAAGTTTAAGTTATATTAGAGAATATCACTAACAAATAATGTGTCGCCCCAAAGGAAGACACATTATGTTGTACTTGATATCTCATAAAGAGCTCATTCATATACATTTAAAATTTTATTTTATTTATATAATTTTATATTACTTATATGTTCTTGGCTTTAGTTAAATCGTGAGCTTAAATAAATCTCTCTTTAATTTCAGTACAATCTGCAATTGTCAATATTAATAACATCCCAACACTAACTGGTTCGAATTTTGCTGAATGGAAAGAATACGTGACCGTAGTGTTAGGCTGCATGGGCTTATACTATGCATTAAGGAATGATCATTCCCCATCTCTGACCAGTGCTAGCATTATAAAGCGGAGGGTTGAATTTCAGCTATGGGAGAAATCAAATCACATGTGTCTGAATATCATGAAGTTTTCCATACCGGCATCAATAAAAGGATCGATAACTGAGAGAGAAGATGCTAGGAGTTTCTTGGACCAATTAGCAGATCGATTCACCTCAAATGAAAAGGTCAACACTACCACACTTCTTACGAAGTTAGTAACCATGTGGTATATTAGAAAAGGAAACATAAGGGAGAGACTAAGGTTTGAGATACCTGAAAGTGCTCACATAACATTTAGATCTCAAGATTCAGGTACGAAGAGAAAGAGGATCAATAAAGGAAAAGGAATGCAGACTGCAGATTCTGTGAGTTTTCAAAATTTTGTTAGTTCAGAAGTCAATCTAGCTATTATACCCACTGACATTTGGTAGGTAGATATCGGTGCTACTACTCACATAAGTGTTACTATGTAGGGTTGTTTCAGGAGCTGACTTCCGCTTGATGGTGAAAGATACATCTATACAGGAAATTGAAAGAAGGCTAAAGTCGAGTCGATTGCTTATAAGGTATGGTATGCAGAACTGTACACCCGGTGACACACCTGCGTCAAGAGGTGACAAGTTCAGCTTGCAGCAGTGCCATGGATTAAATTTGAAATAAAGGAGATGGAGCAATTCCCATATGTGTCAGCAGTGGGAAGTCTCATGTATGCACAAGTTTGTACTCGACCAGATATAATATTTATAGTAGGGATGTTAGGCAAATATGTTAGTAACCAAGGATCATCACACTGGAAAGCGGTAAAGAGAGTGATGCGGTATTTGGAAAGAACTAAAGGACAGATGCTCACATATCGGAGATCAGATCATCTGGAGGTGATTTGATATTCAGACTATGATTTTGTTGGATGCTTGGATAACAGAAGATCTACTTCAGGCTATATTTTCATGCTTGCTGGAGGGGCTATATCTTGAAGAGCGTCAAGCAGACGCTAGTAGCCACTTCTATTATGGAGACAGAGTTGGTAACATGCTATGAAGTATTCAATCATGGGATTTGGCTGCGGAACTTCATCTCAGCATTATAGATTATTGATGGCAGTGACAGGCCGCTGAGGATCTACTGTGATAATAAAGCCGCAGAATTTTATGCCAAGAATAACTGCAGTTCATCGAAGTCTAAACATATCGACATCAAGTTTCTAGCGGTTAAAGAAAGAGTTCAGAGTTGTCAGATTATGGTAGAGCACATCAGAACAGATTCCATGTTGGCTGATCCACTCACAAAAGGCTTGGTGCCTAAGGTGTTTCATGCACATGTTGTGGATATAAGAGTCCTTTTGGAAGAAGAACTCATCTAGTGGGAATCTGTATTTATTTTTATTGCTCTACATTTAATAATAAAGACAAACATTTTGTTTTGATTATTGTACGTACCTAAAGTTCAAAACATTAATGGGAATTTATATGTTTGTTTGATACTTTGACTATGATATCATATTTACTAATGTTGTTTAGCATTTGATGTTTGTAAATATGATATAGATTCTTTTTGGAATCATACAGTGTTGAATCCCGCAGTTGTTTTGATGTGATCAACCAAGTTGGTTAGGTCCTGCTTTGTGTTTGATCCCTGTGTCTAAGTGTGTAGGAGCTTAGGAGCGCAGGAAGTCGAGCGGAAGACACAGCTAGTGAGAAGGACGGCACAGGAAGGGAGCCGACGGGCTCGGTGCGTCCGAACGACCAGAGAGCTGCGGAAGAGTACACCGGTAGGCGAGAAGAACGTGCGCGGCGTTCGAGGGACGTTAAGCCGGGAGGAAGACTGCTCGAGGAGAAGGCCGAAAATTGAGTTCGGGTGAGCCCTATTTCGGTTGGCCGGAATCACCTAAAAGAACAGGACTTCGGAAGACGAAGCAAAGAAGCATGCAAGCTGGAAAAAGCTACCAGCAAGCTTGGAGGCGCCTCGGACCTGGCAGAAGTGAACGTTGGGCTTCTGAATAAAGTTTTATCCACTTTTCGATGGAGGCGCTTCGGACATCCGAGATAGGATTTCCATAGGCTATATAAAGGCCTCTGGAATTAGGAATTAGAGATCAACTGTTCCGTCAACTCTGTAATCAATTCCTAGCAATAGTTCTGAGCTGTTAGAGTGTAAAAGACTTCTCTGCCTTCAGAGAAGGAGATTCTTCTAGTGCGCGCTTTTTCATCGTCCTGCAATAACAACCTTTTTGGTTGTAATCAGGTTAACTCCCGAGTCTCTAGCTTTATTGTTTTAATTTTATTATTATTGCTATTGCACTTTCGAGTTGAAAAATCCGTGGAGGGTAGTTTTAATTTGTGCATGCAATTCACTCCCCTCTTGCTGTCCTCCGCTGCACCAACAAGTGGTATCAGAGCGAGACCGCCTCAGAAGGACTAACCTCCGACTGAAGCACAACGATCAAAACAATGGCCGGAGCGAATATTCATCCCCCGAAGTTCGATGGAGACTTCGCGACGTGGAAACGCCGGATGGAGGTATTTTTCAAGACAGAATTTGACATTTGCTTAATTATGAAATATGGATATGCAGTTCAAAAAGGTAAAGAAGAAAACACGTGGAGCAAGAAGGAGCAAGCCGATTTTGTCGCCAACGGAAAGGCAGAATTCCACCTGCTTAGCGTGCTGCCACCACAAGAGGTAAGTCGAATCGGAAGCTACGACTCCGCGAAAGACCTCTGGGAAAAATTCCTGGAGCTTCACGAAGGTACTTCGGAAGCTAAGCTAGCGAGGCGCGACATCCTCTATACCCAGTTAACGAACCTTCGGATGAACAACGGCGAGAAGGTAGCGCAACTCCAAGCAAGGATCAAGAAATTAATAACTCAACTAATCAACCTTGGAGAAGAAGTAACGAACCAGGACTAAATTCGGTACGTGCTCAACGCCTTCTCCAGAACTCCAGAGTGAGCCTCCTTAGTAGATGCGTACTACATCTCTAAGGACTTCGAGGTAAGTACTTTAGAAAATTTATTTTCTACTTTTAAACTTCACGAATCTCGAGTTGCAGAGCCCAATGGAATAGAGAAGACTAGTCAGAACATTGCCTTAAAGGTAAAAACAAACGCTTCTGACTCTGACGCATCGATTGACGAAAACGAAGCTGCGTTAATGGTAAGACGTTTTAATAAGTTTTTAAAATCTAACAAATTTAGATTGCAGTCCAGTAAACGTCATCAAAAGACAAGGACAGTACGTTGCTACAATTGCAACGAAGAAGGACACAACAAGGATGACTGTCCGAAATTGAAGAGCAAACAGAAAGAGAAGGAAAAGGTAAAGTACAAGAAGCCAGAATCCTCCAAATACAAAAACCTGAAAGCGACATGGTCAGACTCATCCTCTGAATTAGACCTCGAAGAATTCTCGGGGTTAGCGCTAATGGCCAACCATCTATTCGAAGACGACTCAAGCTTAGAGATGAGCATAGACGAAGGGGGAGGAACCTTAGAAGAAGAAAGTAGCGATGAAGGAGGAGCATCACCGAGTCAGGTAAGTAAGGTACGTGCTCTAACCCCTACTCAGTCGTTTAAATTTATCAAATCTTTTTCTAAAGATTTGTTAAAATTAGAAAAAAGAAAATACTGAATTGAAATGAAATTAACAAAAGCATGTCCACTTGAGATATACGATAATCTAAAATCAGAAAACGAAAAATTAAAAATTGAAGTTGAAAAATTAAAAAATGATGCATGTTTAAATAAATTTTTAAAATAAAAAATTAAAATTTATGGAAAATTGAATTGTTACATTAGAAACCATTAGGGTCAACTTAGAAGAGTGCCCAAGAACTATGTACTCCATAAATTTTTGA